>NC_134723.1:35625000-36250000 GCF_049634645.1 Pelodiscus sinensis | reverse complement strand
GCCACACCACTCATGATTTTATAGAGCTCTATCATATCCCCCCTCAGTCTACTCTTTTCTAAGCTGAAAAATCCCAGTCGCTTTAGCCTCTCTTCATATGGGACCTGTTCCAAACCCCTGATCATTTTAGTTGCCCTTTTCTGAACCTTTTCCAAGGCCAAAACATCTTTTCTGGGGTAAGGAGACCACATCTGTATACAGTACTGAAGATATGGCGTACCATAGTTTGATACTTCCCCTCCTCCTTCTTCCCCTGGCTTCCCCCTTCCAGCTCCCTCCTCCCAGGTTTCCCCTTCCCCTCTCCCACCCTCTCTCTTCCCCTCTCCTACCTCCTTTTCCCAGTCTCCCCAGAGGTTAATCTCCCCCTCCCCCAGTTTTGTTAAATAAAACGCGTTTCTATTTTTGAACACACGTGTCCTTTATTTTGTACATCAGAAATGGGGGCTAGGGAGGGGTAAGTGGAAGGAGGTGAGGGAGGAATGGGGTACGAGCCCCCGATGGGGAGGACTGGGGTGGCTTTGTGGGCTCCTTGGGGTGGAAGCTCTCCTGCAGCCCCCCTATTGACACCTCCCCCGGATGGTAGCCTGCGGCAAGTGCAGCCAGGCTGATGGCCGAGTGCTGTGATGTGCCGAGTGTGGGCATTCAGGGCACTCCAAGCCAGGACTGCTTTGCTGTCCCTCATTGAGTTAGACAAGAGAGCGGGGAACCCTGAGAACTGTCAGTCCGGGAAGGGGGTTGGGTCCCTTTAAGCATAGCCCTCAGGTAGCCTGAGACAGCAGCTCCATGCTCTAAATCCTAATCTGATGCCCTGCTGACACTGCTTCCGGCCATCCTTAACCTCGGTTCAGGGTCCACTCAATGTGGACATGCTAGTTCGAATTAGCAAAATGGTAATTCGAACTAGTTTTTAGGTCTAGATGCACTAGTTCGAATTAGCTTAGTTCGAATTAACTAATTCGAATTAAGTTAGTTCGAATTAGTGCTGTAGTGTAGACATACCCAGGGAGGGGAAGCTCAGGGCTCAGGGTTGGGGGTCTCGCCAGACCAACTTGATTATCATGCAAACCTGCTCCTGGGTTCGCATGTGGCCTTTGGTGGCCAGGCTGGCAGCTATCCTGCCATAGATGGCCACATTCCCCCATCTAGTGCAGAGATCATGGACGTTGGGGGGCATCCCCCCAAACCTGAATAAGGTCCATGATCTCCACACTGGACCAGGAAGGCGCCCGCCTTCTCTGGGCCCTGGCAGGCTCCTGGGAGCTGGCAGTCTGCTCCTGGGGAGTGGTGGAGGGCTGGCTGCCAGTGGCTTGCTGGCTCATGTTTTGGGGTCGGGGCAGTGACTGCTGGCTCTGGGCTGACATGTTTGGAGCTGGCTCAGGCACTGTGGCCAGTCTACCCCTTTAAGGGTTATGGGAAGGGTGGGGGAGGGAGACAAGTGTTCTTGGTTGAGGCTGGAGTGGCCACCAGGGCACCCTGGGAAGGCTGGAGGCCCCCTATTTCAAAATAAGTGTCTACATAGCACTTATTTCGAAATAGCTATTTCGAATTTGGCGTTATTTCTCGTAGAATGAGGTTTACCAAATTCGAAATAAGTGATCCGTTATTTCGAATTTATTTTGAAATAGCGGTTTGGCCATATAGATGCTAGGGAAGTTATTTCAAAATAAGGGCTGTTATTTTGAAATAACTTTGCTGTGTAGACATACCCTAATTGCTAGGGTAGCAAGACTGACGTAAGAAGGGGAGGGAGGAGGAAAGAGTGTATATCTTACGGCAAGGGCCTAATTCGTGTGCCCCACATACCATTGTTCTCTCTCACCCGAAGGCTTTCCAAGGCAAGGGTAGAAAGATGGCTCCCTGTTGCAAGAAGCAACAAAGCTGAGGGAACCCAGATGTAGCTACCCCTCCCAATACCAATAAAGCTGAAATCACAAGCACTGGATTAGGTGGCTGATCTGAGAAGTGGACCAGGGGATTCTCCTAGGGGTTGAGGCTGGAGCTGGCCTGGCTGATTGTACTCCTGGACTCTGGGCCTATGCTACCCACAGACACCAGGTGTGAGTGCGAGGTAATGAAGGAGTGGGGAGATGACAGGGTAAAGAGATGGTCTCATCAATGGGTAGGACACTGAAGTAAAAGACTGGTGCTATAGTTACCAGGGGGGTGAGTGCTTTACTTATTCAGACATCTATATTTTTAGCTGATTTTTGCTAGGTTTCCCCAAGCTGATTCCGTATTCCTTTCTCCCCTAATGAAGTTCTCTGGTTTTATACAGGCTCAGTGCTTACTGCATGATAAGGCACTGAGAGAAGGTGTTTCCCAGGTTCTGAGTGGGGACTTGCATCAGTGCCATCAGAACCTGGCCCTTGCTGCTGCCAAAAACAGTTGGCAGAAGTGTTGCCCTAATAATAGGAATCTAATTGACTTCAATAGGGTTTAGACCATAAATGCTTTAGTGAACAAGTTCTGGAACCAATTACAGAACTGGTGTTGAAAGCTGTAGCCCAAAATTTGACCACATTTTCAGAGTAACTACCTGAGGTTCTCTATTCAGTGTCCCTGCTGGATTCCTGATTTTATATCAATGACCTGCCCATTCCCCCTGCTTCAGTAGGTTCAGAATAACTCCATTGACTCCAGTGAAACTGAAGTCAATGTTGACTTTAAAATAGTTTTACCAAGCACAGCAAAGTTCACGCTGGTGTTGAATTACCTCAGCCATTACCTAATGTGTAAGTATGTCACTGTGATTAATCTGTGAAATATTTGTAGATAAACTGAACCAGTTCAAAATTTAATTAATCCCATTGTCATCCCAAATGATTTTTCAGAACAGTATTAGAAATTGTTTGACCTTTTCCCGTTGTCTAACACACCGATGAACTTTTCCTTCTGAGCTGTTTACTGCTTTAATTGTCTAATCACTGAACTATTCCAAATGATAATTAAGTAAGTTAATAATGCAGAGCAATTTAACAAACATCAAACTTTTTTCCTTTTTAAGTAAAAGCAGGCATTTTGTGGTGGTGTTATTTTCACTGCATTAATTCAAAAATACAATTCATGACTTCTGAACTAGTGGTATAATTTAGGAAAACAGCATTCACCTGCAGTCCAAGATGTTGATAATAATAATACTATTTTATACTAAAGTAATTGCAATAATATCTAACTCTTCTAGTCAGAGATCTCAGAGTGCTTTACAAAGGCGGGCATTATCATCATCATCCCCAATTTAGAGATGGAGAAACTGAGGCACAAAGCGGGGAGGTGTCTTCCTCAGGATCACTAAGCTGCTTGCATGTGTGATGTGCCCATTGTGCGAGGGTTCAGGATAATTATCAAAATGTGTATCTGTAGTCACTTGTTCACAGCAGCCATGTGACACGTCATTCGTGGCATCAGCATGGTGCTTTTTCTCATGTTCACCTCATGCTGTCTATCATTTTCTGAGGGTCCACCTTCTGTGTGGCCCTAGGCTCTGCCCAGAGCATGAATAGTTCAGACCAGCCAGCCTTGCGGTAAAGATGAAGATTTGACTTGGAAACGGGGTAAGACTTTGCAGGTACTTGCCTTTCCCTGTGATCTCTGTGAACTCATTTCTTTTACTTAGCTCAGCCCCAAATCATTTTCCAAAGAAGAAGAACAGAATATTCAGACCCTCAGATACAGGGTGGCCAAAGGCAGGCTCAGTTAGGTTATGTCTACATACCAGTGTTATTTTGGAATAACTGATGTTATTCCAAAATAACAGTCTGCATCTACACAACAATCAGTTATTTTGACATAACATTGAAATAATGTCAAGCTGGAGGACTTCTTACTTTGACTCCTGTAACCCTTATTTTACGAGGAGTAAGGGAAGTCGGAGGAAGAATGCTCTAACTCGGACTTCCTGCTGTGTAAATAGCACCAAAACCCGAAATAAGCAATTTCGACTTAAGCTAAGCAATTGATGTAACTGAAGTTGTGTAGCTTATTTCGGCTTTAGCCCTGCTGTGTAGACGTGTCCTTAGAGGTTTAAATACTGCACCCTTAAGAAAATCCTTGATCTCTTTTCCCAACGTTATCTTGACAATTTATCAATAAAAAATGTCATTTCATTCACTTGCCCTTTATGAGAATGACCCTGCAAGCTACCTGAGCTGCAGGAGGCCATGAAAATAACAGAAGAGCCTGGGAGCAGCAGCAAATAAAAGCTACTCAAATTCAACATTGCAAGGGAGGGGCTTGCAGATCACAGAGGGTATGTCTATACTACAGCGTTAATTCGAACTAACTTAGTTCGAATTAGTTAATTCGAACTAAGCTAATTCGAACAAAGCTAATTCGAACTAACGCGTCTAGAACTAAAAACTAGTTCGAATTAGCGTTTTGCTAATTCGAACTAGCGGGTCCACATTAAGTGGACCCTGAACCAGGCTTGAGGATGGCCAGAAGCAGTGCCGGCAGGGCATCAGAGAAGGACTTAGAGCGTGGAGATGCTGTCTCAGGCTAGCCGAGGGCTGTGCTTAAAGGGTCCCGACCACAGAAGCCTGCAGAGCCAGCCCAGTCCTCCCCATCGGGGGCTCGTGCCCCATTCCTCCCTCACCTCCTTCCACTTACCCTTCCCTAGCCCCTTTTCTTGATGTACAAAATAAAGGACAATTGTGTTCAAAAATGGAATCTGTCTTTATTGAACAAAACTGGGGGAGACTGGGAATAGGAGGTGGGAGAGGAGAAGAGAGAGGGTGGGAGAGGGGAGGGCAACTACAATGATCAGGGGTTGGGAACAGGTCCCATATGAAGAGAGGCTAAAGAGACTGGGACTTTTCAGCTAAGAAAAGAGGAGATGGAGGGGGGACAGGATAGAGGTCTCTAAAAGCAGGAGTTGGGTGGAGAGGGTGCATACAGAAAAGTTCTTCATTAGTTCCCATAAAGAAGGACTAGAGGACACCAAAGGAAAGGAATGGATAGCAGGCTTCAAACTAGTAACAGAAAGTTGTTCTTCACAAAGCAAAGAGTCAACCTGTGGAACTCCTTGCTGCAGGAGGCTGTGAAGGCTAGAACTAGAACAGAGTTGAAAGGGAAGTGAGATCAAGTGATGGAGGTTGGGTCCATGGAGTGGTATTAGCCAGGGGGTAGGAGTGGTGTCCCTGCCCAAAGTTTGTGGAAGGCTGGAGAGGGATGGCACGAGACAAATGGCTTGGTCACTGTCTTCGGTCCATCCCTTCCAGAGTCCCTAGGGTTGGCCGCTGTCGGCAGACAGGCTACTGGGCTAGACAGACCTTTGGTCTGACCCAGGACGGCCATTGTAAGCTCAGGGCTCAGGGTCGGGGGTCTCAGTGGACCACCTTGATTTTCATGCACTCCTGCTCCTGGGTGGCCAGGCTGGCAGCTCTCCTGCCCTAGACGGCCACCTTCCTGTGCCTAGTGTGGAGATCGTGGACGAGGTCCACGATGTCCGCACTAGCCCAGGAAGGTGCCCGCCTCTTGCAGTCCCGGGCAAGCTCCCGGGAGCCGCCAGCCTGGTCCCGGGAAGAGGGGGAGGGCTGGGGGGCATTGGGTGGGTGGCTCGATCCGTGCCAGGTGCAGGGTCTACTGGCTGGGTGCTGGCAGGCTTGCACCTGGCACGGGCACCGTAGCCAGCCCGTGCCCCTTTAAGGGGTCCGGGGCCGGGAGGGGGGCAGACGAGTTTCCCTGGTGTTGGCCAGAGTGGCCACCAGGGAAACCTGGGAAGCCTTATCCTCCCACTAGTTCGAATTAAGGGTCTACACAGCCCTTAATTCGAACTAGCTAGTTCGAACTAGGCTTAGTCCTCGTACAATGAGGTTTACCTAGTTCGAACTAAGCGCTCCGCTAGTTCGAATTAAGTTCGAACTAGCGGAGCGCTAGTGTAGCGCCTATTAAAGTTAGTTCGAACTAACGTCTGTTAGTTCGAACTAACTCTGTAGTGTAGACATACCCAGAGATTTCCAAGGTGTCAGTATCCAAGAACACAAATGAAAAGACAATCAGGGGATCAAAGGCCGTGTTCTGCTAGCATTGCTCGTGCAAGCAGTTCCATTGAGACATCATCTCTAGTTGGTTTTGTATTAGGTAGGTGAGCAGGATTTGATCTTACTTCTGAATGTCTGTTTAATTTGCCTGCTTGCCCAATGGAAGGAGTTATCATTGAGGGAGCAGGAAGGTTGGGCAGTCTTTCAAAGATGGCATGAAAAGTTTCAGCAGACCCCGATCCCCTTGACTGTAAGCCACTGAGACTTCTCAGGAAATTGCTCAAGTATCCCAATCTTAAAGAAAACAAGCTAGCCCTGGCCATGGAAAAGGAGAAGGGTGTAGGCAGCCCAACAAGATCACAGAACCAGTCTTGGCTCACCAGAAAAAGATAAGATAAGGGAATTGTAAGTGGTTGCACTCACCACAATGCACAATCCTTGTGCTGGGCATGATGAGGTCTTCACCTGTTATGCCCCCTTCACTGTCTGTTTACGCAGTCACCGGATTTTGTCCATCAATCAGCCCTCCAGCTAACTCCTGTCTAATCCAGACCCCTCCTCAGATGACAAAGGTACAAATAAAAGTAAAAAAAAACCTGTCCCAACACAAAAGATCCTTCTGGGCCCTCTTGGCCAAAGTGTGAACTTGAGGTTCACACTTGGGCCCCTCCATGTGTTCAATAGTCCTTATCGTAGCCATGATGTCCCTTTCTCAGGAACGGTAAGAGGACCTAGATCCACCCTCTGTTTTGAATTATGACCCAGAGTTCCTATATTGAGGAACCAAGTTTGCTCCTTCAGATGAGCTTTTGTTCAGGTCACTTTCTATCTCCAAGCTCCTCCTCCAGGTGGCTTCAAAAAAATACCGAACAAACTTGATTTCAGATGGGGAGGAGGGGGGCACCGGCCAGGAGGGGAGTGGGGCTGGCCGGGAGGAGATGGTGGTGGAGAACCAGCTGGAGGGCAGCAGGGCTGGCCGGAGGGCTATCGGGGGCAGCAGGGCTGGCCAGGAGGAATGGGGGGAGAGAATCGGCTGGCAGGGAGCAGGACTGACCTGGGCGCACACAGATCCCAGGGTGCTGCCCATCCCGCGGCTGGTTCCAGCGAAGCACAAGCGAGTTCATCCCCGGGGATTCCATCCTGCCCCCCCACCCCCATAGTTGCATACTTCCTGGCTCACACAACGTGAGCATGTCTGCCGACCAGGCAGTTCGCAACTAGGTACTGATACTCCTAATAATAATAAAACATACCTAATTAGAAAATACTAGACATTTTACGTGTCCGGTATTTTCTCAATTTGTTTCCCGGACATAACCCTCAAATACCGGACTGTCCGGTTCAAAACCGGACACCTGGCAACTTTATTCTCTGCAGCCTCTCCACTGATTGCCAGGCTCCTCCTCAAATTCTCCCAGCTCTTCCTTCCTCTCCTGGACTGCTGACTCCCTCAGGATTACATCTCTATGCTTCACCATCTTTTCAGGGTCTATGACAGGGATTAATTCCACCCCTCTGGCTTCTTCAGTCTACCTTCCAAGAGAGTGGAAACTCCTGACCTTCTCTCTCCTAGGGCTCTTTCTTTTCTGTTGGCTTTCCTAACCCTTTCACAGCTGGGGTCACTAAGTATCCTTAATTTGCCAGATCAGAGGGATAGCTGCTAGGTCATAAGCAAAGCTGGGCCCAACTCCCTTTTCAGGGCCAGCCAGACTGTGACAGAAATGAAAAAAAAAATGTGTTAGAGAATAAATGAGGAGTGGGATGATATTAATGATGACGAAGAAGCTGACCTTTTCAAAAATCTGGGACTGCCTCCAGAAGCAAGCATTTTTCCTAAGAGTACATCAAAACTTCGTCAAACACTAATAAAAACTCAGCCCATTTGGTGATGGGAGGTGCTTTCCTAAATCTCCAAACCAACAAAGGCAACGTTTGTCAGAATATCCACTGCAATGAAAAGGATCCCTCATCTAGGGGCTTGCTCACTTGAGAAAATCCTCATGGTCACAAGATGGCAACGCAAAAGATGAGAAACAACAGACAGTGAACATATCGTAGCCTGGAAGAGGCAGTTTCAAGGCCAGTTTGAGGAGCATTGGCTTCAATTAATGGCTCCAATTAAAGGCTTACTTATAACATGAAAGAAGACAAATAATGACCTTGAGCTAAAACTACATTGTTTTATAACTAGAAAGAGACTACTCTCACTTATGAGCAGAATAAATATCTCCTGAGGACTTTCCTAAGTAGTGCATAACAATTCTGTGCCAAATACTAATGTGTTTATCTGTGCATAAAAACACTACTCCAGCAATTCTGGTGAACCTCCTGCTATAATATATAATAAACCAATAACACAGCAGCAAGCAAATATGTTCTACTTACTTGTAAACAGCCCTACAAAACATAGAATGTATCATTTTGATTAAGACCACGTTAAAGGACTATTTCTAACACTTATTTAGAAGTACCAAATAGCACGTTTGATGCGGTAGTAATGAGGAAAGAGGGTTCTTTAAATGTAACATTTTAAATTCATTCCCAAGGATCAAGGCAGCAATTCATATACAAATGCAAACTGAATCTGCAAATCAAAACATAGAGCATCTAAGAGGGAAGCTTTAATAAATTCCCAGAGAGCTTGAGTGACGTTTAAATAACCCATTAGCGCAGCTCTTTTGAGTGGACAAGAGGGGAAGCATGTAATCTGCCTTTCTGGCAAGTGGGCGTTGTTCAGTATAAATTAGAGAAGTAATCTGTGTGTCTGTGATTGTAATTATGAGAAGATGTGACTGAACAATGGATTATTAGAAAAGCCCTTCTCCCTATATAGGTCTGAATTCAAAATGGCTTAGAATCCCCAAACTGTGGCCCTCGGGAGCTATTTGGTTACATGGTCCTAGCCCTCCTTCTTTCCAGTTTTAGACTTAGAACAGCTAAAAGGATTAGGTGACATGACGATCAATAGCAGACCATGGGCATAGGTCTTTCCTAAAATGGGCAAAACACTGGCAACATAAATGCATGGTTATTTCCTAGCATAACGTTTTTATGCAACTACTGCAGCTGCCACAGAGTTATAACATGGCAGCAGACAAGGTGGAAGAGGTGACTTCAATTGCAAATGGGCTGCAAGGTACCTGTAGTCAGATGTGGTCCACCCCCATGAAAAACTTTGAACTCCTGGGCTACATCTACACTGGAAGCTTTTTGCGCAAGAACTCTTTTGAGGAAGAATTCTTGTGCAAAAATTCTTCCAGAAGAGAGCATCTACACTGGCATGTGTTTTTTGCACAAGAGATGTGCTTTTGCGCAAGAGCATCCGTGCCAGTGTAGATGCTCTCTTGCACAAGAAAGCTCTGATGGCCATTTTAACCATAGGGCTTTCTTGCGCAAGAAATTCATGTTGCCTGTCTACACTGGCCTCTTGCACAAGAACAGTTGCACAAGAGGGCTTATTCCTGAGCAGGAGCATCATAGTTCTTGCACAAGAAGCACTGATTTTATACAGTAGAACGTCAGTTTACTTGCGCAAGAATACGTGGCCAGAGTAGACAGGCAGCAAATTTTTGCACAAGAGCGGCCAGTGTAGACACAGCCCTGGTGAGTTAGAGTGAAATGAACTGGGTATTTATCTGACACCAGGACAGGTCAGAACTCCTGAAAGAAACATTGATGTTTACGTCAAGCTTGAAGGCCACTGACATAGGCAACTGACAGAATTAATAGTGCCTGTTTGTTATGCCCGATTCTAGACAGTGGTATTTGTCTTTCATTTTTTATCAAGCTAATACTCAGAGTCAGCCCAGTATAAAACCAAATGAAGTGCTTCCAGGGCTAGGGAAGTTTGTCAGAATAATCTATAAGAGATTATAACCAGCAAGTTGCTTACTCTTTATCAGCAACCACCCTGAACCAAGGTCTAAATAAATACAGGAAGCAGTTCTCACCTTACAATAGGTAATTTGCCATTCAGGCTTTGTCTAGACTGCAGAATTTTCTCAGAAAAAGATACACAAATTGAGAACCACAATTTGTGTATCTTTTTTTTTTTTTCCAGAAGAGGCTTTTCTGAAATTTGGCCCATCTACACTGGGCCAAATTTCGGAAAAACCTACTCTTTCGGAACATACCTTATTCCTCTTAATGAAGAAAATACAGGGATGCTAAAAGAACACACCTGCTTTTTCAGAAACTGTTCCAAAAAAGCAGACGCGTTCCCTGGGCGCAGCAAAGTTTTTCCGGGATATCTCTAGTATCCCGGAAAAACTCTGAAGTCTAAACATAGCCCCAGGTACTTTCACCTTCTCATTACTGTTGCAGATAAGCCACGTCCATTTTGATTTAATTAGCACTGATGTTACAATCCCATCTCTGTATCTTTTTTTTTCCGGGCTTTTCTTTTTCTGAGGAAGTGAGTTGTAGCTCACAAAAGCTTATGCTCCAATACCCTCATGAATTTGTATGGTCTTTAAAGTGCCAATGGACTCCTTATTTTCACCACTAGTCTGAGGCTCCAATCTGGTAAATATGGATGAACCTCTGTAACATTACTCAGGTGCACCCATGTTCTAGGCCGGGGGCTTGGCAAAGGTTGCCTTGATGATACTCTGTGTCAGAGATGCAAGTAGGTTGCCAACCCTCTAGAACTGTCCTCTGGTGTGTGTCTAGACTACATCCCTCTGTCAGCAGAGGGATGTAAATGAAGCACTTTGAAAGTGCAAAGGAAGCCGGGATTTAAATATCCTGTACTTCATTTGCATAATCATGTAATGGCGCTCTTTCCAAAAAGCACTATTTCAAAATTGAAACCGCAGTCTAAACATGGTTCTTTCAAAAACGGGGCGCTTTTTCGAAAGATCCTGGAAATCTCATTTTTTGGTTTACAGGATCTTTGAGCTTTACAAGATCTTTCGAAAAAGTGCCCAATTTTCAAAAGCACTGCATCTAGACTGCGATTTCAATTTCAAAATAGCACTTTTTCAAAAGAGTGCCATTACGTGATTATGCAAATGAAGCATGGGATATTTAAATCCCGGCTTCGTTTGCACTTTCAAAGTGCTTCATTTACATCTCTCTGCCGACAGAGGACAATATTCTAGACGTAGCCATGAAGTCTCCAGGAATAAGTCCAACCAAAACTGGCAACTTTAGCTACAAACCAACTAAGAGGCCTGTAGCATAAAATCTCTAAGGATGTAGCCCTCAGTTCCAATTGCTGAAGATATATTTGAGCAAGAGCTTGATTATTAATTACAAGATCCTGACTACTGATTACTGTGGACTGGAGGGTGGCTGTCCAACCACTCATAAAGTCATGGTTGATAAGTAACCCATGACCTTTTTAACAGGATAACAAACCGATTAAATGTCAGACTTCCAAAATAAATTACTTATAAGATTGCATACATCAGATTTTTTAAAAGCTAAATCCACAATGCACAGCCATTTAAATAGGTTGAACAGAAAGAAGGCTGATCATAGTGATAGGATATTGACTCTTGGTTATGTATTTTTGCCATGCATGTAGTATATTTCTGCTCTAATAAGCGATTGGGCCCCAAGATACTGCAGTAATACAAATACATGAATACAAAGACTTGAATACTACTGGAAATAGTTAGCCAAAGGATTTGCAGTTCTCCACAGAGCTCTCATTAGGGATTAACCATGACAGTGAGAATGCTTAAAACAGAGGTGGGGAACCTTTTTTGGGTCAGAGTCTGCTGACCCACAGGATAATCATTCGGGGGCCACACATAAGTGAGAAGGGGGAAAAAGCTACACCCCCACTGATGTGGCCCCTGACTGAGAAGGAGAAAGACACTCCCCATATTTCCCTTGCTCAAGCAGAGCCTCAGGGGACCCATCTTAGTAGATTTTGGATGTTCTAGCCCCACAGTGGGCCAGCAGGGAGTCTGGAGCACCAGTGTTGGCTCCCCAATGCTGGGGGGGGGAGGGCGGGACTTGAGTCTCGGGAGTTGGATCCAAGCAAGCTGGGGGGTGCATCCGGCCTCCAGACCTTAGTTTCTCCACCCCTGGCCTAGAACACTGAATATAAGCTATGGGTCAGA
Source organism: Pelodiscus sinensis (assembly GCF_049634645.1). Classification (NCBI taxonomy): domain Eukaryota; kingdom Metazoa; phylum Chordata; order Testudines; family Trionychidae; genus Pelodiscus; species Pelodiscus sinensis. The sequence goes on along the minus strand of NC_134723.1, from coordinate 36,237,948 downwards.
TGCTGAAGCAAGCACCTTGTTCTTTGTTCTATAATTACCTTAGGGTATGTCTGAACAGCAAAGATATTTCAAAATAACAGCCGTTATATCGAAATAACTTTACTAGCATCTACACAGCCAAACCGCTATTTCTAAATTAATTCGAAATAGCGGAGTGCTTATTTTGAATTTGGTAAACCTCATTCCACGAGGAATAACGCCAATTTTGAAATAGCTATTTTGGAATAAGTGCTGTGTAGACACTTGTATTGAAATAGGGGGCCTCCAGCCTTTCCAGGGTGCCCTGGTGACCACTCCAGCCTCAACCAAGAACACTCCCCTCCCACCCCCCTTCCCGGAACCCTTAAAGGGGTTGACTCTGGCCTCAGAGCCTGGGCCAGCTCCAAGCCTGCCAGCCCAGAGTCAGCAGTCACTGTCCCTGACCCAGTGCCCCAAAACATGAGCCAGCAAGCCACTGGCAGTCAGCCCTCCACCACTCCCCAGGAGCAGTCTGCCAGCTCCCAGGAGCCTGCTAGGGCCCAAAGAAGGCGGGTGCCTTCCTGGTCCAGGATGGAGATCATGGAATTTTTCAGGTTTGGGGGGATGCCCCCCAACGTCCATGATCTCCGCACTAGATGGACGAACGTGGCCATCTATGGCAGGATAGCTGCCAGCCTGGCCACCAAAGGCCACATGCGAACCCAGGAGCAGGTTTGCATGAAAATCAAGTTGGTCGGGTGAGACCCTCAACCCTGAGCCCTGAGCTTCCCCTCCCCCTTCTTCTCCTTGCTTCCCCCTTCCACCTCCTTCCTCCCAGGTTTCCCCCTCCCCTCTCCCATTCTCTCTTCACCCCTCTCCCACCTCGTTTCCCCAGTCTCACCAGGGTATCATTCCCCGCCCCCCTCAGTTTTGTTAAATAAAGAGAGTTTGTGTTCATGAAAATACATGTATTTTATTTAATATCAGGAAGGGGGGTTAGGGAGGGGTAAGTGGAAGGACACAAGGGAGGAATGAGGCACAAGCCCCCAGTGAGGCAGACCAAGGAGGCTCTTAGTGCTCCTTAGGGTGGAAGCTCTCCCACAGGGCCTCGTGGATACTGACAGCCCCCCAATGGACCTCCTGGATGGCAACCTGCAGCAAGTGCAGCCAGGCTCGCAGCAATGCATCCAAGAGAAGCACCAGAGTGCCCAGGGGCAGCTCTGGCTCCAAGTTGCAGAGTGCTGTGGTGTCCCGAGTGAGGACAACCAGAGCACGCAGAGACAAAATGCTTTGCAGTCCCTCATCGAAGTAGGCAAGCAAGCAGAGAAAGCTAAGGACTGGCTGTCCGGGGCGGGGGGGGGGGGGGGCGAGAGACCCTTTAAGCACAGGCCTCAGATAGCCTTAGGCAGCAGCCACACAAAGTTACACCTGACTTGATGCCCTGCTGGACCTGGTTCCGACCGGCCTTAAATGCAATTCAGCATCCACTCAGTGCGCGTGCGCTATTTTGAAATAGCAAAACGCTATTTTGAAATGCATTTTGTGTGTAGACGCGTTATTTTGAAATAACTTATTTTGAATTAACTGTTTTGAAATAAGATATTTCGAAATAATGCTGTAGTGTAGTCATATCCTTACAGTCTAAGTCTCAGTTCTGCTGCTGCCACATAGGCTTTTGTGGGAAGGGAAGAATGGGGAGAGAAGGATTTTGTGTTAGAGCACCCCAGATTACCCCCCTGGTGCACCGAAGTGCTGTAGCAGATGAACTCCACTAGCATTAACACTCTATGTTCTGAGAAAGGAGCACTCCTGGACAATTGCTGCCTTCCCGCAGCACTGCCTCTGACCAAGACAGAGTAGGCAGGATCTGCACACCCTGCTCAGAGAAACAATAAGTTACACCCAGTCTGTGCCTTATCATGTCAACATTCAAGGATTTCACACATTAAAAATATTATCATTAGCACTATGTGCAGAATAGAAGATTTTTTCCTGTCTTGTAGGAAAGACAAGCATGTGGGTAAATGTGTACATGCCAACAGTTTCATTGAACTAAGTTACTTTATGGGTATGAATCATTACAAGATTGGGCCTTTAGTTTTGATTTTATAGGAAAGCAATTTCTTTCTTCCCTCCACCTAAAATGTTTTGAGGAAAATGAAATTGTTTTCATTTTCATCAAACATTTTATTTTCATTTTGGTGACACTTCCTCAAAAACAAATCCCCCCCCCCCCCACTTTTTGACGGGCAACCTTACTTTGGATATTTTCTAACTTTTACATGCTTGACTTTGCAAGTTTATTGTTTTTAGAACAGGTATTTGTGTGTGTGCATAATATATAAAACACTGGAAATTTAATAAATGTTATATTGCATGTTTTATTCCTTGCATACTCTACATGCAGGGTCAGGCATTTTCAAACTGTGTATGTTCAAGCCATAATGGATTAAATTATCCTTATCTAAACAAAGATCTGCCATAATTCACAGGCTAGAGCAAAGATGAAATTTTATGTGTCATAATAATGCATATTAAAAGAACTTTGCAAAACTCACCCATAATTTTAAATGTCACTAGAGATGCATCATAGTTAGGGAAAGATCCGTAAAATACACCATGTTGAAACTAAAACCTGAATTTCAAGGTATGTGTTAAAGAACCAAAATGCAATAACTGAAAGTACATAAGGAACGTAGAGTAAAATGTGAATACAGGCAGTCCCTGGGTTACGTATAAGATAGGGACTGTAGGTTTGTTCTTAAGTTGAATTTGTATGTAAGTCGGAACTGGTACATATTGTAGGGGAAACTCTAGCCAAACATTTCTCCAGAGCTCAGTTTTATTCTCCCACACCTCATTTCCCTCAGTCCTTTATTCTCAAGCTGAGGTGTCTGCTGAGAAAAGCCGCTCCACGTCTCCCTGGTCTGCTGAGAGTGGCGCTAGCTTCGCGTCACCCTGGTCTGCTGGGGGGAAGCAGCTAGTGCGGGGTTGCCTCACCCCGTTTGTAAGTAGGGATCCGATGTAAGTCGGATCCATGTAACCCGGGGACTGCCTGTATAAGAAATTGGTGTCATAGGCATTAGATGCTATGGTGGAGATTTAAAAAATAAACCAAGAAGATTTAGACATACATCTTCTATTAATCGGGGTCCTTTATACAAGCTTAATTTCAGCCACATTTAGGGCCATATGTTGCAAGCCCTCATGTAAGAATCAGTGAGCTGGAGACTTTAAAAAGTAGGATAAGAAACACAATGTGGCTATGCGGTTAGTTTTCACAACACACTTGCTTTCAAAGGCAGAGATGGTGCCTCCTTGGTGGCCAACACGTGCTAGCCCTGATTTACTGAAAAGGGAACCTGTATCCCACATACTCTCTAGGTCAAATTCCAAGTTGATTCAAGTCAATGGAAGTCTTTCCACTGACTCCAAAGACAGCAGCTAAAGTAAGGCCCATTGCTGATGTTGCCTTCAGTACCAGCACTTTGGATGGCCATGCAAGGAGGGGATGGTGTAAAACATGCAGCACTGACTGCCCAGCATGAACTCTGCTTCAGAAAGAGCTGGAGAAGCAAAGGGGACCTCAGCAGTGATTGGGTAAGAGGCAGGAAGTGATTGAAAGATTAAGCCAAAAGAGAACTACATCTGCCCCCCCCCCCCCACCCCCCACCCAAGAATCAAAGAATCATAGAACACTAGAACTGTCAGGGACCTTGAGAGGGCATCAAGTACAGTCCCCTGCCCTCTCAGTAGGACCAAGCATATGTGCAATTAGTTCTTCAGTTACTTCACAGAGATGTGCTGCTGCTTGGCAGCATGGCCTCATCCTCTCTTCCTTTCATGCTTGAGTATGAGGTCCTTTAAATTGAACCAACGGGGACCTATAGTCCATGTTTCAGCTCAAGGTTAGTTCCAGCCTGACACTGGAATACCGTTGGCTTTCCCCTTCGATCAGGCTTGCATGTAGAGATGTACGTGTGCACATGCACAAACATATCACACACACACACAATCTGACATAGCAGAAGTAATGCTGCTGTTCACGGCCCGCACCATGCCAGAGGAAGACCCTGCCTTGACACAGAATAACTAGTGCACATTTTCCACCAGCTTTTGCATTCATGCCTGGGGAAATGTAGAGCAGGCCCTAGCCTTTATCTCTTTGACATACTGGAGATATTTACGTAGTGTTGTTAATTATCTTCATGCTTAATACAAAACCTCTCAAAGGGGAAAACTTAGCCATGGGCCAGGAAATGGCATTACACAATTGCCGAGGTTAGAGGGCAAATATGGTGGCCATATGTAAATCGAGAACCTACTTACTCCTTGCTTTTTTCACTGCCCCACTCACTCGATCATATTTATGCGGAATCTCCTGGGGTCAAGTACTGTACCATAAATGTTCCTGAAAGAAAAACCTACAAGCTATTTAGCTTTTGCTCTGTATAATGCCCCCCCCCAAGATCTTTCCTGAACAATTTTCAGTGGACGAGGAGGAAGAACAGCAGCAGGCTCAGAAAGAGAACTGGTTTGCACCTGTGAAAAGAATAAGTAATCTTATTTTGTAAAGAATGAGAAATAATTTCTATGAGTAGCCTCAGAGCATCTCAGAAGAGAGGCAGTTCATATGGCCCCTGCATTCACCAAGGATGCCTAGAGCCACTGAGAAACATAAAACATAAGAACAGCCATACTGGATCAGACGAAAGGTCCATCTAGCCCAGTGTCCTGTCTTCTGACAGTGGCCAATGCCAGATGCCCCAGAAGGAGTGAACAGAACAGGGAATCATCAAGTGATCCCTCTCCTGTCACCCATTTCCAGATTCTGACAAACAGAGGATAGCGGCACCATTCTTACCCATTCTGGCTAATAAGTGTTGATGGACCCAACCTTCATAATTTTATCTAGTTCTTTTTTGAACTCTGTTAAAGTTCTGGTCTTCACCACATCCTCTGGCAAGGAGTTCCACAGGTTGATTGTGAGCTTCATGAAGAAGAACTTCCTTTTGTTTTAAACCTGCTACCCATTAATTTCATTTGGTAACCCCTACTTGTTATGTTATGGGGACAAGTAAATAACTTTTCCTTATTCTCTTTCTCCATACCTGTCATGATTTTATAGACCTCTATCATATTCCTCTTTTCTAAGCTAAAAGGACCCAGTCTTTTTAATCTCTCTTCATATGGCACCTGTTCTAAACCCCTAATGAATTTGTTGCTCTATTCTGAACCTTTTCCAATCCCAAGATATCTTTTTTTGAGATGAGGTAACCACGTCTATATGCAATATCAAGATATGGACATACCATGGATTTATATAGAGGCAATAAGATATTCTTTGTCTTATTTCTATCGCTTTTTCAATGATTCCTAACATTCTGTTTGCTTTTTTGACTGCTGCTGCACACTGAGTGGATGTTTTCAGAGAACTATCTACTCCCTCACTAGCTACTGGTGAGTGCCAGGAAAGGCAAGGGGAGTCATCCTCTCTGGCCCCAATCCCAGATTAGCCTGTCTGATACATCCCAAACTTTGAGCTCCTCTCGGTGACCCAGCCCCACCTCAGAGCCCACACTCTCTCTGCTCAAGCCTCCCACTCTCCAAATCCCTCATCCCCACTCCAGTCCCAAGCCAGAGCCCTCCTCTCCCATTCCAACCCTTCTGAGGCAGATGCAGAGTGGGACAAGACTTGGAGAAATTCTGGGCACTGCCGAAAATTATACAAGCCTGCCACCCCTGTCAGGAACTACTCAGTGATGTGTCCTCTGTCAGACTTCACAGCCCCACCTGAGTCCTGTCAATGTTTCCAAAGCATGTATTGTGTTTGTGACAGGAGGAAAAACAATATTCCAAGCTTATAAAAAAAACTCTTTGGACCTCAAAATGCTACCGTGTCAGAAGAGATGAAATTAAAAGCAAACTTTACTGATCACCTTGGTGACACCCAACATCAAAGAGCGAGGAAAGGCAGGGTTATTACTTAGATCTATCAAACTGTATGGGTACTGAAGAGGAGAGAACAGGCATGACCTACTTACAGAGTTAGGAACCAAGCAAGCAAGTTTTAGGAATTCAGAACCAAATCTGAACTCAAAAGCCAAATCTCCACACATTTCTGCGAAGACCTCTCCGATCCGCTGACCTCTGCTTCAAATACCGCTTGGTCATTTCCATTCAATTATTCTTCTCCCTCATCTGACGTCGGATAGCTTTCCTGGGTTTAGCGATTGCTCAATCACTTCATAAGGTCGAAGGACATCTAGGGCCTCCTGCAGACTGACTTGAAAGGGCCACTGACTACGGCATCATTCATTCTGGCACACTACCTCTGCACTGAACAACCACCAAAGAAGCAGGCTGTGCAGCTGTGAGACCCTGTGGCTGCGGACTAGGACCCAGATCTCCAGTAATGGTGCCCCATTACTACCCAGCAGGCGTAGCAGGGCGGCACACATTACCTTGAACTCTGACCCCAATCTGGCTCTGGTACTTGAGCTCTGACCTCAGCTTTGCTCCCTGACTCCAGTACTTGGGATCTGACTCCATCTTCATATGCCTGGTTTTGGTACTTGAGATCCGTCTTTTGTGTTGATCCTGATCTTTCACACTTGAACTGTGTCTCTGGATGTGAACCCTGACTTTGCTCCTTGAATCTTGGCTCCACTTCTGCCCCTCTGGCATTGGAACTAGGACTCCAAACTCAGGCTTCTACTCTTACACACCCTCCCAGGTTCCGACTCCCAACCTAGCCCTTGGGCTCTGGCACAGGCTCTGACCACCCAAGCCTTGGTCATGACAGGAAGATCCATTTTCCTGGCACCCTAGTCATGCTAAATGGAAAGAAGCTGGTGTAGGAATGTACTGCCCCCTGCTGGCGATGAAAGGAATGACAGACAGCGGTTTCCAACAAACAAGTCACAAGTGATCTCCCCTCAACAGCCAGATACTCTGCCGGGGAGGGAGGTGCTGTGCACACTCCAGGCCCAGAAAGAAAAGCAGAGAACTCCCATTGCACGCTGTCAGAACTATTCCCTGCTCTGAAACTTCTAGTGTAGGCCCACGGATGCTGCCGGACCAGAGTCCTGGACCAGAGAGGTTCAACCTGTACAAAAAAGAGCAGATAACGTTTCCATCCTCATGTGAGGGGGGACAAGCTTGAAAACACGAATCCAAAAGGCTCAAGAATCAAAAGGCAAAAAGAAAGAACCTATAGTTTATTACTGTTAATCCAAACTCATGATTTTTGAATGCTTCAGGTTGCCAATACTAAACGTGCGAAAGAGTCCAATCTGTGCAAACAAATTCTCTTCTAACTATTCAACTGCATTTGCACAGAAAAAGATGTGCACCAGCTTCTGAGATATACAAAGCCATAAGCAATGCAGACCATGTCTTCTCAAAAGTCCACATGCACTTTTGGAGCGTGACATTAAGAAACCTGGTTAAGATGCCTTACCAAACATGTCCTTCACCAAAACATTTAAACAAACAAGCAAACCAGGAGAAGAGGGGAATGAAATGAGATTCTCCCATGTTCCTTTAAATATTTCTGGAAAGGATTTATCTCTGGACCTGATACAAAGCCCTTTGAAATCAATGGGCGTTTTCCCCACAGACTTTGTGGACTTTGGATCAGGCATATGAAGGATTTCCTTCTATCTTCATCCTCCAAACATTTCTTCATGATCCTAAGGGACACACAACATTTTATAGCATGGGATCCTTGGTTTTCTAAACAATGTTCTCCTTTCTTCCACAAGATAGGATAACAAATAAAAATGGAAGTGCCCTCTATGCATTTTGCTATAGTCTCTGAGGACTTTCCCCTCCTTACCACTATCACAAAGTGAACCCTACACATATTTGTAAAGTATGTTTTATGTATTTCTGTTTAAAATTTTAAAGTCTGTTTTCCTTTGTTTCAGTTCCTTATAACAAGCTGTGATCCATGCTGACTGAGGGAGAGACTCCAAATGAGTCAGCTGTACTGAACACAGACCCAGAAAGTGGTTTCCTTAGCAACAGGAGATGTGTGAAGAGGTGAAAAAAATTAAATGGCTTTTTCACTGTAAACTGATTTCCTCTCATTTTAGCAGCCTTCCTGAAAATCTGCACAAAGATGCTACTGAAATTTTTGATGGTTTAAGAAAGATTTGTTATGTTGTTAGGTATTTGCAGTTTTGCTGGAGAGGGGGGGTAATTTTTATTTTGAATTAACATTTCAAAGCAGCAAATGGTATGATTTTAAAATAACAAATTCTGAAATATAAAAATGCATTCTTTTCTCTGGAAACAAAGAAATGAGACAAGTTTTGCATGAATAACGTTCATAGGAGAAAATTCTTGCATCAATATATTCACAATGCTGCAAAGCCCTTTTTGTTTACACCTCAGAAGTGAATTCTGAACCTTATATAGATCAGGAAGGGAAAATGTCAGGAGTGTTGCTAGAAATCTACTTGATGTCATACATATTCAGGAAAAATCTCCTTTCCAGACCTGGGGGATTGGAGATAAATCTCTGTACATTCCAAAAAGAATGTGAAATGTTCCTTCAATTTAAAAAAAGAAATCTTCCTCTTTCCTATACAGTGTTTTTCAAAGAAAATCACAGTGGAAACCCCTTTCTCTGTGCATTGAAACCAGTTCCTTCTCCTCCATCGGTTATCCCCACGCTATCTAAAAATAGAAAGGGGAAACCCGCCTGAGATCAAAGAGGTTCATTTACACAGCACTACACGAAGCCTGCCACAATTCTCATTCCCATCACGTCTGCAGTAGTCGGATGGCAAGAATCAAACCATGACATTGAAAACGCAGGAATGTTATTTTCTGCCTATTCCCCACACTGAATAGCAGCCACTGGTGCCTACTGCTGGAGCCAAGTTAAAAATTAATAGCAGCAAATAATGCAGTCAGTAGAGGTAGCCCTTATTTTCCTACGCGAGGGGAGAGAATTTTCTCCTTAGAGAGTCATGGGTGAAAAAATGCAGCAAGGATCTGGGGAGCTCAGTGCAGGATGAGACGTGAGTGATACGATCAATGAAAGAAGCCTCTGCACCCACTCGGTCATGAAAGTCACCAAGAAAAGCATGTACAAAATACCAAGAATACAGAGTCTATGACATTAGAAGTGAGGGGAGTCCCTAAATGTCCCATATTTGCCTCCTGCACAGGCAAAGGATGTGGAAGAAGCAGTAAGACTCTTGGGGTGCTCTAGGGCTGGAGCACCCATGGAAAAAATATAATGGGTACCCAGTGTCCACCAGCCACCTACTGAACAGCTGTTTGATGGAGGGCTGGAGCAGGGGTGAGAAGAGGTGGGGCGAGGTTGGGGCCTGGAGGGAAGGGGCAGTGCGGGGGTGGGGCCTGGGGGCACAGCGCTCCCAGAGAAAGCTGGAAGTGGGAACCTCTGCCTCCAAGAAGCTTTTGGCAAGCCCTGGCTGAGAGGCTGTGCTGGGCCAGGTCAGGAGAGGGGCCTCAGCAGCCCCATCCATGGGGGGGAAACTGCCCTGGGGCCCAGTGATTCAAAGGAGCCCTGGGATCTTTAAATCGTCACCGGAGCACAGTGCACCACACTCCAGAGCCCCGGGCGGTGCACTCCAGACAGCGCAGAGGGGGAGCGGCACAGTCCCCCATCCTGTCCCTCCTGCCTGGGGCTCGGCCGTTCACAGGGACCTGGGGCTCGTGGTCACCGCTGCTGCTACTGTGGGAGCGGTGGCAACTGGAGACCCAGGCCCTTTAAATCACCGCCAGAGCACCGCTCTGTGCAGCTCTGAGGGACTAGCACTAAGGGCTCACTGCGCCTGGCCCCACCTCTTCTGCCCAAGGCTCTGCCCTTTCCAGGGGCTGGACCCCCTGCCTCAGCTTCCTTGGGGGCCCGCTGAAGCTGTCAGCCCCTGCTGCTGTTCTGACCTGGGGCCAATAGGGCAGCCTGGGGAGATTGCCATAACTTAGAAAGGCCCCTAAGGCTAAGTCACTGTGGGGGCCACAGAGCTGCCCGGGGAGAGCAAAAAGGGGGCTCCCTGTGATGTTAGAGGAGCAGCATGTGACATGAAGGGGAAGACCCCGCCCCGTGTGGGGTGAGTGCACCCCTCTCCCTTCTAGCACATCTGTATAATTCTCTACTTTTTCTCCCCAATCCGTGCCTATAGCTCCGCCCACAGTTCTACGACTAAGTGGTCTACCTGCCGACATCAGCAAACCTTCCCTGATCCCCAGGACAGAGTGGTCCAATGCCCAGAGTCAGGAAATTTGCACCTATTTGTGGGGCAGTACAGCTCAAGAGTCAGAGTCAGGCTTGCGTGGTAGTGCCTCGGCATCTGGGTGGTTACTGCAGCTTGCCTGGAGCAGTTGGAGCACATCCTCTCCCACCAGTCAGCAGCTACAACTGAGGTGAGCGTCTCTCTTTTATATCTGTGCAGCTTGAGCATGTCCAGTAAGATGGAGAGGGTGTGGCTTTCTGAGCCGGGTTAACCCTCTCCTGTCCAGTGTGAGGTGAGTGCGCCCTGTCACACGGCACAAAATCTCATCCAAAAAGAGCCCAGTGAAGAGACAGCATCCCATGTAAGACAATCTTGAGCTTTCCACCTGATTCACTGGGTCTCATGTGACTGGCAGCGATACATATATCGAGCCTTCAAAACCATAGTTTATAGAACATGAGCACCTCATGGATCCCGAGGAATTTAGCCTCACAAAACTACCATGAGTTAGGAGAGTGCTATTGGCAACTCTCCTTATTTTACCACAGATCTCAAGCATTTGCTGTTGTGCCCCAAACCCCCTGTCTGCTGAAATTAACAGGTTGTATGACTTTCTCAGGCAGCGGGGTCCACAGCTGTGCCAGGCCCTTGAGCAAAGTGTGTAGGGGGGCAGCTTTGTGCTCCCAGGAGGGGCAGGGCCTCGCGCAGTAGAGATGGGGTGGGGCAGCTAGCCCTCAGCCCTTAGAGCTCATGGGAGCATGCTGTGCAGCTCTCCAACAGTGATTTAATGGGCCTGGGGCTCTGGATACTGTTGCTGCCTCAGTAGTGCCAGCTGGGAGCTCCCGGCCCCTTAGAATCACTGGGCCCCATGGCAGATACCCCTTTCTTCCGCCGCACTCCCTCCATGTTGGCAGACCTGATCCTGTCTCTCATTGTTTTGAAATAAGTGCCTGGCTCCAGGGCCAGATTAACTCTTTTGGGAGCTCTTAGATTTTTGGAGCACTCCGGGGTTCAGAGAGTGGGAGAGTGGGTTAAGGAGGCGGTGAGAGCTCCGACTAAGGGTATGTCTACACTACAAAGTTAATTCGAACTAACAGACGTTAGTTCGAATTAACTTTAATAGGCGCTACACTAGTGCTCCGTTAGTTCAAATTTAAATCGAACTAGCGGAGCGCTTAGTTCGAACTAGGAAAATCTCATTTTACGAGGATTAAGCCTAGTTCGAACTAGCTAATTTGAATTAAGGGGTATGTAGCTCCTTAATTCGAACTAGTGGGAGGCTAGTCCTCCCCAGGTTTCCCTGGTGGCCACTCTGGCCAACACTAGGGAAACTCATCTGCCCCCCTCCCGGCCCCGGAGCCCTTAAAGGGGCACGGGCTGGCTACAGTGCCCGTGCCAGGTGCAAGCCTGCCAGCACCCAGCCAGCAGACCCTGCACCTGGCATGGATCGAGCCACCCACCCTATGCCCCCCAGCCCTCCCACTCTTCCCGGGACCAGGCTGGCGGCTCCCGGGAGCTTGCCCGGGACCGCAAGAGGCGGGCACCCGCCTGGGCTAGTGCGGACATCGTGGACCTTGTCCACGATCTCCGCACTAGGCATAGGAAACTGGCCAGATAGGGCAGGAGAGCTGCCAGCCTGGCCACCCAGGAGCAGGTGTGAAAGAGAATCAAGGGGGTCCACTGAGACTCCCGAGCTTACAATGGCCATCCTGGGTCAGACCAAAGGTCCATCTAGCCCAGTAGGCTGTCTGCCGACAGCGGCCAAACCTAGGGACCCTGGAGGGGATGGACCGAAGACAGTGACCAAGCCATTTGTCTCGTGCCATCCCTCTCCAGCCTTCCACAAACCTTGGGCAGGGACACCACTCCTACCCCCTGGCTAATACCACTCCATGGACCCAACGTCCATGACTTGATCTCACTTCCCTTTCAACTCTGTTCCAGTTCTAGCCTTCCCAGCCTCCTGCAGCAAGGAGTTCCACAGGTTAACTCTTCGCTTTGTGAAGAACAACTTTCTGTTACTAGTTTGAAGCCTGCTACCCATTCCTTTCCTTTGGTGTCCTCTAGTCCTGCTTTATGGGAACTAATGAAGAACTTTTCTGTATGCACCCTCTCCACCCAACTCCTGCTTTTAGAGACCTCTATCTTGTCCCCCCTCCGTCTCCTCTTTTCTAAGCTGAAACGTCCCAGTCTCTTTAGCCTCTCTTCATATGGGACCTGTTCCCAACCCCTGATCATTTTAGTTGCCCTCCCCTCTCCCACCCTCTCTCTTCCCCTCTCCCACCTCCTTTTCCCAGTCTCCCCCAGTTTTGTTCCAGAAAGACAGATTCCATTTTGGAAGACACGTTATCTTTATTTTGCACATCAAGAAGAGGGGCTAGGGAAGGGTAAGTGGAAGGAGGTGAGGGAGGAATGGGGCACGAGCCCTCAATGGGGAGGACTGGGCTGGCTCTGCGGGCTTCTGGGGGTGGAAGCTCTCCTGCAGCCCCCCAATTGCCCCTTCTCCCCAGATGGCAGCCTGCGGCAAGTGCAGCCGGGCTGATGGCTGAGTGGTGTGATGTGCCCAGTGTGGGTAGTCTGGGCAATCCAAGCCAGGACTGCTTTGCAAGCAGGGCACCCCTGAGAACTGTCTGTCCGGGGTGCGGGTCGGGACCCTTTAAGCACAGCCCTCGGCTAGCCTGAGACAGCATCTCCACGCTCTAAGTCCTCCTCTGATGCCCTGCCGGCACTGCTTCCGGCCATCCTTAAGCCCGGTTCAGGGTCCACTTAATGTGGACATGCTAGTTCGAATTAGCAAAACGCTAATTCGAACTAGTTTTTTAGTCTGTATCCATTAGTTCGAATTAGCTTAGTTCGAATTAACTAATTCGAACTAAGTTAGTTCGAATTAACGTTGTAGTGTAGACATACCCTAAGAGTGTGGCCTTGGGGCTAGGGCTGGGATTAGGGGTTCAGAATGAAGGAAGGGGCTGAAGGTTTGGAGTTTGCAGTGAGGGAGGCTCATGGCTGGGGCACAGGATTAGGGGGTAGGGTCAGAGAGGGAATTAGGATGTGGGAAGGGTCTCAGGGTTGGGATTACCTGGGGCAGCTGCCCTCCGGTGGGGAGGAGGGGAAGCAGGTGGCTTAGTGCAACCCATGAGGCCCTACACTCACCTGCAGGCACCGCTCCACATAGCTCCCATTGGCTGCCATTCCCAGCCAATGGGAGCTGCAGGGGCAAATCCTGCAAGTGAGGGCAGCAAGGAGATGAAGCTTTCTCTGGCACTCATGGTGATGCACTCCAGCCCTGAGGGGTGAATGGTAGTGTCCCCCAACACCCAACAGGGCTAGATAACACGCAAGGGCTACAATGGCTGCAGCCCAGTCCCTCAGTCTAAGGGTGCCCTGCAAAAAGATCTGCATTTTGGCAGTCTGGGGAGGAGGGGGAGGGCATACAAAACTGCACAAGATAAAAGGCCACAGCAGACTGTGAAGAGCTTCAAAAGGATCTCACAAGACTGGAAGACTAGGCAACAAAATGGCAGATAAAATTCAATGCTGATGAATACAAAGTAATGCATATTGGAAAACATAATCCAAATCATATATATAAAATGATGGAATCTAAATTAGCTGTTACCACTTCAGAGAGAGATCTCAGACCATTGCGGATGGGTCTTTGAAAACATCCACTCAATGTTCAATGTCAGTCAAAAAAGCAATTAGAATATTGACAATCTTTAGGAAAGGAATACTTAATAAGATAGAAAATATCTTACTGCAGCCTTAAAAATCCATGGTTTGCACACATCTTTAATACTGCATCAGATACGGTCATCTCGTCTCAAAGATATATTGGATTTAGAAAAGGTTGAAAAAAGCGCAACAAAAATATGAGGGGAAATTAATGAACGAGACTGGAACTTTTCATTTTGGAAAAGAGATGACTAAGAGGGGACACAATAGAGGTGTATAAAATCATGACTGGTGTGGAGAATGTAAATAAGGAAAAGTTATTTATTATTTCCCATAATACGAGAACTAGGGGTCACCAGATGAAATTAATAGGTAGCAGGTTTAATACAAATAAACAAAAAGGAAGTATTTCTTCATGCAACACACAGTCAACTTGTGGAACTCCTTGACAGAGGATGTTGTGAAGTCCAAGACTATAACAGATTTCCAAAAAGAACTAGATAAATTCATGGAGGATGAGTCCATTAATGGCTATTAGTCAGGATGGATAGGAATGGTGTCCCTAGTCTCTTGTTTGTCAGAAGCTGGGAATAGCTGACAGAGGAAGGGATTATTTGATAATTACTTGTTCTGTCCATTCCCTCTGGGACACCTTGCACTGGCCTGACCCAATATGGCCATTCTTATATTCTTTTTCTGGGTCCCAGTTGAGCCCTTACCCGCATGCATCCTCCTCCCTCCACTTTGTGTTGCTCTAAATCCAATCGTGGACAGAGCTAAATGGCTAAGTGGTATGATCTGACAGCCATACACGAAATGATTTACTGGTCTCCTTTGAATTCTACAACCTTGCTGGTAGTCAGAAAAGAAGTCGTGAAATTAATGGCCCAGCAAAATGGAGCTATGCCAGCTGAGCGGGGGTCTGCAGGTAAGGTTGGAAGGGCAGCATAAGCAGGCATACAATTACCTGTGCTGTAGATAACTAACAGATGGCATTTTCAAAATCTGTGAGTCTGGCATCTTTGCAAATGCAATAAGAGTGAGTCTCCTCTCTCTTTACACCAGGGTAAACTGGGAAAAACTCCACTGACATCAACAGAGTCACACATGTAAAGCTGATGTATGGGAAAGGAGAACTGGACCCAACCAAAGAGAGGGCCTGATTTTCAGTGACAATGTTTCGAAATTTGGGACAGTAAGTGGTGGTTTTAAGTCATTTTCCTCTATATTCCAGGGCTGTGCAGGTAAGTTAGAGCAGCCTCAGGGTTGCTCCCCTAAACTCTGCTCCTAAAGGATCTATGAACATTAGAGTTTCAGCACCCAAATCTCTCTTTGTCTTTACCTAGAAAGTCTATACTTTGCATAAAGATTGTTAATACAAATTTTTAAAAAGGTGCATTTTCTTATAGGTTTCCTGCAGTCCCTTGAGTTGAGATGTCAGTGTCTTCATGGCTTAATACCATTCTGTTTAACCAAACATTTCTAGCTATTCATTGCATGATCAGGCAAAACAAGACAGGCACAACAGGGCAAGCATCCACACGATGGACAGACCGGCCAGCTTCCCTTGTCGACAGCTGTTATTTGCAATCATTGGCACATATTTACTTTTGGCTAATTGTATGCCAGGCCTGCTTGAAGGCAGCATATTGCTTACCGTGAATCAGATCTTGCTAGAGCATTGCCAAGGAAGAAAAGCTGAAATGCCAAACTTCAGTAACTTGGCGCATAAACGAAGACGAAATCTCAGAGGGGTAACTGTGTTAGTCTGTTTCAGCAAAAACAACATGGAGTCCAGTAGCACCTTAAAGACTAACTAACGAGCAGGGCCCCCATGACCAGTGCCCTACACAGCCAGCCCCAGTACCCTACCAGAGGGTGGGGTTGACGCTACGGGGGGGAAAGGAGTTGCCAACTATAGTGATGTCTGGTCCAGGAGAGTTGGCAACCTGGAGGGAGGCACAGGCCGGAGGAGCAGCTGGTGGTTGCACAGCCCACCAGAAAGCGTCGCTTCTCTCTAACTGCCCTCTGTGTAGCTGCTCTCTGCTCAGTCCTCCAGCCCATGAGGGCTACTTGCTTCCACCTGGTGAGTGGGGGCTGGGCACAGAGCTTTGGGAGGGGTGGCTGGAGGAGAAGTGGGGGGTCGGCAGACCAGTGCTGAGAAGCGGGATGGCCCGGAAGTGGTGAGGAGGGCAGCCGGAATGTTGCTAAGTCCGGAGGTGGCTAGGGGATGGAGTGGGAGGAATCTGGACTGGTGCTGAGTTGGGTGGTCAAGGATGGGAACGGGAGTGGCCAGACCAGCACTGAGACAGAGGCTGGTGGCCGGGGAACAGTGCCAGAGGCAGCCAAAGCCCAAAGGTATCATGCAGCTGCATAGGGCAACCATGAAATTTGGGGCCTCTTGGTGCCCCAAATTTCACGGTGCCCTATGCAGATGCATATTTTGCTTATTAGTAGCGATGGCTCTTCTAACAAGTGTATTAGGGAATACACTTTGATAAGCTGTAGCTCACATCATCAGACTTGTATGGTAACTGGTCTTTTAAGATGTGTGTCTAGCGAGCCAGCACACACAGGCTAACTGTCATCAGTTCCTTCTCTGATCCAGAGTCATAATCAAGAACTGCAAAGCAGGAGAAGGAGAATAGGGAGTGGAGCACACGTAGGGACATACGTCTTGAAGAACCATTGTTACTGTGCAACGTGAGTAACTTCTTCCTCTTTGAGTAGTGACCCTATGGTGCTCTAGTGTAGGTGGCTCCCAAACAATATTCCTTCTTCAATACATTCGCCTTCAAAGTTGGAGGATGAGCGGATGATTCAGAGCCACCACGGGCTGGAGTCAGAGAGCCTCCTCCTTAAAGATGATTTTCGGCAAAACTCACAGTGCTTGAAGGAGCTCAGCTGGAGTGGCGGGCAGAGAGAACATGTCTCTTGGATGTGGCCCTCATTGGGACAGCAGTTTGCTGATAATTAGGGTAGCCTTGGTGCAAGATCATCACTTCTTGACTCCTGTAAAGCCAAGAATATCTTAGTAGTGGGGGGTGTTCCCCCACTGGGAGTTGACAAAAGAACAACGTCCTTTCTTCATCTTTCCCTCCCCCCTCTTTTTTTATTCACGCCCAAATAAACAGTTAGAAGATGAAAAGTAACAACAGAGATTTCAAAGGGAGCTAAAATTCAGACAGCTAACTATCCACGAATGGCTAGCAAAAGGCTCCATCTCTAGGTAGGGGTGGTTGAGCAGGTACTCGGGATAGCTAGCTTTGTGCTGCAGCATGAGAAAACACGTGTGTGCGCACCCGACGGAGAATGCTACCAAAGTTTTCTGATCAGTAGCACTCATAGGGACACCACTCAAAGAAAAAAGTATATTTATTCAGGAAATTTTGAGGAATGTAAGAATGGCCATACTGAGTCAAAACAATGGCCTCTCTTGCACAATAGCCTATCTTTGAACAATGACTTCACAGAGACTGGATGGAAAAGGACAGTTTATTGAATGATCCAACCTCTGTCACCGAGTCCCACATTCTAGCACTCAAAGATTTAAGGACACCCTTTGCATGGAGTTGAGTCCCTGACCATCTTTACTGATGGGCACTGAAGTCAGGAAAGACCATCATGATCATCTAGTCTGACCACAGAACCTCATCCACCCTCTCTTGTACTAGACCCCTCATCTCTGGCTAAGATACTGAAGTCCCCAAATAATCATGTATAGACTTTCAGTTATATAGAATTCAACATTGACTCTAATTTAAAGCCACAAGTGAACCCTGTCCCATTCTGCAGACAAAGAGAAAAAACCCAGGGTCTCTGCCAATCTGACCCCAATTATAGCAATCAGTTAGCACTGAACATGTGGGCAAGACCCACCAACCACACATCTGGAAAAGATGTAGTAACTTAGGGTACATCTAAACAGCAGGGCAAAAGGTGAATTAATATCAATTGCGTAGCTGAAGTGGAAATAGCTTAATTCGGCTTTTGGCGCTGTCTACACAGCAGGAAGTCGAAGGAAGAACACTCTTCCTTCGACTTCCCTTACTCCTCATGAAATGAGGGTTATAGGAGCTGGAGTAAGAAGTCCTCATCTCAACATTATTTTGAAATAATGGCTTTCTGCATAGATGCGCATTTTGTTATTTTGAGAGAATGCCAGTTATTCCAAAATAATGCTGCTGTGTAGAGGTATCTTTAGATTTGTTGAGTTACTACAACAAATTCCTTCCTTATGTTTGTTTTAAACCTGCTGCCTATTAAATTCCACTAAATAACCCCGCCGGTTCATGAGTTGTGTGAAGGAATAAATAACACTTTCTTTTTCATTTTCTCCACACCATTCTCAATTTTATAGACCTTGATCATATACCCCTTTAGTCATCTCTGCTCTTATCGGAACATTCCCCATCTTTTTAATCTCTCCTCATATGGAAGCTGTTCAATGTCCCCTAATTATTTTTGTTGCCATTCTCTGTACTTTTTCTGATAATATATATTTTTTTAAATGAAGTGACCAGTGCTGCATTCACTATTCAAGGTGTGGGCCGTACCATATATTTATATAGTGGTATTATGATATTTACTGTCTTATTTTCTATTCATTTCTAAATGGTTCCTAACATTGTTAGCATTTTTATGCCTACTGCACATTGAGCAGATGTTTTTCAGAGAACTATCCACAATGACTCCAAGATCTCTTTCTTGAGTGATAACAGCTAAATTAGATCCAGTCAATTTTCACCATTTTTTGTCCAGTCACCCAGTTACAAGATTCCTTTGTAAATCTTCACCCTAGGCTTTGGATTTACTCATAGACTCATAGACTTTAAGGTCAGAAGGGACCATTATGATCATCTAGTCTGACCCCCTGCACAGTGCAGGCCACAAAATCTCACCCATCCCTCCTAGAATAATCCTCTCACCTATATCTCAGATATTGAAGCCTTCAAATACTTTGAAGACCCCAAGATGCAGAGAATCCTCCAGCTGTGATCTGTACCCCATGCTACAGAGGAAGGCGAAAAACCTCCAGGGCCTCTGCCAATCTACCCTGGAGGAAAATTCCTTCCCGACCCCAAATATGGTGATCAGCTAAACCCTGAGCATGTGGGCAAGACTCATCAGCCAGACACCCAGAAAGTTCTCTATAGTAACTCCTATCATCCCTCCATTGACCTATTTCCCACTGATAATGAATGGTCAATTAGTTACCAAGATCACGTTATCTCATCAAACCATCCCCTTCATAAACCCATCTAGTTTAATCTTGAAACCAGATAGATCTTTTGCCCCCACTACTTCACTTGGAAGGCTGTTCCAGAACTTCACTCCTCTAATGGTTAGAAACCTTCGTCTAATCTCAAGTCTAAACTTCCTACTAGCCAGCTTATATCCATTTGTTCTTGTGTCCACATTGGTATTAAACTTAAATAATTCCTCTCCCTCCCTGGTATTTATCCCTCTAATATATTTAAAAAGTGCAATCATGTCCCCCCTCAGCCTTCTTTTGGTTAAAGTAAACAAGCCAAGCTCCTTGAGTCTCCTTTCAGAAAACAGGTTTTCCATTCCTCGGATCATCCTAGTGGCCCTTCTTTGTACCTGTTCCAGTTTGAATTCATCCTTCTTAAACATGGGAGACCAGAACTGCACACAGTATTCCAAATGGGGTCTCACCAATGCCTTATATAATGGCACTAACACCTCCTTATCCCTACTGGAAATACCTCGCCTAATACATCCCAAGATCGTATTAGCCTTTTTCATGGCCATGTCACAATGGCGGCTCATAGTCATTCTATAATCAACCAGGACTCCGAGGTCTTTCTCCTCCTCCGTTACTTCCAACTGATGTGTCCCCAGCTTATAACTAAAATTCTTGTCATTAATCCCTAAATGCATAACCTTACACTTCTCACTATTAAATTTCATCCTATTGCTATCACTCCAATTTACAAGATCATCCAGATCTTCCTGTATGATATCCCGATCCTTTTCTTAATTGGCAATAGCTCCCAACTTTGTGTCATCCGCAAATTTTATTAGGACACTTCCACTTTTGGTGCCAAGATCAGCGATAAAAAGATTAAATAAAATTGGCCCCAAAACTGATCCCTGAGGAACTCCGCTATTAACCTTCCTCCAACCTGACAGTTCACCTTTCAATATGACCCGCTGTAGTCTCCCCTTTAACCAGTTGCTTACCCACCTCTCAACTTTCATATTAATCCCTATCTTTTCCAATTTAACCAATAATTCCCCATGTGGTACTGTATCAAATGCCTTACTAAAGTCGAGGTAGATCAGATCCACTGCATTTCCTTTATCTAAAAAATCTGTTACTTTCTCAAAAAAGGAGATCAGGTTGGTTTGGCACGATCTACCTTTTGTAAAACCATGTTATAATTTGTCCCAATTGCCATTAGCCTCAATGTCTCTAACTACTTTCTCCTTCAAAATTTTTTCCAGGATCTTACATACTACAGATGTCAAACTAACAGGCCTATAAGTTACCTGGGTCGCTTTTTTTCCCTTTCTTAAAAATCAGAACTTTAGTCCCATTTGTTAACTTACCATTATCCCTAAGCTCTTCATTAGCCTCATTAAAGACTGAAGCAAAGTATTTGTTCAAATATTGGGCCATTCCTAGATTATCCTTAGCCTCCACTCCATCCTTAGTAATTAGCGGTCCTACTTCTTCTATTTTTGCTTTTTTCCTATTTATATGGCTATAAAACCTTTTACTATTGGTTTTAATTCCCTTTGCAAGGTCCAACTCTACCTGACTTTTAGCCTTTCTCACTTTATCCCTACATGCTCTAACCTCAGTAAGGTAGCTTTCTTTACTGATCCCTCCCATTTTCCACTCCTTATATGCTTTCTGCTTTTTCTTAATCACCTCTCTGAGATGCTTGCTCATCCAGCTTGGTCTAACACACCTGCCTATACATTTTTTCCCTTTTCTAGGGATACAGGCTTCTGACAGCTTCTGCAACTTTAACTTAAAATAATTCCAGGCCTCCTCCACTTTAAGATCCATAATTTCTTTAGTCCAATCAACTTCCCTAACTAATTTCCTTAATTTACTAAAGTTAGCCCTTTTGAAATCAAAAACCGTAGGGTACGTCTAGACTACAGAGTTTTGTCGACAGAAGCTTTGTCGACAGATACTGTCGACAAAGCTTCTGTCGACAAAGAGCGTCTACACTACATTCAGTTCTGTCGACAAAGCAAGCTGCTTTGTCGACATGGCAGTGTAGACGCAAGGACAGTTTACATTCAATAACGCCTTCTGTTGACAGAATTCTGTCGACAGAAGGCGTTATGCCTCGTAGAATGAGGTTTACCAGCGTCGACAAAACTGCTGAGTTCTGTCGACGTTATGTCGACAGAACTCAGCGGTAGTGTAGACGCAGGTATAGTTTTGTCGACAAAAGTCCACTTTTGTTGACAAAACTCTGTAGTCTAGACACACCCTTAGTCTCAGATTTATTTTTGTTTATCCTTCCATTTAATTTAAACTGAATTAGCTCATGATCACTCGAGCCAAGGTTGTCTCCTACAACAATTTCATCTATGAGGTCCTCGCTACTCACCAAAACCAAATCTAAAATAGCATCCCCCCTTGTTGGTTCAGCAACTACTTGATGAAGGAATTCATCAGCTATCACATCTAGGAAAATCTGAGCCCTATTATTATTACTAGCACTTGTTCTCCAGTCTATATCTGGAAAGTTGAAATCTCCCATGATTACAGTTTCCATGAGTATTTACTTCATTAAAAACATTAAAGAGGTCTCTATCCATATCCAAATTGGATCCTGGTGGTCTATAACACACCCCAAGCACTATCCCAGGGGAGGATCTGTTAGTTTTCTTCCCCATTGTGATTTTTCCCAAAGGGACTCTGTCTTCTCCATTCCATCACTTTTTATTTCTTTACAATCTACCTCATCTTTGATATACAATGCGACTCCACCACCTTTACTCTTATTTCTGACTTTCCTAAACAGCACATACCCTTCAATACCTGTACTCCAGTCATGCCTAGTATTCCACCATGTTTCTGTTATTCCTATAATATCTGGTTTCACTTCCTGGACCAATAGCTCTAGTTACTCCTTTTTGTTACCTAGGCTCCTTGCATTGGTGTACAAACATCTTAAGTACTGTGTCAGCTGGAGTACTGTGTCCAGTTCTGGGCGCCACATTTCAAGAAAGATGTGGAGAAATTGGAAAGGGTACAGAGAAGAGCGACAAGAATGATTAAAGGTTTAGAGAACATGACCTATGAAGCCAGGCTTCATGAACTGGGCTTGTTTAGTTTGGAAAAAAGAAGATTAAGGGGGGACATGATAGCGGTTTTCAAATATCTAAAAGGGTGTCACAAGGAGGAAGGCGAAAATTTGTTCCTCTTGGTTTCTGAGGACAGGACAAGGAGTAATGGGCTTAAAGTGCAGCAGGGGAGGTTTAGATTGGACATTAGGAAAAAATTCCTAACTGTCAGGGTGGTCAAATATTGGAATAAATTGCCAAGGGAGGTGGTGGAATCTCCCTCTCTGGAGATATTTAAGAACAGGTTAGATAGACATCTGTCAGGGATGGTGTAGACGGAGCTTGATCCTGCCTTGAGGGCGGGGGGCTGGACTCGATGACCTCTCGAGGTCCCTTCCAGTCCTATTATTCTATGATTCTATGATAATTTTTGCTGTTTGGCCTCATTCACATTCTTTACCCAATTTGGCACAGACGTTATACCTCCAATATGACCTATTAGACTAGTATCCACCCCACCCTTCCTCATGTTCATTCTCCTACCCCCAGCTATATCCTTTCTTACTTCGTTTTCCTCCCTCTCAGTGTTAAAATCTGGCGTAGAGATTACCTGGGCATCTCCCAACCATCTCCCCCAAATTCCTAGTTTAAAGCTCTCTTAATAAGTTGAGCCAGCCTCCATCCTAGAAGTCTTTTCCCTCCCTACTTAGGTGAAGTCCATCTCTAAAGAACAGTCCTCTGTCCATAAATGCCTCCCAGTGACCATACATCCCAAAGCCCTCCTTATAGCACCACTGCCTAAGCCATCTATTGATCATCATAATCCTGTCACATCTTAGTTGTCCTTCTCTAGGAACAGGCAGAATCCCACTAAAGATCACCTGAGCCTCAATTTCCTTAAGCATCCTCCCCAGCCTAGCATAGTCTCCCTTAATTCGTTCCAGCGAGAATCTAGCCGTGTCATTTGTTCCTACATGAAGGATGATCAATGGATTCCTTCCTGCTCCCTTAATAATGCTCTTCAACCTCAGTTCCACATCTCGTATCTTAGCACCTGGCAGACAGCACACCCTTCTATTCTCTGGATCAGCTCTGGTTACAGGCCTATCTATCTATGTGATTGGGCCTAGTGACAGTGAAATTCTCTGGTCTATCTCTAGCTTCCTCTGGCTGCAAGTCCTTGCCATTCCTATTTTCCCTTGTAATCCTAATGCTCATTATTGGTGTTGTCTCCATTAAGTCTTCCCCTTTATCTATGGGACTAGCCACTCTTCTCTTCTTCCTTACCCTTCCATCTTCATTATCTACCTGCTGTACCCCTTCTTCATTCTCCAGCTCCACATACCTGTTCTTGAGGTCTATTTTTCCTTCACTGACCCATCTTTTCCTCTGCCTGGTCCTCTGAGTCACATGCTTCCACTGTCCATTTTCTTCGCCCAGCAGTCCCCCCTCTGAGGCCCTTGATCCTGCTTCCATCTGCATATCTAAGCTTTCCCCTTCAGCCACGTCATGCCTTTGCCCCATCATCTGCTCAAACCCCCTTCTAAACTCGACCAGAGTTTCCACCTGCATCTCCAGTCCTCGGATCTTTTCTTCCATCAGCTCTATCAGGCGGCACTTCATGCAAACAAAACTCCTTTCAGGTACCCCCTCCAGAATCATGTACATACCGCAGCTACCACATCCAATCATCCTCCTTGTGTTCTCTACTACTTGGGACATGGCCACTAATGCCTCTGTGTTTTATCTACTTTCTCACCAAAATCCTATTAGTCCGGTGAACACAAAAACAAACCAAAACACCCTCTCCACAGCAAAAACAAATTCCAAACAAGTTCCACAATCCAAACTCCCACTCAAACTCCCCTGTTTACAGCTCTGTTTGCTTGGCTCCTGTGCCACTGCAGTTATCTATGCCGCTGCCTGACTAGAAGCCTACCTTTATAGGACCCCTAATCAGTGAAGCCCCGCCCCCTAATCAGGGCTCAGCTTCTCTCCCAGCACACTGCCCCTCCAACAGAACTCCCACTCAAACTCCCCTGTTTACAGCTTGGTTTGCTTGGCTCCTGTGCCGCTGCAGCTATCTGTTTTGAGTAATTTTGTATTGTCTGTAGACTTTGCCACCTCATCATTTACCCCTTTTTTAGTTCACTTTTGGGTCCTTCTCTTTTTGGAGTTAAATGCTACGGTGGTGGATTTCTCTGTATTTCTCCTCCTAAAAGATGTTAAATGTATTTTTATTATAGTCACTATTGCCAAGCAGTTCAGATTTATTCACCTCTTGGACTGGATCTTGTGCACCACTTCTAACAAAATTAAGAAATTGCATCTTCTCCTGTGGATGCCAGCACTAACTGCTCCAAGAAGCAGAATTAATTGGTCTCTAAAAAAATGTATCTCTGTATCTCATCCTGGGGTGATCTGTGCCTAGTAAGTAGAGGGACAGTTGAAATCCCCCATTACTATTGGGATTTCTGTTTTTGTACCCTCTCTAATCGTCCCGGGCACTCTACAAACACTGTCAACATCCTGGTCAGGAAGTCGGTAGTGTATTCCTACTCTCATACACATATTATTCAGAAATGGTACTTCTGGCCATAGAGATGCTATAGAACTATTTGAGTCATTTCAGATTTTTACTATGTTCCATTCTATGCTTTCTTTTACATACAGTGTCAGTCCCCCACCAACGTGACTTATTCTGTCATTCCTATATTGTTGGCCTCTTGCCATTATTACATGCCATTCATTATCACCATACTACCAAGTTTCTGCAATGTCTGTTATAGTCAGAGTTGTTGACTCGAGTCCCACAACTTGAACACAAGTCTGACTTAAGTCACCTAGGTGACTCAACTTGAGATTCAATTCCAGTTCATTGTTTGTGATTTGAGATTCGACTTGAGACTTGCTAATTTTGTTAAATCTACTTGGTGAAAAAATTGTCTGAAAATGCCGACATTTATGGCTTGTACAAAAGTGACTTGATATTTATTAAATTAAGACTTGAGATTTGACTTGGGACTTGACAGTGATGACTTGAAGACAACATTGATTATAGCCATGTCTTCATTTAATACCAGTTACACAAGGTCTCTTCCTAACATTTGGACTTCTTGCTTATGTCTAAAAGCACTTGTAATATCTGTCAATATTTAGTTGTCTGACTTCATGTGATGTAATTGAATTGGATTCTTTTTCATTTGAGTATTTCTCTTCAGTTTCTTCCTGTACTTTATCAATGTCTAGACTTTTCTCTTTACTTGGACATAAAGTATCCTCTTTAATAAATTTTCCCCTAAGGGATGAGTCTGTCTGAACCATCTGCTCCAACACAGTTGTTGACTATTCCCAGCAATTAGTCTAAAAACTTCTCTATGGTCTTTTTTAATGTTATCTGCCACGAAGCTGGTTCCATTTTGGTTTAGATGGAGCCCACTCTTCCTGTACAGGCTCCTCCTTTCCCAAAAAGTTCTCTAGTTCCTGATCCCTAAATCCCTTCTCTGGCATCGTCGTCTCATCCACGCATTGAAACCCTGCAGCTCTACCTGTTTAACTGGTCCTGTGTGCAGAACTGGAAGCATTTCAGAGAGTAGTTATTAATGGTTCACAATCCTGCTGGAAAGGCATAACAAGTGGGGTTCTGCAGGGGTCTGTTTTGGGACCGGCTCTCTTCAATATCTTCATCAACGATTTAGATATTGGCATAGAAAGTACGCTTATAAAGTTTGCAGATGATACCAAGCTGGGAGGGGTTGCGACTAATCTGGAGGAGAGGGTCATAATTCAAAAGGACCTGGACAAATTGGAGAACTGGTCTGAGGTAAATAGGATGAAGTTTAATAAAGACAAATGCAAAGTGCTCCACTTAGGAGGAAGGAACAATCAGTTTCATACATACAGAATGGGAAGCGACTGCCTGGGAAGGAGTACGGCAGAAAGGGATCTAGGAGTTATAGTGGACCACAAGTTGAATATGAGTCAGCAGTGTGATGCTGTTGCAAAGAAAGCAAACATGATTTGGGGATGCATTAACAGGTGTGTTGTGAGCAAGACACGGGAAGTCATTCTTCCGCTCTACTCTGTGCTGGTTAGGCCTCAATTGGAGTATTGTGTCCAGTTCTGGGCACTGCATTTCAATAAAGATGTGGAAAAATTGGAGAGGGTCCAGAGAAGAGCAACAAGAATGATAAAAGGTCTAGAGAACATGACCAATGAGGGAAGGCTGAAGGAATTGGGTTTGTTTAGTTTAGAAAAGAGAAGATTGAGAGGGGACATGATAGCAGTTTTCAGATATCTAACAGGGTGTCATAAGGAGGAGGGAGAAAACTTGTTCATCTTGGCCTGTGGGGATAGAACAAGAAGCAATGGGCTTAAACTGCAGCAAGGGAGGTTTAGGTTAGACATTAGGAAAAAGTTCCTAACTGTCAGGGTAGTCAAACACTGGAATAAATTTCCCAGGGAGGTTGTAGAATCTCCATCTGTGGCGATATTTAAGAGTAGGTTAGATAAATGTCTATCAGGGATGGTCTAGACAGTATTTGATCCTGCCATGAGGGCAGGGGACTGGACTCGATGACCTCTCAAGGTCCCTTCCAGTCCTACTGTTCTATGGTTCTATGATTAATGCTACCATGGAGATCCTGGACTTTAATCTTTTACCTAGCGGCCTAAATTTGACCTTTCTCTAGGTCACTGGGATTGACATGTACTACAACCACTGGCTCCTCCCTAGTCCTGAATATAACACTGTCTAGATGTCTCAATAGGTCTGCAACCTTCGCACCCGGCAGGCAAGTCACTATGTGGTTCTTCCAGTAGACATACCTGGGTGGTCGACAAATGCTTTTGATGTCGACCCCCGCATGTCCAGACTACCGCGCTGAGCCGACAAACAGCTGATCAGCTGTTTGTCGGCTCAGCACGGCAGCCACGTAAATTTAAATGAAGCGGCGATTATTTAAATCGCCGCTTCATTTTCCTATGTCTGGTAGCCTAATCTACATGCCTCTGGCGACAGAGGCATGTAGTCTAGACGTACCCTTGGTCTCTGAGGGATGTGAGCTTCAGGCACTGAATGCACACATATGCCACCTGTCCATAAGGCAGGTTATCACACATGCTTTGTATTCAGTGCCATAAACTGGTTAGCCCACACTGTGCTGCTGAAATTCTATCTATATTGTTTTCACTCCTGCAGGGAGGGTTGTTTTTTGGTTTGATTTTGGTAAAGCCAAAAGTGTTTTCCATTAATGAGTAAACTGATCCTTGGTCCTGAAATATAATTATTGGGGATAATAAACAGTTGACCATGAAGCTAAAATATAACAGCCTAAGCTTTATGGAGTTTTTTTCAGACAAGCTAAGAGCTGGGAAAAGAGTTCAGGGAACAGTTCATTTCTCCAGGGTACTGCCTTTCTGTGCTGACATCTTATCTACAAAGCCACTTCACTGTTTATAACTTTCCTCATTACAAGAAATTGCTCAGCGATTTTACATGAAGATATTGCAGTCTGTGGACATGGCAGTCTGCATGTTATTCACTGCAACTCTTGCTCAAAGTGTTTACGGCTGTAAATGAGCTGCTGTCCAAACAGCATGAGTGGGCACCGAGTCACCTGCTATTATTTCTGATCTGTAACTAGATGACCAAACCCCATGAAGAAATTTCAAAGCTTCCACACAAACACTTCCCTTAGGGCACATTTAACTACATTCCTCTTTCGAAAGAGGCCGATCAAAAATTCAAATGAAGCGCAGATTTACAAATCTTGCGCTTCATTTGCACACTTGCGTGAGAGTGCTTTTTTGAAAAAGGGTTTTTCGAAAAAGAAAACGCAGTCTAGGCAGGGTTCTTTCAAAAAGTCAAGATTCTACCCACAGTTCAAAGTCAAGAGGAGGTGCACACACATCTCCGAGGACCCAGTCTGGCCTTATATGGCTAAACAAAATGGCTGTTTCCAGCGTTCATGTTTTGTTTCCCCCAATTTCTCCCTTGTTTTCTTTTTGCAGCTTCAGGAGAGAAGGGGAACAAGGGCAGGAGTTTTGGGGCATAGTGTAGGTGGGACCATAGCCTGGGGTTAGGAAGGCTTAGCCTCTGCTAGCCTATTATACCCACCATCCATGACTTGTGGTTTTATTCTGGCATCTCCGTTATATTTTAAAGCGAGGCTGCAGATTTAAATTCACACCTGATCAAAATTGTGTGGTTAATCAGGGAGCTGGCTAACCCACTGGAAGCAGGCATACTGTGTGAGTAGCTACTGAGTATGTGAGAGTAGTTCCTGAGTATTTCAATCCCATCTCTCACTCATTTGAACTCTTACTGATATTTATAAGAATTAATGTTTTATTATTTTAATAATGACAAATAGTCGTGTGGCATCTCAGAGACTAATAAAAAATATATATAGTAACATGAACTTTTGTGGGTAAAACCACTTCATCAGATAAGTCTCTGATGAAGTGGGTTTTTACCAAGAAATCTCATGATTTTATATATATTTTTGTTGGTCTATAAAATGCTACAGGACAACTTATTGTTTTGAAAGTGACAGACTAACCTGGCTACTCCTCTGCTTCAGTCTTGAATATTCCAGGTCTTTTTGGTTAATCAGACAGGTGATATTTAACAAACATACACACATTGAGTGGTTTGGTTTCAAATCACCCTGACGTAAATTTGCTTTGGTTGTAACTAGTTCAGTTAGTTCCTGATTGAATGAGATGATCTTTGTAACTCTATTGAGGGGCTTATACCAAACCCACACTCAGCCATCTGAGCACCTCTCCCGAAACCCAAGCAATGATGATTCCAGGAGATCAAACTAGTAACTGCTGCTGACAGATGTTGGCTGCACGTGTGTTCTTTCAGCAGGCTGTCCCAGCTCTGTGCAGATAATGGAGATAAAAGACTTCGGTTGAACTTTCCAATAAATCCATAGACTTGGTTTTCGATGAAGGAACTTGGTCGGGTTGTCAACTCATTTGGACTAGATGGACCATTTGCAGCAATGGTGTTTGGTCCGTCCAGTCTGACCGAGTTGGTCAGACGTCTGGTCCGTCCAGTCTGACCGAGTTGGCCACCCTAGAACTTGGTGAGGTTTATTACTGGTGCTAGCTGGTGAGGTTGATTGTACCAGTTTATTGCCGATACTAATTAGTGAGGTTTATTGCATGGTGCTAATGCTCCCGCTCAATAGTTACAGGTTCACTATGATAGGCCCGTTGCCCATATTCAGGTACATGTATGACCATGGCCTCACTCAGCAATAGCGGGAATTTCCATTCTTCCCTCAGCTAGATAAAAACACTTCCTCTGAGAGACATGTTTATACATAGATACAAACAAGTTACGTGTTGCCTCCTTGAGGTGGCTAGGTATTGCCCTCTGACATACCTAGATTCTACCCTCTGATGTAACTAACCCCCACCTACTCTCTTGTACTTGTTGGTTCAATCAAAGCATCTTTCTTTGTCATGCCATTATTTTGACCTTATCTTTAAGCTGGGTCAGCATGTTCTTGTTCTCTTTTGGGTGATGTGTTGGTACCAAGGTCCTTCAGACCCTCTTCCTACAACATTTGCAAAACTGACAAGCTTCACAACATTCACTCTGATCTAGCCCCATTTTTATGCAGTGCCACTACAGTGTTATTGCAGACAAGAGAGTCTAATGTAATTTATATACCAGAATCTCATTACAAAAAAGGAACAATATTAAACTGAACAACATATAATTCTCAGCTGCTCCCTTTATATTAATAACATTAATTCTTATTATAAATGTTAACTGGCTTCACTCTAAATAATTAGTCTACACTGTTTTGAGGACTTTATTTATATTTTGCCAGAAGTCACCACCTAAATTAGATACCACATGAAGGGGGTTTGGTGGGAAGAAACATCTGGGATATAAGTACTCCCAGTCTAGATGCAGGGTCTGGTCTCTGGCATCCAACCCCCAGCTCCTTGGAAGAACGGCAGTCTCAGATCCCCAGAGGAAAAGTTGAAGAGCTCTTCTGTCAGACACTAGATTTCTGTTTCACAATACCTTACAGGAAAAGCTTGTGAGCTGACTGCTGCCCCCCTGGTGAAAAGCAAAGTTGTATGTATAGTGATTCACCCCTTTGGCAAATTGGCAAATGAGGTTAGTCCAGGAGAGGGACTTTAAGAGAGAAAAAACATTTCACATTTATTTCTTGAGGACTGCTATCTCGGTTGGAATGATAGGGCAGTTTTGACACTAATAAGAAGACAGGCACTGACAGATTCTATTCCTGACAAGACAGTTCTTCCAAATTCTCACAGCTATAGAAATAATCCTATTAGACCTTCTTCCCTCCTAGCATGTTCTTGTACTTGTTTGAGTGGTTTTATTTTCAGAAGGGTATTGCTGGTTTACACCTTTGGAACATTTAAGTGTCTAAGAGACAGTTTGCTTCTGTAACTGCATTAAAAAAAAAGCTGTATGACAATCTTTGACTATTTCATTTTCTCTGGGAAATAGTGTCATTCTCACTAATTAACTATAAGTTTGAAGTTTGATTGGTTGGTATATTCTTAGAAGTAACTGATGTGGATTTGTAAGTACGACATTCATGAAGAGCTTTAGAAGGGATTGTTACTTCACCCAATCAATTGTTGAAACCATTTGAAGACATTTGAAGGTTGTTTTTTTGTTTGTTTTTTCTTATTTCATTTATATTAGTACCTCAAATGTTTCCCATTTTCCTGCCCTCGGTAGTTAGCTCATGATACCATCTACATATGTTGTTAGTCTTTAAAGTGCTACCAGACTATTTTTTATTTT
Source organism: Pelodiscus sinensis (assembly GCF_049634645.1). Classification (NCBI taxonomy): domain Eukaryota; kingdom Metazoa; phylum Chordata; order Testudines; family Trionychidae; genus Pelodiscus; species Pelodiscus sinensis. Next base: position 36,207,015 of record NC_134723.1, on the reverse strand, counting down.
TAAAGTTATTCCAGTTAGATTTTAGTAAGGTACCAGCAATAATTTTTTATTGTATTGTAAAATGTTCTGTGCACAGATAAACTTATTTTTAAAATGAAGCAAGTGGGTTGTCAAACAGTAGAGACAGAGTAGCAGGATAATGATAGTAGAAACCAAAGACTACAACAAGTATTACATGATACTGCACCAAAAAATGTGGTAGCTTGGCAACTTCACCTGTAGTAGTCATACCGGCTCTGTTGCTTATATCAGACTCAGTTGTGTCCAGTGTCAGACTTGGAATACCAGTCATGGGGATACCTCCTTTCTGCAATGGGTGCTTTCTGTGTGGCCAGAGGTTAGGCAAGGAAAATAGAATGGGCTTCTCCTGTTCTGTTTGTCAGAGGCTGGAAATGGGTGACAGGAGAGGGATCACTTGATGATTCCCTGTTCTGTTCATTCCCTATGGGGCATCTGGCAATGGCCACTGTTGGCAAACAGGATACTGAACTAAATGGACCTTTGGTCTGATATAGCATGGCCATTCTTATGGGCTACGTCTAGACTGGCCACAAATTCCGGAAAGGGGATGCAAATCAGGTAAGTCAGCATAGGGAAATCCACGGGGGATTTAAATATCCCCTGCGGATTTAAATAAACATGTCCGCTGCTTTTTTTCCAGCTTGGGGAAAAGCCCGAAAAAAAGCATCTAGACTGGCGCGATCCTCCGGAATAAAGCCCTTTTCCGGGGGATCTCTTATTCCTACTTTCAAGGATCTCTTATTCCTCTTGAAAGTAGGAATAAGAGATCCTCCGGAAAAGGGCTTTATTCCAGAGGATCGCGCCAGTCTAGACGCTTTTTTTCTGGCTTTTCCACAAGCCGGAAAAAAAGCAGCGGACATGTTTATTTAAATCCGCAGGGGATATTTAAATCCCCCGCGGATTTCCCTATGCTGACTTACCTGATTTGTATCCCTTTTCCGGAATTTGTGGCCAGTCTAGACGTAGCCCTGGTGTATACCACCCAGGTATTCCCTTTCATCAGGGAAATACAAGGGATGTAAGCAACTAATCCACTAGTCTCTATTTTCCTTCCCCCCACCGACTTGCTGTTTCTATCAGAAAGAGTCAGCAAGAGGTGATGGAAGTGGAGGCAGTGCTGGGGGGAGCTGGCTTAAAAGCCGGTTCCTCCCAGCTCCAGCTCTGTGGGAGGCGGAGGGGCACATTCTACCTTTGAAATGTACAAGAATCTCTGCTGGGGCTCTTGTACATTGCAAAGGCAGAACACCTCAGGGCACTTCCGCCTTTGAAATGTAGCAACAGCTGGGTGGGCTCTTGCTATATTTTAAAGCAGAAGCACCCTTATCGATTAATTGAATAATCGATGTAAATTCCATTCGATTAGCTGATTAATCTAATTTTAACACCCCTAGCTTGCATACATGAACTAGTAGAAACATGCATGTTAACTGCATAGTGTGCCAATACAGTGCAATTAAAAATGCCAGAAAATCCCCAATTAACTGAAATAAAAGTGTTGTTAGATTAGAAATATGTACCTTATTTTCTGTTAAAAAGGAATACCATGTATGGTATATAATCACTTTTTTACTGCACTGAGACCAACCACATGGTTGGTGCATCTAGCCAGGAAATCAGTGGAGTTTATCCTGAGGTTTCAATAATGGAGAACTAAGGAACAGTATGCTATTACTCTGAGATACAACATTCTGATTTAAGGGTAATTTATGTCCGCTCATTTAGACTGCAGCTATTCTAAACACCAGATGGTTTCTAACTCCTCTAGTCCTACATACAAATGGTGATTAGTGAACATTATATTTGTTTGGGGACTGTAGAAGACATATAATCCAGCTGAAGTAAAACCCCTTATGGCAACAGGAATTCTCTGCCTCCCCATTTACCACTAGGGAGAGAAAGAAAGATCTGTGTTATTGTTCCAACATCCTAGTGTATTGCTGAAACTTATGCTACTTTTCATAATAAGGAGGTAAAGGTGCAGCAAAAAGTCAATGGTAATAAGAACTAAACTACATTCATATTGAACAAGAGCAGAGGAGTATTCTGCCTTTGATTAAGTCATAACTAAATAGAATATGAAATATCATTTTCTTATATTGTTCATAAATAATACCGTATGAGGAACTATGCGAACAATGAAATATTGGCTTCTTCAACAAAGAAACCAATAAATCACCTACCTTCCACCTGTTTTTTTAATGCGTCATTAAGACAGCTACGTAATTACTGACAAGGTTTCGGGATTTCATTAGTGGAACATTTAGATTGTCCTCGCTACACAGCTGAAGGTGTTAGCTTCTGGTCATGGCTGAAGGTCTGTGGACTCAGTTACCCATTTATTCATGGACCACAATCCTTCCCCTTTCCCGTTATGCCCTTGCCCTAACTCTCAGGGCTGCAGCAAACATGCAGCGCATGATGCAAAAGAGATGCAGACTCCCTGTCCCTGACCAGTGGCAAAACACTGCAGACCTTCTCTTCCCCAGCCAGGCCTGCCAGCAGAGGGTAGGAGAGAAAGGAGGAAATTGCCCCAGGACTCAGTAATTCTAAATGGCCCAGGGCTCCCATGCACTGCTACTGTAGCAGTGATAGTGCCTGGAGCCCTGGAGTCATTAAATCACTGCTGGAGAGCTGCATGGCACCCTTCAAGCGGCTCTAAGGACAAGGGGGCTAGCAGGGCATGCTCTGGGCAGTGCTGAGGGCTGGCTGTCCCAGCTTTATCCTTTCTGCCCAAGGCCTTTCTGCATCTTTCAGAGTGTAGAACCATCCCCCCACCCTGCCCAGGGGCCTGGTGTGGGTGTCAACTCACCTTCACTGACTTGAAAGCTATGTACCATATTCTCTGACCTGCCCTATCCCCTGTGCACTGACGAAACTGCAAAGGGGCCAAGCTGCCTGTCTCCTTCGATGAAGATATTGCCACATAACACAGAATCACAGAACTGGAAGGAACCTTGAGAGGTAATCAAGACCGGTTCTCTGAATACATGGCAGGACCAAATACCATCTAGATCATCCCTGAGAGGTGTTTGTCTAACCTGCTTTTAAAAATCTCCAACAATGGAGATTTCACAACCTCCCTAGGCAACTTATTGTAGCGCTGAACCACCCTGATAGTTAGGAAGTTTTCCCTAATGTCCAACCTAAACCTGCCTTGCTACAATTTAAGCCCAATGCTTCTTGTCCTATCATCAGAGGTTAAGGAGAATAATTTTCTCCATCCTCCTTGTAATAACCTTTTACATAATTGAAAGCTGTTATCATTTCCCCTCTTGGTTTTCTCTTTTCCAGTCTAAACAAACCCTGTTCTTTCAGTCTTCCCTCATAGGTCATGGTTTCTAGATCTTTATCCATTTTGTTGCTCTTCTGTGGACTTTCTTCTGATTTCTCCAAATCTTTCCTGAAATGTGGGGTCCAGAAGTGGACACAGTACTCCAATTAAGGCCTAATCAGCACAGAGTACAGGAAAAGAATTATTTCTTGTGTCTTGCTCACAATACTCCAGTTAATACATCCCAGAATGCTGTTTGTTTGGGTTTTTTTTTAAAGAGTGTCATACTGTTGACTCATATTTAGCTTGTGGTCCACTATGACCCCTAGATCCCTTTCCACAGTACTCCTTCCTAGACAGTCATTTCCCATTTTGTATGTGTGCATCTGATTGTTCCTTCCTAAATGGAGGACTTCACATTTGTCCTTGCTGAATTTCATCTTATTTACCTTAGATCATTCCTCCAGTTTGTCCAGCTCATTTTGAATTATGACCCTATCCTCCAAAACCCTTGCAACCCCTCCCAGCTTGGTATCATCTGAAAACTTTATAGGTGTACTCTCTACACCATTATCTATATAATTGATGAAGCTATTGAATAGAACTGATCCCAGACCTGATCCTTGTGGAACCCTAGCCTTTATGTCCTTCCAGCATGACCGTGGACCATTGATAACTGCTCTTGAAGGCTATGTCTAGACAGTGATGCTATTTCGAGATACCAGAAGTATCCCAAAATAGCTATTCCACATCTTTAAATGCACCCCTTATTTCAAAATATAATTTTGAAATAATGGGCACGCTATTCCAGCGTCCCAGTAACCCTCATTCCATGAGGGTTTAGGATCTTGTCAGAATAGCACTTTATTTTGAAATTACTTTGTGGACAGTGCCAAATATAGAAATAAGTTATTTCAAAATACACACAAAATAAGCTACACAATTTGTGTAGCACAAATTGCGTAGCTTAATTCAAGGTAAGGGTGCAGTGTAGACACACCCTAAAAATGATTATCCAACCAGATATGCACCCACCTTATTATAGTAGTCCCCATCTTGGTTGTTTTTCCCTAGTTTATTAATTAGAAGGTCATGCAAGACTGTATCAAGTGCTTTATGAAGTCTAGGTATACCACATCCACCACTTCCCCCTTACCCCTAAGGCTTATTATCCCATCAAAGAAAGCTTTTAGGCTGGCATGACCTGCAGGAATCCCCACCAAATGTGGAGCTGAGCCCGAGGCAGAGAGAGATGTCAGGATGTGGCTAGAATGTGTTGAGTATTGGGAATCTCTCTCAGGGACACCACTGGAGTGTAGTTCAGATGGGCTAAGCTACTCTGAGCTGGTAGAGCAGAACCAGCCACAAAATCAGGGAGCTGTAACCAATGACCCCTCTCCCCAGTGTGTGAGCCAATCTCTGTCACAGAAGACTGAAGGCCTAGATAAACTACTGTACCCCATGGATTCTGCTGTAAATGCTGCTATTTTAATCCATGTGCTGTACTGTGGCATGAGTTCAGAAGGTGTTGGGCTATTTTGAGATTTTCTTCAGTTAAGGGGCAAAATCAAATGATTAATTTATAGTATGAGAGGAGGAACCTATAATATGCAGCTTCTTTTGGGGCCAGAGAACAGGAAAATCCTTTAAGTGTAACTATGTACTTACATGTAAATTTTCATTCTAATGTGTATGATTAGCTAGTCTGAAAATAAAAAAGATCAAAGAGAATTTAGCAACACCCCCAGAAGGTTAAAACAGCTAATTTAATAAAACACGGATGAAAATTTGCTGTGTTTTATTAAGTAGAGAACTCAAACTAACACTAATGTGCTAAATTGGCAATGATGCAATGAAAGCTATAGAATAAAGCCACAAATCTGATGCTGATTTTACTCTATGTTGTTCAAACTGCTACTTTCACATACTGCACCTTAGAACTCATTCACTTTCTGTGGTAGGTTTACAAAATAAGGGTGTTGTCCCATAGGCCAATGAAATCAACAGAAAGGGGCCCTAGGACCAGGCCCTAGGAGAGTCCAACCTCAGTCACAAAAGGTCTTTTCCTTTTTTCTACTTACCATTTTTTAACCTAAGCAGACTTTCTATTAGACATTTCCCTCCTTCACCATTTGATGATCCCTTAATAATGCTACTTGGATTGCAGTCAAACACAGACTCTCAGTCTCAACTGCTGTATCCCATTTAAAATCTCCTAAAGTGTTAATGCCAGACTCTCAGGAGGTGTCAAAATTGTGTGTCCAATTATAACTCCCTGACAATCCTGGAGAGAACTGGCAGATGGCTATCATATGCTTAAAGTATAATTTCTAAAATAAAAGAAAAAACATTTGTTTTCCCCATCAAATTAAATATTTTCCTGTTTGATTACATATTTTAAGAACAATTTAGAAAAACCTGCCTGCGGTGATGAAACATTCTGTCTTGCACAGGCACTGTATATCTTACAGCTCTTCTTTAGGGGCCCTAAGATGTCCCAGATGCCAACATGTTTCTTAGCAGCACCGGGCTCTTTGGCACACTCTCTGGGCAGTTGGGTTGGCAGCTTCAAGGTTGCCAGAGAGTAGTTACATGTTTTAATTGTGTGGCTGGGATTGCTTGGACCTTCTAAATGACATTTTTTTTATTTACCTTTCCACGAGGAGGCATTATTTCTTCTTTGGTGTCACAACTCATGCTGTTTCAACATTTTAAATCCACATGGGATCTAACATTGTTGGATCATTATAAACCACAGTCAGCTGTGGGTCATGAACAACACTTCCCTCCCTGTCACCCTTGTGAGAGCAGCATGATGTTAGAGATGTTCAGAAAAAAAATCAAAATTTGAAATGTTCTGATTTTAAAAAAGACAGTGTTCCAGAAAAACGGTCTTGTTTTTCAACCAGCTCAGGTTGTTGTTGTTTTGATGCACCATCACTTGTACAAAATGGAAGTGTATGTTCTTGCTTGTTTTATGAATGAACTATATACACAGACATTGGAAATCTGCTCTCCATGACCAATCACAGCATGGTCTTGTGCAGTACTTCCCTGTCTGGCTTTTTTGGGGAGACGAAATGGTTCATAGAGGAGCCATGAGTGTGTATGCGTGGGGAGGAGAATTGAATTGAAATGGCTGCTTTGTTTACTTCTAATTAAGATAATAAGTAGCAGGTTTAAAACAAACAAAAGGACATTTTTTTCCACACAGCGCACAGTCAACCCGTGGAACTCCTTGCCAGAAGATGTTGTAAAGACCAGGACTTTAACATGGTTCTAAAAAGAACTAGATAAATTCATGGATATTAGGTCCATCAATACTTTTGAGCCAGAATGGGTAGGAATGGTGTCCCTAGCCTCTGTTTGTCAGAGGCTGGAAATGGGTGACAAGAAAGGGATCACTTGATTGTTATCTCTTCTGTTCATTCCCACTGGGGAATTTAGCATTGGCCACTTTTGGAAGACAGGACACTGGACTAGATGGACCTTTGGTCTAACCCAGTATGCCCATTCTTATGTACTATTCAACTAGGCTTTAAAATCACCTGTGTTTTACATTGGTGTCTATATTTATGCTGTGACTAGGCTGGGAGTCTCTCTGTGTCTGCCTCTCCTACAAAGGGCTTCAGCAGAGAGACTTCCTGCTAGGAGAATCATTCAGCAGAAAGTCTCTCAACTGAAAGACCCCTGCTGGAGCAGAAAGCCAAACAATGCTTTCAGAGCTAGTAACACCAGCCCCGCACATAGGACAAGGAGACTCTTCTCTTTAGCATGGAAGGATTCTTACCAACTGCCAAGACAGCACAGAGCAAACATTTGGCTGAAGATAATTAAACTTGATTCCCATTCCGCATTCTCAGTAACAGCAAGCTCCATCCCAGCCTTAAGTAACTCGGCTCAACAACATTTCTTAGAATGATCAGGTGACAAAGGGCGAAAACCAAGTTTTCAAGTCTATCAAACCAGGAATTCTGGATTTCTGTGAGTAGTACAAAGAACTCAGTACCAAAGCTATGAAAGTGCCATTTCCATTCACTTCCACTCTGGGTTTTCCATGAAAACTAAGCACAGATACTATTTAAACTTCAAAAACAAGCTATTCCTGATGGTACAAGAGATTCAAACAAACACTGTGTTACTACACATCTTGAAACTGGCCAAGTCTCACAAAAAACCTCTCTGAACACATACACATTCCAAATTTTCAAATCATAGTTTTTAAACCCAGATTAGAACAAATCATATAATTAAACTGTTTATTTTATTAAAAATAAAAGTCACAAAACAACTCACTCTCTATCATCCCTATGAAGATAGTATCCAGAGTTGGCTAAAAAATGGTATTTGGTTATAGGGTGTAACGAATTTCTAAAATATCTATAAGGGAGTCTCAGTACTAAAAAGTTTCGGAGCTATGAGTCTAGTGGATAATGCACTGAACCGAGAGACAAGTGACCGCCAAAGGGAAGTTACCTCACTTCTGTTTCCCTTCCTGTCTTTTGTCTGATTTGTCTAATTAGATTCCAGCATCATCAGGGCAGGGACGGTCTCTTATGATGTGTGTGCAATGGGGTACTGATTCAGTTGGAAGATCTATGTTCTACTGCATCATTTATAGTGATTGTTCCATTTCCTTTTTTTAAATGTGATGGATACCTACTGCCCACTTTCTGGATAAATGTGTATCAGGATTATTATTTACAGTAGCACATACTACATGCTAGTTTCTTTCCTGCTTTAAGGAAATCACAATTTAAGGACAGACAAGATAATACAGAGAACAGAAGAAAGGCAATGTGTGAACAAGAATAGGCAAATTATAAACACATCAATTTGCTTCACTGTAAGCAGTACACTAGTGGAAAAAAGCCACTTTTTTCCCACTAGTGTACTGCTTACAGTGAAACAAGTTGATAGATAACCCTTATAGATATTTTAGAAATTCAATACAGGTTGAACTTCTCTAGTCTGGCACTTTCTGATATGGCAACATCCATAATCCAGTATGATTTCAGTTATCCAGATGTCCACTTATCATGGATGTGGCCAAGTTTTCTGTAGTCCCATAAAGTTTGTCTACAGACACCAGTCCTGTCTCTGAGGCTATGTCTAGAATGCATCCCTCTGTCGGCAGAGGGATGCAGATTAGTCAGGTCGACATTGCAAATGAGGCAGGGGTTTAAATATCCCTTGCCTAATTTGCATAAAAATGGCCGCTGCATTTTGCCGACTCAGCATTTTGTTGGCAAAAATTGCAGTCCAGAGGGGGATCTGTTGAGAAAGAAAGCCTTTTTCGACAGAACCTGTAAACCTCCTTGCAGGAGGCTTAAGGGATCTGTCGAAAAAGACTTTCTTTCTCAACAGATCCCCCTCTAGATTGCCATTTTTTTTGCCAACAAAGTGCTGAGTCGGCAAAATGTGGCGGACATTTTTATGCAAATTAGGCGCGGGATATTTAAATCCCTGCCTCATTTGCAATGTCGACCTGACTAATCTAGACATACCCTCAGTGTTCTGAGCTGTTATTTAACTCTAATTTAGCCTTAAATGTCTTCTAAGAGCCCAGTGAGCAGTGGAAGTGTTGGTAATGCTGCTAAATAACAGTGATATCTAGTAATCTGACAAATTATCTAGTTCAGCACCAGTCAGGCCCCAAGGGTGCCAGACAAGAGAGGTTCAACCTGTACTACAAATTATCAGTACTCTGCACAGTACATGTGACTTTTCTAATATTTTCATTTTGAAATGCATATATATGAATTGCCTTTATAGCCCCGAGCATTGTAAAAAACCTGTGTACAGCTCAGGCATCAGCTGTATGATTCAAAGAAGTTGTCAACAAAGCTGACCTATTAAGCAAATACGTATTGAATGTTTTTAGGAAGTGCCTAGGTAGATGAATGTCCTTACAATAAACTATTTAATCATTTTACTTTTCATACAGCTATTACATCGGCACTGTAGTCCAAATAGAAACCAGTTTGCTGTACTTCCGAGTTATCTGGTTTTAATGAGTCTCTGGAGATATAGCCAGGGATTTTGCTGCCACTTACTATTCAACTGAACACTGTCATGGAAATGTTGAATGAGACGAGTCTGATGTTTCTGCTTGGTGTGAAGGCAGTTTACATGCAACATGGGCAGAATACACCAAATGGTAATTTATGTAAGGAAAGTGAATCCAGAGGATGTAGCATCAGAGCTGATTTTCACAATCAACTTGAACTAACTATTTTAGTGCTTATTTAAGAGTATAGTTCTGCCTAGTGAGGAATAATGACAAAGAGAAAATTATGGTACCCTTACTCATGCCGAGTATTATTAGACGCCCATTAAGGTCAAGAGGACTAGTCACAGAGTAATTTACTATCAAAGGGGAGTAAAGGTATCGATCTGGCTCTTCTTCTTTCATCTCAATATTAATTTTCACTTTCACTGTCATCACTAAGTGGAAGTTCAATGCTGCCGTGATCAAGCCTCCAGAATTTGATTTAGCAGGTCTAATAAAGACCCACTAAATTGAACTCAGAGGGTGCCCCTGGAGGTGGTTGATACTCCTGCTCCTGCAAAGAGTAAGGGAAGCCAACAGGAATATTTGTTCCCGTCAGCCACCCACTGTGGAGATAGTGGGGAAGCTCAAATTAAGGAACATTGACTCCAGCTATGCAATTAAAGTAGCTGCAGTTGTGTATCTTAATTCAACCTTCCCCTGTAGTGCAGGCCTGACCTCAGGCTCTCTCTCAAAGGGTATGTCTGCACTAGATTCAAGAAGTGTAGTTGCAACAGCTTCACAACTACCATTACCTGAGATAGCTTTGATATAGCTAATTAGATATAAACTTGAGCATAATGGGGACAGGCAAGTCTACTGGTGCTACAATAATACCTCCTGATTGAAGTGTAACCATCTCCTAACTTTGTATCCCTGGTTATTCACATACCAAAACTCCTCTGAAGAGAGCTTTTGTGTTTGAGACAGAGGATTTGGAGCTGGGAATTAAGGGGACTTCTGAACTCCATAGGACTTTTTCATCATTAATAATTTGTATTGCAGTTGTGCAGAGACCCCAGTCCAGACCAGGGATTCACTGTGCCATACATATTCATGAGAAGACACAGTATCTGCTCCAAAGAGGTTACAGATTAAACAAATAAAACTGAGGATTATTCTCCCCATTTTACAGACTGGGGCGTAAGGCCCAGCAATTAAGTGCCTTGTCTAAAGTCAAACAGGGAGCAGAGGCGAGCCTAGAAGTAAATCCAGGTCTCCTAAATCCCAGTCTAGTGCCATATAGTCACAGAGTTTTAGGCCAGAAAGGACCTCCAGATCATCCAGTATGACTTATCACTTGAGCTACTAACACCACCCAGCACTTGCACATTAGACCAAAGTATCACAGCCCTCAGGAAACTAGACTATATAATGTCAGAGGCACAGAATAGGAGAGACTGAAGTGCACCAGAGCCCAAGGCCCCTGCAATCATAGGCAAATGATTAAATGAGATATCCCCCAATAATTCCGGAAAATGACCTACACCCACATGTTGCAGAGGAAGGCAACCCCCTACCCAACTCAAATTGCCTGCCAATATAACTGGAGAGTGGGGGGGGAGGGGATTCTTTCTTTATTGACACCATGCATGGCCATAACGACTGCATTTCTATCACTAAGGTAAGCTTCTGACACCGTCATTGGAATAGGATGCGAATGTTTTTTTCTGCTGAAGTAGTTAGTGAACTTAGAACAGCTGAGATTTCACAGCTGTACAGCAATTTGAACACAGTATCAGGCTCCTTCAAAAAAATCTCTTTTGTTTGGGAACCTCCCCTGATTTATAACTACCGCATCTGATGAAAGGGGCAGAGAAGCAGGGAGAGAAAAGCAATACTTCTTTGGAGCACGTTCCGCAGCTTTGGCAGTCATTCAGAGATCACCTTCTAGCTCCACGCAGGGAGGGGTTTCTTTCTTTCTTCTTACCCTGTGAAGACTGACTCAGGAGCGACTAATAAGCAAACAAGCACTAGACTGCAGTTAATTTTGTCCACTCTAGACAACACATTCAGATGTCGGCTCCACTGGGAGATCTGGAGGAAAGGAGAGAAGCCATGGACTGCTGCATAAACAACGTGCGACAAAGAGCTGAGATCCTCTACTCACCTACCCTAATCCCTTTGTACCTTGTAAAGGGGCAATAAGAGCACCACAGAAGGTCAGAGAAAAATTCCTCTGGCAGGGATATTGTGGAAGTCAATCATCAGGCTGCTCCTGATCCTGCTTTCACAAATGTTGGTGTGAGGGGTGGTGTCTGGACTGGATCACAGAACTCAATGTGGAGGAGAAACCCAAGGGCCACATTCGGGGTTCTACGTGTGTCCTATGATATATTTTGTTTACTATTGCCCACACATGGGATTGTCAGATTCTGCTGTTTTTTGTCCACAATGATTTTTTTTCCTACCTGTATTAAAAAAGTGATGTGAACTTAAAGGATATGTGAAGTGAGATGCATGCTGAGTGCACACAACAGTGACTGAGAGAGCCGTGTGTTCCTTCTGTACCCAAAGCGCTGCCATGGTTCAGTCAGCTCACACCACAAATTCTAGCTATGGAAGCACAGTTAGCCAGACTACCCTAGTTTACGACAATCTTGCAGCCCACTGAGATGAAGGAGGGCCACTCCTGAGGCCCACTCACTAGCCTAGGTTGTCCTGCACTGGTTCAAAGGCTGCTATAAAATAGGCTCCCAGAGAGGCTAAAGGAGACCAGCGACCTCACTGGCCCCTGTAACAGTCTAAGATTGGAAAGGTACAAAGGTGGCTTGATGCTGGAGCTGTAAACGTACCACGGAATTTACAGCCTCACAAGAGTGCTAGCCAATGAAGTCTCTTTGTTGCGAGTGCCCTAGTGTATTGTTTTGCTCTGGTGAAATACAGAGCTAAGTGTTAAACAAGGTCTAAAATCACTGAAAATTGGGCATGTTCCTTGAGAATAATGCACTTCATTTATACGAGGGTAAACTGATCTTCCCATGGAGGGAGGAATGCAGGCTCCTCACCGAAACTGAATGAAGGGCCCAATTCTGCATGTCTTGTAGCGAGTGGCTAAACTTCTGTTGACACCTGTAGGAGTGAGCGTTACACCAATGGAGAATTTTCATACCAAAGGCAGGATTCACAACAACTGGTGATGTTTGCACATGACAGTGCATAAACACATTTGCATAAGGACTTTCTCTCTCTTCCTAAGGTCCCAATTCTGCAAAGCGCTTAAGTGTTTAACTTAAGGATATGGGACAACAAATGAGCAAAAAGTAGTACAGGAATTAGGGCCTTGTCTACACTTATTGGGAGATTGGCGCCTGGAGACTGAACTCCCAAGGGTTGATTTAGTTGATCTAATAAAGACACTAAATCAACCACTGATCACTCTCCCATTGACTCTGGTATGCCACCAAGTTGTGAGGAGTTAGGGGAGTTGATGGCAGAGGCAGCGGGGATGCCACAGTAAGTCTAACTCAGGAATGTCAAGTCCAGCAATAAACTTAAAAAACAACAAAAGTTCCAGCTATGTCATTCACGTAACTGGAGTTGCATTCCTTAGTTCAACTTTGCCCTCTAGTGTAGACCTGGCCCAAGTGAAGATCTATAGTGAAAGTCCCTAACAAGAAATTAAAGACTAAAGACAAAAGTATTTGAGTATTTTCCCTGCTGACTATACTATTAAATTACTCAATATACATAGAATCATAGAATCACAGAATCATAGAATTATAGGGTTGGAAGAGACCTCAAGAGGTCATCGAGTCCAACCTCCTGTCCAAAGCAGGACCAATCTCAACTAAATCATCCCAGCCAGGGCTTTGTCAAGTTGGGACTTTAAAACCTCCAGAGATGGAGATTCCACCACCTCCGTAGGTAACCCATTCCAGTACTACCCCACCTTCCTAGTAAAATAGTCTTTCCCAATATCCAACCTAGACTTCCCTCACTTGCAGCAGTAGATATGCTGACCTTGATGGACATCAATGGAAATGGAAAATGATTAGAAGAAGAGACCTTTTAATAATCAACTAAGTCTTTAGTTGGATTTTGGTAGTTTAGAGAAATGGTATTAATATTGTGCACTTGTAGAAGAAATTCACAGAGCTCTCTCACCAGGGAAAGCAGTAAAATAAAAAAAAAGTAATGTGAGATATTTGAGATTAAAATATATATCCATTCTCCTCTATAATGCAAGCCTAATGCAAACTATATCAGACTTGTTTATTACATTAAAGGTTATGATATCAAAGGTTATGATGTCCAGATTCTAGAGAAATGAAATTGACTATACCTGACACCTAAAACAAGAACTTGTTAGTTATACAGTAGAACAAGCACACTTTTGAGGTTGAAGTAAAATATATGTCTTCATCCACCGGATAAGGTTATCAATATTATTTCATCCACACCAAACGCTTTCTCCCATTGAAATAGTGAGATCAGTAAGTATTCTGAAGAATACTGTTAATGTCAGTAACACAGTATAAATTCATTTAAAGAATTACATTAAAATAAACAGAACACTCACCTTTGGTTGGCTACTATCCACTAGGGAGCCACTGCAAAATTCAATGGCTCATAATAACCTGTCATTAGCCATCTCAGTTGTGAGAATAATTACAGTACAACTACTAAAAGCATTGCTACACTTCTAAACAGGCAGATGGGCTGTATTTTCTTGTCTCGTTTTTTGCACATTTATAAACCAGCTTAGGCTAGTGTTGGAAAATCACAGATGTTAGATGCTGTAAATTAGAACCTAGTTAGAATTTTAAAACCAAATACATCAGCTAGTCCCTCTCCCAGCCACTGCAAGACCAACCCTTCTAATATGTTTTCAGATGTTCTGTAAATCACAATCGATTCTGACTAAAGTAATCTGAAATGAGATGGACCAGGATTAAAATAAACATCCTGAAATCTATGTGCGTGAAACAGATTATACTTAGACAACACTGAGCAAGGCAGTGGGTTGAACTTAGGCAGAAGAGAAGAAAGTACATGGCGCCCTACAGCTATTAAGATTCAGTAAGAGATAACAATGGCTCAAAAGCATACAATGAATTACCCCTTGGGTGAAAAACATAAGGAATGTTTCCTTGACAGGAATCTCATATCAGAAATCCCACTGAGTGCTCACTAATGTAAGCAGCATTTCTACACCAATTTAAACACTGCACAATACATTATAACGTAAGACGTTTTCCCCCAAAGGAAGAACACCACCTCTTCCAGTCATGACTAGAATGCATTTGGAATCATCAGCCTAGGAATAAACATGCTCTGGGTGAATCCATACTCCTGGAAATGGTGTTTTTGCTTTGTAAGGCAGCAACTTCAAGACACACTGCATTTACAAGGTGGTGTCCTGATGATATGGTGCATATGTTGCCACACGAATGCAGGCATAAGGCATCCTTGCCACTGAAATTCCCACAGAACAAGAACTCTGTTTAGAATAAAGTATACACCAGACCGATCAATAATACAACCACAACCATAGTCTTCCAATATATGTCTATTACAGATGCTCAAAAGCATACCTGTACTAGCTACAGGTTGAACCTCTCTACTCTGGCACCCATGGGGCCTGACCGATGCCAATTCAGAGAGTTTGACAGACCTCACGGGCTCAATATTGTCTATCAGCATTACCAACCCTTCCACTGCTTACTGGGCTCTGAGAAGACATTTAGGGGTTGATGCGAGCAAAATAACAGCACAGAACACTGAGAGCCAACTGGTGGTTGTAAACAAAATCTATGGGACCACAGGAAGCTTGGACACCAATGTTCCCTCTAATTTTTCCATCCATGTGCAGAATACATTTTGTCGTGTGCACTGAGGTATGTGCAGATATGCACCACTAATAGAAACACATGCTGCCAACTGCGGGCTGATGTGGGCACTCTGCCACTTTTGCTGGGAGGCACCTGAATTTCTCCTTGGCAGCTGCCCAAGCACTCAGGTTACAGGGAACACTATTGGCCAGACCCATGATAAGTGAACGTCTGGCTAAGTAAAATCATGCCGGACCATAGATGTTGCCAGACCACAGAGTGCCAGATTAGAGAGGTTCAACCTGTAGTATTTTCTTCTCTTTTAGCCTGGGAGTGAATTGTAATAACAGCAGGATAAGAGATCAATATAACTTTCTTAAATGTCTTTTTAGTTATACATTACATAAGAAGTAATGTACCTTTGAAACTCCAATTCCCTACATTAAAATATATGTTAATAATAATTTCAGACAAACAGCTGGAGTGTGATGCTCACAGCTGGCACTGAGGAGTTGTTGCAGATTTGCTTCAAGCTGAGCATTGTACAAATAGAAGTGAAGGCCAAATACATAATCATAAATGGAACATTTTCTGGACAAGGTGTCCTAATTGCTAGGTTGTTGAAAGTTGTGGAATGTGGGGAAAGCATAAAGATAACTCCAGACACAAACATTCAAAAGCAACAAAATAAATCCATCAATCAAGTCTAATTTTGTATCTGGGTCTGTATCTTGCACTTACAATTTCCTGGAAATTAGAGGGGGTAACTGTGTTAGTCTGTAAATTTAAAAAAAAACCAATCAAACAAAACAACCTCAGAGGGTAGAGGCTCCTATACTCTGCTTCCAAGGTCCCAGGTTCAAATCCACCTCATGGCAAGTGGGGGCTTGTCTGGGATCTCAGCTGGGTCTCTGAAGCTCAGGATGTGCTTCCTTGCTTCCTCACCGAGGGGAAGTATGTAACCCACTCACCTAGTGTGGTTACTGAATAATGCAAGTTAAAAAACAAGGAGTGGTCCTGTAGCACCTAAGGGTATGTCTACACTACAAAGTTAGTTCGAACTAACGGACGTTAGTTCGAACTAACTTTAATAGGCGCTACACTAGCGCTCCGCTAGTTCGAATTTGAATCGAACTAGCGGAGCGCTTAGTTCGAACTAGGTAAACCTCATTTTACGAGGATTAAGCCTAGTTCGAACTAGCTAGTTCGAATTAAGGGGTGTGTAGCCCCTTAATTCGAACTAGTGGGAGGCTAGCCCTCCCCAGGTTTCCCTGGTGGCCACTCTGGCCAACACCAGGGAAACTCTATGCCCCCCTCCCGGCCCCGGAACCCTTAAAGGGGCACGGGCTGGCTACGGTGCCCGTGCCAGGTGCAAGCCTGCCAGCACGCAGCCGGCAGACCCTGCACCTGGCACGGCACAGAGCCACCCACCCAATGTCCCCCAGCCCACCCCCTCTTCCCGGGACCAGGCTGGCGGCTCCCGGGAGCTTGCCCTGGACCGCAAGAGGTGCGCACCTTCCTGGTCTAGTGCGGACATCGTGGACCTCGTCCACGATCTCCGCACTAGGCACAGGAAAGTGGCCGTCTAGGGCAGGAGAGCTGCCAGCCTGGCCACCCAGGAGCAGGTGTGCATGAAAATCAAGGTGGTCCACTGAGACTCCCGACCCTGAGCCCTGAGCTTACAATGGCCGTCCTGGGTCAGACCAAAGGTCCATCTAGCCCAGTAGCCTGTCTGCCGACAGCGGCCAACCCTAGGGACCCTGGAGGGGATGGACCGAAGACAGTGACCAAGCCATTTGTCTCGTGCCATCCCTCTCCAGCCTTCCACAAACTTTGGGCAGGGACACCACTCCTACCCCCTGGCTAATACCACTCCATGGACCCAACCTCCATGACTTGATCACACTTCCCTTTCAACTCTGTTCTAGTTGTAGCCTTCACAGCCTCCTGCAGCAAGGAGTTCCGCAGGTTAACTATTTGCTTTCTGAAGAACAACTTTCTCTTACTAAGTTTGAAGCCTGCTACCCATTCCTTTCCTTTGGTGTCCTCTAGTCCTTCTTTATGGGAACTCATGAAGAACTTTTCTGAATGTACCCTCTCCACCCAACCCCTGCTTTTAGAGACCTCTATTCTGTCCCCGCTCCATCTCCTCTTTTCTAAGCTGAACAGTCCCAGTCTCTGTAGCCTCTCTTCATCTGGGACCTGTTCCCAACCCCTGATCATATTAGTTGCCCTCCCCTCTCCCAGCCTTTCTCTTCCCCTCTGCCATCTCCTTTTCCCAGTCTCCCCCAGTTTTGTTCAATAAAGACAGAGTCAATGTTGGAAGAAACGTTATCTTTATTTTGTACATCAGGAAGGGGGGCTAGGGAAGGGTAAGTGAAAGGAGGTGAGGGAGGAATGGGGCACGAGCCCCCGATGGGGACGACTGGGCTGGCTCTGCGGGCTTCTGGGGGTGGAAGCTCTCCTGCAGCCCCCCAATTGCCCCCTCTCCCCAGATGGCAGCCTGCGGCAAGTGCAGCCGGGCTGATGGCCAAGTGGTGTGATGTGCCCAGTGTGGGTACTCCGGGCACTCCAAGCCAGAACTTCTTTGCAAGCGGGGCACCCCTTAGAACTGTGTGTCTGGGGTGGGGGTCGGGACCATTTAAGAGCAGCCCTCGGCTAGCCTGAGACAGCATCTCCATGCTCTAAGTCCTCCTCTTATGCCCTGCCGGCACTGCTTCCGGCCATCCTTAAGCCCTGTTCAGAGTCCACTCAATGTGGACTTGCTAGTTCGAATTAGCAAAACGCTAATTCGAACTAGTTTTTAGTTCTAGACGCGTTAGTTCGAATTAGCTTAGTTCGAATTAACTAATTCGAACTAAGTTAGTTCGAACTAGCGCTGTAGTGTAGACGTACCCTTAAAGACTAACAAAAAATATACATAGCAGCATGAGCTTCCATGTGCATAACCCACTTTTTCAGATGATGAGACGCAAAAACTGTTCTTTTGTGCCCATAAAAGCTCATGATACTATATATATTGTTTTGTTAGTCTCTAAGGGTATGTCTACACTACAACGTTAATGCGAACTAACTTAGTTCGAATTAATTAATTCGAACTAACGGATCCAGACTAAAAAACTAGTTCGAATTAGCATTTTGCTAATTCGAACTAGCATGTCCACATTAAGTGGACCCTGAACCAGGCTTAAGGATACCCGGAAGCAGTGCCGGCAGGGCATCAGAGGAGGACTTAGAGCGTGGAGATGCTGTCTCAGGCTAGCCGAGGGCTGTGCTTAAAGGGTCCCGACCCCCACCCCGGACAGACAGTTCTCAGGGGTGCCCCGCTTGCAAAGCAGTCCAGGCTTGGATTGCCCGGAGTACCCACACTGGGCACATCACAACACTCGTCTATCAGACCGGCTGCACTTGCCGCAGGCTGCCATCTGGGGAGAAGGGGCAATTGGGGGGCTGCAGGAAAGCTTCCACCCCCAGAAGCCCGCAGAGCCAGCCCATTCCTCCCCATCGGGGGCACATACCACATTCCTCCCTCACCTCCTTCCACTTACCCTTCCCTAGCCCCTCTTCTTCATGTACAAAATAAAGGACAATTGTGTTCAAAAATGGAATCTGTCTTTATTGAACAAAACTGGGGGAGACTGGGAAAAGGAGGTGGGAGAGGGGAAGAGAGAGGCTGGGAGAGGGGAGGGCAACTACCATGATCAGGGGTTGGGAACAGGTCCCATATGAAGAGAGGCTAAAGAGACTGGGACTTTTCAGCTTAGAAAAGAGGAGACGGAGGGGGGACAGGATAGAGGTCTCTAAAAGCAGGACTTGGGTGGAGAGGGTGCATACAGAAAAGTTCTTCATTAGTTCCCATAAAGAAGGACTAGAGGACACCAAATGAAAGGAATGGGTAGCATGCTTCAAACTAGTAACAGAAAGTTCTTCTTCACAAAGCAAAGAGTCAACCTGTGGAACTCCTTGCTGCAGGAGGCTGTGAAGGCTACAACTAGAACAGAGTTGAAAGGGAAGTGAGATCAAGTCATGGAGGTTGGGTCCATGGAGTGGTATTAGCCAGGGGGTAGGAGTGGTGTCCCTGCCCAAGGTTTGTGGAAGGCTGGAGAGGGATGGCACGAGACAAATGGCTTGGTCACTGTCTTCGGTCCATCCCCTCCAGGGTCCCTAGGGTTGGCCGCTGTCGGCAGACAGGCTACTGGGCTAGATGGACCTTTGGTCTGACCCAGGACGGCCATTGTAAGCTCAGGGCTCAGGGTCGGGGGTCTCAGTGGACCCCCTTGATTTTCATGCACACCTGCTCCTGGGTGGCCAGGCTGGCAGCTCTCCTGCCCTAGACGGCCACTTTCCTGTGCCTAGTGTGGAGATCGTGGACGAGGTCCACAATGTCCGCACTAGACCAGGCGGGTGCCCGCCTCTTGCGGACCCGGGCAAGCTCCCGGGAGCCGCCAGCCTGGTCCCGGAAGAGGGGGAGGGCTGGGGGGCATCGGGTGGGTGGCTCGATCCGTGCCAGGTGCAGGGTCTGCTGGCTGGGTGCCGGCAGGCTTGCACCTGGCACTGGCACCGTAGCCAGCCCATGCCCCTTTAAGGGCTCCGGGGCCAGGAGGGGAGCCGACGAGTTTCCCTGGTGTTGGCCAGAGTGGCCATCAGGGAAACCTGGGGAGGGCTAGCCTCCCACTAGTTCGTATTAAGGGTCTACACAGCCCTTAATTCGAACTAGTAAATTCAAACTAGGCTTAATCCTCGTGGAATGAGGATTACCTAGTTCGAACTAAGCGCTCCGTTAGTTCGAATTAAATTCGAACTAACGGAGCGCTAGTGTAGCGCCTATGAAAGTTAGTTTGAACTAACGTCCGTTAGTTTGAACTAACTTTGTAGTGTAGACATATCCTAAGGTGCTACTAAGTTTTTTCCAAGAAATTACAGTTTACAGTGGAGTCTGTTTAAAGAGTCAATACCAAGTTTTCAGACTAAACTTGACCTCAGGTTTTCATATGTGTGTTTGATAACTCATGGCTTCAACTCAGGAAAGCACTTAAGCAGATGCTGAGCTGTAACCATGTGATTTAAAGGAACTTTGAAAGCATATGCTTAGTGTCAAACGTACACGCAAGCACCTTCCTGAATCAGGGCCAACTGCAGGCCATTTCCTCCCTAAAGCAGTACTTTCAATGCTTTTTCCCCAATGCCAATAGGCTATTATTATCGTGGAAAGCCCTGATATGAAATCAACAGACAATAAGGTAATGGTGTGGAGCAAAGGATGCCTTTATCTATAGTACTGTGTCCAAATCTGCCCTGTTCTCACTAAAAGTGAGTCTGGATCGAAGGGAATAACACAATATTGCCAACTGTGTTAATCAAAGCTACACTGCCATCGTCTCTCTCACCTTTTCCAATTGCTATAATATAAAAATAAGCAGGTATCTGATCCAATGAAAAGGCCATAAATAATCAGCACACAGAAAAAGCAATGTAAGATGTGTCAAACCACATCGGGCAACAGGTACCTCTTGTTTTACATTCTGCCCCTGTAATGACACTGCAGAGAACTTGTGAAGAAACCCACAATCAAGCATTTAATGCTGTGTAGGGTAAGCATTCTTCATTTCCCCTGAAAATAATCAGCTTGCAATCTCCACACCCAGAAGCTTGATATTTATTACACTTCCTACATCAATTAGCGACAAATAGCACTGAAAAGAACCAACCACTCTTAAAAAAAATCTCATAGAAGTGTAATTTTGTTGCCTAACATCCCTATTCTCCTCTATGGGCCAGGCTCCTTGGAAAGACTAAAACTCCCAGGATGCAACATGGCCAGGGACTCTCAGGGGAATACGGAGACATGAGGCTCACAAACTACAGCTCCTATAAGGGACTGCAACAACATTTCCAAATGGAAGGTTTTCAAACTTTTCAAAGTGCTGTGCAGAAAAAAAAAATCACCGATTTTTGACTAGCTCTATTTAATGTAAGAATGGCCATACTAGATCAGACCATTGGTACATCCAGTCCAGTATCCTGTCTTCTGGTGCCAGATGCCTCAGAAGGAATGACCAGAACAGGACATATTATCAAAAGATTCATGTTTCAGTCCCAACTTCTGGCATTCATAGGCTGAGGGACACCCAGAGCATGAGGTTCTATTCCTGACCATCTTGATTAATAGCTATTGAAGGACCTAGACTCCATTAGCCTATCTAATTCTTTTTTTGAACCCAGATATACTTTTGGCCTTGACAACATCCTCTGGCAACAAGTTCTACAGATTAATTATATGCTATATGGAAAAGTGCTTCATTTTGTTTGTTTTAAACCTGTTACTTATTAATTTCATTGGGTGACCCTTTGGTTCTAATATAGCATGTTAAATAACATGGTAAATAACACTTTCCTATTCACTTCTCACTGCTCCCGCACACACATACACCCCATTCATAGTTTTATAGACTTCTGTCATATTCTCCACCCAGTTAGCATTTTTTTCAAACGGAAACAGGCCCTTTCTTTTAATTCTCCTCAAATGTGCGCTATTCCATGCCCCTAATCATTTTTGTTGCTATTCTCTGCACTTTTTCCAATTGTAATACATTTTTTTAGATTGGGTGACCAGAACTGCTCTCAGCATTCAAGGCATGGGCATACCAGGTATTTATAAAGTGATATTCTGATATTTTTTGTCTTATTACCTAACCCTTTCCTAATAGTTCTTAAAATTCTGTTTGCTTTTTTCTTGCCACTGTACATTGAGCAGATGTTTTCAGAGAACTATCCATAATGACTCCAAGATCTATTTCATGAGTGGGAAAAGATCATTTAAAGCCCATCTTTTTGGACGTGCACTCAGGATTATGTTTTCCAGTATGCATTATTTTGCATTTATCAACATGGAATTTCATCCACTCTTTTGTGTCCAGTCACCCAGTTTTGTGAGATTCCTTTACAGCTCTTTGTAGTCCGTGCTGGACTTAATTATTTTGTGTAATTTTGTATAGTCTGCAGACTTTACCATTTCACTGTTTACTCTTTTCCCCAGATCATTGACAAATACGTTGCATACAATTTTAGATCTCCTCAATAACAGAAAGATATATAAGAAGGAATCCAAATGATAAAAGAAGTGGAGTACAGAATTTTTAGAGACAGATTAAAAATACAGTTGTGAGAAGAGACGAGAAAGGGGAATATTGGAATAAATATTTTAAGGTGTAGAAACAGGAAAGCTGTAAGAAAGAATTATTCAAGGGTAAAAGGGAGGTAAAAATAGGAAGGGAAACCCTGAATAATGCAGTCCTTTTGATTAAGTAATTTGCTAATGGTGATCCCAGAAGTATTTACTCGCATGAGAGGTGTCCTGTAATAGAATAGAAGTGTTCTGGATAAAAGTGCATGTTTTCTAAGCTATTTTGGAACCCTCCCCCTCAACACATGGTTTGCGGTGGTTAGTGGATCCCAAACTACTTCATTAAGATCCACAACAATTCAGTCAGAGAAGACTCAGAGCCAAAGGTCCTGCAGACCATGAGTGGTGGTGTTTTATTCAGAAGACAGCCCTGGAGCGTTATAGTATGCAGCGTTAGGCAAGGATAATAGTGTCAGCAGTAGGGATTAACTTAAAGAAATGTTGTGTCTTTTAGGCAATTTACAAAGGCTTTAATTTTTGAAGGATTTAGATGCTTACAGTCCATTAAAATGAATATGAATAGTGCATCCGATCCCCCAGATGCCTTGGAAAAATCTCAGTTTACCTCTCTAACCTCAGCTTCAAAGCAACAAGGGTCAGCAAACTTCCTACAAGCATTAATACCATTAATCAGTAAGAGGAAGATACGGGTTCCTCTGTCACACCGAATGCTATTATTTAATATGTTCTTGATGGTACCACAGAGGCATCAAGCAAGAGTCACGTTGCACTAAGCAGTGTACAAACTTGGAAGAACAGACAAGCATATCACGCATCAGGCTTCAATAGGAGCACTCCGGGAGGGGCTATTCAAAGTGAGTAAAAAAAATTCAAAGCTGGCCCTGAATATGGATAGTCATTACTCAACCCCTCTGGGTGACTACATCTGCTCCCTGGAATCCTACTACAGGGCCTGTCTTGAGATTACTAATGATCCCAAAAACATTGATGCCATTTTTCAAATTTGAAACTGTCTTGGACTACATTTTTTACAAAATTGTCTCCCCGTTTTTCAACTAGCTCCGGTTGCTGCCACTATTCCTGTCAATTATGCACTGCAACACTGCATCCAAACCAAGGCATTTCACTGCACACTTTACCTGGACATCTCTCAGCATTGCTGGGCTCTAAAAGCTCTTTTTTTATTACGTCTGGATTCACGCTCATTAGTCACTGCAAAGACTCCGGTAGCTTTACCTGATTATATTTTAATCCAGTGTTGAGCAGGGAGCATTTGCTTCCTTGCTAGGCTCTCATTTGAGCAACAGCATTCAAGGAGAGGACTGGTCATTGTTTTTCTGCATCTTTTTACCCTAATCATAAAATGGATTTGTTACAAATTCTGTAGATCTGACCCGTTAACTTCTAGGATTGTCAATCTAACTTCACTCTCATGGCCCAGCTTTTGGCCTGCTTTGTTGATTATTGATTCTGTTATTTTTATTTATTTAGCATTTTTTCTAGGAGCTCCTGCTTTATTCTTTTTTAATCATTTTGTTTTCATTGTTCTTTTTAATGACATCCATACCAGCGACTTCAGTCTTTTCTTTCCTGCTTTATCAACATTTTTATTTATGATATAGTAACTTCTTCAGCTCTGTAGAAACCTATCACTTTAGTTCACCTTAAGCTTGGATGCCTTAGTGACTGTTCCTTCAAACTGAGGTAATTAACGCCAGAAACAATCTTATCCTTTAACCATGAGTCGCTTAGCTCTCTCAACTCATAAGATTCATTTTTGATCTTGGATACATATTGACCTGTCATTCCTATTAGTTGTTGTAGTTTTCAGCTGGTTACTGATGTTTTTCATACGTTCCACTCTATCTAGAGATATGTGATTCATCAAATTCTGTAACACCACATCCAGATTGACTAAAACAAGTTTATACTCACAAGTGAATGAGCTTTAATTGTCTAATCCTGTTTTTTCTTCACGCCATACAAAAAGAAGAACGTCACAGTACTGTTGCTTTTCTGACTCCATAGTCATTAGATCATTACTTGGATTGCCTCCATCCTAAACAACATTTCCTGTAATTTCTGAGAGGGAATTCAATAGGTGTCAGGGTCACACTTCATATTTATAAAGGGGTGACAGTTAATAGATGTTAAAAGCAGGTTACACTCATGAGTGGTATGGGTTACAAGTAGTTATCAGCACATTCATGAACAGTGTTACAGAGGGCATAAGCAACCTATGAACCTACTGGACTTGATAGCAATCTATAAAAATTGGTTCATTGTTCATTAAAACATCATTAATTCTACCCTTATAAACGACCAGAAGATTTACCTGGCATTGCTCAGGTCCTTAACACAAGTAATTCTTGGGGTTTTTTGGAAAATAAAATGAAAATGTGCATGCTTCATTTAAATCATGGCTCTGGGGTGGGGCTGGGAATGAGGGGGTCAGTGTCACACGTTTGCTTTATTCAGGTCTCGCACCCTGTTAGTTTACAGTGACTAGTGTGCCCCAACTGATTCGTAACGTGCCTGCCTCTGAGCCAACTGTGAAGGCCCCCAAGAGGCGAGCCTCTGACTCCTTAAGCTAGATGCCACCGAAGCACCTGCCAGTAGCAGGGAAGGGGGTCCGGGCCCACCCGCTCTCACAGATCCCGGCCCAGGGCCCTGACACTGGGAACAGAGCTCCCAATGGTAGTGAGCGGGGGCGTACCCCTAAATGCACCCACTCTCGGGCTCCACGACCCTACCGTGGACCATGCTCAACCCTGCCACCGAGCTTCCCTTTTTCCCGGAGCAGCCCTTACTGCCCCTCCATCACCCTGACTCCCCTTCCTTAGCTCTTCCGCATCCAGCCCTCCTCCCTTGGGCTACCCCTGGTCCCCTTTTATACCCCGCGCCCGTCGCAACATGGACATCATTCCCGGCACCCACCACACCAGCGGCGCCCCCCGACGCGTCGGTGTCGTCATCTCCGGCGCCCGGCGCGCCGGTGATGTCATCCCCCGTAGCTGGCCCTGTGTGCGGTTGAAGTGCCTCTGCTGCTTTCGCCCACCGTGCTTGCGTGCCTGGCCGGCCTGCCGCTTCCCCTTCAGCCTCTAGTGGTGCCTGCCTCGCCGCTGCCCAGGCTGCATCCGTGCGGGCTCCCGCCGCATCCCTGTCCCCTTGTGGGGGATAGTGGCGGGGTTGCTCCACCTCGCCACACACCTCCCTCCTTAAGTCAACCCCCATACTCACCGTTACTTCACGGCCAGTTTCGGGTATTCTTGACAAACAGTTTGCATTTTGGTTCTCTTTGCCTGGCTTATGGATGATGTCGAAATGGTAAGGCTGTAGACTCAGGTACCAATGCAGGATCCGGGTGTTTGTGTCCTTCATCGTCTGTATCCATTTCAGGGGTGCGTGGTCCATTACCAGCGTGAAGTGGTTTCCTGTAAGAAAGTAACGCAAAGTGTCGACGGCCCACTTGATGGCCAACACCTCTTTCTCTATCGTGGAGTAGTTTTTCTCTCTAAGGAACAGTTTGTGGCTCAGGTACAACACCGGGTGTTCGACTCCCCCTCTTCCTGTGCCAATACTGCTCCTAGACCCACCTCCGACGCGTCGGTCTGAAGGACAAAGTGTTTATTAAAGTCTGGTTGGCGTAGCACAGGGGCCGTTACCAAGCACTTTCTTAGCGTCTCGAATGCGTGTACCCCTTGGGGGGTCCAAACCACCCGCTGAGGTTGACCCTTTTTCGTGAGGTCCGTCAATGGGGCTGCTAATGAGGCAAAATGCTCTATGAACTGCCGGTAGTACCCGGCCAACCCTAAAAACTGCCGTACCTGCCGTTTCGTGTTTGGTCATGGGTAGTCCTGAATGGCCTGTACCTTGTCCACCAATGGTCGCAGCTGTATACCCCAGATACAACACCTCTCGCTTTCTGAAGTGGCATTTTGTTGAGTTGGCCGTCAGACCTGCCTGGATCAGTGCCTTTAGTACTGCATCCAAATGTCGTAGGTGTTCCTCCCACGACGTACTAAAGATGACGACGTCATCAATATAGGCTACTGCATACTCATGGTATTCATTAAGAACCTGGTTCATCAACCATTGGAACGTAGCTGCGGCCCCGTGGAGCCCGAATGGCATGGTTATAAACTGGTACAGCTCAAAGGGGGTTGCGAAAGCTGTCTTTTCGCGGGATTCCAGTGTCAGTGGGATTTACCAGTACCCTTTTGTTAAGTCAATTGTCAACAAGTATTTGGCCTGTCCTAACCGCTCCAGTAGCTTGTCTACCCGGGGCACTGGGTACACGTTAAACTTCGAGATGGCGTTCACCCTGCGGAAATCTATACAAAATTGTATGGTCCCGTCCTTTTTGGGTACTAGTACGATGGAGCTTCGCCAGTCACTATGTGATTCCTCCACTATGCCCCAACGGATCATATCGCGTAGCTCCTTATGCACCGCATCCCACATTTTCTGTGGTACTGGGTGAACTGCATCATGCACCTTCTGCCCCAGGTCTGTGCTGATAGCATGGCTCGTGAGGGGCGTCCTTCCTGGCCAGTTCGTCAGCCCCTTCTCAGCCTGTGTTAGTACTCCTTGTAGTTCATCCCATTGGGCGGGGGGTCAGAGCCTCCCCTATTTGGCTTGCTCTCCAAGTAACCTCTTCCTCCCCCCAGGGTCCGAATTCCACCTCCATGGCTAGCGCCTCTTTCGGGGGTGTTTCTCGGCGTACCCATCTTTTTAACAAATTCACATGGTAGATCTGACTTCGCCATCTTTTCCCTTCCACCTGCACTTCGTAGTTTACCTGCCCCACTTTTCTTAGTACCTTAAAGGGGCCCTGCCATCGGGCTAACAATCTAGAGTCCCCGGTTGGTAACAACACTAATACCGGGTCCCCTGGGTTAAATTCCCTCGCCCAAGTCCCACAATTGTACTGCCGTACTTGGGCCCCTTAGGCCCGCTGTAAGTTCTCACGGGCCCATTGGCCCAGGGTACACAGTCGGTCTCGTAGCTTAATAACGCACACTGGCAGCTGGTCACTTCTGGCTTACAACCCCTGCTTACAACCCTCCAACCGTGGTACTGGGAAACCGTTACGCTGTTCTGGATATGGGAGATAAGAAATCACCCCTTACAGCAGAAGATGTGGGACATTAGGATAAACTTTCTAACTGTCAGGGTGGTTAAACACTGGAATAAATTGCCGAGGGAGGTCGTGGAATTTCCATCACTGGAGATATTTAAAAGCAGGTTACATTAGACATCTATCAAGGATTGTCTACATGGTGCTTGATCCTGCTGTGAGGGCAGGAGACTGGACTTGATGACCTCTCGAGGGCCCTTCCAGTTCTAGTGTTCTATGATTCTATCCATATTAAACAACCAGTAAAGCAGCTGCACTGAGATAAATCACAGGTGACAGAGGGTTCATCCACCAACACTGAACATTTGCACAGGTAAAAGCTACACCAATGGTTCTAATTGCCGCATGTCCCCGTTGCAGAAATATCCATTACTTCAAGCTGCTTAATATATGCTGAATATTAATCAGAATGCAGGTGAACTTGGTTTACTAACGCTCCCAACTTTCTGGCAAAGCACATGAAATGACCCAATTGAGTAGGTTCTGTCTATTCCATCTTGCACTTTACAATAGGGGGTCATGGATTGCTTTTTTCAATGTGTATTCTGCAGGGCCAGCCCAGCTTCCTTTTCCGTCTCTGAGCTGATTTTTACTTCTGGATACAATCAGAGTGAGTGATTTATGAAATGCTCAATCATATCTCAGGGGAAGCAGGATTACTTGTATCTGGTCCTCTTTCCCATGAATACACAACTACCATATAAATGGAGGTGTCTAATCATCTCCTAGCATGCAGAGGAGAAGCCATAAATAAATTGTGGGCAAACTTTTCTCAAGATTCTCAAAGGGAATAGACCAGTCCCTACTGAAAACATTACAACCATTCAGTCTGTACCTTTTTGTTGATGACATTTTAACAGAGGGTTTGGGGAGATAAATTCTAATCCATTAAATGACCAAAGACAATTGAGGTCAATGGAAAAATTTCCATTGATTTCAATGGGCTTTTTGGATCGGGTCCCTACTGCATTGAGAATTAATATATATTGTATTCCAATCAACCTGAATCAATTTAAAACCAGACTTACTGATATTAAATAAACTTCAGATTAATAAACACACACGGTTCATAAAAGGCTGATCTCCATTTACATATTTCGGCTATTCCAACGTGCAGCGAAATCAAGCATGCATTAAACCGAGTCTGTTAAAGAGAGGCAAATCATTTGCAGAGTTGATTCTGCCCATCCAAGCAAACCTCAATCCTGTCTTTATGCAAGAAAGCCCTCGGCGTTTGAAGGACTGTTTTTGATAGAAATGCCTTTAAGTAATTAAAGTTGATCTTAACTTTGTCACACAAAAAATACAGGGAACTCTCTTTTAATACTACTGAGGAATCTGAAAAGCCTACATGGCTTCTCAATTAAACAAAGAAATGTAAACTAGAAAGTTTATGAGCCTCTGGGTACATCCCTAACCTAACAGATACACAGAAAAGCTGACCACAGTATTTCTTTTGATGATAAGGTTTTCACAATCTTTAATAAAGCAATCGTAGCTTTGCTCCGCTTAGTGAAGTGGAAGTTTAACTCTACTGAAATCAGCTGCAACATTTTTCAACTGTGTTTGGACTTCACCAGTAAAAGGTACACATTGATAATGGAAATTCTGACCAAAAAATTAAAGCGCCTCTCCAGACACTTTCTTTGCTCCTCTCCTCAGATAATCACATCTTTTATTAGAAAAAGCACAATAGAAAAGTACAGCAAGAGATATGAACAGTCCGATAGTGCCAGCAGTACTGACTCCTACAGACATTGTTTTCAGCAAGAAAAGCACAAGGGAAACTAGAACATGCACTGAATAACAGATCCACATTGCAAGCATGATCTTAACAGAAAGATATAGCCTTAAGAGCGAAAGCACTGTCCTATTTATTGAACATCCATAGCTGAAAGATGCATTTTTTTCATCTGTTCCTTTCCTCAGATAGCCTCAAAGTAAAGTATAAATGACAATCACTAGCTGTTTAAAATCTGATTCTTTCACTCACACACACCTTTTTCCCTTTAATGTGCTGAATCAAATTCTGCCATAATCTCTAATAAAGGGTCTGTGGGTTTTTTTGAATTATTTTGTCCCAAAGGCCCTCCTGCATTGCAGAATTGGTGTGTTAAATGGATTTCAGATACAGGCACCAATATTTTCCCTCACCCACTCATTTTACTACGAGGAAATAACAGAAAATGTAAACCACAGAGAAAGCTCTATTCAGTGTGCAGGGCTCAAACTCAGATTGCTTTTACAGTTTCACATGGTAAAATGGCTACACCTCAAGCCATTCACCTTACAGTGATGCTCTTGACTCTCACACCATTGCTGTCATTGTTTTGTGAGCTGTAAGTGGTGCAGCAGGCGGAGTTGTAGGAGACTGATCTTCATTGAGCATGCTGAATTGCCAGTTACATGCTGTTGTTCTTCTGTTTGAGCAGCAGTAGCCCAACCCCTGGTGCTACACCACAGTTAGTCCCTCATTAAACTGATCCTCTTTTACCAGATCAATTCACCATGGTACAGTCACATCCCATCAGATGTTGGTACTTCTGCAGTTTGTTGAGTAAGGGTTCTAGGGGCTCACTCTGGACCTTCATAGAACCATAGATTACTAGAACTGGAAGGGACCTCGAGAGGTCATCAAATCCAGTCCCTTGCTCTCCGGCAAGACCAAGAAGCATCTAGACCATCTCTGATGGATGTATACCTAACCTGCTCTTAAATATCTCCAGTGATGGAGATTCCCAATCCTCCCTAGGCAATTTGTTTCAGTGTTTAACCACCCTGACAGTTAGAAATCTTTTCCTAATGGCCAACCTCCACTGCCCTTGCTGCAATTTAAGCCCATTGCCTACTAATGGTGCCAAAAAGTGAGAAAAAGGAATCTTAGTATGGAAATATTTTAGAATTTCTATGCATGAAGACACCAAGTGCTCTGTGGTACTGAAGTCTGGTGGGAAAATCCAAATGTTGACATGACAAGACTGAGAGCTACTTTGGGGACAGAGTTAAAGAGGCCATTAGAAAATTCATATGTCAAAGGGGAGGAGACATACTTTGCATTTACTTCATTAGGTCTCCTCCCACTCCTCCTTAATTCAGTAGGGGTATGTCTACACTTGCCCCCTAGTTCGGACTAGGGAGGCAAATGGAGCACACTGAAATTGCTAACGAAGTGTGTGATTTAAATATCTCACACTTAATTAGCATATTCGCAGCTGGCCGCCATTTTGGATTCGGGATATTGTGAAATAAGTTGCCCCATGTAGATGTATTATTCCGAGAGAAAACCCTTCTCTCAGAATAACTGTTAAACCTCAGATTGAGGAATAACAGTTATTCCGAGAGAAGGGTTTTCTCTCAGAATAACGCATCTACATGGGACAACTTATTTCACAATACTCCGAATCCAAAATGGTGGCTGGACGCGAATATGCTAATTAAGTGTGGGATATTTAAATCCCGCACTTCATTAGCAATTTCAGTATGCTCCATTTGCATCTCTAGTCCGAACTAGGGAGCAAGTGTAGACATACCCTGGGAGATTTGCTAATAGCATCTGAAGGTACAATTACACAGCAGGACATGAATCTGAAGAAGTGGGTCTTTGCCCACGAAAGCTTATGCTCCAATACATCTGTTAGTCTATAAGGTGCTACAGGACTCCTTGTCGCTTTTACAGCAGTGCTAAAGTCAAATTAAGCTATGCAACTTCAGCTACATCAATTGTGTAACTTAAGTAGAAATAGCTTAATTCAACTTTTGGCGCAGTCTACATAGCAAGAAATTGAAGGAAGAACATCCTTCTTTCGACTTCCCTTACTCCACATAAAATGAGGATTACCATGAGTCAGCATAAGAAGTCCTCGGCTACGTCTACACTGGCCCCTTTTCCGAAAGGGGCATGCTAATTTTCAACTTCGTAATAGGGAAATCCGCGGGGGATTTAAATATCCCCCGTGGGATTTAAATAAAGATGTCCGCCGCTTTTTTCCGGCTTGTAGAAAAGCCGGAAAAGAGCGTCTAGACTGGCCCGATCCTCCGGAATAAAGCCCTATTCCGGAGGATCTCTTATTCCTACTTCAAAGTATATGCAACTCTTTGAATAAGAGATCCTCCGGAATAGGGCTTTATTCCGGAGGAACGGGCCAGTCTAGACGCTCTTTTCCGGCTTTTCTACAAGCCAGAAAAAAGCGGCGGACATCTTTATTTAAATCCCACGGGGGATATTTAAATCCCCCGCGGATTTCCCTATTACGAAGTTGAAAATTAGCATGCCCCTTTCAGAAAAGGGGCCAGTGTAGACGTAGCCCTCCAGTTTGACGTTATTTTGAAATAAAGGCTTGTAGTATAGACAGTGTAGTACACTATTTCAGAGTAACATCACTTATTCTGAAATAACACTGCAGTGTAGATGTACCTTGAGGGAGCTGAAGCAGGCTCAATAAGACAGTTAAGAAAAAATATGTGGAATACGAACGTATGCTTGATATTGAATTCACCTCTGCTTAGTCCCAATTATGAGAAACAATGTTTGAGGATAGTCTGGTATTGAAGTACATGCCGCATGTCAGTAATCCCACTACCTTCAAAAGGATTACTCCTAGGCTTAAATATCTCACTAAATTTGGGCCATCATCCAATATAAAGATTTCCTTGTACAGGCTGAGCCTCTCAGGTCTGATACTCTCTGGTCTGGCAACAACTGTGGTCTGATATAATTTTAGTTAGCTAGATGTCCACTTATGTGTGTGGCCATGTTTCCCACTGAGCCATAAAGTTTGTTTACATCCACCAAAACTGGCTCTCAGTGTTCTGTGTTATTTACTGTTAATTTACCCATACGTGTCTTCTAGGAGCCCAGCAAGCAGTGGAAGTGTTGGTAATGCTGTTAGACAATATTCATCTCCCTTGGTCTGCCAAATTCTCTGGTTTGGCACCAAGGTTTCATCTAAGCTTCCTGTACCATCTGGGAGAGACTCGCTACTCTGTCCTCAGCAGTGAACTGCTGCTGTAGCTGAGGGAGAAATAGCCCTCCCCTAGCCAGGTAGCTTTATGCGGGGTTCATTAAGCAGCTGTGGGGTCGTGCTCTCATGCAGCTTAGAGGGAACCTTGTTAAGCAGTGGTCAGATCCTGAGGGTGCTGGATTAGAGAGGTTCAACCTGTGATGCTTTGCCTTGAGTAGTAAAGGAGTGGTTTATAAGGGCTGAAGAACAAGTACTCTCATTGACTCAAATTGAGCACCCAGCACTTCTGAAACCAGGCCCAGGTTTTAGTTCACTCAGACAATTTTGGCTTTGTTGGGGAAACATGCATGATGTAAAATGCTAAGAGGTTACTCAAAATCCATTCACACAGGGGATCGCAATGGCCACATCTAGTGTGCATTCCTAACATTTTGACTAGAGCCTTGGTAAAGTACAGTTTTGTGCAGCAATGAACAAGCTTTCTTTAATCTCTAAATTGAAGCACTCGGCTATTAGGGAATCTCTGAGCGAGACAGAATAATGTAATCCTAAATGGGAGTTCAAAAAGAAATGCTAGGTTCCTAATAAATTCAGGGAGATGGGTGAAATAAGAAATCATTTCACTCCCTACACAGATACATCTCTTTATACACAGACAGAAATTCTCTAGCTTTGTACTAGACCTAATTAGGTTTTAAATGAGATTCCAGCACCCATAATAGCTTATTCTGATTGTTCTTTTTATATCATAAAGGCACTGAATATTCATGGTGTTCACATGATTAAGTACCAAATCAATAGAAACGGCTAGCGGACTTGTTTAAATTAATACTTTTGCTGTATAGATTTGAACTGTAAAAGTTATATCTGATGTACAGTTGAGCTTTCCTCTTTTAAGAATCAGTGGGTACTACTGGTGAGGGCTGCAAGTTTAAGATGAAGATTGTGAGGAAATGGGTAACAAAATATTAAAAGCTTTTGTGACTGGGATCTGTCATTCAAAAAGAAATGTTACAACATTCTGGAAAATGTTTTCCAGGTTCTTTCCTGTTTGAAGGTTAAGAAATAAAGTAAGAATAATAGAAGTGGAAAAAGAAAGAGGAGCGCACTAACTAGAGACTAGGAAAAAAACCAGAACCTCGAATTTACCCCTCAGCAAGGGACTCTTCTAGCACATAGAAAACACAGATACTGTATTAAATGGAAATGACACTGATTGACATTAGCAACGAAGACGTAAGTTCTCAAAGTGTGAATACTGAAATGTAAGTGAAGGAGAAATCACCAGAGATACAAGCTTTCCTAAAGAGAACACAGTGACCGTGTGAACCCTTTCCTTCAGGAGATACCTGGGAGAGAAGGAAATTCTCTGGTAACATTTGTATTATGGTTCACCATGTTGAGGGTCCTTTCATTTCCATCCATTTTGCATATTTAATCTCTCCTGGCTCTGTATATCATTGTGCAGATTGTTTATTAGAATCACAGCAGTTCTCAAGCAAGTCAGAGTGCTGCATATTTAGGTCCTTGATTGGCATGCATCTGTTATCCCTACTAGCATTATCTTAGCAGTTCTCATTTTCCTCCATCATGGAAATCACACCATTAGAAGGCAGAACACACTAGGTGCCAGCATATTTGTAATTTTACACAAGATGAGGTGCAGCTCCCCAACCCATGAGACACACTGTTGGCAACTAAACAGTGAGAGCAGCTTTAATGTGTTACTGTCATTTAGCCATTTTGCCCATTGATTTTATAGTCACCGAATTTGCTTTTAATTGAAATGGGATGCTCCATAAAGTTCAACAATTTTGACTATGCCTAAATCACTTAGGGTATGTCTACACTACCCTCCTATTTCGAAATAGGAGGGTAATGTAGGCATATCGCAATTCCACGAGGAGTAACGGTAGTTCGAACTAGGAAGCCTAGTTCGAACTACCTAGTTCGTGCCGCGTGTAGCCGCGCGGCACGGGGTTCGAACCGGCCGGGATTTAAAAATGGCGGCGCCCGGCTTATGCAAATGAAGCCTGGGAAATTCAAATCCCGGGCTTCATTTGCAATTGCGGTATGCCTACATTACCCCGCTAGTTCGAACTAGCGGGGTAGTGTAGACATACCCTCAGGGACCTAAATCAATGCAACTTTAGTTCCTAAGTCACTTAGACCCAGATTCAAAGGTATTTAGGCACCTAACTCCCATGATAGCAATAGAAATACTTCATACAATATGCATCCATTCTGCAGAACTCATGGGCACAAGGTATCATGGAGCGCCAGAGCTTGGTAAGATTAAAAAAAGAATGGAGCATGAAGGTGATAACAAAATCATCCAGTTATACTGATAAGGAGCAATCATTAAAACCGAGGAGTTTTGCAAGGGTCTAGTGCCTCAGAGCATAAGCCAACCTCTTAGGTCATGTCTATACTAGAGAATGTACAGCAGCTGCACCACTGTCAGATCTCTTCTATAGCTGTTCTAGGCTGATGGGAGAGCTCTCTTCCCTCAACATGATTAATCCACCCCCAACCAGCTATGTTGGCAGGAGGTGCTCTCTTGCACTGTGCATGCTAATGGTGTAACGGATGATGTAACTTATGTCATGTGGGGAGAGTGGAATATTCACCCACTTGAGCAGCGTAAATTTTGCAGGCAGAGATTATAGTGTAGTTGGGGCTATTGAATGGGAATGAGGAAGAAACTTTTAGTGTAGGCAGGTTATTCAGTAATTGCCTACTTTAAGGTTTCTCTTCCCCTGAAGAAGCTGATGCTAAGCACCGAGAGAGACAGATTTCTAGACTTAAAGGACCCCAGGTCTGATCCAGTCTGGCAATTCTGATGTTCCTACACCCTAGCAGATTCCACATAACAAATAGGGGATCAGATGAGATTATATTTATAAGACAATAAACACCTCTGGAATTTATTAATTGAAAGTGAAGGTCTGCACCAAAGAAACACTATGAAGCAAGTGATAAACACAACAGCAAAAATCTTTTACTCACTCCAGTGCCAGCAAGCGAAAGCTGAAATGAAATACAGCTATTATCACCATGGTAATCTCGGCAGGTTTTGAGCTGTCCTGCACATCTGATTGCATTTTTACCACTGATCTTACTCACCCACACACCGTGCCTAAAATAGAACAATGTTCTCTCCTATCTCAGCTTGGCTCCACCAGTACAAGGCCTTTGTTTATTACATACAATTATGATTTAGCCTCATTTTAGATTTTTTTTTGCTCTCTTTTCATGAGGATGATGCTCCTTTGACTAATAAATTATGAATTTAGCATTTAAACACCTCCACTTTGGGGCCATCAGGAGCGCAACATTTACTTTTGTTATTGAGTAAGAGAGAGACAGCATGATCCAGTGGAGAAGACACAGGGAAAGTTGGGCTCCGGTCCTGAAGTGGGCAAGTCATTTCATGTCTCTATGTGTCTGTTTCCCATTCGCAGCCTTTGTCTGTTTAGATTGTACATGTTTTAGGAACTGGACTATGTCTGGGAAAGGAACTTGTGTTTGTACAAAATCTAGCACAACGAGGCTAGGATCTCAGTGATTATGATCTAAAGATTAAAACCGATCACTTACCATAAAATACTATATATAAATAAATGTATTTTAAGTGGCTTAACTAGGACAGCTGGATTAATTCTGATTTCAGACTTCTGATTGAAGTTTGGACAAATCACAAGAGACAGGATAAGCCAAACATTTCAGGAAATGTCTCTGAGAATCAATAGGCATTAAGTCAGACTAAAGGCACACCATGATCTCCCAGGAGACAGCAAGCCAACAGAACTGTTGCAAACTTATGGAGATGTGTTTATTTAGAACCAAATGAAATAGGCATAATGACATTGGAGTTAGAGGTCTTTTTCACAACTACATGGCCAATTTACTAAACCATTTCCTCTATCTTCCACTCACCGTTGCCCCACCCCATCAATTAGACAGTGCCTCTAAATAATTCCAGCAGCAGCATCTCACATCACTTTATGCCAGATGCAGTGTTTATGGAAATCAAGGGGAGTTTGACATTCATGGATTTTGGATCAGGCTGTAACTTGTCGAGGCAGGCAATTTCCTTAGCTTTAATGAGAAGGGAGGCCGTAATAAGATAATTGTAAGAAATACAACCACGCCAACCCCATTTTCAGACTACCCCCATTCCTGTCCAGTCATTTCAGAATCATCTCTAGTGAAACTGGGATAAAATATCTGTGTTTGTGTGGGGATATGAGTAGCTCCCCTTAACCCTCTTCTTGTAGGCCTATGTTGTGAAGAGAGTAGTGGGGTTTAGGTAGGCTCAAAACTGTGTACTTGTTTCCTTCCTCTTTGGGAGGCTTTATGTGAGTGGAGGAGGAAATTTGTCTGTCAGAATGCTGTAGTCATGCTGTGATGGAGGAAGCTGGCTAGAAAACCACCGTGCCATTGGATCTGCTGGAGACCTGCAGATAGAAGGAGGGTGTGAAACTTTGGAGAACTTCTAAAGTGTTGAATCTGGAACCTAGAAAAGGCACCACTGTTTCCTACACAGTTTGATAAACAAAAGAGTGATGGATCTAACTTTGGTTTTGCCTCATTTTTCTTTCCAGATACTGACAGGCACACACTGTCTCTTTCTGGTTTTGAATTTTCAGAATCTAAAGTGGTGCTGGAATTTATATTAATGTTTCTTCCACTAGAGAAAAGGTGCTTGATATAAACAGATATGCATGCATTGAATGTAAAGGGTTAAGACAGCCTTGGGAAAGAGCTGATCCCAGGAGCCAATTGGGAGAGGGCTTGTGGCAGCCAATCACAGCCCAGCAGGGCTGTATAAAAAGATGGTTGGCCAGGCTAAGCACACTTGCTCCAGCTATAGAAAGACCTAGCTGCCTGCTAGCAGTGTACCTTGGACAGAGCAGTGCTGGGAAATGGCAGGGTGAGCCAAGGGAGCTTAAGCCTGAATATACCCCAGGCTGAGTTCCAGCAAGAGGGGTCAAGGGAGGTACTAGGGCTGCAGAAGAGCAGCCAGTGCAAGAGAAGGCAACACAGCCACACCCCTCTTGCCAACCATTAGTGGCCATTTCAGACTGCAGTTTGCCCCGAGGCAGGGTTAGATGATGAATGGAAGTGGGTCATTGAGGCAAGGTGGGCATAGGGGTTTGGGATCCCCTGGGAGGGAAGGACCCCAGAGTGTGGGGCACTGCTGTGGGGCAGCACCTGAGGAAAGGGCACCATGGTCTGGGAGGGACATGGATTTGTACAAGTATGAGAGAATGGACATAAGGGTAATAGCAGGAGATTCCACCAGGAGAAGGCATTCTCTGAGGTTGGACTGAGCTAATTCCTGGAGTGACCAGCAAGAGGCCCCATGGCTGGGAATTAGGAACTTGCTATAATTTACCATGCACAAAGAAAAACAGCAGTCCATTACAAACCTGCTAATATGATAGCAGCATTTTAAAATTTGATTTGAAAGTCTGGTAGCAGCAGAGTTGATTAAAAGCTACAAAAATGAATCTTGCATGCCTATAACAATTAATTAAATCAATTATGGCGACTGTTACTTAAAATCATCAAGACAGCTATTTGCACTATAAAATCTTTTTTAATTAGCCCTCTCTGACTTTTTTGGATAATAGTTTCGTTATATCTAAGAAGTGAGGTAAATTATGTCTCCCCTTGAGTCAATGAGCTATGAAGCTCCATAGAGCACAGTTGTTCTTAGATACATAGGTCCCCATGCCCTCCACAAAACATATTAATTAACTACCACACTGGTTTTGAAATACAAAGAATGCAGATTCTTTTCTCCTAGCAAGGTAATGTATCAATATTCCTACATTAACCAAGTGATTACAGAAAGTAGTCCCTAATTATAATTGTTCCATTCATTGAAAGCATGATTTCTCCACCAAATTGCAAAACATAGTTTGTTCTATGGCAGGTTAAAATTCCTTGCAATGAAATGGAGATGAGGAATCCCAAACAAAAGGCTTGATCCTGCAAAATTCTGAACACTCTGGGCCTGATCCAGTAACGTATTTAAGCCCATGCTCAATTTTAGCATGTGAGTAGTCCCACTGAACTGAATAGGATTTCTCATATGCATAAAATTAAGCACAGGCTTAAATACTCTGCTGGCTTGGTGTCAGAGTATTCAGGACCTGGCAGGATCAGACCCAGATGAGTAATTTGATTAGGAAGTTTAGGTACATGGCGGACCCAGAAAGATATCTTAAGTAAAGCTGGTCGGGGAAACATTGTGAACTTTTCCCCAATATATTTTTGTATTTGAAAATTGTTGACCAGTTCTATTCTTGGATGAAAAGTGGGCAGAGGTAGGTCATGAAATGTAACTGAAATTTTTCCAGATTTTTTTTTTTTACATTCTGAAATTTGAAATTTCATTCAAATTTCAAAATTCCAAAAATGTCAACTAGCTCTAATCAATGACTAAGGGGCTGTAGCACATGAGTTATGAGGAGAGGCTGAGGGATTTTGGTCTTATTTAGTCTACAGAAGAGAAGAGCGAGGAGGGATTTGACAGCAGCCTTCAACTACATGAAACGAGTTCCAAAGAGGATGGAGAGAGGCTTTTCTCAGTAGTGACAGATAGCTAAATGAGCGATGGTCTCAAGTTGCAGTAGGGGAGGTCTAGATTGGATATTAGGAAAAACTATTTTACTAGGAGGGTGGAGAAGCACTGGAATAGGTAGGTAAAGGAATCTCCATCCCTAGAGGTCTTTAAGTCCTGGTTTGACAAAACCCTGACTGTGATGATTTAGTTGAGGTTGGTCCTGTTTTGGGCAGGGAGTTGGACTTGACGTTCTACTGAGGTCTCTTCCAACCCAATGATTCTAAAGTTGAGACAGAAACTTTAGAGCATCTGCCTGGCTGGCAGTGAAGCTTTTGATTTGTTTTATTAACTGACCACCACCCAGGTTAACTAAAATCACTTCTTGGTTCCCTAAATAATTACATCGTAACAGGAAACAATATTCTAATTCTCTCCCTGATTAAGCAGGTCACATGATCAGCCACTTCAAATCATTCCATAAAGCACACTACTTTTTGCGGTAGTGTCAGGGCTTGATCCTGCAAGTCGCTGCCTGGCTTTCTTTAGCGAAACACTCAAGCAAATACAAATTGAACCTGTCTAGTCCAAAAACATCCATGGTCCAGCATGATTTTAGTTTGCAGATGTTTACTTATCATGGGAGTGGCCAAGTTTCCCGGTGTCCCATAAAGTTTCTTTACAGGCACCTGTCCTGGGTCTCAGTGTTCCGTGCTATTCTTTAGCTCTAATTTACCCATAAATGTCTTCTAAGCAGTAGAAGCAAAATGCAGGACAATGTAGCACTTTAAAGACTAACAAGATGGTTTATTAGATGATGAGCTTTCGTGGGCCAGACCCACTTCCTCAGATCAAATAGTGGAAGAAAGTAGTCACAACCATATATACCAAAGGATACAATTAAAAAAAATGAACAAATATGAAAAGGCAGTAGACGTGCTGATTGTGGTACTAGACAATATTGATCTCCCATGGTCCAGCAAATTCTCTGGTTCAGCACCAGTAGGGTACCAGACTAGAGAGGTTCAACCGGTAGCTAATGTTGGGCACCTAAACTAGGCTCGGATGAGCATTTGTCTCACAGGGCCTGGGCCTGATGCACAGAAGCCTTTGGAAATTGTTATACTGGAAAGAGTCCGTGGAAGCCTTTTTGGCTGCTACCCAAAATCTTTGCTGCCCTCATGTTCTTCTCTCTCAGCTGTGGCCAATCTGAGGCTCACAAGCCACATGCAGCTTTTCCCTCTCCCCCCCCCCCAATGTGGCTTGTGAAGCCCCCCTCCCCCCGGGGCTCATAAGCTGCACCTGCACCCCCATAAACAGCCCTCCAGGCTCCCTGTGATAACCCGGACAGGGGAACCGTCCAGCGCGGCCATGAAAGATGCAGAATTAAAGATGGCATTGGGAGCCTGCTGTGGCCAAAAAGCCTCAAAATGCATTTAAATATGTTCTTAAATGGGCAGAGGTGGGGTTTTTATTTTATTTATTTATTTAGCTCAATAAGTTTGCTCCAGCTCTTCACGCACTGGATCCACTATCTTGGCTTTTTGCCCAGACTAGGTTGACCACCCCTGTTCTATCTTATGAGAGAGGCTAGAAGCTGTTTTCCTTAGAACATTAGAATTGTAGTCCTCTAACTTTTCTTTCTTTGATTTCCAATGAGTCACATCTCCACTTCAGCTTTCTCCTCAGTAGTTCCAATCTCTTCTTTGAGCTGTTTGTGAGTTTTAGGTCTTCCCCCAAAAGGAATTTTATTAATTTGGGATCTAACAATCCTTGGCCGTCTGCTAAAATTAGAAGAGGAATGAAGTACTGCATTGTAAACGTTCTAGTCTCTGAAGAGCTTTTAGGGAAAGATCCTGGGCCCAGTTTTGCTATCCTTACTCAGCATTAAAACTACAAAGATCAGTCTTCCGTTGGCATGTTTTCAGTTTTAGCAAAACATCTAGTTCAAACAATTAGCTCAGAATGGAGGATATGTTCTATTCAAATACTATAGACTTGCTTTGCTTTTATTGATAAATCTGACACGCCAGACAGGATAGTAATTATGTCTGAAGCCTTGTTCCAACTCCCACTGGTGCATCTATTTCTGGAAGATGCTATGTCTTGTTGTTTGAATCCCCATCTCCAAATAAGTTACAGTGTGAAAATTTAACCACATAAGTTTCTCTTATCTAGAAATCTGTATTGTATGTAGAAATTCAACTGGCATAAATTGGCATAGCTCCATTTGGTCTTTAATGGATGGCCAATTGGCCATCAAGAAGTTTAGGCTTGAAATCAGATGAAGATTCTTCAGAGTGAAATTCTTCAGCAGCTTTCCAAGGGAAGTGAGAAGATGAAGGACAACAAATCTGACTGGTTTCAAGAATGAGCCTGCTAAGTTTATGAAGGGCAGGGCTGTTTTTAGGACTAAGGGCCTGTAGATTAATACAGGAAACTGCCTCTGTGTTTATTTTTTTTGTCTGCATCTACCGGTTGCCTGTCTTATTCTTAAAATTGCAAGGGCTATAAGGCAGGAATCATCTTTTTGTTCTCTGTGCAGCACCTAGCATAATGATGTCTCAGTACATGACTAGGGTGCTTAGGCAGTATGTACACAAACAATAACAGAGCCACCTCTGGTTCTGTTTGCTCACGTGGACCTATTGCATTGTTGGCAAGAAATGACTGGGATGAGGCAAACGATGATCCTTAGATTTCATGTTTGGGTTTGTACCTGCATTTAAGCAAGAGGGAAGAGCTGTGCAGAAGAGAAGTGTGATAGCTACTAAAAACAATTAAGCTGTCTGCTTTGACCCTCCATCTCCTTGGAATCTTCTTCCTTGGTTAGGGTCAGCCACACTCACAATGTGAAATTACACCTTACTATCAAAGTCTTGCCACGGATTTCAGTAGCATTACTCAAGAAGGGAAGTGCTCCTCAGAGGGAGTAAACTCAGCTGAATCTGCCCCCGTCTTCTTCCTCTTATGTTGGTTCACTAATCAAACAAAGGTTTTGCCTCAAAGTATAATAAATCCCATTTCAATCTCATTTAAAGAAGGTTTTTTAAAAATTTTCTTTCAAAAAATGTTATGTTTCACACTGCTGCCCATTCAGATAACAGCAAAATAAATCCCATTTCAGGAAGCATACTACAATAACCTGTCTTCCTTGTATTCATTTGTAAATTGAAAGCAATCTGGTCAGTGTTAAGAGTAAATAAAAACAGAGTGATCTTGGGGCCAGATCAAAGCTGGTAATGAAATGAAATCCTTTACTGAATTTTTGTTTACAAGTTTGCAGCTCTGCTCTTGTGTTAAAATATTACATTTCCTTCCCTTTCCTGGGCACATGGAGATAAGAATACCGGCTCTTTCATTTCCTTTGTTATCATAGGAGAATGATCTTTGCATTTGCAGAATGATTTTTAAATTGGCTTTGGTGCAGTGGGGCTGGAGGAAGAAAGGTTTGTGCTGTTGTTAAGCTGTCACAGAAAGCAAGATGTGAACATTTTCTGCATTTCTAATGAATCATTGGAAAA
The DNA here is from genome assembly GCF_049634645.1 of Pelodiscus sinensis. Lineage (NCBI taxonomy): Eukaryota > Metazoa > Chordata > Testudines > Trionychidae > Pelodiscus > Pelodiscus sinensis. The sequence continues at coordinate 36,164,554 of NC_134723.1, read as the reverse complement.
AATATTATTCCAATTTTTAATAATGGCATGGTAACTCCAAAAAAAAAAAAAGAGGACTATTTCAAAGCTTCAGATGAATATAGTAATTCACTTTATATACTGACAGCCATAGACTCACATGGACACTAGAATCAGCACTTATAGGACACAGTAGGGGTCAATTTTAGGGTACCCACACATCAGGCAGAATTTCATGTGCTTTGTGCTATGCATTTCACTAACTAAATAATAAGAGACTAAACTACACATTAAAAACTCAAACAAAATCATGCTTCTTCTGTGTGAAATGGATTTATTAATGGATAGAAATCAAAGCAAAGCCCATTTAAAATACTACTGTACCCCTTTTGCTTTTTTAAAATACAAAAAACTGTGTTCAGTTCTGAGCACCACACTTTAGGAAAGATGTGGAGAAATTGGAGAAGGTCCAAAGAAGAGCAACAAAAATGATTAAAGCTAGAAAAAGTGACCTATGAGGGAAGACTGAAAGAACTGGGTTTGTTTGGTTTGGAAAAGAGAAGACTGGGAGGAGTCATGATACCAGCTTTCAAATAACTAAAAAGCTGTCACAAGGAAGAGGGAGAAAAAAAATTCTCCATAACCTCTGACGACAGGTCAAGAAGCAAGGGGCTTAAATTGCAGCAAGACATGTTTAGGTTGAACATTAGAAAAAAATTCCTAACATATCAGGATGGTTAAACATTGGAATAAACTGCCTAGGGAGGTTGTGGAATCTTCAACCCTGGAGATATTTAAGACCAGGTTAGAGAAATATCTATCACGGATGATGTACATGGTGCTTTGTCCTGCCATTAAGGTAGGGGACTGGACTCGATGACCATGCAAGATCCCTTCCAGTTTTAGTATTGTGTGATTCTATGAAAGCTACATAACCTTTCGTGCTGTTATTCCACCATTAAACCGTCAATGGTATTGCCATAATAAAAACGAAAAATGATTACATTATCTTGTGTCTAATGAAGTTCTAGCATTTATCCAAGTCCAGAAAAAAATAAGTTTTTACTGATTTTTACTTCCCTCTGTTTATCTACTGGATTTGTTCATAAGTTGTACCTTGTTTCTTGATTTACATAAACCTTACTAAGAAAAGATGAGCTGTGATGATGATTGTTCATGCACTTGTTGTATATGTTCTCCATGCTACAAAGATATGCAAATATGAATTGTTCCATCTTTGAGCTTGTTATTTCAAAATGCATTTGACTTTGATTTTTTTGAGTCTCTCAGATATAGAAATGATTCTTATTGATCAAACTCATTCTTTTATCTTTTCTTGAATGCCAGCTAATAACTAGGTAGCTCATAACATTAACCCCACCACTTCCCTAAAGATACAAGTACAATGCCAGCTCCAAGAGAATATTCTAATGGCATTAATCAACCTGTCTTCCATTTTGTTTTTAATGCACTTCTCAGAACAGAGCACAATGAGTAGAGCGCTGCAAATCTGCAGATGTGAATGCAGATATCTGCAGCTCATTTTTGCAGATATGAAAGTGGATAAAAAAATTGTATGTACAACCCTGCAAATTTGCAGATACCCACTTTATATCCACAACTGCGATGTAAATGAGGACATCCAGGGTTCTTCTTGATGCAGATATGAATTTTGTATCTGCACAGGGCTGTAACAATGAAGTTTTGTTCTTATGTAACTTACCATCCCTAGGGGAAGAGGATGTTAATGCTAGAATATATCAAACCTATGACCTTTGGATCTAAAAGTATGCACATTTTTATTACGTGAGACATGTTCCACTCACTGCCATGTACCTCCTGCTGGTCACTTCAGGAATTAGCTCAGTTCAACCTAAAAGCACCCTCTGCTGTTGGTCTCACCCACTGTTACCTGTCCTTTTGTCTTCACCTCTTCTCCATCTTTCCATCACATCCCTCCCAGACCTCAATGCCCCTTTCCTGAAGGAACTGCCCTTCTGGTGGTGCCCTTATGCTTGCGGTCCTCCACTCCCAGGAAACCCCATTACGCCTAAGCCCACCTAACTTCAATGACCCCTGCTGTACTTCACCTAACCCCTTCCCTCAGGGGCAAATTGAAATCTAAATTGGCCACTCATCATTGGCAAGGGAGATGGAATTGCTGCCTTACTACCCTGGCTGTCCCGCAGCCCTAGTCCTCCTCACATCTCAGCCTAGCAAATCACCAGGTCAAAGTTCTCCCTGCCTTTCCCCAGCACTGCTCTGTCCCAGGTACCCATTTCTATCAAGGTGCCAGATCCTTCTTTCTCTCCTCCGCAGCAGTAAGACTGGCCACACTTCCAGGTTAGAAGCCCTTTTATTCAGCCAAGCTGGTTCTGCTTGGCTGCCTCTTGCCTCCTTTCCTAGCCCTCTCCCAAGGACTGTTTTAACCCTTTGTACTCCATAATAAGGCAATCACTCCATAACACTAAGCTAAAGCAATGAGTGGGATATGTTATCTCAAATGCTGCAGCTAACAAAAATCAGATCCAAACATTAGTGGGGGTCAGGGAACCACTCAAGGTAAGCACCAGTTACAATTGAAGCTTGTTACTTGCCAGTACTATTTAGAGAGATTGTGATACCCTTCCTCAATGCTAAATAATATGTTGCCCCATAAATAATCCCATTGAAGGACATGGGATTCCTTGTGGAGAAAGGTGCTATCCATCCTAAGGAAGGACCAGAGAAGTTGGCCCAAAGGGTACAGACACATCACTCTCCATCACTGGGGCTGTGTCTACACTGCACTTCTCTTCCGGAAAAAGCTACGCAAATTGCAAACTGGAAGAGGCTTTTCTGACATTTGGCTCATCTACACTGAGCCATGTGTCAGGAAAAAAAAAAAATCCTTTCAGAACATCCCTTCTTCCTCATAAAATGAGGTTTACAGGGATGCCGATAAAGCACGTCTGCTCTTCCGAAAAAATATTTTGGAAGAGCGGACATTTCCTGTTCGTGGCAGAGTTTTTCCGGGATACCTCTGCAGTGCAGACATACCATGAGAGAAGACAGATATGCTAGGACAACTCCTACTGACATCAGTGGGTGTTGTGTCCATGTATGCAAGGTCAGAGTTGGGCCCCTTTTCTCTAACCTGCAGCACTTTCAGTTGGAACATTGCGACGTCCTCCAACCAGGAGCAGAGTCTGAGCGAGCAAAGGAGCACTGCCCCCCAACTGCAAGGATCAGCAGGTGCAGAATTTTTCTGACACACCCATGGCCCCATTGGCCTGACTGCGGCTGCCTCCCAAGATAGAGGTCAGATTATGCCTATGCCTCCAATGTAGGTTATTACTGACTGAGATATTCCCACCAGAAGAACTTTGTTTTAGACAGTGGAGCTGACAGACTCACTAGGCCCGTGGGCAAGATGAGGGGGCTGCTTAATGTCCCACAAGCGGGGGACCTGGGCTTCAAGCGGAAAGGGGCGGGGCTTCAGGCGGAAAGGGGCGGGATTGGAGTAGCCTCCCCCCAGCAGCCCTCAGTGCTGCCCAGAACACTACTGTGGCAGCATCATCCAGGAGCCCCAGACCGTTTAGACTTTGCCAGGTCCTGGGACAATTGCCCCTTTTGCTCCTCTTCCCCCTCCCCCAAATCAGAGGGCCTGGCTTTAGAAGTGAGATTTTCTAAAAAGTCCTACACAATTACTAGGAATGGGCTGAGTACTTTTACATTCATATTTTGATCACTGCAGCCATTACTCACCCCGACCCAGCCAACAGCATCTATTTTAACGCTAGCTTACTTATCGTATGCGCTTGAATTGTTCCTTCCCCCCACCCCCAAGGAATTAGAAGCTTAGTAGCCTGTCAGGGTCTGGCAGATGCATAAAATTACATTAGCAGACAGTCTGCACATTTCAGAAGGAGTTACGAGAGAAAGAGAAAAAAAGAGTCAGTCTCCAAACCTTTTCTTGAAAAGAAAATTTTTAAAAAATGGGTGGAGGGGCAAGCCTGGGTGTATTAATTTAAGCCCTTTTTGCTCAGTGACAAAATTTGTATCAGTTTTTCTACTTGCACCCAAAACAAAATGGTCATCTATTTATTCTGCAGCACTAAAAGGTACATGGTTTATTTTTTTTCTTCACAAATCATGTATGATCCCAGTATCATCCTCTTGGATTATCCTTGGTCATGTTTGGGAAGAAACTGACTGTAATGATATAGTTTTGGGTGTAGCTACGACCAGATCAGGCTCAACTTTGGTCAACAGGAACATTAATTAAGAATATAGTAACCCCCACTTTCTCAAAGGCCAAATCCTGCAATCCTTTGTCAAAATCTCATACCTTGATTCCTCCCTCAAGGTTTTCACCAAACCTTTTAACATAAGAACATAAAAATATAACAATGGTCATACTGGTTCAGACCAAAGGTCCATCTAGCCCAGTATCCTGTCTGCCGACAGGGGTCAATGCCAGGTGATGCAAAGGGAATGAACAGAACAGAGAATCATCAAGAACTCCTTCCCGTCACTCATTCCCAGCTTTATTTTATTTTTCCAAGAGCATGGGCCAAATTCTGCTGTCACTTCTTTCTGTTTAGGTACAGAATAACTCCACTGACTTCAACCAAGGCAGAATTTCAGATCCCATTCTGCTGGTCTCTTGAGTAGTCACTTTAGGCTCAGCATAAGCTGACCCTGATTAAGGTTTGCATTGTCTGTTTGTTTTCTGAAACCTATGGGAGGTTTGACTGCATGAGGCCTATAGGAGTCAGCCCTAATCAAATACTTTTATTATGAAAAACATTTACATTATGGCAACCTCCAAAGGTCTCATTGGAGGGCCAGTGTCAACTCAAACCATTTCCATATGCAGTTAGTGTAAGAGGCAGTCCCAAACCGGGAAAGCTTATAGTTTAAAGGAGACAGCTGCATTGCTGGGGATGGAGAACAAAAAAAAACAAACAAAAAAAGGCCCATTTGTTCATGTATAAGTTGCACACAGTCTTGTCGTTTACATGTTTCCTCATTAAGTTGTTAGTTGCTGGAGTGGAAAAAGGCAGGGTGAACAGGAATGAAAGAACTAGCAAAAGAGAGAAGGAAGAGGAAAGAACAGACACAAGAAGTAGTTTCCTGTTCATCATACAGCTAGCTCCGATCAGCAAGGAACCAGTTACAAAGCAATGGGGAGGACACTTAAACGAAGATGGTCTGCGCTATAGTTAAAAGGAACAGTGTCATTTCATTGGTCCTGGGAACTTTTGGGGGATACTTACCAACAGATGGTCTTCAATACATCTCACTGAGCATTAGTCCTTTTCTATACTCCATCAGCGCTCTCCCAATGTCACTTAGCTGGGGAACCAAATGTAAGATGTCTCCATCTCTGTGAGACCAGCTCAGGGAGGGCTTCTCAGATTTGTCCATAGAGTATGGGAGAACTTAATAGTGAGATTGACTCATGGACACCCCTTCTTGCATTGACTGTAGCATGGACAGCCTCTCCACTTATTCTAAGTGGTGTAAACCAACTCCTGTTAGTCAATCACATGACATCCTTCTGTTAACTATAGAGTGGCCTGCCGGGAAAAGTAAGAGTAAGATGCTATTCAGTGTATCTTTAACAATCTGAATGCAACTTAGCAGCTGGAAACAAGATAAGTGCACAGACAGATAAGGCAGAAGTTCTATTGGGTACGTCTACACGGAAGCATGTACCTCGAAATAAGCTATGCAATTTGAGCTACACAAATTGCTTAGGTTATTTTGAAATTTAGCGGTGTCTATACCAGCGGTTCCCAACCTTTTCCAGATAGGAGCCCATTTTGACAATTCAGGAAGACGTGGCGACCCAGGGCAATTAAAAAAAAAGTGTGAATGGCTCCTTAACAGCCACCTGGGGAGACACCTGGCGACCCCTTTGAAATGTAATGGCGACCCATATTTGGGTCCCGACCCATAGGTTGGGAAACCCTGGTCTATACAGTGCTACATTTCGAAATAAATTGCTATTCTGGTGTCTTCCTTAAACCTCATGCAACAAGGTTTGCAGGAAGCAAGAATAAGAAGTCTGTTATTTCAAATGTATTTTGAAATAACAGGCATGCTGTTAAGATCTGCAGAATGCTATTTCGGGATAAAAAAGTCTTAGTGGGGCCAAATGTCAGAAAAAACCCTCTTTTGGAAGCCCCTGTAAACCTCATTTTATGAGGAATAAAACAGTAGACAGTCCAAATATTGGAAAAGCCTCTTCCAGAAAAAAATTGGAAGAAAATATCCAAATATAAGCTCAATTTGCATATCTTCTTCCGAAAACCCCCCAACAGTGTAGCCATACCCTTACTAGCAGCAGGAATGTGTCAGCTAGAGGGGTGCTCACTGCCATATTTTAGGGCAGAATAAAGGCAGCTACAGAGCATGATCCCCATGTACCACTTTGGCTGGGTTTGCCCTGCTTAGGTACAGTGCTTCAGGATCTCTCTCTGCTTAGCGGCCGCAGCTCCACACTCACTGCATTTCAAGAACAAGAAGATACAGGTTTGCCTTAGGGGTACTAGCATTGCTTGTGCAGCACATGGGCCCATCTGTAAAGGGCCTCCCTGAAGCGCAGATCAGAGGCAGCTGGGAGCAATCCATTGCTTTGCATGCTCTCTACTCCCTGAGCCTGCCTTGGGATCTGCATTCAGGCCATGATGTTTTAATTCAGCCCCTGGGGCAATGCGATGGACTCCATAAAAGTTCTGCAGCATGGGGTCTGGTTGAAGATGCTGTGCTGTCCTCCTCACCTGCCCATCCCAATGACTCTTACGGGGCTATAAAGATTTAGGGAACTTGCGGTACAGGAAGCTCCCAAGGTTGAAAAAAGTCTGACTTACATTAGAAGCAGAGAGACCATTAAACAAGGGAACATCATTTAATGGAGAGAAGAGAGAACAGTACATCATGTTCACAGAGCATCACCCGGAAGGTTCTGATGATTATAAATGTCTTTTGCTTGTACTCAGGTCTTTTTCCTTCCAAAAGAAAGGTGAAGGGAATTAAGTGTTAGGAAAGTGGCAGATTCAGTAGGCCAGATCCTTCCTTCTGACTGAGCTATGCTCAACACAGGGGCTGGATAGGGAAGGCAAAAGGTCACTTTTCCTCACTTGCATGAGCATTGATCCTGGGACCAGCCAGGAGCTGGAAAGGCACATTAGCACTCTGATCACACCCTCTTCTCAGCCACTGCCCAGCAGAGGCACTGTTGTGTGTGCGCATGTTTAGCGATGACGTTAATAAAATTGCTATGCTGGTTGAAAACATGGCACCTATTAAGTGAGGGGCAAAGGGAAGAGGAGCCTCTCCCACAGCCAGGTCAACGCTGACCATTTCCTACGGAGGCACTAGCCATGATTTACAAACTGAGCCGGGAAAGCTGAAGTTTCACACACAAAAAACGTTGCTGCTCTGCTGAGCGGTATCTGCCAGGGACATGCGGAGGCCACTGTGCATTAAAGACACAGTGCTGAGTGATCACAGTGGCTCGACTTGCCAGAGGAACAAATGGCGGTTGATCATTAAGGATCATTTGTCCTGTGCATACTGTGCACACCTGGTGATGGTCAGCCACTGCCTCCATTTTTCAGTCTGATTTGGCTTGCTTTATTTATTTGGCAGCTCCCGCTTCTTTGCATTCCAGAGCAATCCTCTGGTTTGTGCACGTGCATGGGGGAAACCTAGGAATACCCGGCCCAGGGACCGCCAGCAGCAGAGGCTGCTGTGATGTTGCCATGGCAACCGCTCCTGTAACTGCCAACGTTTTCATGTAATTGAATGGGAAGTGTCACTGCAGGGGGCTGGGGAACCTGCTTTCCATGCTTGGCTCACTGACATCGCCGCAGCTTCTTCGGAATCCCGGCGCGCTCGGGGCATGTCTGAAATCCCAGCTCTTTCGGTTCGCTCTCCACTCCCAGCAGTAGCAAATGAAAAGGAGCATTTAGAAACAGTTGGGAGGTTCCCTGCAGCCCTTCTAAGGCTGCAGCCCAGCCTGAAACGTGGCCTGCTCTTGCATTTAGCATCCTCCCGGTTCAGCAAACGGGGAGTTAATCACAGTAGGTTGCGTGGGGCTGCTGCATGTAAAACAAGGTCTACCCCTGCCAACCGGACAAAAGCTGGAAGAGACCTCAGGAGATCAAGTCCAACCCCCTGCTAAAAGCAGGGCCAATCCCAACTAAATCATCCCAACTAGGGCTAGGTCAAGCCAGGATTGATAAGCCTTGGGATGGAGATTCCACCACCTCCCTAGGAAACCCATTCCAGTGCTTCACCACCCTCTTACTGAAATAGTTTTTCCTAATATCCAACCTAGACCTTCCCACTGCAACATGAGACCATTGCTCTTTGTTCTGTCATCTGTCACCACTGAGAACAGCCTTTCTCCATCCTCTTTGGAACCCCTTTCAGGTAGTTAAAGGCAGCTATCAAATCTCCCCTCACTCTTCTCTTCTGTAGACTAAATAAGCCCAAATCCTTCAGCTTCTCTTCATAAGTCATGTGTTCCAGCCCCCTAATCATTTTTGTTGCCTTCTGCTGGACTTTCTCCAATGTGTTCACATCCCTTCTGTAACGGGGCATGGCAGAATTGAATGCAAGACAGATCTACAACCCCACATTCCCTGTTGACTCTGGAGGTCACCTTGCAGCTCTGACCAAAAGTGTATAACTCTGAAAACTCTTTCCACAGATTCAGTGACTCTTCATAGATCTCTAACCCCCACCAGCCTGTCTCTTCTTTCCCCTCCTCCGGGAACAGCCAGCTCATAAATTCAGCTTCATCCTGAGGCTGACTTCCATCTGCATAACTGCAGCTTCTATGTGTGTGCTATTCTGTCATCAGAGGACCTCCTACCTGCCTTTCTTTCTTTCTTTCTTTCTGGTGCTCCCCACTGCTCAGCAATCTGGCTGGCTCCCCAAAAGAGCACCCAATATTTGTGTTATCCTAGGATCTGGGCTTTAAAGGAGCTGAGCCTAAATGCACAGTAATGTTTTGCACCAGTGGATCCAAATTTTCCAAGAAATAAGCCAAATATCTGTCTAAAGACTGATAGGACAGATAAAGGTTTGAGCTCTCACTTTCAGATAAGCAGCAGTTCAGAGGCTTGTCAGTCTAAAGGGCTACAGAAGCAGCTAGATATTTGGGAGAAGAGATAAAAAGAGAGAGAGAGAGAGAGAGAGAGAGACAGGACAGAGCTGAGCAACAAAATTTACTGTTGGAGGAATTAAGCTTCTGCGGCCTTATGGAATGTCCAGGAACTGACAGATATTTACTTGCATTTTTTGTGTATTCTGTGTTTTTATCATTCTATAGATTAATCATGATCGGAATTTGATACTCAATACTCAAAATCCAAGCTATATTGGTTAGTGGTGATTGGTCAGCAAGTAATTTCTTTTCCCTGCTGTGAGAAGCATAGCTTAGCACTAGGAAAGATTTTTAAGACCCTACAGATTCGGATCTCTCACGGGAGAGGGAATGGTTTAAGGAGGGGTGCAAGATTAGTGGTTCTGCAGTTTGCCTTCATGAAGAATTTCAGAACCTTTCCATTCGGAGCCAGAGATGTTTCTCACAGAAAGTCTGCATGCCCGTAAGATTTATTGACTGGGTTTTGTTTAGTGTTCTACAGGCAGTCCCCGACTTACGCGGATCCGACTTACGTCGGATCCGCACTTACGAACGGGGCTTTCTCGCCCCGGAGGTCGAGGTAGCGGATTGCTACCTGCGAGCTCCGGGGCGAGAAAGCCCCGTTCGTAAGCTGCTCCGGTGCCCCTGGTCTGCTGGAGACCGTCTCCAGCAGACCAGGGGCACCGGGCGGGTTCCCGCGCTTCTGAGGCTTTGCCAGAGCAAAGCCTCAGAGGCGCGGCACCCCGCTGCCGCTGCTGCTCTGCTCCCCGTGTCCCTGGTCTGCTGGGGAGGGGAGGGGTGCGGATAGTGTGCCCCCCCCCCCAGCAGACCAGGCTTTTGTTTTGGACCCTGGAGCAGAGCAGCTGGGGCGCTGCGGATTGGTCCTGCAGCACCCGCTCTGGGCACTACTGGACCAACCCGGCAGCACCCCAGCTGCTCTGCCCCAGGCGTCCCCAAGTCAGCCGCTGCTGAAACTGACCAGCGCTGACTACAGGAAGCCCGAGGCAGAGTTGCTCTGCCCCAAACTTCCTGGAATCAGCGCTCATTAGTTTCAGCAGCAGCTGACTTGGGGAAGCTTGGGGTTCTTAAGTTGAATCTGTATGTAAGTCAGAACTGGCGGTCAGTTTCAGCAGCGGCTGAATCTGGACGCCAGTTCCGACTTACATACAGATTCAACTTAAGAACAAACCTACAGTCCCTATCTTGTACGTAACCCGGGGACTGCCTGTATTGTAAACGTCACACAATGTAATCACATGTGCATGTGATATCCTACCTATGAAAGATGTGCCCAATTCTCTGTCTAGTTTGTTCTTGACCTGTATGCTAGGGCTCCAGCAAGGAGTTTTGGAAACCTCTCCCCCATGCTGTGGGAAGCAGCATTCCCTCACATAAAAATAACTCTTCTCTGGGGAGAATATTTTTCATGTGCAAACTTAATTCTTTTCCCACCACCAGCAAGTGACTCAGTTGAATCTCATTCTCTGAGAAAGCTAGGTCACACAATAGAAGCATGGTTGCGGTTGAATTCTAATCAATGTTTGTAGAAAATAGTTGTTAGTGTTAGGCCAGCTCTAAAAGTGGTGTCTGGTGACAGAAGACATGACAGAGAAAGAAGGATCTCACAAAGGCATAGCCAGACAACATTTAAGACAGACAAAAAGCTTTTTACTTTGAAGACAAATGTTCTGCCATAAAACTAAACTAGGAGAAAAGTTGCCCCAGAATGGACTCTGCCTGATCTCTTTTTTAAAACTATTATTGAAAACAGAAAGCCCTGGATTTACCCTGATGTAACATAAAGCAGAATTTTGCCCTCTGCCAGGAGGAAAGAGTATATACACATTGTACGTGCAAAACAACTCTGGTTAGTTGTTTGGTTAAGGCCGCGTTTCTCAAACTGTGGGTCCTGACCCTTCGGGGGGGGGGGAGGTCGCAAGCAACTAAGAGGGGGGTATCACAAAGTTTGAGAACCCCTGCGTTAAGGGATTATTTTGTCCCTAGTAGGAAAGACCGGTTTTATTTTTCACCTCCATAGGCCAAATTCTCAAGTCCTTATTCACAAGTAAACATCAAATGCCTCCATCAGGGTGCTGAAGGGGCAATCTCGATATGGTGGTTTCGAATAAAGTCCTCCTCTATTATTTTTCCAGCTGGATGGTACACTATGCAATGTCATTCTACTAATGACATACATTCACTTAATTACTTCTGTAATTCATGCTGACAAGCTGAAGCAAGAGTGATGATGCTGACTACACACAGCTATGCCACGTGTTTGCATAGAGGTTGAAATGCCTTCCCTGTCATTGCTTGCCATTTAATTGTTCTCCTGCTTGGTATCCTCTTTCCTACTAACAAATGAGGAACAGGCAAAAAGCGGGTAAGTGTTTTTGTGGACAGCTGTGGTACACACGTGTGCGAACACACAACCAACCATCCTTTGGAAAGCACTCATGAGGTAGTAAACTATTAGAACACAATGCTCTGACAGAGCTAAACAATTATCTTAAAACACAATAAAAATAGAAACAAAGGTTATCGACACCATACTGACCTTGAAGCTAAGAAGCTAAGGAACAAAAATTGTAGAAGAGAAGATTAGGGAAGGAAAGTGAGAGCAAGTGTGAACCATATATAAATAGTAACATCACACACACACACACACACACCCATATTTTATGCTTCGCCTTTGTGTGAGACTCCCCTTGCGATGAATGGGCATTTCTGTTAGCAATAATGGGAAGTATACAATGCTAATTTGAAGCCACTGCCCATGGGCCTTAATTTAAAAACTATAATTTGGTTCATTCCACAAGATCTGGCTGTGCTTAAGGTACAGAAGTACTGGTAGAAATGCATACCCCAAAAAGCAGGAGTAAGGACCTGCACCTGGGTGGTGTCAAAATCTAGTGGGAAGACTAATTAGGCGGTGGCTTCAGAGACATAGGTAGAGATGCCACATGTCCAGCTGGATGAAGTTTGTATGAGAATCTTGGAGGGGTAGTCATCTTAGTCTGTAACTTGAAAAATGAGTAGTCCTGTGGCACTCTAGAGACTAACAATAATATAGGTAGTATCATGAGCTTTAATGGGCAAAACCACTTCCTCAGATGCGCAGAGTTGAGAGAAAAGGGGGGACACTCAATTTATAACAGGAAAAAAAAAAGGAGAGTGGGAAAAACTGAAGAACTGCATGGCCCATTTTAAAACCTGCTCTCCTTACATTCAACGCACTTAGCTTTTAATGACAATTATGGGACAATTCCAGCCCACTCAAGTAGCCTCATTAGCACCAGCACTAACAATGACAGGTACTTTTCCCCCCTCTTTTCGCTCCACTCCGCTCAACTGAGAGTATGTCTACACAGCAGGGCAGAAATTGAATTAAGTTACGCAACTTCAGCTAAGTCAATTGCTTAGCTTAAGTCGAAATAGCTTACTTCAGCTTTTGCCTGCTGTGTAGACAGCAGGAAGTCTGAGGAAGAGCATGCTTCCTCTGACTTCCCTTACTCCTCAAAAGGAGGGTTAAGGGATTTATAGTAAAAAGTCCTCCAGCTTGATATTATTTTGACATGTCAAAATTACTGCTTGTAGTATAGACAGAGTCGATATTATTTTGGAATATCACCAGTTATTCCAAAATAACATTGCTGTGTAGACGTACCCTGGGAAAGAAGGTTTTGCCCACCCAAGCTCATGATATCTATACCTTTTCGTTAGTCTCTAGCTCTGGTCCACACTAGGGAGTTTTCAAAATAACTCACTTTATTACGAAACAAGCGGCACGTCCACACTACCAACCCCATTATTTCGAAATAACAGGCTGGTTATTTCAAAATAATAATGCCTGCTTTCAATGAGGAATAACGCTAATGTTGAAATAGTTATTTTGAAATAACAGTAGTGTGAATGCTACGGGTGCTGTGATTTTGAAATAACTACTCCCCAGAGTAATTCAAACGAATTACTCCCCAGTGCTTCCTGGGGCTCTAAATTGAGATAGTGTAACATTAATGGAGCCTGCCTTGGACTGATTTCAAGGCTTCCCCGTAGTGCGGGCCCGCTATTTCAAAATTATTATTTTGGGAGTTATTATTTCAAAATAAACTTATTTTGAAATAATTTCCTAGTGTAGACATGCCCTAAGGTGCTACAAGACTACTGCTTGTATTAGAAAGTACGTATTTTAAAGTATGAGCACTGGGTAGCTAATCACAGCTCTGGCAATTCACTGGGAGGTTTTACACTCAGGGGATAATGACTTCAATAAAAAAAAGGGGGGGGAGCAAGCAGCAGGAACAGATCTTTTGCCCTGTATAAAAAAAAAGTAGTATTTTCATGCATGCTGCCCTGACAATTTCTTAATAAATACATTTTAAAACAAAAATATACAGAAATGTCACTAATTAGGCTATAGTTTTAAGTTTCCTGGGATGCACTGCTATTCATGCACTACAGGTCAAATTGCTACAACTGTGATGAAATTGAATTTCACCGCTGACTATTATATGTATGAGTCCTCGATAGTTGTATTTTAAATTATTGTAATATTAAGGAGTACTGCAAGACTCCCACCCAACCAGAGCAAGTAGGACATGCTCTCTAATCAATTTTAAAACTGATGCAGTGGTCCACTCCAGGAAAATATGGTTAAAAAGTGTGAAGGAAATATCCTGGATATGTAGCTTACATTAAGAGGGAGAAACCACACGTGATAGATATTACTCATCTGCCTTAGCTGCAGTATGTAACCTATCCCTTAAAATCAGCCCCTGTAACAGATGACTGGAAGAGTTCATGCAATGCTGATTTTTTAAAGAAAAAGACTCCATGGGTGATCCTGACAGTCTCATTTCAGCACCAGGCAAAGTGATTGAAACTACAGTAAAGAACTGAATTATCAGACACACAGATAAACATGATATGTTGTTGGGGGAGAGCTAACATAGCTTCTGCCAAGAAAGTCATACCTCAAACTAGTAGAATTATTTCATGGTATCGACAAGCATGTGGACAGGAGTATTCCAATTGTTATAGTGCTCTGGGACTTTCAAAAAGCCTTTGACAAGATTCCACACCAAAGGGATAAGAGAAAAGGTCCTCCCACAGATCAGTAACTGGTTAAAAGCTAAGAAACCAAAGGTAGGGATAAATGGGCAGTTTTCACAGTGGAGAGAGGGAAACAGAGGAGTCTCAGGATCTATGCTGGGACCTGAGCTGTTCTAGAATAAATAAGGGAAGGTAGAAGGCGGGAGGAGGAGGGATAGGGAGGGAATGAGGCGGGGGGGGGGGGGGAGAGAAAGGAGAAAAAAATAGTAACTTGAACATTCCATTTCACAAGAGGCTGATAAGATCAATTTGCACCTCTAGAAGTATCCATTGGTTGGTTGGAAAAGGGGGTGAACAATAAGGAGACAAAAATGTGCAGACCATACAAAATTATTCTTAAGTCCAAAGTTGACTGCAAAGAGTTACAAAGGAATGTCCATAGTGACTGGGCAACAAAATAGCCAATGAACTTCAATGTTGATAAATGCAAGGTAGTGCACATTGGAAAACAAATCCAAATTATGCACACAAATTAAATTAGCTGTTACCACTCAAGAAAGTGATCTTGAAGTTACTGTGGATACTTCTCTGAAAAGCATCTGTGTAATATGCAGTGGTAGACAAAAAAACCCCAAACAGAATGTTATGGGCCATTAAGAGAGAAAATGCCAACATGTCACTACATCAGATGTTCTCAAGCATTTTCTTTCTGATCCTTCCCTACTTCCCCACATGCGATAAAAACTCCACAACAACTGTTTTTCTACATACAAAAGCCAGGGCTGGCATGAGGGGGAAGCAGGTAAGGAAACTGCCTGGAGTCCCATGGCATAGGGGGTTCTACAAGCTAAGTTTCTTAGGTTCAGCCATGGGTGGCATATATCAGCTTTCACCCAGAGCTCCCCTGAGTCTAATACCAGATTTGCCTGGTGGGGACCCCCTGAAACCAACTGATGGCTTGCCCAGAGGGTTTCCATGCACTAAATAAATTCATGATCTACCCACACCTTGAATATTGCATGCAGTTCAAGTAGTTCCATCTCAAAACAGAGGGGGAAAACATGGAAGTACAAAGGGCAAGCACCAGGCATAAACAAGAGAAGGGTTGCCAGGTGTCCGGTACTGACCCGGACAATCCAGTATTTTTATCTCCCATCCAGTAAAAAAAATTCAGAAAATACCAGACACCTAAGACATCTGGTATTTTCTGACTTTTTTTCCCATCCAGGAGGCGAAAATACCTGGTGCTCACCTCGTTCTGCAGGGGAGCTGTCTGGCCTGGAGCAGGGAGACAAGATGGTGGATGGCAGCCAACAGTCTGTTAGGGCCAAAAAGCCTCAAAAGTGTTTCGTAAAGGGGCAATGCTGTTTTTGTTTGTTTTTTGCTTAATAACTCTTGGGGTCCTTTTTTTTCTGCTCAACTTAACTTTGGTTTCCCCCCCCCCCCCCCCCCCGGAATTTTTTCCCCGGTGTTTTTTTTTGGGGGGGTCTGTATTTTTGGTTAAATCATCTGGCAACCTTAAAAAGAGTACTGAAGACCAAAAAAATGGCTCTCAAATTTAATGAAATGGGAAGATGAGGGTTTTCATTGTAATTAAGACACGGAAAATAAGGCTGCTTGGGTTCAGTACCAAACACCTCATCAAGCAAAGGAGCTGTTGGACAGTGTTCCCTGTAAGCTGTGCACTTGTGTAGCTACTCAGCAGATCACCCACAGCTAGGTTTTGTATTTCTACGGGTGGTGCACATAACAAAATGTACTCTGCACATGCATGGAAAAGATAGGGGGAACATTGCTGTTGGCTATTCCGGCAGCAGCAGCACCCGGCATACATGTGCAGCAATTCAAGCTGGAGCAAAGCAGCAGCAGCAGCAGCAAAGACTTTAATATCTGTTTACTACCAATGACAGCACTAGCAAGATTGCAGAGGATAAAGGGTTTGCGAAAGAAGCAGGCTTCAAGGACATTAGAAAGAATAGAGCAGGAGTGAGATAAAAATGCAGACAGCTGTTCCACATAATCATGTGTGCAACTGAAAAACAAATTCCTATCATCCAAAAATCTGAGTTGCTGAGTAAATTGATACATAGGGCCTGAGCCAAAGGTCGCTGAGATTTGAGACTTTCCAGGAGCATTGGATCTGGTCCATAGAGTGGCTGCTACTATCAAAGGGGGCAGGAGGGAATGACATTATATTACAGTAGTCGTCCTTATTCCAAGTATGGGAAATACAGCATATCACTCAGTAACTAATACCATGGCAAGGTAATTGTGGGTTTTTAAGTGGTCAGCAGCATTACACACAATCAAGACAGGAATGGACTAGAGTAGCTGAAAGGGGCACTTTGCTTAGAAAGTGATACAACAGAGCTCCAAATAAGCAGCTGGTGACAAGGCCATTTAATATTCTCCCTTCCCCATCTCACAAAAATCTGTCACGGCCCTTGGGAAATGGGGACGAGGCAAACGACTGGTCCAAATCAATCTCTATTACATTACCTCAACAGAAAGACTTGAAGAATTACAGAACATTTTCATTAATCTTGCATGCTCCTGTGGCACGTCATTGTAAATTGCATCAACAGCAAGACAGAGAAAGTGGTTATCATCTGCAGACAGGAGGGAAGAACAGAAAGGGGAGAATCTGAGCTGGGTTTCTGTCTCTGTTCATTTAAAGGGAAAGACAAGGGAAATTGCTCAACCCTTCTGCACTCTCTTTCAGCATCTAAGTAGGGTGAAGGGTTGGGGTCATCTCAGCTAAAGCTAAAGGTGATGCAGAAGGGAAGAGAGAAGCCTGAGGGTGTGGAGGGAAATGTATTCCCTCAAAAGCATCCTTTAGCCAGCCTGCAACTTGCATTTGAACACTTCACACAGCAGCAGGGGAGGTAACAGCCACACCGGGCCCCTGGGCAAGATGGAGAAGGCTGGCTCCATGCTCCCAGAAGGGGGGTGTCCTCATGAAGAAGAGGCAGGGCACCCAGGGCCTTTTAGAATCACTGGGCCCCAGGGCATTTGCCCCCTTTACTCCCCTACCCCCTGTAAATTGATAGGCCTGTCTCCACCTGAAGGATTCCAAAGGCCTTCAAAAACAACCGGACTTGATCCACTCACCTTACTGATCTTCCTTGAGGCCCAAGTCATTGGAAAGACACCCATCACTGCGGTAGGCTTGCGGTCAGGCCTTCAGAGAAGCCAATAGCCCCAAGATATCAACGTCAATGAAGCTTTTCATGAGAGTAAATTGGGCTGGATTGGCTCAATAACTCACAATACGCTTGTGGTATGGGCATGGTCCTAGGTGCATCTATGCAGGATCTGCACTGTGTAGTTTCCAGCTGCCCTCGTACTTGCATAGCATCTCAGATGGGATCATATCAGGGCAGCTAGTCCCTCCCACTGCCTATGCTGCCGTGGGTAAGCTCTGTTTAGCGCCCTAGATCAGTCAGAAAGGCCACAGATGCATCTCATTGAATTGGAGATACCAAGACTGTGCACCACAATGGGGGCAGAGGTGTTCAAACCTTTCTGACTAGAAAAATTTTGATTGCCCTCCTTTGAGGCTGTCAAGAACAGAGAGGGAACATAATCCAGATTATCACATCAAAGTTCTGTATGGTACTATCAGCTCCCATTCAATGTCAATATCGGTATTTGCTTTAAATTTCTAATAGGGAATGACAGAGGTAGGGATTAGTACAGAATATAGATTTCTACACTGAATTATCTCTGATTTAGGAATGAGCAAAACAAGTTAGAAAAACATACCACATTCAAAATCTTGAAATGCCAACATTAGTAGTCAGACTAATACGGGCAGGGTAGGCACAAATAAAGGTCAGACAATGCAGAGCTCATGGGAGAAATTTTGCTTGGAAAGAATTTTGTTGAGAAAGTTAGGGAATCCAGAACAAGCTTGTAAAGCAAAGTGTCTTTCAGTCATTAGCCTCAGCCCTTCATCCATTGTGCACCTTGTAGTCCATCCAAGTCATATGAGTAAAGGTTACAGGACCTTTAAATACCAAATCATTATTGGGACTTTGTCTTGTAAGAGCTGAGCAAATAAGTCACAACAAATGTATTCAGTGACTGTTGCCTCTTTCTGCTCATAGAACAATTGCAAGCGGAAGTCTTCTGTTTGTGATTTGATATTATTTGACAATTTCTTCACTGATTTCTCTCCTTTTTTAATCTGTATTTATCATGAGATTTGTGGGAATATACAGTATTGGCTATTGACACCGAGTAGGTTAGTTATGATTGGTCAGGTAAGATTCATGGTATTGCTCACATTCTCTGACTTAAGTGTGCAAATATTTTCCGTGTGAGTATCTGCTTGTACAAATAATGGATTTGGTTTCTGTGGACGTATTAAGTTGAGGATGGGTATTAGCTTTCTGTGAACCACTGTAGCAGTAATAGAAATAGGTTTGTAGAAACGTTCAAAAGGTTCAAATGACACTGAAGTCAATGTGTGTGTCTAGTCAGAGTTAATCAATTTAAGTAAATATTGACAGAAAATGGTTTTGCATCCTACTTCCAGCCTTAGAATTTTAACATATCCTATTAATCAACTCTCCAAAGTAATAAATAACTAAAAATTAATGCAGAGGATACTCTAAAGCTAAAAAAAATGGGTTAATTAGAAGTAAAGAGTTAATGAATTAAAACAAAACCAAAAACAAACTGTCCACCCTCGCTGTTGAAATGATTAACTATTGAATCAGTGCCTAGAAAGTCATTTCCACTGCAGCACCATGAAAACAATTAAAGGCGGCTAAAAACAAAATACAGATTCCCTGACAGTGTCTAGGCCTGTAAGATGTAGAAGCTCAGTCATGTAAAGGAGAGTGTTTATGCTATAGAATATGAAGCCACATTTAAATTAACACAACAGAAAGTGATAGTTTGTCAAAAGGCAGAGCAAAATTATTAAAAAAAAAAAAAAAAAAAAAACAGTAAGAGACTGCTACCAGGCTGTAAAATGTGCCTCATCTGGCTAGTTAGAATCAAACACAGAGCCATATGTTCTATCAACGGTAGTGGGAGGAAAAGACACAATTCCATTTTTGCAAGTGCAAAGTTATCAGGCTTATGAATATTGAGGAGACTGCAGGCAGAGGGACTCTGAAAAAACCTGTCAGCTGTTGATTAAGTTGAATTGAAAGCCTAAGTCAATGTTATTTTATCCCCCGATGAGCAATCACAAATATCAATAGGGCTAAGGAACAATACTGCGAAAAGGGTACAACATATAGATGACTGAAGATTTACCCGGAGTTTCTCGGGTCCTTAACTCAAATAAGTTTTGTTTTTCTTTGTTTAAATCATTACTCTGGGTAGGGTTGAGGACAAGGGGTTCAGTAAGCAGGCTGCCATGGGGAGAGCGGACAACCCCAGCCCTCTTTCGCTGCAGCAGCTTGGGGCCAGGTGAGAAGCACTTGTCCATGGCCACTGCAGCTCCAGTGGGCACGGCTCAGGGAGAGGCGCATGTTTCCCGGCTTTGGGACACAAACAAACCCTCTCAAATATATAGTAGATAGCTGTCCCTTTCTCCACCCGTGCTCTCTACTGGCCAAAAGGGGTTATACATAGCACAGTGCCCATCTCTGGCCTCACTCTTCCCCCTGTAATAATTCTGTAGTATAACCTCCTCCTGCCAGACGATTCCTTTTCCATTTTATGAGACACCATCAAATTCCACTCACATCCCATTATGCTGGCACAACCAAACCCTGGCCTTGCTTTACGTTAGTAAAAGAGGAGCTGCATACCAAATTTGGTGGTACAGAAGGGCAGACAGACAGATGCACATTTCTAAAATATAAAGCGAGACGATCATTCTTCCAGGGAGAATAGCCTCCACTGAAGCCTGCTGAGAGCAGGTTCAAGTCCCATGGAAATCATAAGCTTAAACCTGTCAACCTGAAGCATGCCAAAATTATGACACTGGCCTACGTCATGAAATTCTACAGAAATTCTTTTTCTTTGCTTGCTAGTGGCTGAGCCTGTAGCTTACACTTGGGCTACATTGTCCCAATTTTCTTCACAAGCAAGAAGGCTAGAAGTGTGTGTGGGGGGGGAAGGGGTTAATGGAAGATGAATTGCATATAACTTCAGCAGCTTTTTAAGAAAGACCAAATATTGTGAGACTGATGATAAAACTGGAGTGGACTAGGACAGTAATATTGTATCTGCATTTTCCAGTCGTGTTTGACCTGCCTTCACATTACCAGATGCTACCAGGCAACACAGCTTTAAAGCTTATTACCAGGGCTTGACAAACTGCAGTTTCTACTCGCCCGTGGCGAGAAGATTTCAGCCGGTCGCTCCGTGCGCCCCATTCACCGGTGCTGCGCACATGCGCAGTGCCCGTCTGGCGCATGCACGGTGCGGGGCTGGCAAGTAGCTCTCGCCACAGTTTGTCGAGCTCTGCTCATCACACCCTAATGAACCTGCCCAAAACCTATTCACTCTGCCCAGCTTCTCCTCATGCAATATCCATTCTCTCCTCCCTCAAAAATCACTCCAAAATCTCCTTCCCCATTTTCCCTCTCAGCCTTCACTCTCTTTCATCCATCTCCCTAAGGCTACAGATCTGGCACAGAGCTATTGGTGTTCAAAATAATTGGGAATTTGAACAAATTCTATGATCCCCTTCCCCCACCCCACAGTGCTGGCTCTTTTCACCTCCAGGAGCTGTGACTAGCCCATGGTGTCATAGCACAGCTGAGGTTTGGCACCTCTGCCCCTCCATAGATGGAGATAGAACTAAATGTGATTGCAACATCAGGGGTCATCTCACAACACCAATCAAATTTGTCCCTCCCTTGCTTTGGTTCTCCATCTGTGGAGAGGTGGAAGTGCCAAACCCGAGAGGCACGGATGTAGCACTGTTCGTTGTGCCTGGAGAGGGAAATTAGACCCAGAGCTGTAGGACAGGGGTTGCCACTGAGAGCCGGTCACATCACCTTTTTTTCTTTTTGGTCCCCCTCCCCTGTGTCTGTCAGGCTATGGCTAGACTGCAGGCTTCTTTTGGAAGAAGCTTTTCTGAAAGATCTTCCAGAAAAACTTTTTGAAAGAGAGCATCTACACAGCAAAAGTACAACAAAAGAAGCGGTATGCTTTTTCAAAAGATAGCGTCCACATTCATTGAATGCTATCTCACATTTAAATTGTGATTGCTATGGACAGAGGGCCACCAGGGCACCTGTGTTTTTTCCTGGAGGCCTCTTCTTTCGGGGGGGGGGGGGGGGGGAACAAAAAAAACCACTCTTCCACATCCACACATGCCTTTTTCTGAAAAAGATTTTTTGGAAAAAGGTTTCTTCCCCATAGAATGTGGTTTACTGCCATTGGAAAAAAAAAAAAAAAAATCGCTCAATTCTTTAGACTTTGTCAAAAGAATGCAATAGCAGTGTGGATGTAAATATTGTTTTTCCAGAAAAAACTCTGCAGTGTAGACGCACCCTCAGTCTGTTTGAGGGGGAGGAGGAAGGGCAGATATTCAACATTGCTGAGAGGGAGAAAGGGTATGGAGAGGATGTTCAGGTGACAGGATGTGCCTCACTCTAGTGAACTAAAGGGGGAGACTGTGGAAAAAGTAGAAGGCTGAGCCCAGCCACTGGAGGGAGCCACGAGATCATTAAGCCACATGGCATCCCCGAGAGCCCCTGTCAGGGTCAATTCTCAGGATCATTGGCCTCCTCAACACAAAGTTCAAAAACAATAAGAAACCCCTTTGCCCACCTTGTTTTTGAAGGAAAAGATCTCCACAGTGTGTGCCCATTCAATCGATTTTTACTGGTGGGTTATTGGAACTGGACTGTTTCAAATAATTAAAAAACAGGATACCTAGGAACCTGCTATAAGGTCGTTTCCAATGTCATCAAATCACTACCCTAGACTCCTCCGTGTGCGGCTCAGGTTTGGGACAGCAAATCACCAGCACGCTTCAAATTCAGTGTACAGCTTTTACACTAGCTCTTTCAGCAGGCACATATGATTTCTCAGCAATAAAATCCCCAGTGCGCACATCTATCGGCTCTGGTAAGTAATGCAAATCTATATATTATTTATCATTTACACTTTAGAACACTGCCATTAAAAGCACTTCTCTCAATTGGCTTGTTTTCGTCCTGCTTCGGATCACTTTGACTCTGCATCTGCCTGCGCCAAGTGAAAATAAAACATTTGACAAACACCCGTTATTCAAAACTCACCATTCTGTAGGCTCGTCCAAAACTGTCATTATAAAAATCTTTCCTGCACTGCGCTTGCTTAGCTCCGGGCATTATTGCTGGAGGGGAAACCTGCTACTTTGCCCTTTTCCATATAAGCTCACAGAGTGAAGAACATGAGAAAGTGGTAGCATTTGTGACACAACCCTTTCCAAGATCTCCCTTAGAACTAAGAAGTCTTTCAAAAAAAAAAAATTATCCTAGCACAGCAGTATGGGCTAATTACACCCAACAAAAGTCATTGGAAAGAAACACCGCACTTAAGCAAACAGCTCACCATTACATCCCATTCCCAACAGTCTGTGGTTGCCCTTTTGGACCATAAACATCTAGTGTTAGGATCTTCTCTCCTGATCACATTGTAAAATGCTATACAAATAATATTTAAAAACACACTCAATGTAAGTATTAATATGTTCATATATGTATTATTTTAATGCAGTGTGCATTTTTATCCACCTCTACTCATATCAATGTTCCCTGCCTGGCACTTCTGGGGGGACCGACCTACAAATTCTAGATCACAAACCATAAGTCTCTATTACTTGATTTAAAGGAATACACTAATTCAATGTTTCTTAAACGTTTTAAGACCAAGGAACACCAAACAATAGTTTTGTTTTTTAAATGAGGAACACCAAGGATTTTTTGTTGAGCCAAAAGAAAAAAAAAAGGCAGGGGGGGGGGGTAGAAGGGGGTCAGGGGAAAGAGAAAAAATGTTGCCTGCCCCTTTAAGGGCAACTATTTTGAACACTTGTTCTCTGTGGCACACTGGTGTGCCACGGCACACAGTTTAAGGAACACTGCACTAATTCAAAGGTAATAACCTCTATAGAAGGTCAGACAGCCACTTTGTGTTAGCTGGACTTACATTGTTATGTTTGGGTTCAACCTCTCTAGTCCAGCACCCTCAGGATCTGACCAATGTGGAACAGAGCATTTGCCAGACCATGGGAGGTCAATATGGTGTAGTTAGCAGCATTTCTAACACTTGCACTGTTTACTGAGCTCTTAGAAAACATTTAGGGGTAAATTAGAACTAAACAGCAGCACAGAACACTGAGACTCAGGACTGGTGTCTGAAAACAAACTTTAACGGACCATAGGAAATTTGACCACACCCATGATAAGTGGACATCTGGCTAATTAAAATCATGCTGGACCACAAATGCTTCCAGTTACCAGAGAGGTTCAGCCTGTATAATGCAGCAGAATTCCCAATCCATGAGGGTATGTCTAGACTACATGACTCAACGGAGCCATGTAGAGGAGTTTACTAGACACAGGAAAATGAAGCTGCGATTTAAATAAAATCACATCATTTACATCAAAATGGCCTCCACGCTGTGCCGATCAGCTGTTTGGTGGCACAGCAGGGCAGTCTGGACGCGCCGCGGGTGACAAGGGAAGCCTTTGTCAACCACTCCAGCATTCCTGGCACCACAACAGCTTTGCCTGCATAGCCACATAGCTAGCAATGCCTCCAGGCTGCTTTGCTAGCTTGCTGCTGTGAATAGGACAGGAGTTGCAGCCAAACTTTTGCCCTGTCTCCAGGTAGGTCCAGCTCCTCCTTCTTAAGGGGTTTGCTCTCCTCTAATTTCAGACACTCTCTGTCTCCTCCCCACCCACAGGGCCAGCCCCAGCCCACAACATTTTGATACCTGAGGCAGGGAGCTCAAATGACACCCTATGGCCCCTCACTTGGGCCAAAACTTTGGAAGGTCTTAATTCTCTGGGTCCTAGTGGCACCTCCCCCCCCACACACACTCTGTCTGGCACCTGAGGCAGCCGCCTCAGTTCACCTCATGGTAAGGCCTGCCCTACACCGGGCTCTGCATTCACCCTTCCCAGGCTCCTTTCCAACTCTCCCTTCAGCTCCCTGCAGTCTCCTGAGCAGCCTCTCTCAGGCCTTCCTACCTGGAATCTGCCCCAGGCCTTTATGCCTGGGCCTCTCCTCTGCAGCCTGCCCATGACTCAGCTGTGCTTTCCTCCTTTTAAGTCCCAGATCCCACACAGGTGGAGCAGTGCAGGGTTAACTGAACTGGGCTGACTGGGTCCAGGCTTTTAAAGGCGCAGGACAGCCAATGACAAAGGGAGAAGAAAGTAGACAAGTATAATCTCAAGACTGATCTGCAAAGGGATTTAGTCACTCATCCCCAGATTTAAGCCACTGCAACCCACAAAACCCAACTCAGCTGCCCCCTAAATCTTTAGCCATCCAAACTCCCTTGGTGCCTAGGCTTTTACTGTAAAAGTTCCTCTAGACACCACATCTAAGCATGCACATAGCTGCCTCCTTCTAGTTATCCAGGCACCTATCTCCCACTGTTTTATCATGCAAGCAAGGTACTAACAATCTTCAACAGAACTTTATTGACCAAAAGTAAACCTCTTTACAAAGCTGCTGCACCCCACTGTAGCTTTCACTCAGCCCTGGCTCATCTCCTCCCCTCTCCTTCCTGTTTCCTGTGCTTCCAGACTCCCAATAGCCAGTGGCCCTAGTTCTAATAATTACAAGCAGTATCTAAAACACCACACTCACCTGCAATCCATGACCCAGAGGAAGATAGCCACTCCTCTTCATAACTTGCACTTAGGGCCTAATCCAGTAGATGTACTCAGAGGCTGACTAAACTCCACACAAAATGCCTAAAGGTAGAAGGAATGTTTGGGCAAATATGTGAGCCGGAGAGAAAACGCCTGTTCAAATCTTTCCTCATCATCATCTGGGGGGAATTTGCCTGGAGGTCCCCCACATGCCCAATAAACACCCTAATCATTGGGTTAAAGGTTTAACAAGCCTCTCAACTATCATCAGAAATCCATCACCACACTTTTGTAGATCTCATTGTAAGAATGCTTGTCCCTCATTCATCTACAGGGAGCCTAATTTGACTGTGTGGATCCCATTGTTGTTCCAGTGACTTTCTAGGCCCCTAAAAGTTAAGTGTTGTAGTGCCTACATCCCCTTGTGGATCCAGGCCTGTGCCCCTCTGAATGTTGTCGGAACAGTACGAGGTACCACTAAAATACCTGGATTCATTCCCTTCTACAGAGAAGTTGCAGTTTTCATTTGTAAACACCTGCCACTTTCTTAGTTACTTCAAAACAACAGGAGATTTTTCCACTGGAGCCCCAGAGAATTTTGATCTGTGGTTCTGTCCTTTTTCCAACATAGTACATGCACCAACTTTTTTCTGTTTGATTCAACACACAGCCAAATCACATGTTGGGTTGCCAGCTGATCCCCCCAAAAATATCGGACGTGCGGTATTTTGGTCAAGCAAAAAAAAAAAAAAAAAAAAGAGCACAGGCTAATAAATACTGCCTTTCCCAGCCACTCCGCCCGCCCCTTCTGATGGGCCCAGACCGGCGATAGTGGCCCCATCTCTCAGCTGGGACTCCCAGGCTCCCAGTGCCGATCGCGGCCCCACCTCCCAGACTGGCAGTCCCAGCTGGGAGGCAGGGCCGTGATCGCCACTCTGGGCATGTCAGAAGCAAGAGGGGCGGGGGGCGTGGCTCCCAGCGCCGATTGCGGCCCCCGCCTCCCAGATGGGACTCCCAGCCATGCCTCCCACCCCCACTAGGATTCTGACATGCCAAGAGTGGCGATCGCGGCCCCGCCACCCAGCCTGGGAGTCCCAGCTGGGAGGCTGGGGCCGCAATCGGCGCTGGGAGCCTGTGATTGCGCAGAAGCTTAGCGGGGACGGGGGAGACCCAGCCACTCCTCCTGCCCCCACCAGGCTTCTGTGCAATCACAGGCTCCTAGTGCCGATCGTGGCCCTGCCTTCCAGCTGCTCCCCCCGCCCACGCCAGGCTTCCGTCCGGTGCGCAGCTGGAAAAATCAGAGAATACCAGACATTGCGCATGTCCGGTATTCTCTGATTTTTTTTTACCGGATAAAGAGCACAAATACCAGACTGTCTGGTAGAATATCGGACACCTGGCAACCCTAACATGTCTGCCTAGCAAATTGATCAAGTATATAGTCTAGGATTATTACTTCCCTTTATAATTTACCTGGAAGATACTTTACTTACAAAATGTCTCATCTGGTCTTTTGAATATTTGTACTTTATTAGGTCACTGAGGCAACTATAGTAGAGACTAGATAGAATTGTTCACAAAATGTTAACAGAAAGGGCTCTTTTCAGGAAGCCTATGGAATTTGAACAAAGTGCATGTAATGCTGACAGGCAGAATTGAACCTGGGACCTTCAGAGCATAATGCTCAAGCCTCTACTACAGAGGTAAGTAAATACCAGCCTACGGTGCACAGATCACCATTCGCAGCTTCTGGGAGCAGCAGGAAGCAGTGTCCCAGTCCATGTTACAGGTTATTTTTAATTACCTGTTGTTAATGAAGCAGACCCTAGGAGGTGGCACTTGTAAGTGGGTGTGTGGCATTGTGGTTTATACAGGGAGGACATGGCTGTGTGCCTGATTCTCTATCTCCCAGAGCCATTTACTCCAATGCGAAGTGGGTGGAAATCTGCCATTTTGATGTGATAGGGACTTACACCCACTTTGTACTGGTGTCAGTGATGCACAAGAGCAGGGTGATAGATAATCGGGTCGTGTGTGGATAATATCTAGTTCTTACTGTCCCTCTATTTTTACCTTCATTATGAACCATAATTAGTGTGTCAAACATATCAACAATTACAAAAAGACTTTGCAGTTAAGAGCAGCAGAGCAAAAAACCATGCTGTATAACTGGCCAAATTCATCCCAGAAAGCTGGCTCCCTTCAAATGCAGTTGTGTGCAAACATCTAGAGGTAAAATTGGGCGTTTGACCACCTGAGCTATAGTCAAGCTGATGGACACCAGCTCCTGAAATAACAGAAATTACATCCTTTATGGAATCATCTGCTACTTCTCTGAATAAATCAGACTGTCAGCCCAGAGCGACTGACCAATGTGATGTTAATAGTGGTTGGACCTCCCTGGTCCATCACCCTCGGGGTCTGACTGGTCTTGAATGAGGGAGTTTGCCTGACCAGTGAGGTCAATTCCAGGCCTCCAAGCTCAGCTCTGCTCCCAGCCCCAGCTGCCACCTCACCAACCACCAGCCCTGCAGACAGACTGTGCTCTGCCCTGCTGTCACCCATCCCGGCCAGCTGCTGCCCCCACTGACACCCACCCCAGCAGGGCTGCCGGCCATAGGTCCTCTTGCTGCCTGACTCCTGGCTGCTGGGGCTCTCTGGCCCAAGAACTTGCCAGGGCATGGATGTTGCTGGACCAGAAAATCCCAGTTTTTGTGGGTTCAGCCCGTACTTAGAAT
The DNA here is from genome assembly GCF_049634645.1 of Pelodiscus sinensis. Classification (NCBI taxonomy): domain Eukaryota; kingdom Metazoa; phylum Chordata; order Testudines; family Trionychidae; genus Pelodiscus; species Pelodiscus sinensis. The sequence goes on along the minus strand of NC_134723.1, from coordinate 36,136,877 downwards.
GGTTCATCTAGCTAGTTTCCAGGTTTGCACGAGGAGAAGTGGAGGATCAGAAAGGTGAGAAGTAACATGCCCAAGGACAAACAAGCACTCATGTCTTCTGCAACTCTCCACACAATACAATAAATACATCAGTATTTCAGGCGTTTTTAAAATCCCCGAGCAAAGTGATTTAGAGCCTGGTGAACGGTGATTGCAGTAAAGGAGAAGCATCAGGCCTTATAAATATGGAATTGAGCTTTTACTGAACATGTGATTGTTTTAGAGTGGCAAGCTTGTCAAGTTTTTCTTTTAATATGTTGATTGCAGGTGATTCTGCTTTCCAGACCAATCAGGCATCCATCAAAGCCTACTACTCAAAAAATACCATCGGGGCTAACGATTGGGAAATGACGAGGCGGCTGCTGTTCGTCTTAGTGCAGCATCTCCCATCAACATTCAATCCACTTTGCCCATGATACCCAAATTACTGTATTGTAATCTTAGACTCCATTCTGGAGTCATTGCTCCAAACCCTCGGTGAAGTAGAAAATGAAATAAATTTGCAGGTCCCATTCTAGTACGCAGACTCGTGCCGGGCTAGACTGCACTAGAAGTACTACAGCTGCATCTGGTGAGGACACCCTAACTCAGGGGGTGCCAAACTTTTTTTCTCATGACCCAGTTGAAGAAAATAGTTGATGCCTGCGACCCAATGTAATTTGACTGGAGTGTGGGCTCTGGGGTGGGGCTGAGGATGAGAGCTTTCAGGTGTAGGAAGGGGCTTTGGCTTGGGGGGGAGCAGGGCTGGGGCAGGAGGGGGTTACCTCAAGCAGCTCCTGGTTAGCGGTGCAGTGGGGGTGCTAAGGCAGCTTCCCGCCTCTCCTAGCACCACAGACCCTGCTGTGCCCCAGAAGCAGCCAGCAGCAGGTCCCCAACCAATGGGAGTGCAGAGCTAGCATTCATGGCAGGGGCAGTGTGCGAAGGCCTGTGTGCTGTCCCCCTCACCTAGGAGCAGGGCCTGCTGCCGGCTGTTTTTGGGGCACAGAGCAGTCTGCGGTGCCAGGACAGGCAGGGAGGTGCCTTAGCACCAGCGTTCCCGCTAAGATTTTCCATCCATGAGAGGAGTGAGTTCTGTCTTGTGCACCAATACTGAGGTCATGTGACCTTGTTCGGGTGTGTGCCATTGTGGCACTCAAGTTATTTACAAATATCTTGCATATTTTTTTAAATGTTATGGAAGAAAGAATATGAAAACAAGGGATAATTAACAAGGTGCATGACTTTAAATGCTTATTTAATATGAAGTCAGATAAAAAGAAAATTAATATTACAAAATTTTCAGTAGCCTGCTTCATCTGTTTATAGCCTTCTCCCAGACCTTTCCCCCACTGGATTAGATGCTATCTCAGGGTACGTCTACACTACAGCGCTAATTCGAACTAATTTAGTTCGAATTAGGTAATTCGAACTAAGCTAATTCGAACTAACGCATCTAGAACTAAAAACTAGTTCGAATTAGCGTTTTGCTAATTCGAACTAGCGCGTCCACACTGATTGGACGCAGGGGAGCATTTCAGGGCGGCTGAAACCGGTTCTGGCAGGTCTTCAGGTCAGTAATTGCTTTGCGTGGCTGCTGTCTGAGGCTATCTGAGGCTGGTGCTTACAGGGACCCCCCCGGACAGCCGGTTTTCAGCTTTTCCTGCTTGCTTGCCAACCTCGCCGAGGGACAGCAAAGCGTTGGTCTCTGCGCCCGTCTGTGTCGGTGCTTCCCTTCGGGGGGCCACCGCAGGTGGCAACATGGAGCCAGAGCTCGCCCTGCACCTTCTGGTGCACTTTCTGGACTTGCTGCTGCAAGCCTGCCAGCAATGGCTCGAGGCTGCCTGGCACCACCTGGTGCACGTCAGCCCCCTGCCTCTCCGCCTGGCCGCCCTGGGGGCCGTGGAGGAGCCGCGGCGGCGCCCCAGCACCGGCGTGCCCCGCCGCATCTGGCGTCTGGACACCAGCAGCGACTGGTGGGACCGCATCGTCCTGGAGCACTGGGATGACCGACAGTAGACCCAGAACTTCAGGATGAGGAGGGACACCTTCCTGGAGCTCTGCGAGTGGCTCGCCCCTGCCCTGCGCAAAAGGGACACTCGCATGAGGCCCGCCATCCCCCTCCAGAAGCGGGTGGCCATCGCCCTCTGGAAGCTCTCCACGCCGGACAGCTACCGATCCGTCGGGAACCAGTTCGGCGTGGGGAGATCCACCGTCGGAGCGGTGCTCATGCACGTATGGCACTCGTCGGCCACTGCGCCGGGAGGGGAGGGGGGCTGCAAGGAGAGGATGGGCCGCCCCAGGGACAAACGGGCGGGAGGGAGGAGGCGAAAGCGCCCTGCACCGGAGGGGTCGGTCTGTCCCGGCCGTACTATACGCTGCCAGGGGGGCTGCTTCCGGGAGTGGGGCGCGGGGCACTGCCAGGGCACGAATGCTCCCAGCCACCCGGGTGCCCCACTGATTGGAGCTTTGCTGTGTCTCTCTCCGCAGGTGGTCAAGTCCATCAACCGGGTGCTGCTCCACAGGGTGGTCCGCCTCGCCGACCCGGATGCCGTCATCCGGGGCTTCGGCGCCCTCGGCTTCCCCAACTGCGGGGGGGCCATCGACGGGACGCACATCCCCATCCGTGCCCCGGAAAACCAGGCGTCCCGGTACGTCAACCGCAAAGGGTACTTCTCCATCCTCCTGCAGGCCGTGTGTGACCACCGGGGACAGTTCACGGACATTAATGTGGGCTGGTCCGGCAAAGCACACGACGCCTGGGTGTACCGCAACTCCTCCATGTGCCAGCGGCTGCAGGACGGGACCTTCTTCCCCGACCGCCACATCAGGGTCGGGGACGTGGACATGCCCGTGTGCCTGGTGGGGGATGCCGCCTACCCACTGCAGCCGTGGCTGATGAAGCCCTACACGGGGCACCTCAATCCCTCCCGCCAGGCCTTCAATGCCAGGCTGACCAGGGCCCGCATCATGGTGGAGGGGGCCTTCGGACGACTGAAAGCCCGCTTTCGATGCCTCCTCACCCGTCTGGACCTGGCCGAGCACAACATCCCTCCCGTGGTGGCGGCATGTTGTGTGCTCCACAATTTGTGTGAGCGGAAGGGGGAGGCTTTCTTGCCAGCCTGGATGGCTGAGGCTGACCGCATGGCTGGCCACTACGCTCAGCCCCGCACCAGCGGGGGGCCGTCCGGATCTGGGAAGCCCTGCGGGAGAGCTTCCTGGTGGAGGAGGAGGACTGACCTCTCCCTGCATGCCCCACTGGGGCCTTCTTCCACCCTACCCCCCTTCCCCTTTCTCCTCCCTACCTACTGTCAAATAACGACACCTGTTTTTCAAACAAAAACGTCTTTTTATTTTACATAACTGGGGTGGGGGGAGGGAGGGAGGAAGGAGGGTGAGAGAGGGGAGGGGGAAACCTGGGATGAGGGAGCTGGAAGGGGAGGGAAGGGAGGAAGGGAAAGGAAAGCACAGGGGTGGGGGTCCGGCTGCCTCTCCTGTCTCGCAACGCTGCGGGTCTGGGGGCGTTGGTGGGGAATGGTTGTGGAGGGTGGGGCAGGAGGGACGGGGGGTGTGGAGGAAGGAGGAGCGGGAGCAGAAGGGGGAGCAGGGGGAGGAGGAGGAGGAGCAGGGGGAGCAGGAGGAATTGGGAAGCGGTCGAGCAGGCTCTGGAGGTGGCCTCGCAGGGCACAGCCCTGCTCCTCCAGTGCCTCCAAGCTCCTCCGGCGCAGCCTCAGGTCCTCCTGGACCCAGTGGTCCTGGAGACGGAGCTGTTGCTCCAGGAACCGGAGGTGCCGCCTCTGGTAGTCCTCCTGGTTCCTGGCTCTCCTGCTTGCCCGGGCACGGGCGGCTGCTGCAGGCGGGGTGGTGCGCCCTGCAGGCCCAGGTGCTGCGGCTGTGGTGAAACCAGAACAGCGGTCAATTACCTCAGGGGCCCAGGTGTGTGAAACCCAGCTCCCCTCTGCAAGGCCAGGGCCCCTGCAGGATCCCCAGCTGCTGCTCCGTGGTGGGCAAGGCCCAGGCACACGGTCCCGGGGCTCCCTCTCACCGCAGCCCCCCATACACATAAGGGGAGCACGATGGTACTCACAGGTGGACGCCTCCCCGGCCTCGGACGACACAGGCGAGCGGCTCTGTGGGGTGCCTCGGGGGTCCCAGGTTCTGGGCAGGCTGCCAGCAGGCTCCTGGCTCTCGGAGCCCTCCTCCTCCTCCTCTGTCTCCTGGAGCGGTCCCTCTGCCCCGGGGTCAATCACCACCCGGGGGGCAGGGGTGGCATGAGCCCCCAGGAGGCGGTCCAGGGCATGGAAGTGGGGGCAGGCCTCCGGGTCGGCCCCTGGCTGGCAGGCCCGGGAGTAGGACTGCCGCAAGTCCTTAATTTTGCACCGGACCTGCTCCCGGCTGCGCTGGTGGCCCCTGGCGGCCAGGCTGGTAGCCATGCGGCCGTAGACGGCCGCGTTCCTGTGGCTAGTGCGGAGATCGTGGACATTGGAGGCTTCCCCCCAAACCTCGATGAGGTCCACGATCTCCGCACTTGACCAAGCGGGCGCCCGCCTTTTGCGCCCCCGGGTAGGCTCCTGGGAGCCGCCAGGCTGGTCCTGGGGAGCAGTGGAGGGCTGGGTGTCGTCGGGTGGCTGGCTCATGTTGTGGCAGGTGCAGGGTCTGCTGGCATGGGTGCTTGCAGCCTTGCAACTGGCACAAACTGTGTAGCCAGCCCGTGGCCCTTTAAGGGCTCCGGGGCCGGGAGGGGGGCAATAGAGTTTCCCTGGTGTTGGCCAGAGTGGCCACCAGGGCAAGCTGGGAAGCCTTAGCCTCCCACTAGTTCGAATTAAGGGTCTACACAGCCCTTAATTCGAACTAGCTAGTTCGAACTAGGCTTAATCCTCGTAAAATGAGGTTTACCTAGTTCGAACTAAGTGCTCCGTTAGTTCGAATTAAGTTCGAACTAACGGAGCGCTAGTGTAGCGCCTATGAAAGTTAGTTCGAACTAACGGACGTTAGTTGGAACTAACTTTGTAGTGTAGACATATCCTCAAGTTTTTTAAACCTGTCTGGACCCTGTGCTGAGATGACAAGAAGTTATTGAAAAGAAGATACGGGGTATATAAACTTTCCTCCATTAACATACACATTTAAATTCTGTCTCTTCAGGATTGTCTTGTAAGCTTTATGTTTGCAAACGACATTCACATAAACTAATCTTAGCTCATATGAACATTAGGAATCTTAGTTCATAATAATTACCAGAACATATCTAATTTTCTCTTAACAGCTATTCCATAATGTTAGACTGTGTCTTGTACATATTTTGATATATGATAGGAGGAACAAGTTTAACATGCTTTCCGTGTTGAAAATCCAAGGGGAAGATAAGGGAGTATTACAAATAAAGACTATCTTAAGGTGTCTGAAAGATACTTTGGTCTGGGCAGGTACTCAGTGGGTGCGTCTACACAGCACTCTAAACTCGAAATAAAATGTTCAATTTGCGCTATGCAAATTGCATATCGTATTTCAAATCTATTTTGAAATAGCTTATTTTGAAATTTGGCACATCTACACAGCACCAGATTTTGAGATAATGTGCTATTTCGAACCATCCTTTATCCCTCGTGCAACAAGGTTTAGCAGGATGGCAAAATAGCATGTCCATTATTTCAAAAAATATTTCAAAGTATCGGCCAGCTTGTGTAGATACAAGGTATCTCTTTTGGGATACCAGCCGCACAGGATAGACTTACCTAGTGGTACCAAGGCTGACTTTTCTGTTACTCAGTTGTATTATGACACACTAAAACAAGTCTACCACACCAAATGAATCAATGGACAATTAAATTAGATACAAAAAAGGTGCCTGCAGAAAATTTGCTTACAGACAAAAAAGATATTGTGGCGTTTAAGGAAGACTGGAAGGCATACCTGTGTATAAATCTATTTACTAGAAACCTTTTGAACATAGAACAACAGAACAAAGTCAGTAAAATGTTATTACAGGGACAAGTATCTTAATGTGAGAAAGTGATAATTATTGTTGCTCTCTTTTTTTTTTTTTTTTTTTTTTGGCACAAGATTCTATTTGTGGAATGGTTGCAGAAGTGAAACTAGGGGTCCAATAAGGAGAAAAGTTTGATTTCTCTATTAAAAAATTTAAAAAATAAAACAAAAAAGGTTCAAAAGCACGTAAAATCAAAAAAAGTCTGAACTAAAGTCTATGGGGTCGTTCCTCAAACTGTTTTTTCAAACAAAACCTAAAAGGATACTACATTATAAAGACTCAGAAACCCAAAGTAACATGATCTCCCAACTCATGCATTAAAAACAAAACATCTTACTTTAAAAATCTTTCCCTGTTATGGTGTGTCTAGACTACAGGGTTTTTTCAAAAAAAAGTAGCCTTTTTTCGAATAAACTTCCCCTGCATTTAGACTGCAGCCGCAGTCTTTCAAAAGTAAATCGAAGGAATGAGGCAGTTTTTTTGATCACGGTAAACCTCATTGTACGAGGAATAACACCTTTTTTCAAAAGTACTCTTTCGAAAAAAGGAGCTATTGAATGCAAACTCTGCTTTTTTGAAAGAGAGCATCTAGACTCTCTTTCTAAAAAGCGGCTCGCTTTTTCAAAAAATCCGCTTGTAGTCTAGATACTCTCTTTCGAAAGAAGTTTTTTTGAAAAAGCTACTTTCAAAAGAGGCTTGTAGTCTACATGTAGCCTTAGGGAAAACTTCTCAGCTCTTCAAAACAAGAAATGCAATAATCTCAAATTTGGAGGTTTTGGAAGACAAAGAAACAAAACTCATCTAGGAATCTGAAATGTCAACATATGTGAAATTTCCCTGCACTGCCAATGGTAAAACCAAAACATCACATGCAAAAATGGAACTCTGCTAAATTTGTGTTTTTCCTTTTTGGCTTACTGTGTGTGCTTACTGTGTGCCCAAACCAGTTCATCATCATGACCCATGAGAACCATAAGGCTGCATCTCAGAGGAGACAAACGGGGGCTTCCGAAGGCTGGGGCAGGCGGTCTAGACACAAAATGCTTCCATCCCCAGCCCACGCCCGATATAACACCTTGACAAAGGGGGAGACATTCTAGGATGAGAGCTGCAGCCAGGGCAGGCTGCCTGGTGAACCATTGCTGGAGCAGGAGGTGGAGCCAGACTGCAGTGCGGCTGCTCTGGGGGCTGAGACCATGGTGCGGTTGTCCCTGCACACTCAACACATCTTAAGGTCAGGCTAATAGTTTTATCAATTGATCCTGGTTTCTGAAAATGGCTATAAATATCTATGTCCAGAAAAATGTTCATATAACTAGGGAAACATTTACTGCACTAGTGAACATGATAGGCAAATTCAGTTGTGAACAGCATCCTGAATAGTGCAGGAAAACAAACCAGAAAGCTGTATGTTTCACTGTGCAGGCATTGTATTGAGAGTTGTCGTGGTAGGGGCTGCTTAGGGTGGACATAACAGACATTGCCTGGTTGCATGCTACTGTAAATAGCTTCATAGCACTTGCTCACTCCCCACTTTCACCCTGTTCCTCTTCTGAAGTCGCCAGGCTGCCTTGACCTCTACTTTACTGCTTCTCTAAAAATTGCCATTCACTGCGTAGGCTGGGGCTGCACTGACCTTCACAGAGAGACATGAAGCATAGTTATTTTTCTGCCATAGGGAGAAACCTCAATAAGCCCTCTGGCATGACTGTCACAGCTCTGGAACTTCATCACAAAGTAGTGTGTGTGGGAGAGAGCAAGAGAGAGAACAGGGACAATATAAAATACTTGAGTCCAATTCTTACCTCGCTACGTAGAAGCAACTACCATTGATTTCAAAGGGTCCTGCAGCACATTGGTGAACGAGGGCCTGTAATTTGCAGGCCCCTTTGAAAATGTATCTGTATATGTTTCCAGATGTTTCAGAAGCCATGTGCTGGCAGTCACAACCAGTGCTCTGTGCTTTGTCTCTCACCAACACGAAAGGCCCTTACTAAAGGTTAATGGCAAGAATGCCAAGGCAGAAGCAGACTCGCAGGGAGCTTGATAAGTTGTTCTGTCAAATCTTCGGAGGACAGCTTGTTTTCCAGTGTTCACCTCATTCTCTAGCTGCTCCTGCAGCCCACAAGCGTAAGTGATGGCTTTCCGCACTGACATGCCATCTTGGTTTAGGATTCCCTGGAGCAAGCTGCACAGGACGGCTATATTTAGCATGACGGGGCTTGTGGTGCAGCTGCCAGATCCCTGTGTACCCCTCAATTTACAGCCAGTAGAATTTGCTGGCCGTGGAGGGAGGGGCATCTTTCTGATGGCTGCACTTCCACTGGGGTTGTGCTCCATGCCTTAGCTCCCTCCAACACCACATCCCTTCTGCCCTCTTTTAGCTCAGGGTATTTGAGCCACCTCGGCCACGTGGCTGCTCTAGCTCTTTGCACTGGATGCAACTGGGCTACCATGTTGCTCAGTGCGGTTGTGGATTCCACTGATGCACTAGCACAGCTGATCAGCTGTTTGTCGGCTCAGCGCACTAGTCTGAACGCTCCCTTGCCGACATCAAAGCCCTTTGTCGGCAGCCCCGGTAAACCTCATCCCACGAGGAATAACGGGGCTGCCGACAAAGGGCTTTGATGTCGGCAGAGGAGCGTCCAGACTAGCGCGCTGAGCAGACAAACAGCTGATCAGCTGTTTGTCGGCTCAGCGCGGCAGCCATATAAATTTAAATGAAGCCGCGATCATTTAAATCGCGGCTTCATTTGACTTTGCCTATGTGTCTAATCTACATGCCTCTTCCAACAGAGGCATGTAGTCTAGACACAGCCCAAGTGGATAAGTTAGTTTGGAGAAACACATGCAACATATGGACAAGCATTCACATGCACACTGCCAGTACAGACAAATTCTCAAGCAAATAGAATTAACATTAAAACCTTCAATAAATGCTTCTGTCGGTACAAAATGTACGCCCGTCTGAAGTTCCATTGACTTCAGTGAGTTGAACACATTCATAAGTGTTTCCAGGGTCTTAATCACAACAGGTATCATTTTACATCTTAGATACCCTGGAGCGGTCCACGAATTCAGTGATCCCTGGATTCGGATGCTGCTCTATCTGTCACCAACACTGCCTGACACATGGTAATTACAGACTGCTGTCAGACTGGGAACAGCCTCAACAGCACAGAGAAGAGTGCTTGAACTGCAGTGTGTCAAGCAGGCAAACCTACAGCTCAGTGGCAAAGAAATGAATTGAAGGAAGGAAGGCCAAAGGCAGTGCGCATTTGCACATGCTGGGTGGGCTGCATGGATGGCAGTGGCAAAGGAAGTGGATGAGTTTCATCTCCAGAGCAGTACAGAACCTCTTGCTCAGCCCTTGGGAGTAAAATCCAAATGCACCGTTTAAATGCTAAGAGGCTTATCCCCAGCTAGATGCATCAGTGTTTTTTCACCCAAGCTGGAGTAAAATGAGGACCTAACGCATAAGCCCATGTATCACAGGCCTGGTGTGAGGCCTAGGCACAACGGTCAAGACTTTGCTAATACAAAGTGAAGTGGTGATATTACAGAAACTCTCTTATCTAAGAGGTACTAGGCACAGGCTGTAATCACATTCCAGAGGGGATGTAACAGAACACCTTATGAAGAAACATCTTGGTACCAACCTCCTCCTTGCAGATCACAGGCATACCAACACCGGCTCAAAGCTGGGTCTAAACTGACAGCATGATAGGGTATGTCTACACTACCCCACTAGTTCAAACTAGCGGGGTAATGTAGGCATACCGCACTTGCAAATGAAGCCCGGGATTTGAATTTCCCGGGCTTCATTTGCATAAGCGGGGAGCCGCCATTTTTAAAACGCTGCTGGTTCGAACCCCGTGCAGCGCGGCTACATGGGGCTCGAACTAGGTAGTTCGAACTAGGATTCCTATTCCGAACTACCGGTACACCTCATTCCACCTCGGTATGTCTCGGTGCGGTATGCCTACATTACCCTCCTAGTTCGAACTAGGAGGGTAGTGTAGACATACCCATATATAGTAATTGACCCCCCACTCTTGTATGAGGTTATGGGTGTTAACTAAGCAACAGGAGAGGACTGATGTGTAACTTGATTGTTCCTGTGTATAAAAGTGAACCCCAAAGAACTGTCTTTGCCTGACCTAGGGGACAGTGTCTCATCCCTAATACTGACTGAGTTGGTCCATAGTAATGGGCTACATGTGTTAGCCTAACTGTAGACCTTTTGGTCTGGGAAAGCTAGGACCGTACCTCACCTACAATAAACCTGGCCTGGTGCCTGGTGGTCCCTGGGGGCTCTCTCAGAGTCTGTCGTGTTGATTCATTGCACATTGTCAACGCAGTAAACAGGGGAGCAAAGGCATTAACGCACATAGCTGAATGGCTATCATCATTGAAGAAGCAGGAGACCCGTCAGGACGCCTCACCAGTGAACCCAGATGATTACAGAAGCCAATGGAATTATTCAAATATACATCGACTGAGGAATGGGATCTAATGATTGAATTGCATCAATTATTCCACCCCATCCCTTTCTCGATCCCCCAAAACAGCACACGTCAAAACTATTTTGTTAAATCAAGGCTGTTCTTAGGATGTATGGGGCCCTATGCAGTTCTATTAAACTGGTGCCTTTATCCCCAATGACAGCCCAGCAGAAGGAGGGGGGGTGATTTTTTAGAGGTGTGATTCTGTAATCTTTAGCAACACACCAATGAAATATTTTAGAGCAAATTTTAAACTAAGGTCCTGTGGACTAATCTAGTACATTCAGAAACTGACAGTATGTACCTGGGGTTGGCAAATGCCTGTTCAATGGATTCATTACCACTGGAATGGCTCTTTCACAGTTTCCAGGTTCTGTTAAGAGGTCTGGCAGGCTTTTTCACTTTTAAGTTAACTAGATCCTCTCAGGAGGAAGCAGAGCCACAGAACGGGTAGGAAGAGGCAGATGGATGGACATTAAGACACGATAGTGCCCCAAATTTTCAGATGCTCTACACAGCTCTCAGCCCCAGAGTGAATGATGAGTATTTGAAAACCAGGGTATTATGATAAAAATTGTGCTGTGACCTTAACTGTAGTGATAGACATACAGGAACTTCTATAATTGCCTCAATCTGTCATCATCATTAGGATGATGCATCATTAGGATAAGGGTACGGAAAACTGAACCATTGTATTGTATTCCAAGTCTTGATGGTTGAACAGGATGCCAGAAAGGGTATGCTAGTCACTCTGCCAAGAAATTGACTGATTGGGCATATTTGGAACTGACACACTTCATTTTTCTCTTCTTCTTTTATTGACACTGGCTCCAGGACTGAGTAGCAAATTACTCAGATGTTGGGAAGATGAAATGGGAAGGTAACAGGCCTACTACAGCTGGCACCACCAATGCAGCCTCAATGAATGCAGTGAAGGCAGAGCAGAACAGACTTCAGTGTTTTATTACCCAAAGCATAGGCTGTGTTAGCAATAGGCAGTGTGTAAGTATGTCCAAGCCACAATTCTTCCCCACTTGCTTCAGGGGAATAGTAAATTACGTCCCACCTCTTGCAAGTGACAAGAGATGGGGTCCCTCCCTGCCCACTTGTAAACAGCGGGGAGTATTCAGGCAACAGGGACTGCGTTTTGCACCAGGCTCAAGATCCAGGCTGGGACAAGCTAGGGGTGTTCCTGAATAAGGCAACAGCACAACATAGCTCCAAATATACAGCACCATCCTTGTTCACATGTTATTCCTCTTTCTAGTGCCAGGTGCTGCATGCTCAGGTAGAGTGCAGCCATTGTATAGTAAGATTACATTAGCACACTGCATGTGCAGGGGGGATGGGGAGAGATGGAGAAAAGGCTAGGAAAAGCATAGTCAATCATGTGCATGGACCCTTATCCAGAAAGACCAGTGCAAAAGGAGAACCCAGCTGTCACAGTCAGTGTTGTGTGCACTCATAACCCCCAGCAGGAAGATTTGAACCTGGGAGTTCTGAATCTTAGTATAGGAGCCTCTACCCTCTGAGTGAAAAGCCAGCTGGGTCCCAGCCCATGCTGTAAAGCAAAGGTGGCCAACCCATTTAACAAAGAGAGCCAAAACAGCAGTGGAAAAAATGCGAAGAGCCGCACCAGAATTGTCAAACAAACAAACAAAAAAGCCCCTGCAGAACAGAATTAAAATTAAAATTTTTAAATGTGTTTTTTAAAGGAGACTGCCCCTTTAAGATGGCCACTATCTTGGGCGCCATTTTTAAAACCCCGCAGCTCCAACCTGGTAAGTACAGGGATGCGGAGGGTGGGAGAGAGGGGGGAAAAGCTGGCAGGGGCCATTTGGGAGGGTACAGGAGCAGCTTCATGAGCTGCACTTTTGCGAGGCAAGAGCCGCATGCAGCTCGCGAGCTGTGGATTGGCCACGGCTGCTGTGGAGGTCTCTTGGTCTTATCTGTTGCTGTGGTCTAGATGCCACTTCATTGGTCAGTGAATCACAGTAGGGCTATGTCTACACGGTGCTGGTTTTGTGCAAGAAATATGCAAATGAGGCTACATGTAGAATATCACCGAGCCTCATTTGCATAATTAATGAGCGGCCGCTTGTTGTGCAAGAGGCTTTTGTGCAAAAAGGAGACTCCTACACGGGTTTTTTTTCAGGAAGAACGGCTCTTGTGCAAGAGGGGGGTTTTGCACAAGCAGGAGCTGTGTAGATGGCTCCTTTTTGCACAAAAGCTGCTTGCACAAAAGGCGGGTGCTCATTAATTATGCAAATGAGGCTCCGTGATATTCCACATGTAGCCTCATTTGCATATTTCTTGCGCAAAACCAGCACAGTGTAGACATAGCCTAGGTGTATGGGTTGCATACTTCCTCTAGGTGAGGCAGCATCCCAAGCTTCAGAGACCCAGTTTGAGCCCCTACTTGTAACACTCACCAGGCAGATTTGAACTGGAGACCACTAGAGCAGAGTATAGGAGCCTCTACTAGCTGAGCTAAAAGCCAGCTGGCTCCCAGCCCCTGCTGTAGAAGTCTCTTGGTCTTATCTTTTGCTGTGGTCTAAGTGCCACAGCATTTGTCAGTGACCCACACTAGGTGTGTGCGTTACACAATCAGCATGCATCTCTCTTCACGTGCCCTTGCTTTACGTGCGTGTCACTTTAGTAATACTGGTAGGGGAAAAAACCGACACAGATGGAAACCAGCAGAATCTGGCAACCCTGAAACACGGGCAACAGTGAACAAAATGTCACGAGGGCCACTCATAGAACCCTGATGGGCTGCATGTGGCCTGTGGGCTTGCAGTTTGCCCACCACAGAGCAAGACACTCAGAGCCTGGTGCAACTTCCATTACAGTCAGTTGGAGTCTTTCCAATGACCTCAGTGAGGGCTGGATCGAGCCCTTAGGCACCTTCTTTAATAATGGAATTACTCCCATATTTCAATGCTTTGCTCCATCAGGCCACAGTTTGCATCCAATTGTTTTGCAATGACCCGGAGCCATAGAAATCTACGGCTGAAGATTTTGCAGATTAAGATCCCCACTGCTGACTCTGCTTTGTTTTGACACTCCGCTCCCTCAGTGAAAACAAAAACACTTCTGGCTGTGCAGCCTTCCCTCAGTAAATATATCTACTGGCATCTCATCTGCTCCATAGCCAGTCAGACAACATCCGCACAGTGCCAGGAGAGGTGCGATATCCACCATTTGTCTTGCATTAATGGGAAAAACACGCATGTGTTGACATCTAACATCAAAGGCATCTGCTACATGCAATGCAGTTGAAGCCACTGTGTTATGCTTGTGAGAAACACACAAGATTTTTTTTTAGGGGAAAAGCAATATCCTGGGTTTATTGAGAATCCAAAGTAAACACACACACACACACACACACACACACACACACACACACACCATTCTGTTCATGTTGCTTGCATCAGTCTAGTAGCCAGTTAGTCTGAGTGAGAGAAGGGAACCGGACATCGGTCAGTCCAAACCGATGCTCCAGAATCCTGATAGGATGGAACCCAAAGAACCGTGCAAGATGCCCCGTCTTTTGAGTATTAGGGAAAAATTACAGAGGAGATTTTTTTCATTGTTTCTTTTGCAAGCTCTTTGTGATCCACTATCCCTCTATTCAGAGACACTTTTTGGTAAAATTATATGAACTCTTGAAACTGTTGCCTGTGATTATAGACTTTAATTTTGAGTCCTTATATATGATGATAAGTGTGTTAGAACAGACCATTGGTTAATTACTATGGTCTAGATACAGTGAGAAACATTTATAAATTTAAAATGTTTACAAGCAAAAAGAGGTAGAGATGGATCTAGGCAGTAAGCACAGCCAGATATTCCTAGACAATAATTTGTGGCACAGAAAAATGTCTAAAAGTTCTCAACATTTCATTTAAAAGAAATCACACTTTTTTTCTAGATCAGCCATCCAAAAGTGTCACTGTTCACCATTTTTTTCTTAAAATCATTAGTTTTGCACTGATGTGTTAAATTGGGATTTACATCTTTTTGTGCAAAAATATTATCTTTGGCCTAATAAAAATCCAAAGAGCAAACTTTGCTCACATAAGACATTCTTACTGAGGCAAGGAGATCCCATTGCTGCCTTTAGGGCTCCTTCTTCAATGAAGGGCTTGCAAGAATATACCTAGAAGTTCCAAAAAATGATTCCCTACTTCCTGAAAATGGATCTCTCCAGTGAGTTCTAATTATCTTAATCCGTGTCCTGATCCCATCTATGTCAGTTGATTCTGGAGTGTCAGAAAGCTTCAGAGAAAAGCAAAGGCTTCCCCACCATCAACCTCAGCCTGGATCAGTCCGCACGGGAAATCCATTTCCTTGACACTACAGTACAATTAAATGATGGACAAATTTCCACCACTATATACTGGAAACCTACCGACCTCTACACTTACCTTCATGCCTCTAGCTTCTATCCCAGACACATTTCTCAATCTATTGTATACAGCCAAGCCCTAAGATACAACCAGATTTTCTCCAATCCCACAGACAGAGACAAACACCTACAGGATCTATATAGAGCATTCTTAAAACTGAAATACCCACCAGGAGAAATGAAAAAACAGATTGACAGAGCCAAAAAAGTACCCAGACATGAACTCCTTCAAGACAGACCTAAAAGAGAAAACAACAGAATTCCACTTGTCATTACCTACAGTCCACAACTTAAACCCCTCCAACGCATTATCAAAAATCTACAACCTATCCTGGAAAATGACCCCTCAATCTCGGAGGCCTTAGGGGAAAGGTCAATTCTCACTTACAGACAACCTCTGAAACAAATTCTTTCCGGTAACCATCCAACACAGCTACATCATAAGCATCCAGGATCCCACCCCTGCAAATCAGCCCCGGTGTCAACTCTGCCCACACATCTACATAAGCGTTTTCATCACTGGACCCAACCACATCAGCCACCAAATCAGAGGCTCATTTAACTGCATATCCACTAATGTGATCTATGCTATCAAATGCCAGCAATGCCCCACTGCAATGTATATCAGCCAAACTGGACAATCTCTACGTGAAAGAATTAATGGACACAAATCAGATATCAGAAAAAGCAACACACAAAAACCTGTTGGGGAACACTTTTATCTTCCTAGACACTCATTAATGGATCTCCAAGTTGCTGTTTTGTTTCAGACCAATTCCACAAGCCAAATACACAGAGATGGATTGGAGCTTAACTTGATTCACAAGTTTAATTCTTATGCTAATGGTTTGAATTGTGATATGGGATGGCTTGCACCTTACCAACCAATCAAACAATGAAGGTGGCAATGGTTCTTGATGTCTGTGTAGAATCTGGTGTTGGTCATCTTCCTTTCCAAGTGCAAACTAAGGGTTCTTACAGCCTCTTGTAACTATTTAGTCTCTGAAATGCTACTAGACTAATTGTTTTTTTTTAAGTTTTTCCTGTTACAGACTCACTCAGCTATCCCTCTGACACTTATCTACTCAATGTCTTTTTTTCTTCCTCCCCTCCATTTTTTTTTCCTTCTCCCCCCTTCCTCCCTTCTCTTATTTATTCTTGGATCTGGACTTCCAACACTCCCATCATCTGAAGAAGTGGGCTTTGCCCATGAAAGCTGATGATACCATCTACGCGTTTTCTTAGTCTATAAAGTGCTACCATATTATTTGTTGTTTTTTAAGTTTTTTTTGTGAAAAGTGTGAGCCTATCTGGCAGGTGATTACCACTTCAGGATAGCATGGACTTGATCCAAAGTCATTTCTGTCAATGGAAAGATTCCCACTGACTTTGATGGGCTTTGGATCAGGTCTCTAAAACCTGCAGTCTGCGACTAGCTCAATTTTATGAAAGAGAAGGAAAAAAGAAGACTGAACAAGTAGGGAGGAAGATTTCAGAGCACAATAAAACCTAGGAATAAGGGCACACTGGAATCCTGTTTAAAATGCATCAAATTCTCATTAATGGAGTGCAAGAAAGAAACTGGGGAAAATACCATATGCTACAGCTTTTATACATATATAATTTTATATTGTAAAAGGCAATAAGAAAAAATAAGCTATAAAAACCTGAACAGGGCTTATAAATCAAAACTTAGGAATTAAATAGAAGAGTGGGACTTATACACCTTGTTAGAATAGCATAGCTTCAAAGTCTGGGATCACATAAATCAGTCAACATGTATCTCAAAGTGCAATCTGAGGATTTATAAACTAAATCTTTCTTTATGAAGTGCTTATTAGTCTGATTTATAAATCAACTGCTATTTATAAATCTGCTTTATGATGTGGAAATCCATTTCCTGATTTAAAATAGCAGCTGAATGTTTTAGCCAAACCTTCGTGTGCCACATAATGATCTCAAAAGCTTTGTGGTCAGGGCTTACTGGCTGTTTTATAAGTCAGTGGCAATATACAGTACTCAGCTAAAGATGTAAAGAATGCACCATGTACAGGGGTTTTGGAACAATTTGTATAGGTGCTGAGAGGCATTGAACCAAACTGTAAACCCCGTAAATAATGAAATCCACCTCAAGCAGAGGGATGTACCCCTTGTACCAGCATCTCTGAGCATGTAACTCTACAGCAAAACAATGTTTATCATCAGGCAGTAATTTAACAAAAGCAGCCCATATTTCTGTAAATAAATCTCTGACTTCTCATTAGCAGCACATGAACATATACTAAAATATACATCACAGACGTCTATCAGAGCTGTCAGAGAAAAGCAAGAGCTCATTTAAAAGCACAAACTTCAAATATTGTTTTGCTTTTCAACTTTTAACAGGAAGCAACCCATGAGACTGAAAGCAGTGATTGGCTTGATCTTCCCTTGTTCATACCACTTTAATAATAAAGTTATGCTTGGGGAACTATCCACAATTGGGTGGAGGGAAAAAGAGACTGACATCAGGTCAGGATGTACTGTAAAAACAACCTCAAAAAGATCATCAAGATTCTCAGACCAAACTGCCAAAGAGGAAGACAGCCAAGAGCTGTCAAGAGGGCTGGACTGAGGGGTCCTAGCATCTCCAAATATTTCAACTTCTGTTTCATTAAAAATGAGGGATGGCAGTGGATGACCAGAAGCAAGTGTGAAAAATCATCTAGGTTCAGACCATAAACATAAGAATTAAACTTGTGAATGAAGTTACTTTCCAATCCTTCTCTGTGTATTTGGCTTGTGGTTTGTTTAGGATGGCTTGCACACTATCTCCTACCTTTTAATGACTTAAAAAAAACAACCAAACAATGGAGGTGCTAATGGTTCTTCACAGCCTCTTGTAACTATTTCTCACTGTCTCTCTTTTTCTTCTTCTCCTCCCTGTTTTCCTTCTCTCCCTATCCCCTCCCTCCATCTCTTATTTATTCTTGCATATGGACTTCTTATACTCCTGTCATCTGAAGAAGTATGTTTTGCCCACGAAAGCTCATGATACCATCTACATGTTTTGTTAGTCTTTAAGGTGCTACTAGACTATTTGTTGTTTTTAAAGCTTTTCCTGTTACAGACTAAGGGTACGTCTAAACTACATGCCTCTGTCGGCAGAGGCATGTAGATTTGTTTTTTTGGCAAAGGCAAATGAAGCCGCGATTTAAATGATCGCGGCTTCATTTACATTTACATGGCTGCCGCGCTGAGCCGACAAACAGCTGATCAGCTGTTTGTCGGCTCACGCGCTAGTCTGGACGTTCCCCCTGTCGACATCAAAGCCCTTTGTCGGCAGCCCCGGTAAACCTCATCCCACGAGGAATAACGGGGCTGCCGACAAAGGGCTTTGATGTCAACAGGGGGAACGTCCAGACTAGCGTGCGAGCCGACAAACGGCTGATCAGCTGTTTGTCGGCTCAGCGCGGCAGCCATGTAAATGTAAATGAAGCCGCGATCATTTAAATCGCGGCTTCATTTGCCTTTGCCTATGTGTCTAATCTACATGCCTCTGCCGACAGAGGCATGTAGTCTAGACACAGCCTAACTCAGCTACCCCTCTGAAGTAAATGACACAAACTTTCTGCAAAAAGTTCCACATAGAAATTATTATATTCCATTCTGAAGTACTGACATTTTGCATAACACTTCCCTCAAGTCTTCCATCTTAGCATGTTTTGCTAGCAAACAAAAGAACATTTTGAATAGGACTGGAGTTTCTTAGGAAAAAATTATTATTCACAGAACCTATGTAAACAGAAGAATCCTGACCAACACAGCCCATGAGCACTCTATGGCATAAGTAGCAAGTATATGGGATTTTGTTGTTTTTAAGAGTACTAATTACAGTACTAATACTGTTCTCACTCATTATACTTGAAGCTAGGTCTACACTGGACACATCTGAGAATCCTAATCTAATTTTGGAGAATCCCTGCCTACATGTATAACAAACTCAGGCTATGCCTACACTACCGAGTTTTTTCAGAAAAACGGATGTTTTTCTGAAAAAAACTTCACTTAGGTTCACACTGCAATTGCGTTCTTTCAAAAAAAAATTGAAAGAACAGAGGGTTTTTTCCGACATTGGTAAACCACTTTCTACGAGGAAGAAGTGTTTTTCTGAAAGAGCTCTTTCGCAAAAAGGTGTGTGCGCATGGGGAAGAGAGAGGTCTTTTGAAAGAAAAAGAAAAAGCACAGGTGCCCTGGTGGCCACTCCATCCATAGTAATCACAGCTGAAATTTGAGTTAGCGTCTATTCAGTGCGGACGCTATCTTTCAAAAAATCAGATCGCTTTTTCGATGCACTTTGGCAGTTTGGATGCTCTCTTTCGGAAAAAGTTTTTTTCGGAAGATCTCTTCCAGAAAAGCTTCTTCCGCAGAAGCCTACAGTCTATACATAGCCTCAGAGACAAATCAGTCCCTTCTTATTTGCATGGCTACAGGAGAACTTTTCAATCAGTATGAAACTGATAATTTTTCTTTGCAGTGTTTATTTGCCTTAGTGTATTTTATGAATATAGAAATACTTTAGAGGAGGCAAGAAACATGCCAGACATTTTAGCTAATATGATAGCTGGTTTCAAAATGCTATGGCAAATAATAAAATCAGAGTCTCAAATCTGCTGATCCGTTCAGATACAGCATCTCACTATGCCCCCAAGAAAGGGGCTGTGAAACTGTGAAAGTTTGCTGGACTTCATGATTTTTTATTTATTGTTTATATTTCTCTGGGGTATTTTTCCTTCCTATTTTCCCAATATATGTTTCTGTTCATTATTATTTGCTATATTTTATGTTAAGGTTTTCTAATATGTCACTGTAAGAAGAAACCCCCTTTAAAAATACAACCAGAATAAAAAAAGATCAAGGAGCTTACTTCTTTAAAGTCAATAGTCAAGTCAGCAAAGATTTGGGATGATTTGCTCTTGCTTCCCATTTCATGTTTTACAGGACATAAAAAGAAACAGGGATGTATTGATTTGCTCATTCAAAGTAACTTATGAGCTTGTATGAATATTTCATGTTTTAAAAATCTCTATAGTTCAAGTACTAACATGTTCAAGTGTGCATGGAGTATGATGAAAAAATGTAGCTACCAAATGGAGGCACGAAAAATGTTAAGCAGTGGCATTATTTTTCTATACAAATTTCCCTACTTGCAATCTTTAATAATAGTGCTGGAGATTAGTTGCAAAGTTCAAAACTGAACCCAAACTTCCCCAAATCCCTGAGAGTATGGATCAGCATTCCCAGTCTGGGTGTATCTCTGTGAACAGGATCCTGCAGCTTGAAGGAGTAAATAAAATATTCTTGATAGGATGCTCTGGTAAAACAGTCTATATCTACCATTGACAGGTACCAGATCTGTTGTGAGGACTTACCGTTTGTGTAGTGCAACTCCAAAATCATCGTTCTTGGCTAAAAACAAACCACTGACATTGCCTCCCCAAATGGAAGCCTGTTGCCAAGTGTTTGGACACCACACCCAAAAAAGAAGTGTGAATTGGTGAACATCCTCCTAGGCAGGAAAAACCTGCAGTGCATGTAACTGCCTGCTGAGGTGTACTACCTGCACATGTGGTTACGTGTTTGTTCAGTTTTGCTCACCAGTCTCAGTCTCCACCTCTGTATTCCACCCTGCTTACCTTTCCTAAAAGTCCAACTGATTCCACTCCCCAAACATCTGGGAGCAGACTGTATGAAAGGAAAAGATGGCCTGTAGCAATGAGAACCGGCACCATAATTAGAAGGACTGTACTTATGAATTTCCCTTGATTAGGGCTCAATCCTGAACAGTCTGATCTAGCAAGAACACTTGTGCGAGTAAATCCCATTGACATACATGAGACAATTCACATGCTTCAAGTTAACCACGTGATTATGCGGTTTGCTGGATCAAGCTCAAAAGTGCTCGATACCTTGAAGAACTAATTCCCCATTTCCTGCCAAGATTGGAAACATCCGACAGACTCTTCGGAAATTGCATTCCCAGCTTTCCAATGCTGTATCACAACCATTTCTCGCTCCAGTAGGTCATGAGTTGTAAGCACTGTAAACAGCTCCCATGATCAGAAAGTCCCTTGTAGGTCCAAGACTTATTGTACCAAATCACCTGAGCTTATATCAGCATGACCAGCTAAACCACATGCACCTACAGCATTCCCCACACCTACCACAATGGACCACATCTACTTGATAGTCATGTTAAAATGAGTAAACAGAAATAGCCCTGTTGGGTTAGACTGGTTATGCATCTAGTCCCGTATCTTCTCTCTGGCAGAAGCTCATCCCAGATGTTTCAGAGGTAGCTCCTAAAAATATTATAGTAGATAATCAAGATTGTTTCTAACTTCCTCATTAGGTATTTTGCTTACACCGGGAAGCATCAGAATTACAAGGAGATTGGGGAGGGGGGGGAGGGTTTGTACCCCCCCCAACTCTTACCCTTATAATGCTGTATATAACTGTTATACATATAAATATCATCTCCCTTCCTGAACCCCGTCACATTCTTGGCCTCCGTGGTGTTTAATGCACTGTATGAGGCAGCATTTCACTTGATCAGTTTTAAGTATGTAGCAATCCAGTTTCATTTAAAATCTCACTGTTCTTGCAAGAAAGATAAAACAAAATGCCTGCTCTACCTTCTCTCTGCTGTTCTTTATTCTACATACCATTGAGATACTCTCAGTTATCCAAGTCTTTTCAAACACTTTTCTTATGATATTGTCCTATACCTAGTCTTCATTCTTGTGGCCTTTCTTCACACCTCCATGGTTTCTGCCATCTCCTTTTAAGACAAGTGATCTGAAAGGAATATAAAATAATACTGGTTTGTATCATATTTTCAGGATTATTTTCCATCCTATTCCTTATGCATCCTAACATTTTTTGACTGCCACTGCACATATTGAAGAAATTATGGGATGATGGTTTTTGTAAACACTAGGCCACTATTATTTTTTTTAAAAACTCTACCTTTTCTCATGTTTTCCAAGCATGCACCCAAGTGAGTGTCAATTTTTTGCTCTTATTGCTTGAAACACAGCTTAGGCATGCCCTGTTTGACAGGAAGTACAAACTTCAGTATTGCAAATGGTTCTCCACGGATGATTCACAAACACAGCTCCCAGTTCAAACACAAAATAGAGGGAACACAAAATAACTAACAATGTCGATGCAGATCAAGGGGACCACCACATTAAGGGATAAAAGATTAATATTTGAATAAACTCTTACTCTTTCTTAAGCAGAAAGAATAACTAGACTAGACGACTCCAGCAGGGAAAGAGGGAACAATTGGCCACCCAGAATTGTTATTAATGTCAATTTTTCAGTTTGGTAAGTAGAAGTTTATTTATTACCAATGGAGGAAGATACACAGGAAACAACCATCTGCTGGAAGTCACAGAGGCTGCGTCTAGACTGGCATAATTTTGTGGAAATTCTTTTAACGGAAAAGTTTTTCCGTTAAAAGTATTTCCGCAAAAGAGTGTTTAGATTGGCAAGGATGCTTTTGCGCAAAAAGTGCATTTGTGCAAAAGCATCCGTGCCAATCTAGACAAGCATTTGTGCAAGAAAGCTCTGATGGCCATTTTAGCCATTGGGCTTTCTTGCGCAAAAAATTAAGGTGCCTGTCTACACTGAGTGGGAGCGTGAAAGTATTTGCGCAAGAAGCACTGATTTTGTACATTACAAAGTTAGTGTTCTTGCACAATTCAAGCAGCCAGTGTAGACAGCTGGCAAGTTTTTGTGCAAAAGCAATTGCTTTTGCGCAAAATCTTGCCAGTCTAGATGCACCCTCACTGTTTAGCTTAGTCAGTTGTCATGGGAATTGAGGACGACAGAAGCAGAGCCAGCTGTGCTCCTTTACCTTCCTGGGGGAGAATTGTAAACATTTAAACCCAAAGCTGGCATATGTAGTAAGAGCAAAAACTAGGACTGTATTGAACTCCCTCCTCTGGCCAATCAAGTGAAGAACTTCAACATTCCCTCCTCCATGAGTTTGTTCAAATATTTGGAAACAGCAAGACATGTGTGCTTTAAACAACCATATTGACAACCTCCCTGCCACCCGTGGAATGGCATCCTGGATGAAAAATGGCCCATTACTCTGCTTCCATCTGAATCCATCTGTTGGGAGAATTATATGAATCCAAGACTCTAGCTGGGAGTGAAGACTCCATGTCAGGCTGTAATTAGAGCCCAATAGAGACGTTGACAGAGCTACACAGCTTTACATGGGCTGAGGACGTGCCAATGTTTTAGGAGGGATCTGTCATTAGTCGAGCGTGCACCAAAGAGAGTACCTGAAAATACTGCTGTAGAAGTATAAAAAGGCCATCGGCTGGCTGGAGCCAAGATGCAAACAAGCAGTTAAGGACAGCTGATAGGATAGGATAAGAATATAGTACAGCAGAGAGAGGATGAAAGTATTGTGGGACACAGATTATCACACTTCTGCCTACTGCAACTCTCTCACATCTCGCTCTGGATCACCTTGTACTGGCCATGGTCTCAGACTACATGGGTCTGGGGTCAGAGCCACTTTGCAAATTCCTACAGTTTTAGCGTTTGTGAAATTGCATTTTAGTACAGCTTGAACCTCTCTAGTCTGGCATCCTTAGGACCTGACTGGTGCTGAACCGGAGAATTTGCTGAACCCCAGAAGGTCAATATTGTCTAGTAGCATTACCAACACTTCCACTGTGTACTGGGCTCTTAGGAGACATTTAGGGGTAAATTGGAGCTAAATAACAGCAAAAAACATAGAGAGCCAGGATTGGTGGCTGTAAAAAAACTTTATGGGACCACAGGAAACTTGGCCGCCCGCCCCCATGATAATAGGACATCCAGCTAACTAAAATCATGCTGGACCACAGATGTTGCCAGATCAGAGAGTGCCAGACTAGAGAGGTTCAGCCTGTACTTCTTTATTAGTTGCAATAGCTATGGGGCAGGGGATTGCATGTTTGAAGGGATGCTGATTTGATTTATATCCTGCTAAACTGGTTTATCCATTTTGTGGTTGTGCTGCTGATGTCCTATTTTATTGCAGTGACCCAGATAGACAAAGAATGGTGTTTTCATGAGCATATCCTCAAATTAGGCACTGAGGGAGGGAGGCAAGACAATGAGTCACCATGAACATTCCCCTCCTGCCACAAGACAAACCCAGTCCAAACCTTTTTCAGAGCCTCAGCAGAGCTGAATTCAGGACTTGCTCTCACATTTTCTAGAACATTTAAATAGCACGATATAGCCTGGTGAGCTCCTGAAAGTTACGGCAGCCCCAACAATGAAACGAGCACTGTTTGGGAAGACACCAGTTCTTGCTTGGTGTTCACTACAGGACTGGAGTATATCTTTTAAAGCAACAGATCATTGTCTGCTTCCCTCTCCTAACTGTGTCCAGTATTTGGGTGGTCACTCAGCAAAGATTCAAATGCCACCCCGTTGATTAACAGAGTGAGGATGTTAAGGACTAGTTGAGTCAACTAGTTGATTCCCTCAGCCCCCCTTCATGCTTCTATCAGATAGAGGCAGCAAAGGGGGGGGGAGGGTACTTCAAAGCAGTAGTGCTGCACAGAGCTGACCCTGGGTTCCATGTGGCATTACCCCTTTGAAACGCCGCTGCAGTGCTTCAAAGTAGCAGTACTGCATGGAGCCTGGGGTCAATTGGGGACTCCCTGCAGCATTTCCACAGAACCTGGAGTCAGCTGGGGAGTCCCTAGATGACCCCGGGCTCCATGCGACACTGCCGCTTTGAAATGCTGAGCAGAGCATGGAGCCTGGGTTCAGCAGGGGACTCTGAGTCCCCCGTTGACCCTAGGCTCCATGAGGGCTTTTCTGCTTTGAAATACCCAAGAGCTGGGGACTCTTGCATATTTCAAAGCTGGAACGCCATGTGCAGCCCGGGACCAGAGGGAAGTCCCGCTGACTCCAGGCTCCATGTGGGTGCTTCTGCTTTGAAATGCACAAAAGTTCCACATTCCTCCTTTGAAATATACAAGAGCCCCAGTGGAAGTGCCTATCGACTACTCGACTAGTAAATTACTCATTAGTTAGCATCCTTATAACAGAGTGCCCATATCCTCCCACATGGTGCACATCTGTACATGCTTTGCTGCACACAACAAAATTTATTCCACACATGGATGGAAAAAATAGCGGGAACATTAACTGTGTCCCTTTTGAAAACCAGCCAAACCTCTAGGTTCTCTCCTGTGTTTCTTGACTCTGGTGACACCAGTTTGGGCAGCTGACCAGGTTGTTGGAGGCGAACTTCAAAGCAGGGGGTGGTGCATTACCTCAGAGCCTTTGGAGCAGCTGTTGTCAGACTGTTGTCCCCCTTACACTACACATGCAGCCAACCCCTTCTTAATTTAAAACCTTCCAGACATACAGTGTCTCCAACACAGTCAGACAAACAGAGAGAACCTATCCTATTTACAAATGATTACAGAGCAGCTCCAAATACACCATGGAAACATGGCCCCTCACTCTCCTTGGCATAAACCTGCAGAGGCCTGGCACACCAGAAGCAGCCAGGTGGTGTGTAACTGCAAAGCCCTTCCTTTCATACTAGGAATCTCAGGGAGAGATAGTCTTCCTACAGTCAGAAACCCTCCTTCAGCCTTTGCTGAGGGTTAGCACAACCCGTCAAGGACTAATCTAACCATGTCTTTTCCATATGATAAATCTGTTGAGCCATGGCAGATTGGCCAAGGGCGGCAGCGTGGGGCCTATTTCTTTCGGTTCAAAGGGGACATGGGTGGCCAGGAGGGGAAGATTCTGTGGTAGAGGCTAAAGGGTGGGGTGTCCTGGGTGAAGGAATGGCAAGTTGTAGGCAGTTGGCAGAGTACTTACTGGAACCCACCAGGGTCCAGCAGCAGAATCATCTACAGTGCTTGCCCAGGTCAAAATTTGCTACCAAGGACAGTTCCACGAGAAAGTTTGGTGATGAGTGTACAGATTGAACCTCCCTGGTCTGGCACCCTGGGAACCTGGCCAGCCCCAGACAAGGGAGTTTGCCTGACCAAGGAAGGTCTGGGAGTAGGGGACGCCAGGCTCCCCACTCCAGTCCTCAGCCCCTTGGCCCCATGAGTTGTGGCAGCCCCACCAAACTATGGATGTTGCCAGACCAGAGAGCCTGGGACCACAGAGGTTCAACCTGCAGTATTTCAGAGAATTCGTGAGATGCTATCTTTCTTCAGGAATCTGGTACTTTTATTTTATAAAAGAGCTGAACTGTTCTCTAAAACAGTCTAGTGATGAGGAAAAACTTGAAGGAGTGATCATTTGAAGTGTAAAATAATAAGAGGCAAAAAAAAGAAAGAAAAGAAACACGAGCACTGGACGAATGGTCATTGTAAGCAGATCTGATGCCCCAATGGGAGGAAAAGAAAGGATTCATTGCCTATTTCACCAGGGCATTCTCTCTAGCCCACAAACAAGGCACTGGTAGGCCTACATACTGTGTGTTCTGCACCTTTTTGTGTGTGTCTGTTGTTCAGTTTGTATAAAGCACTGGCAGATCAGATGTGTGTGTGTGGAAAGTTTGATTTGAATTGAAAGGCATGAGATATTGTGAAATATGTACATTATAAAACACCTGTGATAACAGAAAGTGGTATTTGTTGTCTATGTAAAGTGCGTGGCTTCTTTTCATTACTTAATAAATTATTTAATTATGCATATTTTTACAGCTGGATAAATATTTTAATTTCTATTTACTGCAAGTAGCATTAACTAACTGCTTTCTATAATCCCTTTATAAATCTAATTTGCAACACATTTTATTTTATATAAAGTCCATGTTCTCTTTTAGTTTATATTCCAAGTGCTTATTTCAATGGTCTGGATTAATTTTTTTTTGATTGGTGGCTTTTGGAGCAAACACTTTTCAATAGACAATACTGTATACTGCAACTTATAAAATGATCTAATTATGGTCCTGACCATTGACCAACTGTAGGCAACATGCAAAGACTTTGCATAGCTACAACTATGGCAATTAAAAATATGTGAGCGGGAGTCTAAGAATGACAAATTCTAGAAAATTTTGCACAGAATTTTTTTAAATTTAAACTTTTAAAAGGATGAAAAATTTCTATAGACATCCTTGTGAAACTTTGAAGAAGTCTCTGGGTATCACTTGTTAACTGAGGGTATTAGGGACCAACTCCATGTGTTTTCTACTAAAGCCAATTCAGGACCTTATCCAAGAACACACTTTACGTACATTAGAGATCTATTTCAATGACCAGTGATGCCAGTGGGGTCATTCTACAGCTGGAATGCCCGGAGTGCCATGGTGAATTGTGCAATGCACGATGCTAAAGCAATGAAAACCTGAACAGCTGACAGAATAATCTATTGATAATACATCTTCCTGAAATGACATGTTACCTTTAAAGCAGCTACTTCCTCACAAAGAAATACTCTAGTCACATTAGAAACAAGGAAACAGAGAATTCCATGTCACACTAGGATGCTTCAGTTGCTGGACACAGTGATGAATCAAGATAATTGCATGTTCCAGTGTATTATCTGATTCTAAATATAGGACTGTATCTAGCAGATCTTTACTCGGATATACTTCTGACTATAGCAAACAAATCAGTGGCTCCCAGCAGCTTGGTTATTTATTGGGCATTAAACCTAAAGGAGAAGGGCACATGCTTAGAATTTCTGTTCGACTGATTGGAGTGTTTCCCTGACTCATTTTTTCTTTGCACAGATTTTGGGTTCTGTTCTTAGGCAGAAAAGGGATCTAGGGGTACGTCTAAACTACATGCCTCTGTCGGCAGAGGCATGTAGATTTGTTTGTTCAGCAAAGGTAAATGAAGCCGCGATTTAAATGATCGCGGCTTCATTTACATTTACATGGCTGCCGCGCTGAGCCGACAAACAGCTGATCAGCTGTTTGTCGGCTCGCCGCTAGTCTGGACGTTCCCCCTGTCGACATCAAAGCCCTCTGTCGGCAGCCCCAGTAAACCTCATTCCATGAGGAATAACGGGGCTGCCGACAAAGGGCTTTGATGTCGACAGGGGGAACGTCCAGACTAGTGGCGAGCCAACAAACAGCTAATCAGCTGTTTGTCGGCTCAGCGCGGCAGCCATGTAAATGTAAATGAAGCCGCGATCATTTAAATCGCGGCTTCATTTGCCTTTGCTGATCTGTCTAAACTACATGCCTCTGCCGACAGAGGCATGTAGTCTAGACACAGCCTAGGAGGCATGTTCCCTCTAATCTTTTCCATCCATGTGTGGATTTTTTTCCATTTGTGTGCAAAATAAATATGTATGTGTACTGAGATATGTGCAAATGTGCACCACTAATAGCAACAAAAAACCTAGCTCTAGGCACTCTTCTAATCAGCTAGGCACATTTAAATCTCTCCTGAATCGCCACACAAGTGCACCGCTTATAGGGAACACTGCCTAGGAGTTGCTGCTCCTAACGAAAATCAGGTAATTCAAATCTTTCCATGATGGATAAACTTCAGAACATTTGGAGCCTCATGGAAAAGTCCTACTGACTTAAGAGATTCACATTGTCAATATGTTTGGAGGAGAAGGAGGCATCTAAAACACCCTATAGAATTTTAACAAGAGTTATATCCCAGCTACAATTTTCTAGAAACAAACCCTGCAGGAGATAGGATCTAATTCTGTAACTCCATTTAAGGCAATGGGGTTACACTAACAGAGAAATTGATCCTCTAGGTTTTAAATATAATTTCTCAGGACCTCTCTCAACCTCCTAGTGAGTTTTATTGGCTGCAGCCTTATTGACATCTTCTAGATGTTTCCATGAGAACAGATTTGGCTCAGTTAGCCATCCAAAAGTATGACATTATTTGGGTGCTCATCCAAAACTTCATCAAGCCCCATCTCCTATTGAGACTGAATGGTCATCATGTGGGAGGGATAACAGAACCTACATTGTCTCCTGCCATCTAGTATTGGTCCTCCAATTGACAGGTACTTTTCCCCCTCTCTGTTATAAATATCTTGGTTTTGTTATTTCCACTACCACTCATCATCTGAGGAAGTGGGTTTTATCCATGAAAGCTACCATATATTTTTGTTATTTCAGAATAACACAGTGCCCATCTACACTACAAGCCTTTATTTCGAAATAAAGTCGAGATGGAAGACATCTCACTGCCACTCATGGCAACCCTCATTTCATGAAGAGTAAGGGAAGTCGAAGGAAGAGTGTTCTTCCTTCTACTTTCTGCTGTATAGACAGCGCCAAAAGCCGGATTAAATTATTTCGATTTAAGCTATGCAATTGATGTAGCTGAAGTTGCATATCTTAATTTGACTTTAGCGCTGCTGTGTAGATGTACCCTAAGGTGCTACAGGTCTACTCATTATCTAGCATTGGGTCTTTCCTGCACTATCTCCAATCTATGCAGGTGTGGGAGGTGCTTCCACATTTTGCTATTAAATAGCTGAGGTAAAATCCACTGGGTAAGGCCCCATGAATATCAGGCCCAGAGTTTGTGTAGATCAGTGGTCCCCAACGCAGTGCCTGTGGGCGCCATGGCGCCCGCCGGGGCATTTACGTGAGCCCACCAAATCATCTGGGCCGACCCCGTCCCCAGCGGGCGGCACATGCGCAGTGCCGGCCGCAGGCGCGTGGCACATGGGTGGCCCCGACCCTGGGCGCTCGGCATGTACATGACCCCACCCCCAGGCACCCGACGTGTAAGCGGCCCCACCCCCGGATGCCCGGTGTGTGAGAGACCCCACCCCCGGGCACCCGGCATCCCTGTAAGGTTGGGGACCACTGGTGTAGATGTTTGAACTCACAGGGTAACTTTAGTTGCTTACTGCAGTTCATATTCATTCTCCAATCATCAACAGCAACGAAGTGTCTTAAGATAGCAACGGTAAGGTAACACACACTACCACCCCTTTCACCTCCAACATGGAGGTGAGGTAATGAATACTCTTTTAGCTATGGAGCAGCTATGTCATGGTGATTGCCACTTAAGATAAAGGGCACCTGGTGCACTGATTTTATTTTACTTGCAATGGCTCTCTATGATCAGGTGCTTTGTAGTGTAGCCCAAGGTCCAGTGTGCTTCAGCAGCAGCCCTGGGAACTACAAGTTGTGGAGAACAAGCTGCGGCATGTTGGGAGAACTTCCTGCCAGGATGTCCCCTCTACCCCTAGCAGGATCTCAGCGCTGACTGAGTGGGGAGCACGCAGGCTGCAAGCAGAGAGGACGCTGCTGAATTGTAATCCTGTTCTGTGTTCCTTACAGAATAAAGCCTGTTCCTGGTGGTTTGTCTGAGTGGGTCTAGTCTGAGGTGCACACACACTGACACACAAAGGAGCCTCAGGCCTAGTCTCCCAGGGTATGTCTACACTACCCCGCTAGTTCGAACTAGAAGGGTAGTGTAGGCATACCGCACTTGCAAATGAAGCCCGGGATTTGAATTTCCCGGGCTTCATGTGCATAAGCGGGGCGCCGCCATTTTTAAAACCCCGCTGGTTCGAACCCCGTGCAGCGCGGCTACACGGGGCACGAACTAGGTAGTTCGAACTAGGCTTCCTAGTTCGAACTACCGTTACTCCTCGTGGAATGAGGAGTAACGGTAGTTCGAACTAGGAAGCCTAGTTCGAACTACCTAGTTCGTGCCCCGTGTAGCCGCGCTGCACGGGGTTCGAACCAGCGGGGTTTTAAAAATGGCGGCGCCCCGCTTATGCAAATGAAGCCCGGGAAATTCAAATCCCGGGCTTCATTTGCAAGTGCGGTATGCCTACATTACCCCGCTAGTTCGAACTAGCGGGGTAGTGTAGACATACCCTAGCTTCATTCATGAACATATGGCCAGACTGAAATCTGCCCCCCTGCATCTGATGCTAACCATCAATGTTCCTTCTAAGTTTTCCATTCGTGTGAAGAATAAATTTTGTTATGTGACCAAGATATGTGCAGATGTGCACCACAAGTAGAAACACATCCAGCCGGCTATGGATGCTTTGCTAATCAGCTGGGCAGCACATGAATCTCTCCAGTGTGGCTGCCCAAGCGCTTAGCTTACAGGGCGCATTGCTGACCATTACTAGTGTTGGTCTGCCCCATCTCTCTCTAGACTGGCTGCAGCAGCCAGGAGTTCTAGCCCTCCCACGATCTTCCCTGCTTAAAAAAAATCCACATTGTCCAATTCCCAGTTCATTAATAGGCACCAACACCTGACATTTGGCCACCTGTTGCCTTTTAAAGTTTTGGCACAGATGAAGAAGTTGGTTTTCATAAGAGTCTAAGTAATTGAGGTTCACTGGAGGGCTGTGTCTAGACTGGCAAGTTTTTCCGCAAAATCATCTGCTTTTGCAGAAAAACTTGCCAGCTGTCTACACTGGCCGCTTGAATTTCCGGAAAAGCACTGACGATCTCATGTAAGATCGTCAGGGCTTTTCCAGAAATACTATGCTGCTTCCATTTGGGCAAAAGTCTTTTTCCGAAAGACTTTTGCGCAAAAGGGCCAGTGTAGACAGCACAGTACTGTTTTCCGCAAAAAAGCCCCGATCGCAAAAATGGCGATCAGGGCTTTTTTGCGGAAAACCGCGTCTAGATTGGCTACGGACGCTTTTCCGCAAAAAGTGCTTTTGCGGAAAAGCATCCTGCCAATCTAGACGTGCTTTTCCGAAAATGCTTTTAACGGAAAAGTTTTCCGTTAAAAGCATTTTCGGAAAATCATGCCAGTATAGACGTAGCCGAGGTGAAAGCCATGTTCCTAAATCTGTTCAGTGCTTTCTAAAAATCTCCTGCATTCTGCTGCAATAATTAAATGCATTAGCAACTTTGGGTTTAATATTTGTATTCTGAAGTATAAACACTGGACATGTAGTAAATTAGAGAGAATTTCTAGGGTGGTTTTTTGTTGTAAGTAGATATGTTGTGTGAAGAATACAGAGGCACTAAGGGTACATCTACACAGCAGGGCAAAAGCTGAATTAAGATACGTAACTTTAGCTACATCAATTGCATAGCTGAAGTAGAAATAGCTTAATCCAGCTTTTGGCGTTATCTACACAGCAGGAAGTCAAAGGAAGAACACTCTTCCTTCGACTTCCCTTACTCCTTGTGAAATGAGGGTAACAGCAGTTGGAGCAAGAAGTCCTTCATCTCGATATTATTTCAAAGTAATGGTTTACTGTGGAGATGCACTTTTTGTTATTTCAAAATAATGGCGCTGTGTAGACGTACCCTATGTGACACCAGAGATACTGAATTAAATCTTGTGATTTTATACACATGAGAGTACTGTTTCTGGGCTAAGATTTGGAGAGAGGGTGGGATGGCAGACTTCCATTGCTTATTAAAGTGTTCTCTCAGTTTTAATAGTCTGATGTTTTCACTTGCGTTTGGGTGTTTATGTTTTCTGGGAAAAGCAGAGAGAACAGCACTTCTTGTAGCTATCTTATTTCAGCACTATACTCTGCCTCCTAAACCACAAATGTATTCTGAATCTGAAATATTTTGTCTGGACATGAATGTTTCAGAGTATAGATTTTTGATGCATGATAGCCTCATAAAGTGGAACATTAAAGTAAAGTGAACCCTGAAGGATTCGGCAGGTGAAATTTCCATATTAGTCACAGGCAGCAGGGGAAGAGAAATGGTAGCATTTCTGACATTCATCCCTAATGATGAATATTGCTTTAAAATTGATTTTCAAAAAAGTCCCATGGAAAAGGGAAAATAAAAACAAATGAAAAGCCAGGCTTTTTTTAATAAAAACAAAACATTAAAAAATACTCCAACCCAGAAACTAGAAAAGTGAAATATATTAGAAAATGCCTTAAAAATATACCAGTTTAAAACCAAAAGACAATTTATTGCTATCCTAGGGAACTTAAAGATCATAAAGTGCTTCATGACAGCCCATTGTGCTAGGTACCACACTCAGTTTAGAGATGGGAAAATCAAGTCAAAGAGCGATTTGCTCAAGAAGGCACAGTAAAACCTTGTTATTGCTAGAATTAGAAACCAGGGGTGAAATCCTGACCTCATTGAAGACAATAGGAGCTTTGCTATTGACTTTAATGGGTCCAGGATTTCAGCTCCGGAGTTCTCATTCCTACATTATGTTCTTGCCATTAAGTACATCATAGTCCCTGCCACACTGTGGCCTAGAAGATGATAGCAGAAAAAATAGGGTACAGTCAAATAGTCTAGACAGACCCATACTCACCTATCTTAAGTAATAATTGCAAAGTTTCTGGGGCAAGGACAGAAAGAGAGATTGCACACTGTGGCACCTCATTCCTGACTGTGGTCTACTGCAACTCTAGTAATTTTATTTTTTTAGATAAACTGAATTGATTTCAACTCAGAGAGTATATATAGAATATATTTCATATGACTTTACACTTAGTCCCCAAGGAACGGTGAGCAACATTAACTATATTAAGAATTTTCTAAATAGCAATCTTTATTTCTAAATGAAATTGATCCCCCAATTTTCTGAAATGACTACGGAACAAGAGGGAATCTAATTGTTAACGAGTACAGGATTCAGAGCTGGCTCCTTTACAGTCATTAATATGGCTGATGCTGAAACTGACAGACATGCAATACAATGACTTCAGAGGGGTAGCCAAGTGAGTCTATAACTGGAAAGTATCAGAGGGGTAGCCGTGTTAGTCTGAATCTGCAAAAGCGGCGAGGAGTCCTGTGGCACCTTATAGACTAACTTGCATGACATGCATCTGATGAAGTGGGTCTTTGCCCTCGAAAGCGTATGCTCCTACACTTCAGTTAGTCTATAAGGTGCCACAGGACTCCTCGCCACTATAACTGGAAAAACAAAACAACGAAGAAGTGGCCACGAAAGCTCATGATACCATCTACATGTTTTGTTAGTCTCTGAGGGTATGTCTACACTACCCCGCTAGTTCGAACTAGCGGGGTAATGTATGCATACCGCACTTGCTAATGAAGCCCGGGATTTGAATTTCCCGGGCTTCATTAGCATAAGCGGGGAGCCGCCATTTTTAAATCCCCGCTGCTTCGAACCCCGTGTAGCGCGGCTACACGGGGCTCGAACTAGGTAGTTCGGACTAGGGTGCCTATTCCGAACTACCGGTACACCTCGTTTCACGAGGAGTACCGGTAGTTCGGAATAGGACCCTAGTCCGAACTACCTAGTTCGAGCCCCGTGTAGCCGCGCTACACGGGGTTCGAAGCAGCGGGGATTTAAAAATGGCGGCTCCCCGCTTATGCTAATGAAGCCCGGGAAATTCAAATCCCGGGCTTCATTAGCAAGTGCGGTATGCATACATTACCCCGCTAGTTCGAACTAGCGGGGTAGTGTAGACATACCCTGAGGTGCTGCAAGACTGTTTGTTGTTTTTTAAGTTTATGCAATACAAAGGTCATTATGTACAATTCTGCCACATTGCTGATGCCTGGAGAATAATTAAAAGGTTCCAATCCCTACACTCATTTTGCCTCTATACTTTTGATTTAGAGCAGTTTGTTGATATCCACTGAGGTGGTTGTAGGGGGATTCCACTATTTTACATGTGACAACTTCTTGAGTATGTGTCATATACATGTTTTCATTAGTATACAAATTATACTAATTAGTATACAAATCTGAAATTTAAAATACCCCTTCTTCTCAAAAAGAAAACTCAGGGATTTTAGATCCATACTTTTGAAATGAGATTGATGAAACCAAAAGGAGACTGTGCTCCCCCCACCAGAACAAAACACACTCAAGTTAATGGGAAAATTCCCATTGACTTCAATAGGCATCATATCAGCCCTAGCTTCAGATACAAGTTTGAATCCTTACAGCCTTGCCCATCTTCAGGGTTTCTCAGCCCCTCTCTAAAGAGAAGGGTCTGGTCTGTGTTCTTCACTGGAAATTTTCTGGACAGAATTTGCAAGTACACAACTGTCCACACAAAACACAGATCTGGTTGAAACTGTTTGAATTTGGACTTCTGAAAATTTGAAGGAAGAAATTATTCAGAATATATTTTAAAAAAACCCTCTGTTTTTCAGTCTCAGGGGGGTAGTTAGGCGGTATCTGCAAAAATGATGAGGAGTCCTGTGGCACCTTATGCTCTAAAGTGCCATACCACTTCTCTGGTTTTCAGCAAACTCTACACCTGGTCTTGACATTTTAAAACATTTGATACAAATTTTAAATTCCTCCTCCACCTCTTCAAAAAACCACCCCAAACAAATCCTTTTCTTTCAAAGCAGCTCCTTGTTGTGCAAGCAAACCGAGGTGTCTTTTGTTAGTAATTGCACTTATGAAAATCGACAGAGTATTTTGAAAGACCCTCTAAAAATCTGCCCCAATTTGGAACTCTAGATGAACATACTAAAACTGAAGCGATAGGGCCCAGACCCACAAGATGTTCTATGCAAGCACATTCCTGCACCTATGTAGAATATTTAGCAACTGAAGAGTTAGCAACTGATGCAGATTTATGCCAGTGTTTACCCTTTCACGCTCGGAGTAGTCCTAAAATTAAGCATGTGCCTAAGTCTCTGCAGGATTGGGGCCTATGAATAGAGTCAGCACCATCTGCTCATCATTTCAGCACTTATTTCCAGTTGTTTTCAGTTGACTACCATTTGTTGTACAGAGCTTGCTTCAGATTACTGCTAAATATTCTGCATTGATTTTAAAACGTATAGCTGATATTTCCTCCATTTATCATCTCTGTCAGGTATGAAAATGCTTTTTCACTTGTCAGGGCAGATTAATAATTGTCATGGGTTTTCCACCAGCTGAAATAAAAACTTGTTTTGTACAGACGTTCACTTGGGCCTTTGTACTCTTTTACAATTGAGATTTCTTTTTAAACCATTCATTCCTCAGAGTACTGGGCACATCCATGGGATTTAAGGTTGCAAAAGCAGCTTCTGCTCTGACCCCCTGAAATATTAAACCACAAACCTCATTGGCTGAAGCAGTCTCTGCCAAAGTTCCTGATACTCTCCTCTTCCAGCTCTGGTCTAAGTAGCACTGCTCGGAAGGAACTTGGGAACGCCAAGACACTGACCTGAAAGAAAAAAAGAGGAGATCCTGGTCTAGACAATGGATGGGCTCACTCTGCCCTCTAAGTTTCACTGTGATTTCCCCACATCATCTAAGGCAGTGAGGGGCAACCTAGACTAGTAAGTGGCCCTCCTTCATCTCAGGCTGTCTCTAGACTGATCCTTTTTTTTTCAGAAAAATGTATGCAACTTGCACTCCGCAATTTGTGTACCTTTTTCCGATTGTTTTTTCAGAAGAGACTTTTCCAAAATTTGGCCCCTCTATGCTGTGCCAAATTGCAGAAAAACCTCCTCTTTTGGAAGAGCCCTTCTTCCTCATGAAACAAGGAAGGCAAGGCTTCAAAAAGAGCGTCGCTGCTCTGTCGCAAAAAATGTCGGAAGAGCAGATGTGTTCCCTGGACGCAGCGGAGTTTTATCTCTGGTATCCCGGAAAAACTCTGTAGTCTAGACATAGCCTCAGTGGGCTGCAAGATTGTTATAACCAAGACAGTCTCCTGGAATCAGGTCATTTTGCATATCTGGAATTTGCGGGCAGCGCCGATTGAACCTTAGGAGCAATTTGCTTGGTTGTCGAGTCAGCACATGGCTCTCCCAGTCAATGTTGTGTGCCATCAGCATGTAACTCACTTCATGTGCCCTTGCTTTACCTGCATATCATTCTTGTAATACCAGTAGGTTAAAAAAAACCCTACATGGATGAAAACCAGCAGAATCCAGCAACCTTGATGTGGGTGACAGTAAGGACAATGTCTCATGGGCCACACCTTGAACCCCAATGGGCTGCCTACAGCCCTCAGGCCACAGGTTGCTCACCACTGATCTAAGGGCGGTATTCAAGCTGTGCAGCTAGTACCCCAAAATCATGGTACTTGGATTCTACACTTGGACACTAGACTTCTCCTGGACAACCCTCCATGGAAAGCTCTAGAAAAGCCAAGTCTTCTGCTTAAGAACTGAGAGCTGCTACCCAGAGGCTTAGGGCCTTACCTAGGTCAAGGGGGTGGGGCTCCCACTAGAGGGACACTGCAAGAAATATCTGTGCTAACTACACAAGATATTGTATCTCCTGTTAAGACACTGCCCAGCAGCACCTGCTCTCTCTGATTTATCTTCTCTAGTACTTCTGCTTCTGCTGTAACAGTAGCATAAAGTGGTGAAAGAAGAGCATGGGATCTCACATGGCAGGAACAGGTGCAGGGAGAACAGATGGAGAGGCAGCAGCTGTGGTAGGCATTGTACCTCCTCTGCTTGCTAACCAGAGGGCACAGGTTTAGAAGCTCACATTTCCCTTGCCAATAAATCAGCAACCACCAGCACTGAATATGCAGTCTCTCTCCTCCGCTACTCAGCTGCGTATGGCTGCAGCTACATTGCAAGGAGCGCACAGGTCCTCCAGGGAACTCAATAATATTGATAGCATCTGCTTACACTAGGAGTGATTAGTTACAGGGAGTATGAGTCACCCACTCCTCCAGTGCCACCGCTGGTTCATAATGACAGTGGCGGCATTTCACCTCACAGACTCAAAACTTAACAAACCTCAGAGCCAAACTAAAAAGCAGGCAGTGGGGCAGGTGGAATGAAGAAACCATTAAGGACTACAGAATTCAGGTGATGTAAAATAGGAGAACTCTATCCCATCAGTGTCTTTTTTTTCCCCTCTTCAGAGACAGTAGTCCAGAATAAATTCCTGGGCATGACTCCATGGCAGGTAAAAGCAGTTATAAAATGGTGTGTCATGCTTGAAAAACATGGTTTTCAATGGTGTGTCCTAAATACGACTCTGACTTTCAACAGGGGCATCCCCTCTCTGGTAGGAAGTTCCCAACTTCCACCTTTAGTCTTGGGATGGAGATTCCGCCTACAGCCTTTGGAGAGGCAGGAATTCCCCCCAGAAGTCACCCGTAGCCGTCATAACCATCCCCTTTATCAGCAAACCTCAGTCCGAGTGCCCATCCCGCACCTGTCATTCATCAGCGTGTTTTCTTTCCTTTTATAGCTGGCTGATTCCCAGGGGCCATATACTCAGGATGCCCCCTTCCCAGCACTCAAAGTCTCAGCTTGCTGTGCAGGTACAGGAGTACATCCAGCAGCCTGTGCTGTCATTTCTAAACAGGCACCCCTCTCCTCCAATCAGAATGAAGTCTGGGTGGGATTTCCTGCAGTTGCATAGCCAAAAACAGTTCTCGGGGTCCATTCACACTGTTGATATCTGGAGTATGGACTCCACAATGCACCTGTGATCCCCTTCGTCTTTCAATGCATTTGCTTCCTGTTGTCAGTGTTTGGTATATACAAAAGGTGTAGCAGGACTGCACAGAGAATGGAGCAATGACACATACTCTTACTTCAACAAACGGTCAAAAGGCCTAGTGTTGCCTAGGCCAGAAGAAAAGATGTGATCTTTGCCAGCAATATAAAGTAACTGTGCTAAAATCATTTAGCTGGCAGAGGTCTCTGTATAGGCTTACAAAAGCTTCCGCAGGAAAAAAAAAACACACAACAAAGTGTAATAATGAAAGATCCTTCTTTTCAATAAATTAACAGAAGGTGAGAACTAGACATTTAGAAATAAGTGAAACAGCCCCCAGGTGAACAGGGATTAACAATGAAGAGGTTTATTAAGCATGAGTCATTTCCAGTTTATTGTTCACAGATCCATTCAAACTTGTTTTTCTCTTCCTTGTCATTAGCCAGACATGTCATCAGTATTATTAGTAGTGTCCTCCTCCTCCTCCTCTCCCCAGCCTTTAGTTGTAATTAGAGTATGAAGGGAAAATGCATATTTGGCATGAAGATGAACTAGGATTTTTTGAAAATGAGAACTGGGGAATATTTGAATGTTTTCATTATTCATGTGCTTCCTGGCCCAGATTTTCCAGAATATTCAGCACCCACCATTGGAGCCAGATTTTCCAAAGAGGTATAAGCTGGATACTGCGCACGACTGAAAAACTCTCCTGAAGAGTCCCACTGGGAGGCATTAGGAGCAGTTAAAATTCAGCCATCGGAAATGGTAACACACAGAAACCAGTGTAGAGGAACACTTTAACCTCCCTGGACATTCAGGGTGTGTCTAAACTACACCCCTCTGCCGACAGAGGGATGTAGATTAGACACATCGATGTTGCAAATGAAGCGGGGATTTAAATATCCCGTGCTTCATTTGAATAAAAATGGCCACCGCTTTTTGCCGACGTGGCACTTCACTGGCAAAAAGCAGCAGTCTAGATGGGGATCGGTCAACAAGGAAAGCCTTTTCCGACCAATCCTGTAAACCTCGTTGCCCGAGGCATAAGGGATCGGTCGGAAAAGGCTTTCCTTGTCGACCGATCCCTGTCTAGACTGCCGCTTTTTGCTGGCAAAGTGCCACATTGGCAAAAAGCGGTGGCCATTTTTATTCAAATTAAGTGCAGGATATTTAAATCCCCGCTTCATTTGCAATAGCAATGTGCCTAATCTACATCCCTCTGTCGGCAGAGGGGTGTAGTTTAGATGCACCCTCAGGAACGAATTTGAAAGCAGCATTCTTCAGAGCCCAATTTCAAAGGGAGACCACTGAACTGGAATTCATCTGCAAATTCAATACAATCAATTTAGGACTGAATAAGGATCTTAACTGGTTAACACATTGCAAAAGCAATTTTCCCTCTGTTGATATCCACATTTCTACCTCAACTGGTGTGAATGAGCCACTTTCACCCTGAGTTAATTAGCCTCATTTACACAAAGTACCCTCTTTCTTTTGTTGTCCTTATAG
Source organism: Pelodiscus sinensis (assembly GCF_049634645.1). Lineage (NCBI taxonomy): Eukaryota > Metazoa > Chordata > Testudines > Trionychidae > Pelodiscus > Pelodiscus sinensis. The sequence goes on along the minus strand of NC_134723.1, from coordinate 36,097,118 downwards.
AGACTCCTGCATCTGTAAACTTCACTCCAATTCATCTGATGAACTGGGTTTTACCCATGAACACTTATGCCCTAAAAATCTGTTAGGCTCTAAGGTACCAAAGGATTCTGTTATTTTTTAAAATCTGGTCCTTATTTAAGTGCCGACATGGATGCTGTTTCTTTTGAAATCTGGTCCCACCTGTGCAAACATATACTAAGGCTGACAGTAGAATATATGTTTTCTGCTTCCTGAAATCCGTCACTTTCGGTTTTGACTCCTACCCAACCTAGTTGCTTATTGGTGAGAATTATCAAGGCCTTGCTTATTTAGGGAAAAGTCTTAACCATCCTTCAAATAAAAAACATCTGTCCTAAGATGCTGACGCATCTTCCCGGTTACTGTTCTGTCCTGAACCTTTCACTTTTCATTCCTAGAGAAGAACTTATTTTCCCTCAAGAATACACATCTCCAAACAGGCATATTGCTTCTTTTAAAACTACAGTCACAAGCACCTAGAAGAAAGAATAATGAGTCTGCTCTACAGCCTTAGCTGAGAGCCAGTGGGCTTTTAGCTCATGCAGTAGAGGCTCATGCACTAAGCTCCAGAGATCCCAGGCAGTTTAATGTACATCCTTGTTCCTTTTTGGTGCCAAACCAGAGAATTTGCTGAACCATAGAAGGTCAATATTGTTTACCAACATTTCCACTACTTACTAGACTCTTAGAAGACATTTAGGGTATGTCTACACTATCCTCCTATTTCGAAATAGGAGGGTAATGTAGGCATACTGCAATTGCAAATGAAGCCCGGGATTTGAATTTCCCGGGCTTCATTTGCATAAGCCGGGCGCCGCCATTTTTAAATCCCATTCCATGAGGAGTAACGGTAGTTCGAACTAGGAAGCCTAGTTCGAACTACCTAGTTTGTGCCGCGTGTAGCCGCGCGGCACGGGGTTCGAACCAGCCGGGATTTAAAAATGGCGGTGCCCGGCTTATGCAAATGAAGCCCGGGAAATTCAAATCCCGGGCTTCATTTGCAAGTGCGGTATGCATACATTACCCCGCTAGTTCGAAATAGCGGGGTAGTGTAGACATACCTTTAGGGATAAATTAGAGTTAAATAACAGCACAGAACACTGAGAGCAGGACTGGTGGGTATAAACAAATTTTATGGGACCTTGGGAAACATGGCCACACCCATGATAAGTGGACATCCAGCTAACTAAAATCATGCCGGAACACGGATGTTGCCAGACCAGGGAGTGCTGGACTAGAGAAGTTCAACTTGTACATGACAAAAGTGACAACAGATTTTCGACTAAGGGCTCACTTTGCTTGTGCATTCTTAGATTTGTATTTCTGGGGAAAAAAATAGAAACAACATTTGAAAACCTATTTAGTTGTTATTATTAAATGTTTAAGAAGTGCATTGTACAGAACATAATCTGTGTAATTATTATGTTGGAAGTAGCATGCACTGTTTGTAAAATACTGTCAAATGTGCATCTATGGAAACTACAGAATTAAAATACAATAGCATTACCATACAATCACTTAACAGTTTAATAGCATTTTGTCAGCTTATTTACTCCAAGAGCCTAATTTTCTAAAGTTTAGTATGTTTTCCCCTACTGCTTATAATTTTACAGCAAATACATTTTTCCAAAGTACCTTTAAACTGATCATTACATCTCCTATTTAACGCAGGAATTAACAATGACTTCTGAAGTGAATAAGGAAAAGTTATTTACTTGTTCCTAGAACATAAGAACTAGGGGTCACCAAATGAAATTAATAGGTAGCAAGTTTAAAACAAAAAGGAAGTTTTTCTTCATGCAGCGCACAGTCAACCTGTGGAACTCCTTGACAGAGGATGTTGTAAAGACCAGGACTTTAACAAGGTTAAAAAAAGAACTAGATAAATTCATGGAGGTTAGGTCCATCAATGACTATTAGCCAGGATAGGTAGGAATAGTGTCCCTAGCCTTTTTGTTAGAAGCTGGAAATGGATAACAGGAGAGGGATCACTTGATGATTCTCTGTTCTGTTCACTCCTTCTGGGGCATCTGGCATTGGCCACTGTCAGCAGACAGGGTACTGGGCTAAATGGACCTTTGGTCTGACCTAGTATGACCATTCTTATGTTCTTATGTAAAGGTTTCTCATTCCAGGCCTATGAGGGAAATTAAACTTTTACCACACTAGTGTGAACTGTCCAATACCACAATTAGTAACATGCCAACATATGCTGATGTTGGTACATGATGCTGTGGGTGAGGTTTAGCCAGAGAAGCCTGTAGGGACTAAGACAGATGCAGTCTCAACCAAGCACCCAGAGAACACTAAATGATATTATTTCCATGTTCACTTGTAACCCCTACCTTCAAAGGCAGCATCCCTATTAAGGAGACAACATTGCTGCAAAATCCTGCTGGTTACTTCACTAGATCAGGGATGGGAAATCTACAGTCTGTAGTTGGATCTGGCTCTCTTACTTTCCTGGATCCCATCTCCAAGGCTCAAGGTGCCCCCCTCCGGCATCAGGGAGCCAATGCTGGTGCTCCAGTCCTGCGGTACCCCCATGGCTCTCAGGGGGAGAAACCCAAAGCATCACGGGCCAGAGTCAGGCAAGCCAGGGCTGGATCCAACCCATGGGTTCTGCCTGGTGGGGGAGGAAGCTGTCTTTGGCTGACCTAGGGGACAGTGTCTCATCCCTGGCACTGACTGAGACGGTCCATTGTAACAGGCAAACATGCGTTAGCCTGACTGTAGACCCTTTGACCCAGGGAAGCTAGGACTGTACCTCACCTACAATAAACCCGGCTGGCTCTTGTGATCCTTATCTGATTTTGTGGTCTTTGGGGGTTCTCTCGGAGCCTCTTGTGTTGACTTATTGCACAGGGTCAACACAGTAAACAGGGGAGCAAACACATGGATGCAAGCAGCTGAACGATTATCATCACTGACAGAGCAGGAAGCCTGTCAGGACTTCACACTAGTGAACCTTGACTGCTACTTGCACAACTCCGTGCCTGCTTCCACCTCTGCCCTTATCGCTTATTATCCCCTGTCTCTTGCTATTTGTACTCGGCCCAAGCTTCCATCATCCTTTTTGTAACTTGTCTCCGCATCTTTTGCACTGTCTTAGGCCCCCTCCATTTGGAACTCTCCTCCAGAATTGGCCCACCAAGCTCTCAACCTCTCCTTTGAATCTCCGAATCCAATCAACTTTAGTGCACTCTCATGAAAGCTAATTTTATCTAATAGCACCCCTGAGCCTGGGATACTTCTGCCAGATGGTCATATCAACCACTAACTTCACTCATTGTTTTGCTTAGCAAGCCCATAACTCCAGCCAAGTGTCTTTGGTCTGTTCAGTAATGAAAGCAAAGGTTGTTGCTCAAGTCCTATTTTGCTTTGGAGGACTGGTCTCATCCTATGTTTTGAGTGTGATGGCCAGCTGTGTTCCAGGCATGCATCTGATGAATAATTTGTCTCAGCCAGGGATTCGACATCATGACGAGACCAATTAAGCCACTAGCCACTTCAGATCTTATTTAATCTTAAATGCAAGAGGGTACAGACATGGATCAGTGAGATCCAGACCTTCAAGGAAGACGAGAACTTGTAGTTACTTCAGCACAAATCTAAATCTCCTCCTGTTTCACAGATGCTGACTCAGAGTCAATCCTCTTAAATATAAACTATCGACTCTTCTTAGGTGACACACACACAGTGGGTCGTTTATCTTGAGCACATAATTCCTACATAATTCCTTTTCAGTGCCGTTAATGCTCCTCCACAGGGAAAGCTGCAGATCCCACCCACCAGGATCTGTTTGCCTGGTATCAAGAGGGGAAGTTCTCTAGAGACATGTGCAGTAGGTCAGTAATAATAGGTTCTCCCAAATGCTGCATTCTTTGCCTGCCATTAAAAGCCTCCATTGGGACAAAATACTTTGCTGGAAAGGACTGGAACAAAGGTACATTTCAGATCTTCTACGGCTTGATTTTAAAACCAGAGAGCCCAGAAAATGTCCCTCTGGCCCTTGCGTGAGAGAGAGAAGAGAGGAATGAGGATTACAAAGTCTGACCAAAAACTAGAGAACCTCTTTGCTAGTCGCATCCTCTTGCTGCTTCAGTCGCCCAATGTAACTGACTCATTCTACACTCAGAACTTGGGCTTCTGGAGTAGGGGCATGCAATGTTAGGTTCCCCCCCAATACACACACCCAGGCAATGTCTATACTGCACTCTTCTCGTGCAAAAGCCTATGCAAATGAAGCATGGATTAGCATATTGCTGTACTTCATTTGCATAATTAATTAGGGGGTGTTTTTGCACAAGAGCTTTAGCACAAAAAGGAGCCGTCTACACAGCTCGTTATTGCACAAAAAACCTCTTGCACAAGAGCCGTTCTTCCTGAAAAAATGAGGAAGAACAGCTCTTGTGCAAGGGGGGGGGGGTTGTGCAAAAGCCTCTTGTGCAAAAACGGCCCCTAATTAATTATACAAATGAAGCATGGCAATATGCTATTCCGTGCTTCTTTTGCATAGCCTTTTGCACAAGAAGAGTGCAGTATAGACGTAACTCCAGTGTCCTGTTGCACCACATCACATCTTTCAATGCTAGCAATCGGTTTACATCCAACTCGGTGTTTAGGTTTCTCTTGGACAAGCCACAGGATAGACATCTTCCTGCTTCAAAAAAAACGGCTGATATGTCCCACCCAGGTTTATAGGTGCCCAAACGAGAGATCTCTTTGTCCCTCATCCAACAGCTGATACTGATGAGTTAATGTGATATTGCATAGATTCTTAGGCCAGAAGGGACCAATGTGATCTTCTAGTTTCACCTCCTGGATAGATTATTTTTTGCAGGGCAGGGCATGGTTACAGTCCCCTTTTTGCAGGTGAGGGGTTTGAAGCACAGAGAGGGGTGGCCTGGAAGAACAAAGAGAGAAAAGATCTCCCAGGCCCCAGTGTAGTATAATAGCCACTGGGCCATGCTCTCAGGTATTATCTCTGGTCTGTATATAGAGAGAACCTAGCAAACTGGTGAGCAACCTGAAGTCTGCGGGCTGCATGAGACCCATCGGGGTTCTGGGTGTGGCCCCAAGACATTTTGTTTATCCTTGCCCGCACTCAGGGTTGTCAGGTTCTGCTAAGTCTGGCTGCTTAGTTTTTTCCTACTAGTATTACTAAAGTGACACGCACGTAAAGCAAAGACACATGAAGTGAGGTGCACGCTGATTGCACAAAACTTTGACTGTGAGAGCCAAGCGCTCCCCCTGCAGCCAATCAAAGTGCTGGTGTGGTTCAGTCAACACGCCCCACAAATTCTAGGTATGCAAGCACAGTTAGCAAAACTACCCTATCCCAGGAGGCTGTCTTGGTCACGGCAATCTTGCGGCCCACTGAGATGCAGGAAGGCCACTCCTGCAGCCTACTGTAATGGACCGGGCCGGGTCTGGGCACAGCTGAGGGCATCCGCTCAGGGTGAATTGCTCAAATTCGGGGCTCCTTACAGCCCCCAGGCTGGAGACCTTTCCTAATAGGCCACAAACCAGTCCCACAGAGCGCTTCAGCTGCCTGCCTGAAGCCTCATGAGCAAAACCCCTCCGACACCCCAGCAACATCCATGCCCCAGACGGCCCCGGACCTGCCCACAGGTGAGGGGTTTTAAAACCCAATCTCACCTTCCCCGAACAAGTCCTCTCTGGTTCCAAGAAACCAGCCACAGATTCCAGGTCAATTTACTCTCTGGATCTTACCTACAAATCACGCTGAGCCAATCCTTTGGAATCTACAATCTAAGGCTGTGCCTACACTGGGTCACTTATTCTGGAAAAGCAACCGCTTTTCCGGAATAAGCTGCGAGCTGTCTACACTGGCCCCTTGAATTTCCGGAAAAGCTGTGACGATTTACTGTAAGAAATCAGCTGCTTTTCCGGAAAAATTATGCTGCTCCCACTCGGGCAAAAGTCCTTTTTCCGGAAAACTGTTCCGGAAAAGGGCCAGTGTAGACAGCACAGTAGTCTTTTCCGCAAAAAAGCCCCAATCGTGAAAATGACGATTGGGGCTTTTTTCCAGAAAAGCGCGTCTACATTGGCCACAGATGCTTTTCCGGAAAAAGGGCTTTTCCGTAAAAGCATCCTGCCAATGTAGACACTCTTTTTCCGGAAATACTTATAATGGAAAACTGTTCCATTTTAAGCATTTCCAGAAAAAGGTGCCAGTGTAGACACAGCCTAAAGGTTTATTACTACAAGAAAGAAAAGCATGAGAGTAAGGTTGTTAAGGTATCATACATTACATGCATCGAATCTCCCAGTTCTTGATGCAGGCTTGCAGCAGAGATGTTACAGCTGCTGGCTTAAAAGTCTTTGGTGCACATCCTATGGCAGGATGGGTCACAGTTCTTCCCGGCTCGTGATTCCCTGCGAGGCCGCATCTGGGGTCAGAAGCAGATCTGAAGACCAACATGGAGTTGACCACATGGCATATTTATACCTCCTTCCTGGTTTCTTCCAAGCTGGCTAGAGTCACACAGCCAGTGGCCAGGTGTGTCTTTGGCCTCCAGAAATCCATTCTTCCTTTGAGACTTGCTCATTAGCATGTCTATAGGCTGAGCATTCTTCGTCTATTCTCAGCCACAAACAGAGAAATATTCAGTATCGACACAGAATACATGCTTATAACTTCACACACAGACATTATACTATTACATGAATAGCATATATAGAATCAGTATAAAGTAAGCTTTTGCTTGACACCTCACATGGCCCCCTTTATACCCACTTTTGGAGCAAACACCCCCCCTCCACAGGTGCAGCAGTGATATGGCTGCTCTCTTCAAAATCCAGTAACGTGACATCCACTCACTAGCATAGATTGCCCATTGCTGACCTACTGCACTGCAGTTGTGGTCCATGACCAGGGGCTCATAAATAGTAAAAATAGCAGGGGAGGGGCAGCTTGCCTAGTGGGTGGGGCACTGGCCGGGTTCTCAGGGACATGAGTTCTGCTTCAGACTCTGCCCATTGGCCTGCAGGGTGACTTTTCCCTCTGTGCTTAACTTTACCCATCTGCGGAGTGGGAAGAAGGGTCCTGACAGCCTCCTTGGACTGGTATGAGATCTGTTCCTGAAGAGCAGTGAGGCGGCTGTATAAGACAGTTCCAGGATTGTCACATTGTCTGGGTGTCACTAGGAAGCCTAGAAAAGCTGTTGAGCCTGTGTGACATGACAGAAAGAGCAACAAGAATGGGTAGCATTGAGGGGCTCTTTTTGTTTAAAATGTCCCTAAGTTGCATCGTCATTTGCACATGCAGGCCCGGGACTTTACAAATGACACCCAGGGAACAGAATGGATTTTCAGCTCGTTATTACTGAACTAATGGGATTGGGAGCACCCCAAAGCATGTGGGGCAGGCTGGTAGACTGCAGTAGTGCTCCTGAGTAGTTACACCCATGGGGCTGCCAACAGTGGGACAGTGCGTAAAGGTATGTCTAGACTGCCAGGGAAAACTCTGCCACGTCCCAGGAACATGTTTGCTCTTCTGCTTTTGTTCCTGGAAGAGCAAATACGCTGTTTCAGGGAGCCCTCTCTACCTCACTCTCAATGCAGAAAAGCCTCTTCTGGAAAAGCAATCGGAAAAAGCTACGGAAATTGTGTGTCACAATTTGCATAGCTTTTTCCAAAAAAAGTGATAGTGTAGACCTACCCTACGGGAATAAAGGAATAAAAAGAGGTGCCAAGAATAATCCTCTCGTGCTGCATGGCCTGCAGCCCAGTGTTCGTGCCACCATTGGGACTGGTACTGGGTTTGACCAGCGGGTACTGAAGACTCAAGCAAAGCTGAAGAATGAAACTGTGGGTCATAGAAAAAAAACAACAAAAGGTCTGGTAGCACTTCATAAATTAACAAAACAGGTAGATAGTATCATGAGCTTTCGTGAGCACAGCCCACTTCTTCAGATGACCGGAGTTATGAGTTTAGGATGTGCACACCCAAAATAAATAAGAGAGGGGAAGGGGAGGGAAGAAAAAGGAAGGGGGGTGCGAGCTAGAGGGAATCAGTAAGTATCTGAAGATTGGGTAGTTGAAACGAAGCAGATAAGAATCTAGCGGTGGTGGACATTTGTCCATTATTTAACTGTGCTGTACTGTCCAGGAAGTGGATAAATAATGGACAAACTTCCGCCACCCTATATGGGAAACCCACTGACTACTCCACTTACCTTCATGCCTCCAGCTTCCATCCCAAACACATTTCTCAGTCTATTGTCTACAGCCAAGCCCTATGATACAACCGGATTTGCTCCGACCCCACAGACAGAGACAAACACCTACAGAATCTTTACAGAGCATTCCTAAAACTGAAATACCCACCTGGTGAAGTGAAAAGACAAATTGACAGAGCCAAAAAAGTACCCAGATATGAACTACTTCAAGACAGGCCCCAAGAGAAAATAACAGAACTCCTCTTGTCCTCTAGTCCACAACTCAGACCCCTCCAGCACATTATACACAATCTACAATCCATATTGGAAAACGATCCCTCACTCTGAGAGGCCTTGGGAGAAAAGCCTATTCTTGCTTACAGACAACCCCCCAACCTGAAACGAATTCTTTCTGGTAACCATGCCACACACCCACATCATAAGCCTCCAGGAACCCAGCCCTGCAACCAAACACGATGCCAACTCTGCCCACGTATATATACTGGCGAACACATCACAGGAGCCAACAACAAAAGCTACCAAATCAAAAGTTCATTTTACTGCACATCCAGTAAATTACAATCCATCAAATGCCAGCAGTACCCCACTGCTATATATATTGGATAAACTGGACAGTCTCTGCAGGAAAGAATCAATGGACACAAATCAGATGTACATAAAGGAAACATACAGAAACCTATTGGGGAACACTTCAATCTTCCGAATCACTGTTTAAAAGATCTTCAAGTAGCTGTCTTGTCACAAACCAGTTTTACTAGCCAGATCCACAGAGAACCACTGGAATTAGAGTTCATCTGCAAATTCAATTCACATGCTAATGGATACAATCATAATGAAAGTTGGTTGGGACACTACCAACTTAAGAGCCATTGAAGGTGCAAACAGCTCTTTGTGTAGCCTCTTATGTCAGAAAGGATACTATCTATTGACTTTGATTCTTATCTGCTTCATTTTAACTACCCAACCTTCAGATACTTACTGATTCCCTCTAGCTCCCTGTCTCCCACCCCCCTTCTTTTTTTCTCCACCCCCGCCCCTTCCCCTTTCCTATATATTTTGAGTATGCACATCCTAAATGCATAAGTCCAGTCACCTGAAGAAGTGGGCTGTGTCCACAAAAGCTCATGATACCATCTACATGTTTTGTTAGTCTATAAAGTGCAACCAGACCATTTGTTGTTGTTTTCTGTTACAGACTAAGGGTACGTCTACACTACAACGTTAATTCGAACTAACGCGTCTAGAACTAAAAACTAGTTCGAATTAGCGTTTTGCTAATTCGAACTAGCATGTCCACATTAAGTGGACCCTGAACAGGGCTTAAGGATGGCCGGAAGCAGTGCCGGCAGGGCATCAGAGGAGGACTTAGAGCGTGGAGATGCTGTCTCAGGCTAGCCGAGGGCTGTGCTTAAAGGGTCCCGACCCCCACCCCGGACAGACAGTTCTCAGGGGTGCCCCGCTTGCAAAGCAGTCCTGGCTTGGAGTGCCCAGAGTACCCACACTGGGCACATCACAGCACTCGGCCATCAGACCGGCTGCACTTGCCGCAGGGTGCCATCTGGGGAGAGGGGGCAATTGGGGGGCTGCAGGAAAGCTTCCACCCCCAGAAGCCCGCAGAGCCAGCCCAGTCCTCCCCATCGGGGGCTCGTGCCCCATTCCTCCCTCACCTCCTTCCACTTACCCTTCCCTAGCCCCTCTTCTTGATGTACAAAATAAAGATAACGTGTCTTCCAAAATGGAATCTGTCTTTATTGAACAAAACTGGGGGAGACTGGGAAAAGGAGGTGGGAGAGGGGAAGAGAGAGGCTGGGAGAGGGGAGGGCAACTAAAACGATCAGGGGTTGGGAACAGGTCCCATATGAAGAGAGGCTAAAGAGACTGGGACTTTTCAGCTTAGAAAAGAGGAGACGGAGTGGGGACAGGATAGAGGTCTATAAAAGCATGAGTGGTGTGGGTTCTACAAGCAGGAGTTGGGTGGAGAGGGTGCATACAGAAAAGTTCTTCATTAGTTCCCATAAAGAAAGACTAGAGGATACCAAAGGAAAGGAATGGGTAGCAGGCTTCAAACTAGTAACAGAAAGTTGTTCTTCACAAAGCAAAGAGTCAACCTGTGGAACTCCTTGCTGCAGGAGGCTGTGAAGGCTAGAACTAGAACAGAGTTTAAAGGGAAGTGAGATCAAGTCATGGAGGTTGGGTCCATGGAGTGCTATTAGCCAGGGGGTAGGAGTGGTGTCCCTGCCCAAGGTTTGTGGAAGGCTGGAGAGGGATGGCACGAGACAAATGGCTTGGTCACTGTCATCGGTCCATCCCCTCCAGAGTCCCTAGGGTTGGCCGCTGTCGGCAGACAGGCTACTGGGCTAGATGGACCTTTGGTCTGACCCAGGATGGCCATTGTAAGCTCAGGGCTCAGGGTCAGGGGTCTCAGTGGACCCCCTTGATTCTCTTGCACACCTGCTCCTGGGTGGCCAGGCTGGCAGCTCTCCTGCCCTAGATGGCCACTTTCCTGTCCACGATGTCCACACTAGCCCAGGCAGGTGCCCGCCTCTTGCGGTCCCGGGCAAGCTCCCGGGAGCCGCCAGCCTGGTCCCGGGAAGAGGGGGAGGGCTGGGGGGCATCGGGTGGGTGGCTCGATCCATGCCAGGTGCAGGGTCTGCTGGCTGGGTGCTGGCAGGCTTGCATCTGGCACGGGCACCGTAGCCAGCCCGTGCCCCTTTAAGGGGTCCGGGGCCGGGAGGGGGGCAGTAGAGTTTCCCTGGTGTTGCCCAGAGTGGCCACCAGGGAAACCTGGGGAGGGCTAGCCTCCCACTAGTTCGAATTAAGGGGCTACACACCCCTTAGTTCAAACTAGCTAGTTTGAACTAGGCTTAATCCTCGTGGAATGAGGATTACCTAGTTCGAACTAAGCGCTCCATTAGTTCGAATTAAATTTGAGCTAACGGAGCGCTAGTGTAGCGCCTATGAAAGTTAGTTCGAACTAACGGACGTTAGTTCGAACTAACTTTGTAGTGTAGACATACCCTAACTCAGCTAGCTCCTGAAACTTCTGACTATGGGTCATGTTGTTCATCCCCTTTCTCCATGGGGAGAAGAGGATTGTCTGGATCTCCTTCAACACAGTCATAGCTCTTTCATCTTAGCATTAAAACAGATATTCTAGTCTAATATCATGCTTCAGGGCTGCAGCCAGTCACCTGCAGGGGTCAGGAAGGGATGCTTCCGTCAGTGCTCAATTGGCCAGGAGTGGAGTGGATACTTCCTTAGAAGCATGAGGATTTCATCATACGTTGGACCAGGGTGGACTAGTGCCCTGACATGGTCCAGAGAATCCTTTTCAGTTGCCTGGTGGAAAAAAGCTCACATAAATGGGGCTGGGAAAGGATTTTCCTCAGGTCAGTCTGACTGATCTTGGTTTTGTTATGCCTTTGTCTGCATTGTGAAGCAGCTACTCGAATTATGTGGGCATCGCTGGGGCCTCAGGCATTGGTGACACTTCAGAGTTTGTCTCCACCACACCAGGGATCAATTCTGCAGTGATCTTTCCACCAGCCATCGATTTATCACATCTGCTTAGACATAATACATCGATCTCCAAGTGCTCTCCTGTGGATACCATTACTCCACCAGGGCGAGAAGAATTGCTGAAGTTGATGGTCCTTTAGCACAGGCCTGCACTGCTTGAAATATTTCCTCATTTCACGATGCAGAATGACAAATTCTGGGCTGCTCTAGGAAAACTCGAATGGTTGGTTACTTACACTACAGCTATATAACCAGCTTAGATTAACTGATGTGCAATGCAAAAGCAGGCTGTCCCCCAAAGGATGTCATCTACTGCTGCCCTCTGGGTGTTGATTGTTCAAACCCTTTTTTAATCCCATTAATGCAGACTGCAACTATATACAAACCACAATTTAATAGTGAGGTTCCACCTTTTTTCTCCACTTTCATCTGAGGAAGTGGGTTTTGCCCACAAAAGCTATATATATATTTGTTAATATATATACTATATATATATTTGTTAATCTCTAAGGGTCTTCTACACTTGCTCCCTACCTCGAGATAGGGATGCAAATATAGTGTACTGAAATTGCTAATGAAGCGCAGGATTTAAATATCCCATGCTTAATTAGCATAATCACGCCTGGGCACCATTTTGAAATTGAGTTATTGTGAAATAAAATGCCCCATGTAGCAGCGTTATTTCGAGAGAAAACCCTTCTCTCGAAATAACTGTTACTCCTCATAAAATGATTATTCCAGATTAGTGTTCTCCCTTAGACTTCCTGCAGTGTAGATAGTGCCAAAAGTCAAGTTAAGGTACTTCGACTTCAGCTATGCAATTAATGCGGCTGAAGTTTCATCTCATAATTTGACCTTATCTCATAGTGTAGACATACCCATAATATAGTGCTATAGGACTACTCGTTTTTTTCACAACTTAATGAGTAAATACAGTGGAGTTTGAGCGCATTCTATTTTTGCTAGTTACATTTTATTTAGCAATGCTTGTCCCCTGGCTCACAACTACACAAATAGAGCATGTTGCAAGTGAGCTAAGAAACCAGACACAAACACTATTGACATGCAAGATGCTTACAAAGTCAGAAAAGGCCTTTGCAGCTTTTGGGAGAAGCAAAGTCATCAATCACATCATTAAAGTGTAATGACTTGGTAAAAGCAGTTTCAAAAATGCTAGAGCATGTATGTGGGCCCGACTCACTCGCTGTGCTTTGAAAACAGCTTTTGATGCATTTCTAAATGGAATAATGTTTCCAGATTAGTGTTAGATGTAGGTGCAAAAAATACAATCTCAATACTATGAAGTGCCCTTTAGCCTCCATCTTCCAATATTTTGTACATGATTTATCACTTTTCAAGCATATTCGGAATTGGATAAACTCGTCTGGATATCCATCAGCTGGTCAGCAGTGCCTCCTTCTAAAAGCTTTAGCCAAGCAAATGCATGCACACATAAAGGTAACCTTTAGCTCAGTTCTTTATACTGAAATGGGATATTGATCCTGAATCCTTGAAGATTTTCCTATCAGAAGGAGCCAGTGTTTAGAGCCGTGCCAGTAGCCACAGACTTGGGACACTTGCATTCAAATCGCGGCTCTGCCACGTGTCACTGGTCACTTAACCTCTCTGTCCTAGTTCCATCTGCAGAATGGGGATAATGGCACTTTACTACTTCCATGGTCAGTGGGTAATGCAGGCAAAGGAACCCATTGCCTTGTCAAAACTGCCTACACTGTCCAGCCACCCAACCATCGGTGACCAAGGAAGGCTAGGCCCTCACTACCCAGCTTCCCAGAGGCTGTGTAGCAGCCCCGGTCCTCATCTGGGGTCGGGCAGGACTTGGCTGGGGGAGGAGAAGGTCATTGAAGGGGCATGTTGTCGGTGGAAGGAGTGTGGCTTCAGGTGGAAGAGACGGGGCTTTGGCTGGCCTTCCCCAGCTGGGCCTTTCCCCAGTTGCCCATGACTACTTCCCAGTGGTGTTGTGAGGATAAATACATAAAATATTGTGAGGTGCTCTGTAATGGGACAGACTCTCTTAACCTAATCAATTTGGATGGCAAAGACTGAGTTCCTATTGTGACATCGTCAAGACCTAAAATAATGGGGATATGAGGAATCAGCATGAAACTTTCCTTGTTTTTTTTTGTTTTTTTTTGAGTTGCCTGATCTTCCACAGCGTGGTGACGGGGGAGCAATTTCCTTCTCACTCATGGAATGCAGGCTACAAGTTAGACCTACACATGTTATTTGCTTTTGTGATAAAAGCCCAGAGAACTGGGATTAGGAGCCCAATTTTACTAGCACTGTGCATCATGAGAGAGGAAAGAGACCATTCCTGCCCTAGGGAGCTGCTCATACTCCAAATTGATACAACAAAGGGGGGAACTATTATCTCTGGCTGTGTCCAGACTCAGGGGTTTTTTCGAAAAAAGTAGCCTTTTTTCGAAAAAACTTCCCCTGCGTCTAGACTGCAGCCGCGTTCTTTCGAAATTAAATCGAAAGAACGCGGCTTTTCTTTCGACGGCGGTAAACCTCATTCCACGAGGAAGAACGCCTTTTTCGACGGAGATCAGTGTTCAGGAGTGTCCCTTTAACCACGCGTCTCTGCAAAGGGCAGGCAGCAGCACCCGGAAGGAAATGCTGCCCCCATGCCCTTGCAGAAGCAGTTCCGGGTGGCTTTTAATTTCGAAAGAGCGTCCAGCAGTCAGGACGCTCTTTTTCGAAAAAGCGGATCGATTTTCCGATCCGCGTATTGTAGTCTAGACGCGCTCTTTCGAAAGAGGCTCTTTCGAAAGATACTTTCGAAAGAGCCTCTTTCGAAAGAAGCCTGCAGTCTAGACATAGCCTCTGTGTGATTTGGCAAGGCCACAAGTCTGCAACAGAACTAAGATCGTACTCCGGTGTCCTCAGTCCTAATCCAGTGCCTTAACCACAAAGACAGGTTTCCTCTCCAAGGTAGAGCTATTACTAGTTTCAGGGATGCCTCTAGGGGGACGCAGGGCCTGGGGCAACTCCCTCCAGGCATGGGGCCCAGGGAAACGCCCCTGCCACAGGCCTCACCTCCACATTGCCTCTGAACCATCCCACCCCATCCCCACTCTGCCCCGTCCCCAAACCCCTCTCCTGCTTTATATTGGATGAAAGCAATTTTTTTAATAACAAAAACAGCTACATTACATTTACACTGCAGGCTTCTTGCGCAAGAACTGTTTTCCGGAAGAGTTCTTGTGCAAAAGGTCTTCCACAAGAGCGTGTCCACACTGCCATGTGCTTTTGCGCAAGAGCGTCCATGGCAGTGTAGACACTCTCTTGCACAAGAAAGCTCTGATGGCCATTTTAGCCATAGGGGTTTCTTGCGCAAGAAATTCATGTTGCCTGTCTACACTGCTTTCTTCCGGAAGAGCTCTTGTGCAAGAGGGCTTATTCCTCACGGGGAGAGGAATAACTCTTCCAGAAGAAGCCCTGTTTTCCAATGCTGTACTGTACATTTACTTGCACAAAAACGCATGTGCAGTGTAGACGCTCTGCAAATTTTTGCGCAAGAACAATTGTTCTTGCGCAAAAAGCCTGCAGTGTAGATGTAGCCCTATTGTGAGAAGACCTACCCCACTGAAAAATAGCAGTTGGTTGGTGAAATGTATGGTGACTATGTTCCATATAAAACAATGGCAACATAGTGCCTTAGTTGGCAGGCTGATGTAAATTAAAGCTTGGTTTTGTGTTTAATTCCCTTGTTAGAGAGAAAATCTAAAGTCTAAGGAGCAAGGTCTTGGAAGCACTAGTTAGGTTGGGGGAGGGGACTCACTATGATTACTGACAGGTTTCAGAGAGGTAGCCATGTTACCTCCTGTTTCAGCAAAATCTACAAGGAGCCCAGTGGCACTTTAAAGACTAATGAATGTATTAGGTCTCAGAGGGGTAGCTGTGTTAGTCTGTAACTTTAAAATGACGAGTCATACTGTAGCACCTTAGGGTATGTCTACACTACAGCACTAATTCGAACTAACTTAGTTCTAATTAGTTAATTCGAACTAAGCTAATTCGAATTAGTGCATCTAGACTTAAAAACTAGTTCGAATTAGCATTTTGCTAATTCGAACTAGCATGTCCACATTGAGTGGACCCTGAACTGAGGTTAAGGATGGCCGGAAGCAGTGCCGGCAGGGCATCAGATTAGGACTTAGAGCGTGGAGCTGCTGTCTCAGGCTAGCCAAGGGCTGTGCTTAAAGGGACCCGACCCCCACCCTGGACAGACAGTTCTCAGGGGTTCCCCGCATGCAAAGCAGTCCTGGCTTGGAGTGCCCTGAGTGCCCACACTCGGCACATCACAGCACTCGGCCATCAGACCGGCTGCAATTGCCGCAGGCTGCCATCTGGAGGGGGGGTCAATCAAGGGGTTTCAGGAGAGTTTCCACCCCGAGGAGCCCGCAGAGCCAGCCCAGTCCTCCCCATCGGGGGCTCGTACCCCATTCCCCCCTCACCTCCTTCCACTTACCCCTCCCTAGCCCCCCTTCCTGATGTTCAAAATAAAGGACACGTGTGTTCAAAAATAGAAACTCTCTTTATTGAACAAAACTCGGGGAGACTGGGAAAAGAAGGTGGGAGAGGGGAAGAGAGAGGGTGGGAGAGGGGAGGGCAACTAAAATGATGAGGGGTTTGGAACAGGTCCCATATGAAGAGAGGCTAAAGAGACTGGGACTTCTCAGCTTAGAAAAGAGGAGACTGAGGGGAGATATGATAGAGGTCTATAAAAGCACGAGTGGTGTGGGTTCATAAAGAAAAGTTCTTCATTAATTCCCATAACAGAAGGACTAGAGGACACCAAATGAAATGAATAGGTAGCAGGCTTCAAACTAGTAACAGAAAGTTGTTCTTTACAAAGCAAATAGTCAACCTGTGGAACTCCTTGCTGCAGGAGGCTGTGAAGGCTAGAACTAGAACAGAGTTTAAAGAGAAGTGAGATAAAGTCATGGAGGTTGGGTCCATGGAGTGCTATTAGCCAGGGGGTAGGAATGGTGTCCCTGGCCTCTGTTTGTGGAAGGCTGGAGATGGATGGCACGAGACAAATGGCTTGATCATTGTCTTCGGTACATCCCCTCCAGGGTATCTAGTGTTGGCCGCTGTTGGCAGACAGGCTACTGGGCTAGATGGACCTTTGGTCTGACCCAGTACGGCCATTCTAAGCTCAGGGCTCAGGGTCGGGGGTCTCAGTGGACCACCTTGATTTTCATGCACACCTGCTCCTGGGTGGTCAGGCTGGCAGCTCTCCTGCCCTAGATGGCCACATTCCTGTGCCTAGTGCGGAGGTCGTGGATGAGGTCCATGATGTCTGCACTAGACCAGGCGGGCGCCCGCCTCTTGCGGACCTGGGCATGCTCCCAGGAGCCGCCAGCCTGGTTCCGGGAAGAGGCAGAGGGCTGGATGGCAGCGGGTGGCCGGCTCGAGCCGTGCCAGTTGCAGGGTCTGCTGGCTGGGTGCTGACAGGCTTGCACCTGGCACGGGCACCGTAGCCAGCCCGTGCCCCTTTAAGGGCTCCGGGGCCGGGAGGGGGGCAGATGAGTTTCCCTGGTGGTGCCCAGAGTGGCCACCAGGGCAAGCTGGAGAGGGCTAGCCTCCCACTAGTTCGAATTAAGGGGCTACACAGCCCTTAATTCGAACTACTTAATTCGAACTAGGCGTTAGTCCTCGTAGAATGAGGTTTACCTAGTTCGAATTAAGCGCTCTGCTAGTTCGAATTAAGTTCGAACTAGCGGTTTGCCTGTGTAGCGCCTATCAAAGTTAATTTGAACTAACGTCTGTTAGTTCGAATTAACTTTGTAGTGTAGACATACCCTTAGGGTGTGTCTAGACTACATGCCTCCGTCGACGGAGGCATGTAGATTAGACAGATCGGCAGAGGGAAATGAAGCCGCGATTAAAATAATCGCGGCTTCATTTAAATTTAAATGGCTGCCCTGCTCTGCCGATTAGCTGTTTGTCGGCAGATCGGGGCAGTCTGGACGCGCCGCGTCGACAAAGAAGCCTTTCTTGATCGGCACAGGTAAACCTGGTTTCACAAGGCATACCTGTGCCGATCAAGAAAGGCTTCTTTGTCGACGCGGCGCGTCCAGACTGCCCCGATCTGCTGACAAACAGCTGATCGGCAGAGCGGGGCAGCCATTTAAATTTAAATGAAGCCGCGATTATTTTAATCGCGGCTTCATTTCCCTCTGCCGATCTGTCTAATCTACATGCCTCCGTCGACGGAGGCATGTAGTCTAGACACACCCTTAGAGACTAACAAAAATATATAGATATATAGTATCATGAGCTGTTATGGGCAAAACCCACTTCATCTTTTTATCTTCTTCTTCAGCATCTGAGGAAGTGAGTTGTAGCTCGCGAAAGCTTATGTCCAATTACCCATCCAAGGATTGCTTTTTTGGCCACATCACCACACTGGGAACTCATATTCAGCTGTTATCTACATTCCCTACCTGCCCCACAAAAACACCTTCTTTTCAGCATCTTTTTCTCTTGGGCATCTGAGCAAGTGAGTTGCAGGTGACAAAAGCTTTTGGTCTAACACCCTAGTGGATTTGTTAACCTGTAAAGTGCCACGGGACTCCTCTCTGAAACCTGTCAGCTATCATAGTTAACCTCCTCCTCCCCCCCCCCCCCACACCTAACTCATGCTTTCAAGACCATAGCTCCTTAGACTTTTGATTTTTCTCTTTAACAAGAGAATTAAATACAAAACCAAGCTCTAATTCAGGTCAGCCTGCCAACACTAGGTTGCCATTGTGTTATATGGAACATAGTCACCATATTAACTTGGCTATTTTTCAGCGGGGTAGGTCTTCTCACAATAGCTGTTACTGTTTTACTGCTTACAGTGTTCTCCTGCCTAGGGATCCTTTCCTGAATTGGGGGCTTTCCTGTCAGCAGTTCAACACAGGGAAACCCTCTTCACTTCTGCTGTGCTCATTTATGGCACTTGCCAAAAAAGATAAACAACCAAATCATGCTACTTTATTGCAAAAAGGAGACTCGCAGCCTCTCATGAGCATTATAATTATGCAGTAGTAATGCCTAGAAGCCAGAGTCATGGACCAGAACCTCATTGTGCCATACACTATACAAACACATCATTACCAAATTACTTTCTCTTTACCATTTGGGCAATCCTGGGGTGCTTGGGGATTTTTTTCAATCAGTTCCATTTATGAGATCTACAGATTTCTCTGCTCTCCTTTCTAGCCAGTGGAGAACAGATTCCTTGTGCTCCTGGGGAGGTGTCTGTGTTGAGTAATATCAGTAGCATCCCTGGGTGTAGTCAATGCTAATTGGGATCCCCCCCCCCCCACCACTGATGCACCAGACCTCTGCTTGGCTTAGCACAGCATAAGGGTGCAAAGGATTTCTCGTGTTTGCACTACCCCATGCCACTGGTGCAGCATTTTATCCCCTTCCTCCTACCCCCAAATCTGCCCCAATCTCAGGGCTTCCCTGATTTGCACTGTCTTATAAATAAGGGACCAATTCATCAACAAAGCAAACCACCCTGTGGCCACAACCCTTCCCACTTCAACACCACATGGGTGGTGAAGGGATTCCCCAATTGTCCTGTAAATAGCTATTTCCACAGTGCAAAAGAGTCAGAAGATCTGACTTTTTGTATTTTAGCTTTATTTTTTATGCAGCATTCAGATGCCTTGTGGCAGGTGCCTTCTCCAAGTAAAAATGAAGTAAGATCTCCTGTAATTTGTCCTGGGGACAATCAGTAACCAACAATACATAGACTGTAACTTCCCCACTGGTGACCAGCAGGTGTATTCCAATATTACTTTATTAGTTTTGCATCAAGTAGTTCCTGGGGATCAAATCATTCTGGGTACAAACACATTAAAAAATATTAGCCATCAACATGGAGGAATAAGAGCATGATTTCTAGATGACAAAACACAGGGTGAGCACTGCCAATTACTCCTTGCAGGACTGGCTGGCTGCTAGCAAATGTTCATGTGGATTTATTCTTTGTTAAATAGGAATGAGCTAAATTGCTTTTTTATATACTGTACTTCCTATCATTGTATACACAGACATGCACAAATTAGCAGCCCTTATCTCATACTGGTGAGCAGCTGATTTCAATAGCACTACTCAAATGAGTATCTGTTCAAAATACTGAATAGTCTAAAGAAGGGAGACAGGCAGAGGGTCCCAATCTCATGGCACAAAAACTAGGAAATAGTCAATTAAATTCAAAAGGTGGAAACGTTACAAATGAACATCACAATGTGTAATTAAACTGTGGAACTCATTACCACAGGAAGTCATAGAGGCCAAAATGTATCAAGATTCAAGAAGAAACTAGACAATTTAAAGGGTACCAGGAATATCTAGAGCTACCACAATTAACAATAATACTATTGGAAGGGAGATTAAACTTCATGTTTCAAGATTTAGGCCAATCTAAATCTATTAGAGACCAGGAAGAGACCTATACCAGAGGCAGATCATCCCATGTTAACGTTATGCAGAATTCTTATATCTTCCCCTCTACAGCATCTGGTGATGGCCTGTATTGGACTAGGTGGACCACAAGTCTGATATAATCTGGCAATTCCCATGTTTAATGTATAGTCAAGACAACAAGGTCCCTAACCATGAACAGCAAATACAATATCTCAAAATTATAAGGATAACAAAGAGATCTGA
This sequence comes from Pelodiscus sinensis, assembly GCF_049634645.1. Classification (NCBI taxonomy): domain Eukaryota; kingdom Metazoa; phylum Chordata; order Testudines; family Trionychidae; genus Pelodiscus; species Pelodiscus sinensis. The sequence continues at coordinate 36,076,674 of NC_134723.1, read as the reverse complement.
ACAGTCAATCACACGGCATGCAAATGTCTGTTTACTGACCAGGTTAAGCACTGGGTTTTTTTCCCAGCACCCATTTCAGAATATGTGGGTAACTTAGATATCAATGGCCTTGTAATTCTGAAGGAGAATCTTGGAATGCATGCTTCAGTGAACATTCATATTTATTGTCTCATGAAGGAAATATTGACATTGGCTTACAATGACCTACCAACCCTCAGAATTCATTATCTGCTTCTGACATTAAAGGCCAAATTATGACTTGGACTACACACCAGTACAAAGGACAGAGCATCATCTCTTACACAGGCTATTTGGGTGTTGGGTTCAATCACACAATGGACAGTTACCTGCCTATTTCCTCCTTAACACAAATGAATGGGGAGAAGGTATTGAATGGATGTGGCCTTGGTTACTCATTACTACAGACATACTCACACCCTCATGGGACAGTCTTAGAGCCAGGGTGGGTTGGTAAAGAAAGAGAAAGGTTTAATTTATAGCAGGAAATTATTACCCTGTCATCCTTTCCCAGAAGCAAGGAGGCAGTAGGGAAGGGATTGTGACTCAGAGGTATGTATCTGATATAAAATACGTCCTGGAGTTACTTCTCATTTGGTGTAGTTTACATCTAAGGTCATGTTGTAGAGCAGGTTTTTTCTGACCATGGCTTTCACGTATAGTACATCCTGCCACACTAGGCCCCTCACTGAAACCAGACCGTGAGCAGAGGAGCATGGGAAGCACAATGCAGCTTTCTGTGAATGGAATTTAACTTTACAGGCATCCTGGGACTCACAGGCGCTGAAAAACAGGGAGGTGAGCATGACTAGATAGTGCCCAGCTGTAATTAACAGATAAGGCTCATTTGACCATGGCTTGACTGGTCCTTGAGGCAAGGGAAATAAACATAAGGTAATAAAGCACAACTGTCTCATACTGACCATGCCCCATCTGGTCCTGTCCACAAGGGGATCACGCATGCATAACAAAAACTCCTATAGGGCTGTATTATCATACTACCTCATTACCAGCCTATCAGACCCTGCCAAATGCAAACCTTAGCATGGCATTAGACATCGAATTCTTGTATAAAAGACCCTCAACCCCTTTGTTCGACAGAGGTTCCGAGTGTTGAGGGCACGTGTCTTTTTTTGCCTGGCTGAAGGATTGATCACCCTGAGGCTGCCTCCCCACCCTTCGAGTCAAAGATAAGGGTGCACGAGTCCTGAGCATGCTCCGAGTTCTAGTGTGTCTTTACACTGTTATCATTGCTGGATTTGTAAGTATTGCTGAAATATATTAGTTATTGGTTTAGTTAACAGTTGAATCGTGTTAATTTCACTGTGTAATTCTGTAAAGTGTAACTGAGTTCTATTAACCACACTGTGTAAATTGTATAATCCTGTGTTGTGTAGTGGTGTTGTATTTAGGCCAAGTATAAGTGTTAGAAATAGAAACCCAGGAGTGGTTGAGTTGTGAAGGTAGATTTATGACTAACTCCACCAGCTGCCTAAAATAACCATAAAGGGGCTGGCTGTGGACGAAATTTTTATTATCATTATATTGGCTTTGTTTTTGTATTTTTTGCTTGCATGCTGCGCTGCCTTAAGAGAATTAGAAACAGTGATTTGGTATAGTTGAATTGTAATCAAAGAAGTTTGTAATTAGTTACGTATAGCTAAGTTTAGGTTTTTCCACCCTGTATAAGCATTAGGTAAATGCTTGTTTTTTAAAAACATTTGAAAGTTATTTGGTTTTGATAAAAGAATCATTCCATTTAATAAAAAATCATTTGTTTCACCATCATCCAATAGTTTTCACTGGGTAGTCGGCTTTAACCCTTGAGGCTCCCACCACATCACCAAACCAAGGTGTAACAGGTCACAGCTAGCCCATAGCTATTATGAATAAACTGTACCCCAAATATCCTGACTTCAAAATATAAATAGGATAACATCACTGTTAAGGTGGCAAATGGTAGCATAGAAGCTCTAGCCTTAGGCCAGGTCTACAATACTGAGAAAGTCGACTTAAGATGTGCAATTCCAGCTATGAGAATAGCATAGCTAGAATCAACATACCTTACGCTGAATTTCTGCGGCGTCCCTGCTGCGGGAAGTCGACAGGAGAAACTCTCCTGTCCACTTCCCTTACTCCTCATGACTGCATTGAATACCGGGGTTGATGGGAGTGCCATCAGCATTTGATTTAGTGGGTGCTTATTAGACCCACAAAATTGAACCCTGGAAGATAAATCTCCAGCCCGTCAGTCTCTGGGTTAGTATAGACAAGGCTTTCACAAAGCAGCTTCTGGCACTTTCAATACAGACTTCTTTATTATTTTTGTTACAGCCCCAATCATCAACAGCTTCTGTTCTTCAGTGTTTATGGGAAGAGATGTTATCTGTTGAATGAGATGCTGCAATGCAGACAGCTGTCATCTGAAGCCATACAATGGGCAATAGATTTAATTTAAAATGCACCCATTTGAACATTATGAGTGAGTCCAAATACTGTGCACTTAGAGAGCCGTATCATTCCCTCTTGAAAAATCAATAGCATGCAATGGTTCAACACTAGTCAATATTACGTACCTAATCAGGCATATTGTGCTAATCACTGAGTTAAATTATTCTGCACTGGGATCGGGAGAAATTGATCACTATGAAGCTAAGGGATTTTCTATATCTCTTAAAAAATAGCAGTGGTTTGCTGGTGTTAAGCAAACCCCTGGTCTCATTTCAGTTCCCAGTGGAACAATCAGATAATTCACTGATGAGAGGCTATAAATTAAAATAATACATGTCCAGCACACAGTTGGCAGCTGTGTTGAAACTCTGTAGAGATGCCCAGGAGTGAACATACATGGTATTGAGCACCTTCTCATGCACACAGAGGGCAGCTTTCAGTCTGGCACTCTACCACCAGAGTGGTCAGGTATAGCAGTGGAAGAATGCATTGTTGCTGCCAAAGCCACATCGGTTGGGGCAATTAATGGTGCTTTTAGCTTTCATAATGGATCAACATGTAACTTTTCAATCGACCCAAAGAAACTTTTCGGTGAATTTTTGGTTTATGGAAATTTTCAGTCGTTTCAATTTTTGTCACGCTTTCAGATGGGAAATTTTTGCAAAATCTCAAAACTTCTTTTGGGGATGGGAAAACTGGTACCTGTCCATCCATACTCTCAAATGTGTCTCCATTGTCTGTGGCTATTTGTAGGGATAAAAGGTAGGTAGAGGTATTTGCTATGAAATATTGAGAATTCTTTTTATGCCAGAGGAACTTATCTCTATTTCCTATTTCCACTGCACCCATTTACCATCTCAGTGGTACCTCTAGCTCTATATATAGACAAAGAAGAGTCTTTTCTAGTGGTAAGAGTGTGACTCACCAATGGAGTGCCCCCTTGTGGTCAGGTGGAGCACTTCAGGGGGGAAATCCCAGATTATTCATCTTGTTCCCCACTTGTCCCTTGCCTTACACTTAGATTGCAAATGCTTCAGGGAGCAGGGGTTGTCTGTTGTGCATTTGTACAGCACCAAACACCACAGGCCTCTCCTTCTAGGTCAGTGGCGGGCAAGCTGTGACCCTTCTGGATAATGGGATTGCAGCCTGAAAGACATTTTGCTAATGTAAACCCTTTGCAAGCACCACCCTCTGAAGCTCCCACAGTTTAGAATCATAATATCATAGAGCTGGAAGAGACCTCAGGAGGTCATTAAGTCCAGTCCCCTGTCCAAGGCAGGACCAATCCAAACTAAATTAACCCAGCCAGGGCTTTGTCAAGCAGAGACATAAAAACCTCTAGGGGTAGAGATTCCACCACCTCCTTGGATAACCCATTCCAGTGCTTCACCACCCTTCTAGTGAAATAGGTTTTCCTAATATACAACCTAGACCTCCCCCACTGTTATTTGAGACTATTGCCATCAGTCTGCCATCCTTCACTACTGTGAACAGCCTCTCTCCATTCTCTTTGAAACCTCCCTTCAGGAAGATGAAGGCTGCTATCAAATCCCCCCTCACTCTTCTCTTCTGCAGACTAAACAAACCCAAATCCCTCAGCCTCTCCCCATAGGTCATGTGCTCCAGCCCCCTAATCATTTTGGTCACCCTCCACTGGACCCTCTCCAATGCATCCACATCCTTTCTATAGTGGGGGGAGGAGCCAGAACTGGACACAATACTCCAGATGTGGCCTCACCAGAGCAGAATAAAGGGGAATAATTACCTCTCTAGATCTGCTGGCAATGCTCCTCCTAATGCAACCTAATATGCCATTAGCCTTTTTGGCTGCAAGGACACACTGTTGACTCATATCCAGCTTCTCATCCATTGTAACCCCCAGGTCCTTTTCTGCAGAACTGCTACTTAGCCAGTCAGTCCCCAGCTTGTAACAATGCTTGGGATTCTTCTGTCCTAAGTGCAGGACTCTACGCTTGTCCTAGCTGAACCTCATCAAATCCTTGCCAATGGATAGTGCAGGAAGTGGCAACCAGCACATCCCCGCAGCCTCTTCACCTACAGGCACCACCCCTACTGGCTGGGAACAGTGAATCACAACCACTGGGAGCTGTGATGGTGGACAATCGACATCAGCAAAGTATCTCATAGCCTGCAGTCAGATTACCCTACTGGGCCGTATGCAACCCACGGGCTGCATGTTTCCCTCCACTGCTCTAGATATCTGGAAACACTATAAATAATATAATCTTTCGTACCCAACTACTTCCCTTCTCTCAGCAGCATTCTTTGTTGCCTCCTCCCCATAACTAAAGCCATGTTACCTCTTTTGTCCCAGTAAGGTAGCCAGTATTCAGGGCCTTGTAGGGTTATTTCAGTTAGGATAGGGAGTCTGAGATATGAGTTGGGTCTCGGTGTGATGTAACATTATTTACAGAGTCCTGTTCACCTGAGCGCACACACAACTCCTTCTGGGTTTTCTGCCTCACCACATGAGCCTGCAACTGGCATCCCAGCGCTGTGTTTGCAGCCAGGGAAAACCTGGGTTAGGGCTGACCTACCATCCAGCCAAGTGATGGTCTTTGGCTCCAAGGCTCCGCTGATGGCAGCTATTAGGGGCTTATCCCACTGACTTTCAATGAGAGTGATGAGCCAGCTCATGTAAGCACCTTCCACAGTAAAGTGTATTTACAACTTTAACTGTCTTGACACAGTTTTCAGCTAAGGACTGAAAACTTATTCTCCAGCATGGAATTGACAGGTGACCATCCACTCTCTCTGCTGTCTGCTCATTATCAACTTACCCAAGTCACTGCAGACTCTGAACAACAGCTGTTTAGCCACAGGCTTTAATGCTAACTGCTGCAAACCATGAGCATGAATCCAGGATGCCCTGGGCTGGGAACATGGGCTCCCAGTTGATTGGCAACTGCACTCAGATCAGTGTGGAGCACAAAAGACAAATTCATCTCCACAGGGAATAGTACTGCAGTGCTCACTAAGCCAGATATGCCCGGAAAACAGGGATGGAAACAAATGAGACCCAGTTCCCTGAATCTGAGTGAGCCTGTCCATCTGTCTCTTGAAGCGAAATATGAGGGACAGATGCATTACTTGTCTATATGGGCTCTAATACCAGCAATTTCCTGTGCTATGTGGTTCACAAAACTGTGGCACTGTTCCTCCAGATGCAGCTTGACTGGCAGTGTAAAACAGCTACACACTGTACACAGTGTTTCTTAAACTGTGTTTCGTGGCACACTGGTGTGCCGTGAGAACAACAGAGTTCAAAATGGCTGCCCTTAAAGGGGCAAGCGATTTTTTGGGGGGGGGATGTCAATAACTCCCCTGCTCCATTTTTTTGGGGGTCTCAACAAAAAATTCTTAGTGTTCCTCATAGAAAAAAGTATTGTTTGGTGTTCCTCAGTATTAAAAAGTTTAAGAAACACTGCTGTACAGGGATTTCAGAGAGAAATCCTGCGATCAAAACAGCAGGACTGGCAGAAACCAAAGACACTTTCAAACTTCTAATGTTTATGCATTCACCACTGAACATCAGTCCTGCATAACACCCCCATATAGCACTTCTCATCAGATCACTTCACGAAGGAGGTCAGTATCAAGACCCCCATTTTACAGATGGGTAAAGTGAGGCCCAGAAGGGTTAAGCAAAGTCACTCAGCAGGCCAGTGATAGAATCAGGAACATAGCCTCAGTCCCTTGCCTGAAAGAACTCAAATGTGGAACTATTAACTGTGGTTTGTAACCTGTCCTTTAAATCAGCTTCTGTACCTAATGACTGGCAGATAGCTAACATGATGCCAATATTTAAAAAGGGCTCTCGAGGTGATCCTTGCAATTACAGACCAGTAAGTCTAACATCAGTACCAAGCAAATTAGAACAAAATTGTAAGACACATTAATGAACATAATTTGTTGAGGGAAAATCAACATGGATTCTGTAAAGGGCAATCATGCCTCAGTAATCTACCAGAGTTCTTTTAGGGGGTTAACAAACGTGTGGACAAGGGGGATCCAGTGGATATAGTATACTTAGATTTCCAGAAAGCCTTTGACAAGGTCCCTCATCAAAGGCTCCTAAGTAAAGTTAGTTGTCATGGGGTAAGAGGGAAGGTCCTTTTCTGGACTGGTTAAAAGACAGGAAAAAATGGGTAGAAATAAATGCTAAGTTTTCAGAGTGGAGGGAGATAACTAGTGGTCCCCAACGGTCTGTTCTGGGACCAATCCTATTCAACTTATTTATAAATGATCTAGAGAAAAGGGGTAAACAGTGAGGTGGCAAAATTTGCAGATGATACCAAACTGCTCAAGATAGTTAAGACCAAAGTAGACTGTGAAGAGCTTCAAAAAGATCTCACCAAACTAAGTGATTGGGCAACAAAACGGTAAATGAAATGTGATAAATGTTAAGTAATGCACAATGGAAAAACAATCCCAAGTATACATACATTAAAATGGAGACTAATTTAGATATCTCACTCAAGAGAGAGATCTTGGAGTCATTGTGGATAGTTCTCTGAAAATATCCACTCAGTGTGCAGTGACCATCAAAAGCGGAAAGAGAATGTTAGGAATCATTTAAAAAGGGATAGAGAATAAGAGAGAGAATATCTTATTGCTTCTATATAAAACCATGGTACAGCCACTACTTGAAAATTGCGTACAGATGTGGTCGCTTCATCTCAAAAAAGATATATTGGGATTGGAAAAGATTCAGAAAAGGGCAACAAAAATGCTTAGGGGGTTTGGAATAGGTCCCATCTGAAGAGAGATTAAAAAGACAGGGACTTTTCAGCTTAGAAAAGAGGAGTCTAAGGAGGAATATGACAGAGGTCTATAAAATCATGACTGGTGTGGAAAAAGTGAATAAGGAAAAATTATTTACTTATTCCCACAATATAAGAACTAGGGGTCACCAAATAAAATTAGTAGGCAGCAGGTTTAAAACAAACAAAATAAGTTTTTCTTCACTCAGCACAGAGTCAACCTGTGGAACTCCTTGTCAGAGGATGTGGTGAAGACTAGGACTTCAACAGGGTTCAAAAAAGAGCTAGATAGATTCATGGAGGTTAGGTTCATCCATGGCTATTAACCAGGATGGTTATGAATGCTGTCCCTAACCTCTGTTTGTCTGGAAAAAGGTGTCAGTAGAGGGATCAGGTGATGATTACCTGTTGTGTTCCCTCCCTCTGGGCATCTGGTATTGGCCACTGTCAGCAGATGGGATACTGGGCTAGATGGACCTTTGGACTGACCCAGTATGGCTGTTCTTTTTGTTTTGTTATGAGTGCTCTAGTTGCCAAAATACACTGACTAATGTGATGCTTTCCAGCCAGAATCCAACACACAATAGATATTTCCCTCACCAAAAAAGCATTTAATTTTTTTAAATCTCATTTTGCAGTGACATGCACTTCCATAGTTAAGGTTGAGTTTCCATTTCAAGCCTGATTTTGACCATGCCTCTGAAACCCACCAAGATGTTATATCAGCCACAAAATTGGTAGATTAGACCTGGGCTCAAGACTGAATTTATTTTATATGATTTAAAGTGAATAGGGCAAGGGCTTCAGGTTATGACAGCCTGAAAATTGAGTTGTATGTCCAGGATATTCTTCTAGGGCCATGGTTCCCAACACGGGACATTTGTATGTGCCCGCCAAGTGCTCGGGGCTGGCCTGGCCCCGGGCACATGGCGCATGGTGAGTGCCGGCCCCGGGAGCGCCACGGATTGGCCGCCCGCACTCTGGGCGCGGGGTGCTTGCAGGGGGCGCCGGCCCCGGGCGCGCGGCGCTTGGCGGGGGGAGCACCGGCCCCGGGCACGTGGCGCTTGCGGGGGGGAGCGCCGCCCCCTGGCGCCCGGCGGGCGAACGGCCACGCCCCGTGGCGCCCGGCAACCTCAAATGGTTGGGGACCACTGTTCTAGGGTGTGTCTAAACTACATGGCTCCATTAATGGAGCCATGTAGATTAGGCTGATCAGCAAAGGGAAATGAAGCCGCGATTTAAATAATTGTGGCTTCATTTAAATTAAATGGCTTCCGCGCTGAGCCGGCAAACAGCTGATCAGCTGTTTGTTGGCTCAGCGCGCTAGCCTGGACGCTCCCACGCCGACCTGAAAGCCCTTTATCGACCTCCCCGTTATGCTTCATAGGATGAGGTTTACCAGGGAGGTCGATAAAGGGCTTTCTTGTCGGCACGGGAGCGTCCAGACTAGCGCGCTGAGCCGACAAACAGCTGATCAGCTGTTTGTCGGCTCAGCGCGGCAGCCATTTAAATTTAAGTGAAGCCGCAATTATATAAATCGCGGCTTCATTTCCCTTTGCCGAACAATCAAATCTACATGGCTCCGTCGACGGAGCCATGTAGTTTAGACATATCCCTACAGACCTTATAATTTATATCTATTCCAGGTACTCTATGTCTCCACACACACAGGGACACATTCTCAGGTGGCACTTGAAGATTGTGCAGTTATAAAAATATATGCCTGAGTATGTGCACAGACACACTACCTCCTCTCCCCAACTCCCGCCACTGCCTACCTTATGCTTTTGAATATATAGTTAAAGAGGTAAAACCCCAAACAACCAGAATAGCTATATTAAATTAAATGCTGTGAACACACTAAGCTGTAAAAGGGCTGTAAAATATTTATGCCTGTATCTATATTTATTTTCTTGTTTATGTTTATTCCAGTAAGATTCAGGTTTGAGCCTTTGTAAAAAAAAATACAGTTTAGCCTGTGAGATGCAGCCAGTGGAGAATGGCAAATATAATTTTTCTCTCAGCTGAGAGAACGACAACAATGTCCAATACATCAATGAGATTTCAGTCTGCGTTAGCATCGCTGATGGAACAGGAAATTGGATTCCGCTGTCTAATCCATTGTTAATGACTCCACTTCATAAAAATACTTAGTCTTCATTATAACTTCGTGCTGTTGGTAATAGTTGAAACCTTGGGGAAAGTCTTCCCGGAAGAATCAATTATCCAACATGTCACCTTTTAATTCTATGATTTATTGATTTTTTTTCCCCCACTGGTTTAGGCCTTGAACCCAAACTTTACAGGAAGGTCACACTGATGTTTGCCTTGACTTCACAGTAATAAACACATTTCAAGTCTTAGTGGAATAAATATTAGCATCTTTAAGTAACGCATATGAAAACAGACCAATGAATTGCATTTTAGTGAAATGGGTGCTGTGATTATTTTTAGATTCGAACAGCTTCGGCTCCTATTTTGCAATCAGCTTTGAGTAGGTAGATCCCTGTGCCTGACAGGAGTCCAGTTATTCTCAGCAGGAGGTGACTTGGGGTAAGACTGCACCTGCATAGATGAAATTGCAGCATCTGGCCCTTAAAATATACTGGAAAGACAATATCGTCTAAGGCCTGCACTTTGTAACCATTACAATAATTGGTCTCAGCACGGGTTACTTAAGATGCCTGCAGTTTGGATTATTTTAACGGTGAGCTAAGTAGCTATCCCAAAGTCGCTAGGGGAGACATTAACAGAATTGCAAATAGAACCAAGAGCCCTGTTTCCCCAGTCTCCTGTTCCAACCACTGCACACAGGGATCTTGGAGATTCAAACATACAATGTGCCAGTCTGAGAAGAAATTATGGGCTTGGAGCATAAGGCCTACCTCACTGTCCCCAAAGAAATACAGGATCAGAATACTAGTCAACCCCCTCGTGCAGAGTTCGGAAGGAGTCACCTTTCACCAGGGATGGAGCAATGGGTTAGAAATCTATCAACTTGCCCCAATATATTAATTTAGATGGAACCTTTGGACCCAAAAATCCAAAGGTGGTAACATGACCCTGTCCCTGTCCAACATTAAAGGAGTTTGACACAGTTCGTGGTTTGATATTCAAACACCTCAGTCTGCTTAGTACCATGGCAAAAACACATTTAAAGAGAGTCATTAGAAAGGGGAAAAAAACCTTTCATACCATTTAGGGCCATATCTTTTTTAGAGGGAAGATTGACACTGCAGTGATCAATCTTCCTGAGTTTGATTTAGCAAGTCTAGTTAAGCCTCACTAAATCAAACTCAGAAGGTGCCCCCATCATCACTGGTACTCCTGCTTCTTCTGTTTGTTCCCATCAGCCTCCCTCTGTGGGAATGGTGGGGAAAGGCAAAATAAAGTAATGTAGCTGGAGTTGCATATCTTGATACGATGTTCCCTATGAATTTAGACCTGGCTTAAGAGATGATACACAAGATGGTAGTAACTGTCTTTCTGGGGGAAAAGAGAAACTGTTTGTTAAGATGAATTTATCATAGAACCATAGAGCTGGAAGAGACCTCAGAAGGTCATCAAGTCCAGCCCCCTGCTCTAGGCAGGACCAATCCCAACTAAATCAACCCAGCCAGGGCTTTGTCAAGCTGAGACTTAAACACCTTTAGGGATGGAGACTCCACTACTTCCCTAGGTAACCCATTCCAGTGCTTCATCACCCTCCTAGTGAAATAGTTTTTCCTAATATCCAACCTGGACCTCTCCCACCACAACTTGAGACCATTGCTCCTTGTTCTACCATCTGTCACTACTGAGAACAGCCTCTCTTCATCCTCTTTGGAAGCTCCCTTCAGGAAGTTGAAGGCTGCTATCAAATCCCCCCTCACTCTTCGCTTCTGCAGACTAAACAGACCCAATTCCCTCAGTCTCTCCTCATAAGTGAGATGCTCCAGCCCCCTAATCATTTTGGTTGCCCTCCGCTGGACCTTCTCCAATGCGTCCACATCCTTTTTGTCGTGGGAGGGCCCAGAACTGGCCACAAGATTCCAGATGTGGCCTCACCAGAGCCGAATAAAGGGGAATAATCACATCTCTGGATCTGCTGGCAATGCTCCTCTTAATGCAACTAATACACCATTAGCCTTCTTGGCTACAAGGGCACACTGTTGACTCATATCCAGCTTCTCATCCACTGTAACCCCCAGGTCCTTTTCTGCAGAACTACTACTTAAGTGGTTGGTCCCCAGCTTGTAACAATGGTTGGGATTCTTCCATCCCAAGTGCAGGACTCTGCACTTGTCCTTGTTGAACTTGTTATTGTTAAAATCTGATGCCATTTCCTAGGAAACAAAATAAGACAAAGACACAGAAAGAGAAAGGTGAGTAAAAAACACCAAAGAGAGAAAATGAAGGAACAAGACCTGTGGGGCCATAAGGGAAAGACAGAGTCTCCTCCTCCAGGTGGCATTTGGGATGTAGCTGGAGGAGTTGGTGCTGTCATCTGGGTCCCTCTTTCTGCTCTGATCTGATCAGGAGATTGCTCAGGATTAAGATGAAGTCTGGGGTCCCAGAAGATAGTGGTCTTGGTAGACATGACAGGGAAGCACCCTCTATCCCAGTCTCTTGACTTTCAGTCAGCCAGCATTTGTACCCCCTGCTCTGGGTCAGCCAGCATTGCAGTTGCCTCCTCTCCCCTCACTGCCAAATTCTTCTATTTTAAGGACCCCAAAAGGGAGTGACGGATGGACTAACCCATCCCCTCACTACTGTGTCCACCATTTAGGCCTAAATTTCCAATCCACAAATTTTGGTTGACAGATTTCCAGACTCACAATGTTCTTGTTTACCAGGCGTGACTTTAACCCAGTCGTTGAGTTATATCAGTAGGCCTTTCTGGTTCAGCTAATTCATTCTGTCTCTTTTTGGCACCTTTCCCCACTGACATTAGTCTGTTAGGCTATTGTAAACAGGACTATGTAGCACTTTAAAGACTAACAAGATGGTTTATTAGCTTTCGTGGGCCAGACCCACTTCCTCAGATCAAATAGTGGAAGAAAATTATCACAACCATATATATTCTTCCACTATTTGATCTGAGGAAGTGGGTCTGGCCCATGAAAGCTCATCACCTAATAAACAATCTTGTTAGTCTTTAAAGTGCTACATAGTCCTGTTTTTTGTTTCAGCTACACCAGACTAACACAGCTACATTTCTATCATTAGGCTATTGTGACCTTTTACAAACTTTCACTCATGTTTCACAATTGGTCTCAAAATCAGGGTAAATCTATAAGCTCAATTATTACATCACCATCCACAAAGTAGCAGCAAGGAAGGGGGAAGAAAGCTAGTTCTTCTTGGACAATGGATACCTTTGGGTGGAAAAATAAGGCTTTCCCTTGCATTCCCCAAGTCTGACTGAATCCCAAAAGCAAACCTCCAAATCACGGGAGTTTTATTTTGTTTAGGGCTCTGATGTGAAATAGCCAAACAAGTCCAAGCACAGGTCTTTGTGGTGCATGCAACTGAGGTTTCCTTGGATTTAGTCACTTCCCACTTCTGCTTCATTTGCTAAACACAGACCCAATTCTCTGGACTAAAATTACCCAATAGTTAGTGTGCTGTTGAGACGTTGCCCTGCTTCTCACAGGATTTCAGACTCGTTGAAGGCCATTGGCATAAAGCAGTGGTTCATCTCAATCTGAACTGTAGAACTGATTTCTGGGAAGAAATCTCTGGAAAGCCACTTCTATTTGGAGAGTCTGCCTTAGACTTTGCTCTCCCATGAGTTCACACTAGAGTCAACAATGAGCTCTTGCCTGCTGCCCTTGCACTGCATTCTGTGCATTAATCAAGTTAAAAGGCACTCAGATAACACCCACTATAAATAAAGCTAGTAGCCACAATGCCGATAAAAGAGACTGCATGTGATTCCAAAATTCACTTGGTGACATTGCAACAAAGTTCCAAGTGTGAAGTCATTCTTTTAGACATGGCTCCACTTACCTCACTAGTGCCTCCTACTGGCCATTTTGGGATTATCACCATACATCAATATCACATCTGCTCTTGGACCCACATCACTCCAAGGACTGTGATTTCCTCTTCATAATGCAGCCTTCTAGGCATGTTCACAATTTGCGCTTGCCCCTCCCAGGTGCCCTGCAGTCAACTGTCTAGCCACTTCCTGAGTGGTGAATGGCAAGGTAGAGACCCAGACCTGTCCACTACACCATGTGTTGACTCAGTGAACCTGTAGATTGCAGACCCATACTCCATCTTCTCAAACTCCTCAGTGCATTTCCTTAGCCCACATGCTCAGTCCCAGCATCTCCTTCACCCTTTCCTCAAGGCCTCAGCATGCCAGTCCTAGCAGCCAGACAGGACCTTCCTCTGGTTCTCCTGTTCCTACCTAGCACTGTTCTCTCCAAGGTGCTAGCTTCCATCTACCTGCAAGACACCCAGTTCTTTCTCCTTGAGCTCCATGGAGCTACAGATCCTTCTCTCATGGTCTTTTCATATGGCCTGATTGACTGCTCTTCACAGACCTTTTCCTATTGGCTGCTTTTTGTGTTGCCGCCCTAGGGCTCTGTTATCCCTGTTAATGGCCAGCATGGAGCAGAAGCTTACATTGGAGTAAATCAAGAGTAACAGCTCTTGAACTGAAGAAAAAGGAGCTTTACTAGCATGAATGACACCAGAATCAGGCCCCACATACCTAAAGCATGCTTGTTTTCCCCAAACATGCCGTTGGAACCCACAAATGGTGGAGAAAAGAGGAGCAAAAGCAAGAAAGTCAAGATTTTCAAACATTAAACTTTTGCTGCTAAGGGCTGAATTCCCTCTACTGGATATGTTCAAGTGTCTGGCCTCTCTGGGGACAATTCTCCCCAGATGCAGGTAAGCAGCCATGTAGCCTGTATTTCATTTGATTGTCGGTTTTATGCCTATTTACTCTCTTGGCAATGATATCTAGGACAGATGAGTTTGAGAGTTATGAGGGGATAATATACTCTCCCTTTCTCCTCGGCTAGATAACTGCTGGTTGCCAAGCTATTACTCTCTCTTTTCCCTGAAGGAAGGTATAGTGCTTTCGGAGGGAAATGCTTGTGTTGCAAAGATCGCTTTGTTGAAGGTTAAGTTGAGGAAAGCATTTCTGAAAATTTACTGAAGTACAGCCACTTCTGTTTTCCATCATTTCAAAACATGTTCCTCTGAAGTGATGTTCTCCCTGCATTAGAGGACAAACGTGTATAGCTCATGCCGACTCTTTGCTGTGAGAGCTCCAAAAATGGCTTTTGCCCAGATTTTGGAATATAGAGTTTTCTTGGTAGAAACTGTGGTGATATTTTCAAAATATCTTAGCACATTTCACAAAGACTGGGGGTGTTAACTGTTTTAATCTAAGACTGCTAATGTTAACCCTTCAATATCACAAGTACAGACAAGTAATGATATGGGGATGAGTGAAAAATCTGGAATATAGGTAGAGAAAAGAGACCTACATAATAAATTATTTAGGTTAAAATGATGTTATGTGAAAATGTCTTTAGATAACAGCTAATAAAAATAGAGGATTACAAACAATGTTCCCTGTACAGTGCACTTGTGAAACTGCTCAGGAGAAATTCAGATGCTACCAAGCTGATTAACAGAGTGCCCACATAGAGGTTTTATGTTTATATTGGTGGTGCACATTCACACATGCCTCAGTGCACATACAATTATTCCACACATACATGGAAAAGACTAAAAGGAACATTGATTACAAAATTATCCCACCACGAGAGACTTGCTGAACCAGAGTTTGCAGAGAAGGAATTAACAAAAGTGCTTTTTCCTTTCATTTTAAATAGGCAAACTTTTACCTAATGACAGGGATGGCCTCCTGCTTTGCACATTGGAAGTTCTGCCTGGTCCCTGTTTATTCAGATCTCCTGGTATGTATGGCATTGGTAATGACTGTTGCTCTATTCAGACTCTAGGCAGAGGATCACAAGGTGAATCTGAGGGAGCCCATGGGATTATAGTGCTGAGAAAATATCCAGAAAAAAGATGTGCACAAACAGTTTAGTGCGAGATCAAACATCTCATTAAGGTAATTTATATGGACAAAGCTGTCAGCTTTACTTTCAATCTTGAACTACCAGGTGAACCTTGTACCTTTGAGCTTGCAAAAGAGAAAAGCTTGGAATTTTCCCATCCAGTACTTTATGATCTTAATAATCATGGAGAGATGAATTTGAACCATCTCAGCAAGCTATTGAAAAAGAAATCCTACTTCTCTAGGCAGTATTACTAAAAGAAGGCCTCATGTTTAGAGTGAAACATAATAGCAGCTGAATCTAAATAGTCAGAGCCCTGCATGGATACAAAATGTGTATCTGTAGCCACATCCCCATCCACAAAAATGAGCCATGGGTAGTGTTCCCTCTAAGATTTTCCATCCATGAGAGGAGTGAGTTCGGTCTTGTGCACCAATGTTGAGGTCATGTGCGCTTGTTTGGATGTGTGTCACAAAGATTCATATTTAAACATGAGTCTTGTTACTTCTGTAACAATAACTTAATAAATTTTATTAGTTTCTATTCAGTGTGAAACAACTTTCACCCTATCTCCCTGAATCCATGTACATATTTTCCTTCATGTGTGCATTTTCATTTAAGTTCATTTGAAGAATACTGCTGTTAGATTTCCTAAACTGTGAAATGTTCCAAAACAAAGCAAATAACTTTAGTTCAAGCCCCACAGGTATCACAAAGTACAAGTTTCAGTTTCCTCCCCTCTGTAGAGGGCTTACTTTAATTTGTGCCACTATCAAAATGTTTACAGATCTACAATGTGGTCTAGAAATTTGTCTTTAAAATAGTGCTTTTCATTTTACATAATAAAGGTATATAAAACAAATATGCAAGGGTCCCCCCATGGTGATCCAAAAACTCCTCAGCTACAACGTAAGAAAGGGGGCAACATGATTTTAATGTTATACTATAGAAAAGACAATGTTGGAAGCAACCCTATGTTAGTAAGAAGAGACAATATTTGACCTAATAGCTCTTTTCTATCTCCAGTCTCTCTTATTCTCTTTCAGTATGTCTACACTAGCCCCCCAGTTCGAACTTGGGAGGCTAATGAGGGCGACTGAAATTGCAAATGTTCCTGGGTGGCCGCCATTTTGGAAATTGACTAGCCCGGAAGAACTGTCCGCATCTTCACGCGGCAGAGAAGGGCGATTCCAAAATAAACTCCTTACTTCAAATGACCAGTTAAATCTTATAGGGGGCTAGTGTAGACATACCCTTAGGGTGTGTCTAGACTACAGGGTTTTGTCGACAAAAGTGGACTTTTATCGACAAAACAATAACTGCGTCTACACTACCGCCGAGTTCTGTCAACATAACGTCGACAGAACTCAGCAGTTTTGTCGACGGTGGTAAACCTCATTCTATGAGGAATAACATCTTTTGTCGACAGAACTTTGTCAACAGAAGGTATTATTGCATCTACACTGTCCTTTGCATCTACCCTGTCATGTCGACAAAGCGGCTTGCTTTGTCGACAGAACTGGATGTAGTCTAGACGCTCTTTGTCAACAGAAGCTTTGTCGACAGTATCTGTTGACAAAGCCTCTGTCAACAAAAGCCTGTAGTCTAGATGTACCCTTAGGGTACGTCTATACTGCATGGCTATTTTGGGATACCAGAGGTATCCCAAAATAGTTACCTCACATCTACACAAGCCACCTGTATTTCAAAATATTTTTCTAAGCAATGGGCATGCTATTTCGGCATCCCAGTATCCCTCGTTCCACGAAGGTTAAGAGATGTCTTGAAATAGCACGTTATTTAAAAAATTGGTACTGTATAGATGCGCTAAATTTCAAAATAGCCAATTTTGAAATTCAATCGAAATAAGATATGCAATTTGCATAGTGAAAATTGCGTATCTTATTTTGAGTTTAGACACACCTTTAGTGGCATTATTTATTAAATGCTAGCGATTGCTTCGCTCTGGGCAAAATATTGAAAAGAAAATATTTTGTGCTACAAAAACTTTAAAATCAAAATAGACAGGTACAATGAAATGACATGAAAGATGAAGATAAAGAGGGTTCTATGGGTCTGACCCAAAATCCATTGAAACCAATTGAAAACTTTCAATGGGATTTGGAACAGGGATTTAGAGCATAACTTGGATGTTTTTAATGGGTAGGTTGACTACAATTGACTGACATGTTTTAATATAAACAAAAAGATCTCAAATGGACTAGACATCTTTGTAAAATGTCCATTTTCCCCAAAAAGCCATTTTCCATCAAAATGTTTGCCCAGAACAATTTTTTCTTCTTTCAGATCATTTGCAACTGCTCTGGTTTCTGCAAGATTATTATTTATTTGCGAAACTTCTTCTAACAGTTCAAAACACATTTCAGACTGAGATGGTTATTAAGTTTTCAAGTTTTAGTATGCACAATTACCTTTTAGTGGTCGGTGTTTGGTCACTTAATAACATTACATTTTTCTGCTTCCTGATTGGAAGACTCATTTTTTAAACAAGCGAATAATGAATGAGTAATCAGATAAACAACTCTGCTCCCATTGACTTCATGGGAATTTTGCAGTGCTATCTTAATACTGAGCTTTTTTGAAAATCCTATTTTACATTTTAGACTCTCCAGCTAAAAAAAACTTACATATATGGCTAGCTTTACCCATGTGACCAGTTCCTTAGCAGTCAATGGGACTATTCTCATGAGTAACGTTAAGCAGGTGCATAAGATCTGTAACAACAGCCCGTCTTTAATAACAACCCATCTCCCAACCCAGTCACTGGCAAGGTGACAAAACCCATGGAAGTCAGATCAATAAAGTCAAGAATTCACAATTAAAGATGTATAATTAAAGACTTACACAAAGGATTTGGTGGTAAGACAGGGGGCCAGAAATTTACTTTGGTGGTACTCTGGCTCAGGCCAGGGCTGCAGGAGGAACTGCCGTCACCTGCAGCATGGCTCCAGTTCTGGCTCTGGCCATGGCCACTGAAAGAGCTGATGCCGCCCGCATCACAGCTCCGGCTCTGGCCTCGGCCGGGGCCATCAGAGGAGTAGCTGCTGCCTGCATCGTGGCTCCAGCTCTGGCCCACAGCTCCAGCCCTGGGGAAGGGTTTAAGCTAGGGCCAGGGCTGCAGATGTCTGCCCTACTGCCCCAACCCAGAGCAGCTGAGCAGCCACTGCGCGGCTCCGCTGAGGAAGTGGGCAGGCCTCAAATTCTTGGTGCGCATCCGTGCAGACGTGCATCGTAGAGGGAACACTGTCCATGGGGATCCGCATCTACATCCACAGATGCAGATACCCATGGATATAAAGCAGATATCCACAACTTTGCAGAGTTCTAGATACAAAATTTGTATTCGCCTCCACCTCCCTTTCTGAAAAAATGAACCATGGGTATCCATGGATTTGCAGGGCTTTATAAAGAGAGTTGCAGTTTATGAAACAAACTCACAAAAGCAAAGCAAGCCATAGATGAGGCCAAAAAAAAAAAAAAAAAAAAAGAAAGCATATTGCATAGCTGGTGAGCCTTTGATATGTTAGCTTCCCTCAAGTTCCAAAATCCTTCAGTTGGTAAGCAAAGCATGGCTAGGAGCGTAGGAGAGCATTAGTGTTCTTCTATCAGTGCATGCTCACTTTCCTCACCAATCCCTGAGGAAGGGTGGATCTGGACTGAAAACTGAATGTCAGTCCTGTGTCCCTGTTAAAGACACCTACGTATAGCCTGCCTGGAGGTTCCCAGCAGGCTTGAGTCTTGTTGGTCTGAGGTAATATAATTAATGTCACTCAACATAAGAATATAGATCCTATCAAAACTATATGATACTTTTCTCAACCAAGCTTGTAATCCAATTAAAAAAAAAGGTAACAGTGATGTTGTAATATACTTTGATTTCTGTAAGGCCATGTGGTACCACCTGGCATTTTGATTAAACACTAAAAAGATATAAAATTGATCGGGCACATGTGACGTGGATTAAAAGCTGACTAACTAATAGGTCTTATAATGTAATTGAAAAGGAGGAATCATCATAGAACACGCCTAGTGGGGTCCCTCAGGGATCGCTACCTGGACCAATGCTATTTAACATTTATATCAGTGACCTAGAAGAAAATATCAAATCATCGTGGATAAAAATTTCAGATGACATTTAACATTGGGGAAATGATAAATAACGATGAGGACAGGTTGCTCAGGCAAAGCAATCAGGAGCACTTGGTAAGCCGGGTGTAAGCAAACATGCATTTTAATACAATGAAATGTAAATGTATACATCTAGAAACAAAGAATGTGGGGCATACTTAGAGCATGAGGGATTCCATCTTGGCAAGCAGTGACTCTGAAAAGAAGTTTAGGGAGGTAGCTGTGTTAGTCTGTTTCAGAGAAAACAAAACAAAACAAAAAAAACAAGGGGTCTGGTGGCATTTTACAGGCTAACAAATTAACT
This sequence comes from Pelodiscus sinensis, assembly GCF_049634645.1. Taxonomy (NCBI): domain Eukaryota; kingdom Metazoa; phylum Chordata; order Testudines; family Trionychidae; genus Pelodiscus; species Pelodiscus sinensis. The sequence continues at coordinate 36,056,938 of NC_134723.1, read as the reverse complement.
AGGGTATTAGAGCATAAGCTTTTGTCAGCTGCAACTCACTTCCTCAGATGCTGAAGAGAAAAAGATGCTGAAAAGAGGGTATTTTTGCAGGGCAGGTAGGGAATGTAGATAATGAGCTGAAGGTGCGTTCCCAATGTGACATTGTGGCCAAAAGAGCTAACGCAATCTTCGGATGCTTCAACAGAGAAATCTTGACTAGAGCTGACAGAAATGTAACTGCTGCTGGAATATTGTGTCCAATTCTGCTGTCCACAGTTCAAGACGCATGTTGGTATCAAAAGAAGGTTCAGAAAAGAGCCACGAGAATAATTAAAGGATTAGAAAACCTACCTGATAATCTACCTGAGCTCTTTGAATTCTATCTATTTAGAGTAACGAAGAACAAGTTAAGGGGTGACTTGATTGCAGCCTATAAGCAACTACCTAGGCCTTTGCAGTGTTGCACAGAAAGGTATAACACAATCGAATAGCTGCAAGCTGAAGTAAGAAAAATTCAGATTGGAAAAAGTGAGGGTAATTACCGACTGGAGCAACTTACTAAGGGGCATGGGGTATTCTCCAAAAGCTGGCAGTTTTTAAATCAAGATTGGATGTTTTTCTAAAAGAACTGCTCTCTGAATTGTTTCAGGGAATTTCTATGACCTGAGTTCTCCAGGTGGTCAGCTAAAGGGTTACAGTGGTCCTCCTTATGGTGGTAGAATCTCTGACTCTATTAAATAAAGATTTGGGCTTCCTAAAACTGATGGCTGGTGCATTGGGTCAGAAGGCAGCAAAATTAGGCTTTTGTGCCTGGATCAGTCTGAAGGCCTTCTTTGATTCACTGAAAAAAACTCCAACTGAATATCTTTGAAAAAACAAAACTTTTTCAGTCTTCTGAGTTTTCAAAAACAAAACATTTCAACTTTTTCCAAGGAAAATCATATTTTTTTTCCTGCTCTGACTAGAAGAAGTTCCTCAGAGGGTGTAAATCAATGTATTCCCATTGCAGGCTGATTTAATTAGGTGAAAATTGGATATTTACCACACTTTCCCAACAGTAGGGTCTGAGTGGGAGACGACATAGAGCCTAACAGCAGTTGCCTTTCTTGCTATGGACCCTACCAACACATCAGGGCAGTATTTAATGCTAAAAAACGTTTCTCTGTCATCTTTCTGCAAATCCCTCTTTTACTGTACTTCCTTAGAACTATTTTTTACCCACATCCTCCTTTCTCAGTGCTTTGTTTTAAAAGCTCTTCCACCACAGTCATTTTATGATCATCTATTCCTAGCTTCTGTGTGGTGGGGTGGAGGAGGTTGAATCTAATAATATTGATCTATAGCCATGCTGCTTGAGAGAAGTGTGCCCTTTCTTTCGGTTAACACATTCCTGCTGGGAAGAGCAAAGCTTGTGTCAGGGTAGACGGAAATGAATTTGGTAAATGATAGATTAGGGTCCTTGTTCACATAAGGGAGAGAAAACATAACAGCACAGCATCAAAAAATGGAGATGGGCCAGAAAACAAGTCACTTAGCAACAGCTGATACCTAGAAAGGTTAAGTTCTCAGAAAGGCCCATTTGGTTTCACCTTTCCCTTCACAAACACCACTGAAATCCCATCTGTTCCCCTGCTCTTGCCTGGTTTGAATTATTTGTTGAAATAAACTGAGCACACACACCCAATGTACATTGTTAGAGAAAAGAAACTGCCCCCCCAGTAAAAAAGTTTGGCCAGGCCGCTCTTGACTCCTTGAGAGAAACTGGCCGCATCCTTCCTGCATACCATTGCCTTTAGAAAAGGGGAAGGTGTGAAAAGGGGAAAATAGCCTCAGACTCTCCCACCTGTCACCTTGGCGTGAGAACTGCGGGGCTTACCTGGTCGCATGAAACCTGCACAGTTTTGGCCCTACCCCTGGGACACAGACCCCCCCACTTGGTGACCATTCGGCCATATATGGTAATATGCAAGCGCGGGAAAGCAATGTGCAGATTTGGGGATAAATACCCATCGCACAGTTCGCTCTAGGAGGTCTTCGCAACACACGTTCCACCGTGCGTGTGCCTTCTCGCATACTTCAAAGCGCTGCGGCCTGATCAACCGACCAGCCACCTCCCCCGACTCTCGGGCGTAACCCAGGCCTTCGCAACCGAACCGATATCTGTGAAATGTTCCGTGTGCTGTGTAAGTTGCTATGTATGATTTGATTTTTTCTTGTTGTATAAGCTTAGTGTTGTAGTTGTTTTGGGTAGTACATAGAGTTTGTAGTTATCACTGTTATTTAATTAGTGTAGCTGGATATTTTAAGATTAGAGACTATTCCCCTTGCCATTCCCATCCTTATATCTGACACGTTTAACTAGAAATCATAGAATAAATATAATAAATACTGTACATTCATTATTAACACGGTCTATTAAAAATCTTAGAATAAATACTATAAATTCACCACTGTCATAAATAAATATTTTTTATTTGATAAAACTGTCCACCTGGTTCTGTCCTTCCCCCCTTGGGTATTCATTATTGGACCTGTGATTCTCGCGACATACATCAGAGTAAATAACTGAGTCAACATGAGAACTACGATCAATTACAGACTAATCGACATGTCCCGCATATCTGCTATATGAGTTGGGTCTTGTTCTGGAATGTCACCCATTCTGGTGAGTGTTCTCCAGATCATAAAGCAAAAGCAAGAACATGGGATTGTGCTATAAATTAATCCATTTGTAACAACCATGCTGAGCTGGAGTGAATTGGATAAAAAGGCAACAGCTAGAGTGGGGGTTGGAGACATGTAGCAAGAATGAAAAAACAGAGCTCATGTATGGGGGGAACCCTATTAAGCTGTCATTTGTACCTTTGGGGTACCTTTGTGGATGATATAAAGACACCCTTGGAGTTGCAGAGAGATGGGATGATCTGTATCTCTTACAATATTTTGTTGAATTTTATTTTCGTGGATGAAATCAGGAGCTGGGAGTGTGAATTTTTTGTGGGGAAATCACCCTTTCCGTCTCCCCCTCCTATCTCTTAGTGCAGTAGCATATTTAATTTCTCAGGACAGCTGTGGAGCCCTGAAGATTTATTGTCATACTGTCTCTTTAGTATTGTTTTCATGTGGCTTCTAGTTGGTATCGTTTCCATTTTGGCATGATCCAGAGAAGTGTCATCCAAGTATTTAGACACAAAGTCCTTAACAGCATTGCATCCCTAAGCTTCACTCAGGGGTTTAAAAATAGAACTCTCTTCATTCCCAACCAATAGTTGAAATGGCTTGATTAGTTCATGGATGGGTGAGTGTGAGAATATAGTAGCTGAGGGAAACCAAGCAGAAGAAATATTTCTCAAGAGCTTATCTGAGAGTTTACTCTTTTATTTTTCCAGATTGTTTAAAATTCATAGCCGCAGCTGAAAACCTACAATTGTTGCATTCTGTATTATATACCCTTCTACTGGCTAGAGTCCAATAGAGGATAACAATGCACTTCTGTCACCAGCAAATGAAGACATTCCTTTAACTGATGTGGTAGAGGTCCATGCTGCTGTGCTGAAAGCTATGGGATCAAACTCAAGATAGGACAAGAGACAACTGGCTTAGCTTGCAGGAAGAGAGATTTAAGTTAGATATTAGCTAGACACCAGAACAGATCTGGAGGGTGGAGATTGGAATCCCCATCCTTGGGGGTTTTGTAAGAACAGGTTAAACAAATATTTGTCAGAGATGGCCTAGGTTTACTTAATCCTGCATTAGCACTATGACACATTTCATGCGAAGTATGCCTTGTCAGGTTTCACTTGAAAACTCATAATTTGCTTATCATTATTGTCCTGTTAAATGATATGTGCTAACATTTTATGTAAAGTTATAAGATTGCTCTGCATGGGTATTACTAAAATATATTTCAAGTCTGAGGCTACGTCTAGACTCCAGAATTTTTGTGCAAAAACAGCTGGTTTTGCGCAAAAACTCATGGAGCATCCACACTGCAAGCGCGTTTTTGTGCAAGAAAATTTACAGTAAATCTGAAGAGAGGAGTTTTTGTGCAATAGTTATTCCTCTTCCTATGAGGAATAAGCCTTTTTGTGCAAAAGCTCTTGCGCAAAAAGGTGCGTGTGGACGGGAAACAAGGGTTTTTTGCGCCAAAACAGCCTATTGAAAGAAGCACAGGTACCCTGGCGGCCATTCTGTTAGTGGCAATCAGAGCTTTCTTGCAAGAGAGCACCCATGTAGTCTGGACGCTCGCTTGCGCAAAAGCTCATCGCTTTCTGATGCACTTTTGCAGTGTGGATGTGCTCTTTCACAAGAAGTTTTTGTGGAAGATCTCTTCCGCAAAAAGCTTCTTGCAAAAGAAGCCTGCAGTCTAGACGTAGCCTGAGAGTGAAGTCACATACCAGAGACAACAGATTAGCTGATACTTTAATCGGGTATCAACAAAATCAGTTGGACCATCACCTGGTTAAGTGGCCATTCTTTGGAAGGAAAGAAGGTGAGGACAAAAATTCTACATCTTGACAAAAATATAGCTGGGGGTTCCCCTCCACACAGACTTAATATCTCTTGAATTTCAGGTGGAGATGATTCTTAAAGAAGAGAAAAGCTGTACAGGGGAAAGCAGACTCTCCAAATTATCTCTCCCTCTCTTTCTACCTACATTGGGTCAGGTAGGGAACCTGACTAAAAGATATTCAGTCAGTAAAACTGACGGAACATGTGGTGAGACTTAGCTTTGAATTCACTTAGCTTATTAGCTAAGGAGGTAATTTGTTAAGTTAGGTATTAGTTGCATTTTATTTTTATTTTCTTGTAACCCACTCTGACTTTCATGCTTCATAACTTATAATTACTTAGAAATCCTTTCGTAGTTAATTAACTTGTTTTATTATTTTTCTGAGAGCAGTGTGTTTGGATTGAAGTGTTCAGGAAACTCAATTGGGAATAACAAGATTTATGCATATCTTATTCTATTAATAAAATGATGGACTTTATATGAGCTTGTATTGTCCAGGAGACAACTGGGCAATACAAGACATATGTTCCTGGAGAGAGTCTGGGAGTAGAAAATTACTGGACAATGGTGTTGCTTAGCAGTGTAACTCAAGAGTGGCTGGCGGTAGTACTCATCCAATACAAATGAGAGTAATTTATATGCTGGAGGCTGTGTGAGAGCAGACCTGGAGCAGTGTAAAATGCATCCCAAGTTGGAAGACTTAGAAGACTATTAATCAGTTCCGATTGTATCCTGTGAAATGTCACATGTGGGTTCTTCTATGATTCTATTACTCCTTTCCATTCCACATTCTTTCCATACTCCACCTCCTACAAATCACTAGCATTTTTCTGACAGGAATAGGATACATCTTTGAAACAGAAGTTTTCCTGGGATGGAGGAAATCCGATTCAACTGTACTATTTGTGGGGAAACAAATCAAAGTGAAATGTGCAATGAAAGCAATTCAAAGCGGGATGACAGTGGAAATCAGAGGCCAGCTGGGAGTAAAAGGAGAAAATACAAACACTCATTAAAATGTTATTTATATTAACCAGCATTTTAAAAGTAAACACTAGGCTAAGTTATGCAATGGCATGATTATATGTCTGCACTAGTATATTAGGCATGATGAGAATACAAAATTATCTTCCTCCGAAGACAGAACAATCTATTGGTCTTAAATAAGTAGTGCACCACTGTATAATTTATTTAATCCCTGCAATGTTAATTCCCTGGTTTTAGACCACAGCTCTGAGGAAAAAACAGGGAAGCATCACATGATCAAATTCTTGGTCTGTGGTGTGGATGCTCTGTCAGCTCTCTAAGGTTGTTTTTGGATATGAAACATGTCATGTAACCTCCCCTTCTGTAATGTCAAGGAACAAAGAATTTCCATGGAATCAAGGAAACAATGCAAGGCCAATGCATAATATTTAAATAGCAACGAATGCTTCTCAAAGCACGTGTAAGAAAAATAACTGCAAGATGGGTGTGTTGTATGATAAGTATTTAAGATTAACTGTGTCTTTATCCATGATCTGTCAGACTCTATGTTAAGGTAGGGCTTCACTGCAAATGAAAGCTGTGTTCTTAATTCAGAAATTCATCCAGGAACCTGGCCCTGCAACAAACCCCATTGCCAACTATGGCCACATCACAGGCAACAAGTGACACCATCACAGGACCTAACCACATAAGCCAAAACATCAGGGGCCCATAAAACTGCACATCCTCTAATGTGATCTATGCCATCAAATGCCAGCAGTGCCCCTCTGCCATGCATATTGGACAAACCGTCTCTATAACAAAGGATAAATTGACACAAATCCGAATTAGGTTATACACAAAAACCTGTAGGGAACATTTTAACTTGCCTGGTCACTCAATTATGGATTTAAAAGTAGCCATTCCTCTACAAAGGAATTAGAGAGAGAGAGTGTGGAACTGACAGTCATCAGCAAATTCCATATTGCTTCCCTGGGCTTGAATAAAGACGTTAACTGGAGGTCACATTATAAAGCCAGTATCCCCTGCATTTAACACCTTATTTACATCAAAAGCTAAGTATGGGATACTTCCAGCCCACTTAATTAGTTTCATTAGTACTGGTACAACAATTGACAGGTACTTTTTTTTTATCTGTTAACAAATATTTGGTTTGTTATTCCTCTCCAGCTCATCATCCAATAAAGTGGGTTTATCCATGAAAGCCACGAGACTATATAGATTTTTGTTAGTTTCTAAAGGTACGTCTACACAGTGGGGCTATTTCGGGATACCGGAAATATCCCAAAGTAGCTACCCCATGTCTTTTGAACATGCCCACTATTTCAAGATAGGTCTCAAAATAGCAGACGCACTATTTCAGCATCCCTGTAAGCCTTGTTCCATCCCTGTAACCCTTGTCTAGCAGAGCCAAATTTTGAAATACACTATTTTGAAATTCAATTGAAATAAGATAGGCAATTTGTGTGGCGCAAAGTGCATATCTCATTTGAATTGAGGGTGCTATGTAGACACATCCTAAGGTGCCACAGGACTACTCATTGTTTTTAAAGTTACAGAGTAACACAGCTACCCTTCTGAGATGTCTTAACTCAAGGTAGCCAATTTGGGTTAAAATAACAGGGAACAATTTTAACTCTGGCTAAGCAACCCAGGGTACCCTACTGGTTTTATACCCACACAGCCATGCCTTCACTGCCATTTAATTAGCTACCATGAGATAAGAACATACCTCTCCCTGCCCTGGTGAAGATATTCTGTAAGGGCATAGCGATAGTGCACACTCCCTTGGGCAGCGTGCACAGTATATGCATAACATGATCTCTGGCAATGGCGGAACAGCAGAGTAGTACGTGAGGCACTGCTGAGGCCAGAGGGGCCCAAACTCTGGGGTGCACATGCCTCGGGGGACACAAAGGAACATTAAGAGGGGGTTCAGTAAGGCCCAGGCCAGCCCCCAGAGGGGGTGGGGAGGAGCTCCACTCAGTCGGCTCCATCCCAGCCTCCACTGCTAGCCCTGGCCTCAGCCTTGGTGGCAGACCCAGCTCCAGGCCCTGCACCTGACCATGGCTCCAGTCCCAGTCCCCTTCCCTCTGCTCATGTCCCATCCACCCCCCAGTTGTGGCCAACAGTGACAAAAGGGGCATGACCCTGAAAAGTTTGGGGAACACTGACTTAGGCAGTTCAGTGAAAAAATGACTGAACTCTGTGGGTATGTACCTGAGGTATATACCCAAATGGCTCTCAATGCACCGAAACAACTTACATGCCACAGTGTAGATACAGCCTGCTTTTCACTATAGGTGCAGCTATATATATCCTACATGCTGCTGCAAATGGTATGTACTGTTCCCTGTGAGCTAAGCGCATGAGCGGCCACCCAGGAGAGATTCAAATGCCGGATTGGACATATCTTAAATTGCTGTCCACCACAATGGGAGGTTGATGGGAGCAAATGCTTCCATCAACTTCCCTTACTCCTCATAAGGAGCAGGCTTACTGGTGCCAATGGGCTCACCCTCTGAATTTGATTTAATGGGTCTTCACAAGACCCGCTAAATCAAACGCCAGAAGATCGACTGTGACAGCGTCAATCTTCTGCATAGTATAGACACGGCCTCAGAGTCTAACTGATATTCATGATCAGGAAGGAATTTTCCTCCAGGTCCAACTGGGGTTTTTGCCTTCATTTGCAGCATGACGCATGAGTAATTTTCAGGTTTAAACGAGTGAAAATGGTGGATTCTCTGTCATATGAAATCTTTAAAACATTGATTTGACAACCTCAGTCACCCATCCAGAGATTAGGGATGTCTAACAGGAGGGGGTGGTTAAGATTCTGTGGCCTGCAATGTGCAGGAGATCGGACTAGATGATCACGATGGCCCCTTCTAGTCTTAAAATCTATGAGTCTTATCTCTGTTGTTCACGAGGATCCTCAGTGAAATAATTCCATTAAAAATACACAGTCATTTTCATCCACATAGGGAGACAATACATTGTTACTTCCCTTTGAGTACAGAATGTCAGAGGTTTTTTGCTACTCATAAAATTTTACCACTTCAAAATGATCCCTAGAGGGGTGTTTATTAGGGAAGTCTGAACTCATTTCTGGCTGAACTGGCTCTGTCTCGATGCCATTTGAGTCATGTGTGGTTTCAAAGTGCTTATGATCAAGTCCTCCAGTAAAATGTAGTCAATAAAATTACATTAAATATTTATACAACCTTACTTTGTGTTGCTCTTGGCTCAATCTGTCTTCAAAGATCATCAAATGTATTAGCAAAGTTCACTGGCTAATACTGTTGGTATAGTTTAATGAATACTTTGCTCAACATACGACAATAGAAGATGTGGAGTAGGCCAAATTCTGATCTCCATTGCACCGGTGTAGATCTGAAATAACGTAATTGATTTTAGTTGAGCTGCTCCAGATTCAGACTGGCATAACTAAGGGCTTTTCTACACTGCAGAGAAGATTGAAGCTGCCACAGTCGATCTTCCAGCATTCAAATTAGCTGGTCTAGTGAAGACACAAACAGAGAGAGTGCTCCCATTCATGCTGGTAGTCCTGCTCCCCATGAGCAATAAGAGAAGACAACAGGAGCATGTGCTCCCATTGACCTTCCACTATGTGGACAGCACCAGAACATGATTTAAGATACTTCAACTCCAGCTTCGTAATTAACATAGCTGAAATTGCATATTTTAACTCATCTTCCCCTTTAGTGTAGACCTGGCCAAAGAACAGAACATAGCCCAGTATCTATCACTTATCTCATGGCCTCTGTATATTTTGGCGTTTTATGTAAGTTACAAAAGCAAAATATCTGGGCTGTATCTAGACTGCATCCCTTTTATGGAAAAGGGATGCAAATTAGACACATCGCAATTGCAAATGAAGTGGGGATTTAAATCCCGCCCCCCCCCCCCGCTTTATTAGCATAAAAATGGCTGCCGCTTTTTTCCGGCTCAGAGCTTTGCCGGAAAAAAGCGCCAGTCTAGACGCAGATCTTTTGGAAAATAAAGTATTTTCCGAAAGACCCCTTATCCCTCTTAAAAGAGATCTTTCGGAAGGGATAAGGGATCTTTTGGAAAAGGCTTTATTTTCCAAAAGATCCGCGTCTAGACTGGAGCTTTTTTCTGGCAAAGCTCCGAGCTGAAAAAAAGCAGCAGCCATTTTTATGCTAATGAAGTGGGGGGGATTTACGGAAAAGGGATGCAGTCTAGACACAGCCATAAGGTACATAGATATGCACTGATCCTGATGTTCATGCTTGGCAGTAGTGAAAGGTGGCTCTACAATTTGGGTTTATTCATATTTTGAACTGAGTTGGCTGGAAAATGATAATGAATCTGCACAAATACAGGTTGGGCACCCTAGGGACCTGAGCTGTGCCAAACCAGGGAATTTGCCAGACCAGAGGCAGTCAGCGCTCCCCTGTTGGTTTCTCCGCTCCTGGGTTCCTCTCGCTTGGGCTCCCTGCCCTGCCATTGACCCCGTTAACGCTGACCTGGCACAGGCTCCCCATCCTGCTGCCCACACACTACCCCTAGGTCTCCCAGAGATCCTAGCTGGGACAGCCTGGCTGCTGCCATCTACACTGCCACCTCGTGTTCCCCAGAGGTTACGGGCTGGGGCCATCCAGCACCCTCCAGACCTACTGTTGCTGGGGGTTCTATGACCGAGATTGCCCGGCCACACTGTGCCATTGCTAGGACCAGACTCGCTGCCAGTGGGAGCTCCTTGGGGTTCTCCAACCGGGGTCGCCCACCTCTGCCAGCCCCGCTTCAGCTGCAGTTTCTGTGGTTGGGTGGCAAGTGCCCAATCTGGTCCCACTTCCATCAGATGTATCGTGGAGTTCCAAGCCTGGGCCACCCAGCCGCCACCAGCCCTACTGCCATGAACAGGGGGGAGAGGGGGTGGATCCCCAGATAGGGCACTTGCCACCGGAAGCCCCTCTGCAGCTGGGATTCCTCAGTTGATGCCAGGATTCCCCAGCTGCCTGGCCCAGATGACGTAAGGGCTTCCTTGGCCAGGCTGAGAGCTCCCCCGGCTGCTGCCCTGTTCCAGCTACTGCTGGCCCAGCTGCAGCTCCCCAGCCCGTGTTCTCTCAGCTGCCTCCCGTTCCCACCTCCAGGACATTTTGTTCCAGCAACATCCGTAACCCTGCCAGACCACGGATGTTACTGGACCAGAGGGTCCCAGATTTGAGAGGTTCAACCTGTACTCAACTAATTTAGCTTCTTTTTTTCTCTGATTGTCTATTCTGACTATTTTCTAAGCAGCATCATATTGGGGGGAAAATTGCAGAGCTAGTAGAAAAATGGGTCAACTTTTTAATGAACAATTTTGTGAACATTATGTCCTGGTTTTATTTTCCGCGTGAAATTTTGATGACAAATTTTGTCATGAGTTCTAAGTTTTCAAACCAACTGTGTGAATTTGCATAAAATGCATTAAACTAATAGAGAAAGGATGGTGAAACTACCATGTGCAAAGTCTAGCTTTTAATGAAGAGGAACAGTGATTATTACACTGGGGATAGTACTTTTGTGGCCACTGGTAGCATATGAGCTGAGCATCTCACAAACTTCAATTGGGTACGTTCACAACACCCCAGGGGAGAGCAGGATCCTATGATCAACATTTTACAAATGGGGAAGAGAAACCATGTGACTTTCCCAAAGAACTCTAAAAGCTCTGCAGGTAGCCCAAGCTTTACAACCCAGCCCTTGCACCATCCTTCTCCCCGGGGAGGAAAATTGTCCCAACTGCTTTACCTATGCAGTCTAATAGGAAGGAAAGAGATGGGAACCATTTGCATTCTCCCCAGGCAACAATAAGGAGCATCTCTCTTTCCAGTGCTGCCAGGAGTAGCAGCGCTAGGGGCAGCATGTAGGAAGAACTAGCATTTTACCACTTGCTCCAAAAAAAATGAAGACCCATTTGGCAGTTTGGCTTCATATTTGATATTCAAACCCATTCCAAGCATGTCTCAGGGGTCTCTCTCATGTAGTGTTTGTGCAGGGACACCAGTCCTGGTCTTCTGCTTGTAGCTAGTGATTCTATTGCAAGCCAGATAGCCTGGATGCTTTGTTTTTCTGTCATAGAGTGTCGGGGTGTCCCCGAGCCCGGCATCCCCATCCACAGCCAGATGTGACTCTCAGCTAGCAGGTAGAACAAAAGGTTTATTGGTTCACAGGGACACAGTGTGGCATAGGATCGATGTTAACACAGGGTCCAAGAGCAGGCAGCGTTGTTCTTCTCCAGAGAAGGGGTCCCAGCCCTTGTCCCTCTTTCCTGCCCTAAGCCCCCTTCTCTTCCTAGTCCAGACCTGACTGACTGTTTCCCCAGGCCCTACCCCCCAGACTGGTGTCAGCCCTGCCTATCCTTTGTCTCCCTTCCTGCGTAGGAGTTGTTATGTCCTATGTCTGGCCCTTGGGTGTCTGGGCCCAATACACATTGGCAGTGAGTCATGCCCATCCCCTCCCTTTCCTCATGCAGAGAGTGCTGCAGTGGCTGGGGAAAAGTGAGGTACACACATGTGCGTGCGGCCACACACACACACACACACACACACACACAGAGCACAATACAGAAAAGAGTGATTGTAACAAAGGAGTGAACACAGGACTACAAGAGGGTGTTCTACAAGAGTGGATAACACCCCCACTCCATCACATTTGTTAGTATCATCAACATTTCTGTTACAACCACTCCAAGAGGCCTCAGCCAGTGCAGGAAACCATTGCACCTTCATGGCAACTGCTGCATTGTGACAGTAGAACAATGCTACACACATGTGGCCTGGATGACCATCACAAGTGCCAGGTAAGTGACACAAAAGTGAATGGGGTCATGGCTAAGGGTTTATACACAACAGCCTACATTTTATGGAACTTTTATGTTTGTCCTTTTATTCAGTATCTGTTGGCAATTCGGGTACGTCTACACTGCAACACTATTTTGAAATATTTTAGTCTGTGTCTACACAGCAGGCAGTTATTTCAAAATAGTGTCAAAACACTGTCAAGCTGGAGAACTTCTTACTCCGACTCCTGGAACCCTCATTGGATAAGGAGTAAGGGAATTCGGAGGAATTGTGCTCTATTTCAAAATAAGTGCTGTGTAGATGCTCCCAATTTCGAAATAAGCTATGCAATTGATGTAGCTCAATTTGCGTAGCTTATTTTGAGTTAAGCCCTGCTGTATAGATGCACCCCAGGTGAATGCCTTATGGAGGGCAAGTCTATATTGCTGGCAGCATTGTAGGCAACATGAAAATGACAAGGAATGCTAGAGACTTTTCCCTTAACTCTTATTTCCATGCTTTGAAGATTTTGCATGAGAGCAGGGTGTGTTCGGCTACCTTTGAACTGTCATTAAATAACATCATGTTTATTGTTATGCCAAGGATTGGGTTCAGGGGTGTCATTGGGGGTGGAGATCCTCTAACCCCTTCCCCCAAAGTTTGAACCCTTGAATTTCATACTTGAGAGCTGATTAAAGCACATACCCCAGCCCCAAACATAGCTCTTAAATGCAACAGAGTTTGTCTTTGGAGCAGGGACTTTGTTTATAAACAGGGGGAGGCAGGGAGATTATGATAAAAAAAGGCTTGTCATTCAAATAATTGAAGGATTGTTAGACGATCGTGAAAATATTGCCAGGTATTCCACTTCAAAGACAGTAAATGAAGGTGAGTAATAAATAGCGGTGTGCTCCAGGGATCTGTATTGAGACCAGTGCTGTTTAACTGATTCATAAATTCTTTTGAAAAAAGGGGTAAACAGGAAGATGGCAAAATTTGCAGATGATACAAAATTACTCATAGTTAAGTTCAAAGGTGACTGCAAAGAGTTACAAAGAGATCTCACAAAACTGAGTACTTGGGCAGCACAATGGCAGATGGAATTCAACGCTGATAAATTCAAAGTAAAACACATGGGAAAATAACATCCCAAACACATATACAAAAAGATGGGGTCTAATTTAGCTGTTACCACTCAAGAAAGAGATTTTGGAATCATTGTGGATAGTTCCCTGATAATATCTGTTTAATGTTCAGTGACCATTTAAATAGCTAACAGAATACTGGGAATTGTTAGGAAATGAATAAATAATAAGATAGACAATATCATCTCACCTCTATATAAAGTCACGGTATGCCCACCTCCTAAATACTGTGTGCAGATCTGGTCATCCCATCTAAAAAAAGATGTATTGGATTTGGAAAAGATACAGGGAACAACAGAAGTGATTAGGGGTAAGGAAAGACTTCCATATGAGGAATGATTAAAAACGACTAGACTTTTCAGTTGGAAAATAAATGATTAAAGGGTAGGGGATATGTTAAAGGTCTAGAAACTTATGAATGTTGTGGAAAAATTGAATGAGGAAATGTTATTTACTCTTTTACTAACATCATAGAAGAATGTCACCCAATGAAATTTATAGGCAGTAAATTTAAAAAAAAAAAAAACAAATAAACAAAATAAATTATTTTTTCGCGGTCATGCAGACTATACCAGGGTTCCAATAAGAATGTAAGGAGGATAGGTCCACCAATGGCTACTAATCAGAATGGGCAAGGATGATGTCCCTAGCTTCTGTTTGCCAGAAACTAGGAATGGGTGACAGGGGATGAATTGCTTGATGATTGCCTCTTTTGTTCATGCCTTCTGAAGCACTTGGCATTGGCCACTGTTGGAAGATAGCACACTGGGCTAGACGTATGATTGGTCTGACCCAGTATGGCCAGTCTGATGTTCTTCTATAGAACCAAAATGTATCTGCCCCCTGCTGTAACCCATTAGACCCCACTCTCTTTCCAGAGTTGAGATAGAGCCCAAGAGAGTCAGTCTCTCTCTCTCTCTCTCTCTCTCTCTCCAGAGTTTGTAACAAAAATATACATTAAAATGTTAAGCCTAATCAGTGTCCCGTAAGTGACTTGTTAGTGTTAGAGATGAGTGGATCTAATATTTATTTATTTTTCTGTTTATATAGGAACTAGACCCAGTGCTTCTGTAACCTAATTGCCAAATTATCTGCCCAAAAAACAGAGTTTTCAAGCAGCCTCTGGAAAGAGGTGATTTGTGGGGTGGGCACAGACAGGGTCAGACTTCTCCCACTGAATTTACTACTTAGCTTATACTGAGCATGCCCATTAACACTGCTGAAGCTGCTGTCCTAAGTCTCCCCTACCCCACCCCCATGCCCTCACTTGCCCCCTCCATTATTGCACAGATGCCCTCCTTACACCAAAATCTGAAATGGTGCTCCTGGTTGTGCTTTCATACCACCTCACTGAAGCTGTCCAGCTGCCTCTCATGCAGACTAAATAAAGGAACAAGTAAATGTCCTTTTGTGTAATTATAGCTGAAACAATGGGAAACCACTAGGCAAAGACTAGACTGCAGGCAAGAGCAGGCCATCGGAGAGAGAGAAAGAAAGAGCACAAGCTGATAGAAAAGGGAGTCAGGAAGCACAAAGAGGCACGGGAAGCACAAAGAAACACAGGGAGCACACAAAAAGCTAAGAGATTTTGGAAAAGAACCCTGATCGGAAGGAGGCTTGGAAGTCTGAGCTGTGAAACGGTGTCCTGATTTTTTATTTCTATTATGTGCAAGGAAAGAGAACTTTGGATTTGAAATTCAGCAGGGTTGCATCAAAGAAATATAGGACTCCACTATCAATTTCCCCTCCTCATGCAAATTACCCCAAAGCCCCAAATACCAACTAACCACTGTGGTCAAAATGCTAAGGTCAAGAGGAATAACAATATAGTGCATATTTTGGTTTAAGAGATCATCAACCAGAAGAAAGCAATAGAAATAATTTTATCTTTCCCATCATTATTTGTCTGAGATGAGACTGACATAGTCTCTCATAGTTTCTATACATTGTCTTATTTTATTCTGTTTATTTTTCATTAATTAATATCCATTGGGACCCAGACAGTCCCTTGGTTAAAACTTATTGGTTTTCCATTGATTTTTATCTACTTATGGCCGATAACATTTATTATTAGAGTTCACATTAAGGAGGAATAATGCAATTATTTTAATGTCCTTTTACTTCATTGACACTGGTAGAGGATTTGTTGATGCTTTAATGAGCTACTTTTCAGTGGCACAATTCCAGTCAATCTGAATTTATATAGCACTGAAATTACAACATCTTATTTGATGTGACTGGATGAAAAAGAAAAAAAAAAATTTTTTTGGAAATATTTAGCAGAAGTCTATTTAAAGTCTTTTAAAACATGTCTACATCTGATGTGTTTTTTAAAAAACAAAATAACTGCACCCTAGAAGTCTGAATCACAACAGAATCTGGCCCTTTAGAGTATTTAATTTCAAAGCACACTAAACATAAAACTAAACAGCAAATCAGAAAAATGAAACATTTGAATTAAAATGTTACTATATAGAAATTCACTTCATTACATATAGATCTACAGAATAAAACAAATCTAATTAGGAAAACTTTCAGCATTACTAATATTGTGACACAGTGCCATCTTGCGGATGCCATGGGTCTCTCACAGGAAGTAGTGCAGAGCAGTGGCTCTCAACTTTTACAGATACAGAACTGCTCTCAGGAGTCTGATTTGTCGGGTGTAGCCCCAACTTTCATCTCGTTTAAAAACTACTTGCTAACAAAATCATATGTAAAAATACAAAAGTGTCACAGCCAACTGTGACTAAAAAATTGACTCCAATTCCTCTGAAGAAGTGGGTTTTTCCCACGAAAACTCACGATTCTATGTATTTTTGTGAGAATCTAAGGTGTCCCAGGACTACTTGTTTTTTTAAAAAAATTGTTGACTTTTCTCATGGATACCATATAATTACAAAATAAAATAATTTGAATATTAATAGTGTACATTATAGCACTAGAAGGCAGCCCTGCTAACCATTACACCACCAAAGCCCCCCATATATTTACCAGTGGTCATTCAGCTGCATAACTCTCTTGTGCCAGAACCCACCCTTTCCATTTTATGAGAAATAATCAAATTCTAGGCACATCCCATTGTCCTAGCACTACCAAACCCCGACCTAGGTTTAAATTATGATAAGAGGAAGCTGCATATCGAATTTGATGGTTCTAGCTCGGACTCACAGATGGACAGACACACATTTCTAAAATATACAGTAAGAAGATATAGAATTTAGAGCATATGCACACATTTAGTTTGCACTGACTTCATTGGTGCTTTTTAGGTAGCCTGTTGTAAGACAGGGCAAATGGCTAGGTGAATTGGTGTAACCCCGCAAGACCTCTTTCTACCTCCAGTGGTATTTGTATCCCAGGTACAGAATCACTGTTATAGAGAGGATCATGGAGATAGATAGCATTTAAGGATTCTCCGAGTCAGACACTGGATCTTTTTTTACCCATTATATTACTGATGCAACTGTTCAATAATATTTCACTGAAACCCTCTCTGTCCTCAAGACTAAAAAATAATCATAGATTTTAATGGCCTATTATAATTATCTAGACTGACTTCCTGAATTTCAAGCAGCATCTCATAAATTTCACCCAGTGATCACTGCATCAATCCCATAACTTCTGGTTGAGAAGTTACACTTATAACTAACCTTTGAACTTAAAAGTTGTTCTAGATCATGTTCAGAGTAGGAATGGGGCCCTATTCTTATCTGGTCCAGAAATACAATAGATGTGACCTTATTTATCACTTAAATAACACTATCACAATTGCAAAAGGTGAGTTTTCTAATAGAAATGATGTACTTTAAAAAAATTAAGATGAATATATCTAATTTAATGTTTTAATTAGGATTGCCCAACATTATGATGACTATGCAAAAATGAAATTGCTGAACATCTTGAAAAAGCAACATGGGCAACATGGGTAAAAAAAAAACAGAACAAACTGAGAACAAATCTCCTACCCTACAGAAATTCATCCACATGTGCATATCTTCCCACCCTCCACATGTGTCATCCCACTGAATATAAGACTGCTTGTCTGCATGAGAATTAGCATGATAGCCACCATCTTTACCAATACATCAAGACTCAGAAATATGTCCACATTTTGAAAAATCCCCATAAGTCATACTATGATGGGGTGAGCTTCCTCTGGGGTGGAGCCCATGGGGGAAGATACGGAAGAGGAGAAATGAGTTGCAAAGCTGATTTCCTCCTCCTGTGCTTAGAGTATAAACGTAGAGACCTGGACCTGGGACTCAACATTTTTTTTAAAGTTCCTGACCTCTCTTTCCCCCCCAAAAAAGAGGGGGGGGGAGGGAAAGGAAAGGGGAACAGGCTCATTTTCCAACAATTTCCCCTACCTCCAAAAATGTTCTGTCTTTACCCAGTTCTACTGCTGGCCTGTTAGTATCACTCTTGGCTTTCCTGAACATGGTGTAATGCTATATGGACTGGCTGAAAGAAGAACAAATAATAATAATAAAATAATAATAATAACAATAATTATTATTATTAATAATAATACCTAATCCTTCTATAGCAGTTGTCATCAGTAGCTCTCAAAGTGCTTTACAAAGGTTGGCTGTGTCATTTTCCCCATTTTACAGATAGGAAAAGTGAGTCACAGAGAGGGCAAATGACTTGCTAAAATCTACTCAGCAGGCCAGGGGCAAAGCATACATCCCAGCAGACTACCCTGCATTAGACCACACTGCCTCCCCTCCCATTAAATCAGGACATTTTTCAATAACAACTGATGCTAAAAATCTCAGAAATACAGCAAGTTCCCATTACTGGAATGTATAGATTGCCTGGTCACTTATTCATACAGCCAAACAGTGTACATGAGTCACATTTTTCTTTTACTTATATTGTAGCATTATTGCTTATATAAATATACACATTTTTCCATATTGCTAGTAGAGATGAACCCAACCAAGTCCTCCAAAGTTACAGATCTGGATCCAAACTTTAAGTTGCTGGTCTCACATATCTACAGGAAAAATGACCTGATTGTATTCCTTCATGGACCATGATGGGGTTGGGGCAAAGGGAAACATACCTTCTTCTCTTTGCTCTCCAGATTCCAGACTAGACCAAAGGCCAACACTGTGCTCCAAACCATAACACATGAGATTATTTCTACTGCAGCAGTATTTAAGGAATTCAGTCAGGGATCACAGCCCCATTGCAATGGATGCTATATAAAGAAGCAGCAAAGATTTCCACATTATAGATCATATACTGGGGTAAAATCTTGACCCTATTGAAATCAGTGCCAAAATTCCCATTGCTTTCCATAGGGTCAGGATTCCACCGCATCCTCTATTGCTCGGTTAACTGTAGCCACTTTTATATAGTTATATTTTCAGAGAAATGCAAATCCATAATCCCTGATTCTGTAGATGGGTTCTATAGTTGTAGTCTGGCTGCAAATAACCAATTGCAACTCTCAGGCCCATGAGATCTATTTTGTTACCATGTGGGCAGAGTAAAGTTTGAAAACAGTTCACCAACATGGTCAATGAGACAAGATATTTTTAGATATGATTACAAGCTGCAGCAGGAAAGAAGACAGAGTCTCCCTCCCAATGGCTCTTCCCCCCACAAAATAAATCAAAAGCACAAACAAGCGATTGGATGAAAATACAACATAACAACGTGTAACTAAAAGCTGATGGATTCCAAGGTGCCATTCTAATTTGGAGTGTTCCTGTACTTAAAGGGAGAGTGATCATCCTGCTTAGCTTCTTGGTGTCAGAAAGAGAGACTGGATTTCATTCTATTTGAAAAATTGATCAAGACTGCCACCTATTAACACAAAGCTGAAATGACCAAAACTGTGCAATCTTTTACAAGAGAAATTCAGAACAGCGAGCAGAAGATTATAAAAACAGCATTTCTAAAGTGTATAATTTAATCCTCTTTGCCTCCTTCTAACTTTGAACTTTAGGAGGTATAATCAGACCTACTATCTAGAAATTTGAACTATTCTTCTTTGGGAGAATTGCTAGAGGTAGTCTAATAATTGTTAATCAAGTATTAATTTGAATATTTGTGCTTTCCTTTCTGTTCAGGAAGCTTTCACAAACAAATTGTGATTTCCTGAAAGCGGTTTTCTGTAATGATTCATGAAGGGGAATTGACTCTGACTCTCAAAATACACGCTGTTTTTCCCTTAGTTATAATTAGGTTGAACCTCTCTAGTCCAGCAACCTTGGGACTTGACCAGTGCCAAACTAAAGAATTTGCTGAACCATGGGAGGTCATCGGGGTGGCCCGTGAGGCTAGGCAAACTAGGCAGTTGCCTAGGGCGCCGCTGTCCCTGGTGCCCTGTGATTACATCACGGCCATTGACGGCCGTGCAGGCGGGGGCACTGATCATGCCTTCTGCCTGGGGCACCAGCTGCTGCAGCTGCCCTAAGGCCGCTCCTGGAGGTCATAAGAACATAAGAACATAAAAACATAAGAACGGCCACACTGGGTCAGACCAAAGGTCCATCTAGCCCAGTATCCTATCTTCTAACAGAAGCCAAAGCCGGATGCCCCAGAGGGAGTGAACAGAAACAGGTAGTCATCAAGTGATCCCTATCCTGTCATCCATTTTCTGCCCTTGACAAACAGAGGCTTGGGACACCATTCCTACCCATTTTTGGCTAATAAGTATTGACGGAAAATGAACGTATCTAGTTCTTTCTTGAACCCTGTTAAAGTCCTGGTCTTCACAACCTCCTCTGGCAAGGAGTTCCACAGGTTGACTGTGAGCTGAGTGAAAAAAAAACTTCCTTTTGTTTGTTTTAAATCTGCTACCTACTAATTTAATTTGGTGATCTCTAGTTAAGAGGTCAATATTGTCTAGCAGCATTACCAACTCTTCCACTACTAACTGAGTTCTTAAAATACACTGAGAGGTAAAATAAAGCTAAATAACAGCACAGAACATTGAAAGGCAGGACTGGTGGCTGTAGACAAACTTTATGGGATGGAGGGAAATTTGGCCACATCCATGATAAGTGGACATCAAGCTAAGTAAAATCATGCCAGACCACAGCTGTTACCGGACCAGAGAGTGCCAGACTACAGAGGTTCAACCCGTAGTTATATGGTATTGTTCTCTGATTAGTGTGTGAATGAAAGAGAGATAAAGATTACTGGGCCCTTAGATATTCAAGATATTAATACGTAACTCCAGTGAATCAGTTTTCTGGTGTGAACTCTTGCAAAAAATAAATTTCAAATTCCCTTTCCACAAACATTCAGACATGAAAGCTCTGGATTGGTTTTCTGCAAACAATCACATAAGCACAGTTTGTTTACATGAAAGTTCTGGGAAAGCAGACACCAGATGGTACAAACCCAGATGAAGTAAATGTTCCTATTTAAATAAGTGAAAAAAATGCATACAGTATTCACTGCAGTACTCATCTTACACTCATAACAAGGTGCTAGGCCCAATAGAAGACATTATGTAATCTCTAAGGCTGCCATTGTTTAGGCCTTGTCTACAGTGGCATGTTTTATTGCCAAAACCTGCCTTTTGGCAACAAAAGAATGAGAGCATTTACTCTGCAATGCAACTTTGTTTCTACTCCTGTGAGAGTCTTTTGTCTTTTCCTCTTCCTTTCTTGTCAACAAAAAGCCAGTGTGGACTCTGCTGTTTGTTTTGTCGAGAGAATTGGCTTCTGCCAGTATCCCACAAAGCTTGCCCTGATGGTTGTGCTCAGTGTTTTGTAATCTTTGCTGCTCTGAAGGGATGCACCCTTCCCCTTTCAAAGCTCTAGGAAGTATCTGACAGCTGAATGAGCAGCTCTGTTTGGGGAACAAAGAAATGCTTATCCACATTGCTTTGCTCTCTCTGTGGACAAGGTTCTAGTAGTGTGGCCAAGAAAAATAACGGGAGGCAGAAAAACTGGTTCGATCAGTTTTCACTTTTGGTGACTTTTGCATGTCAACAGCACTTTTGTTGCCAAACCTTCCTAGTGTAGACATAACCTTAGATGACTTTGCCTTGTCACTGTTATGCACAGCCAAGTGCACTGTAATAAAGATCTCACTCCATTTTTTGCTGTGGCTACTGAAAAAACGACTCCCAAAGTAGCCTTAGTAATACAGCTGTAGCAAAATGGCCATTTTCAGATAGAAGGCTACCTTCAAAATGGCTGCATCCCAGAAACAATGTTTTGTCTATGGCAGCTTAATGAACAGCTGACCTCAGAACATTTGGCAGAGGAAATATCAGTAATGAACCATTCCAATTAGCCTGACTTTCAGATGAATCTTTGCAAATTAGAACAGCATGCATCAATACAGGATTCTCCAAAGAGCCCCATACAAGGACTGCTCCTGGTAACAAATTAAATTAGTGCCGTCAGAGAGGACATGTAAGTGCTTTTTAACCCAGAGTCAGAATTTGTTTCAGTTCAGAAACATTATAGCTTCTTTGAAACGCTGCTGCCCAGGGCTGTCTCGGCGCTGGCAGACATTTTTCCACTGAGGGTTTGAGGTTTTTTTAATGGAAAATGGATTTAGGACAAAAATAAAAATGCCCATGTAAAAAGCTTCCATTTTCATCAAATGCATTTGGGATTTTGTAGAGAAAACAAAACTTTCCAGTTTCAAGGCCAAAGAAAATCATTTTTATAAGAGTCTGAGAATTCAAAACCAAATTTCACTGAACCTTCCCCCACCCCCCAAAAAATGAAAATATTATGAATCAAAGTACAAAAAGCAAAACACGGGCCAGGCTTAAAAATAATTACAAAAAACAACAAAGAATTGGTTTTGTTGCTTTCTGAGTTGAGGCTGGATGGGGTCACACCTAACCCTGATTTTGTGTAACCATTTCAAGTTAAAAATTCAACCTTAAATGTGCTAACAGATGTGAACTTCCTCATCGGTAGCTCAGAAGCTCTTGTACTCACCATCTCCCAACCCTTAAGAAGCTCACATTTATTCCTCTCCCCTTTTATTATTTTATGTTCTTCCCCATCATCCTTCCCATCCTTCTTTACTCTGTAGCATCCCTTAGGCCTTGTCTCCGCTAGTCGGGGAATGATGCTGCAGTGATCGATCCACCAGACATAGATTTATTGTGTCTGCTTAGATGTGATAAATCAATCTCTGAATGCTCTCTCATCAATGCGTGGTCTCAAACAGGATGAGAAGAGTAACCAGTGTTGATGTAAGAGCAGCCCACATCAACCATTGCCACACACAAGACACCACGGTAAGTAAGTCGACTTCAGTGATGCTATTTGCATTGCTGAAGTAACATAGATTAGATTGATGGCAGGGGTGAGTGTAGACTAGGTATTAGTGTCAGCATGAAAAGTTCACATTTGGATTCCATTAAATATAAGAGAAGCTAGAAATCACAGGAGACAGAGGTCTCATTCATAAAGGCTTCTCCTTCTCTCCACAGAGCAGGATCTTTTTCTTAAGCAAAAAAGCAATGGTCAACTTTCTCTAGAATATCATAGATTAGCTGTGTGAATAATGAGCATACATCACTTTCTGGGACTGGTCGATCCCAGGAAGCCCATTATGTGGCCTTCAGAAATGTATCTGCAGTTGGTGTGCCAATTTCTGCACAAGATTTCCTCTAGCTTTAATAGTAATTAACTGCAGATCACTTTTTCATCGGAAGATCTTAAAGCTCTATCTCAAAGACAGGGAAATATTACTACCCTTGTGGGTAAGGGAACCAAAGGCACAAAAGGGGCTAACATCACACAGCTTGTCAGTCATTGAGAAGCCAGAAGTGACTCCCATCTTGTGTGCTCCACATTACTGCTTTCCATGGTGTGAGACATGCAGTAGTGTGGAGAAAGTGAATAAGGAAAAGTTATTTAGTTGTTCCCGTAATATAAGAACTAGGAGCCACCAAATGAAATTAATGGGCAGCAGGTTTACAACAAATAAAAAGAAGTGCTTCTTCACACAGCACATAGTCAACCTGTGGAACTCCTTGCCTGAGGAGGTTGTGAAGGCTAGGACTATAACAGGGTTTAAAAGAGAACTAGATACATTAATGGAGGTTAAGTCCATTAATGCTATTAGCCAGCATGGGTAAGGAATGGTGTCTCTAGCCTCTGTCAGAGGGTGAAGATGGATGGCAGGAGAGAGATCACATGATCATTACCTGTTCAGTTCACTCCCTCTGGGACACCTGGCATTGGCTACTGTCGGCAGACAGGATACTGGGCTGAATGGACCTTTGGTCTGACCCAGTATGGCGATTTTTATGTTCTTATGTTCAGGATGATGGGCAGATTTGGCTAACATAGCTTGTCAAGCTTTTCATCAATATTTTGCACACTGACCGGCGAAACATGAGCTGGGCTTAAAAATAATTATAAAAAAGCAACAAAATATTGGGTTTGGTGCTTTCTGACTTGAGGCTGTGTGAGGGTCACACTCACCCCTGATTTTGTGTAACCATTTCAGCTTCAAAATTCAACATTAAATGCACCAACAGATGTGAATCTGCACATGTGAACGACCAGCTTGGCTTAACAGTAAAATCCTTGGTGAGCTTAAATACAAAAAGGAAGCTGACAAGAAGTGGAAAGTTGGACAGGTGACTAAGGAGGAGTATAAATATATTGCTCGAGCATGCAGGGGAGTAATCAGGAAGGCCAAAGTGCAATTGGAATTGCAGCTAGCAAGTGATGTAAAGGGTAACAAGAAAGGTTTCTATAGGCATGTTAGCAATAAGAAGGTGGTCCGAGAAGCTGTGCGACCCTTACTGAATGAGGGAGGAAACCTAGTGACAGAAGATGTGGGAAAAGCTGAAGTATTCAATGCTCTTTTTGCCTCTGTCTTCACACAAAAGGTCAGATCCCAGACTACTGCACTAGGCAACGCAGTATGGGAAGGAAATGAGCAGCCCTCAGTGGAGAAAGAACAGGTTAAGTACTATTTAGAAAAGTTGGACACATCCATAGGGAATCTGTGGGTGCTGATGGAATTGGCTGATGTGACAGCAGAGCCATTGGCCGTTTTCTTTAAAAACTCATGGTTATCAGGGGAGGTCCGGATGATTGGAAAAGGGCAAATGTAGGGCCCATCTTCAAAAAAGGGAAGAAGGACAATCCAGGGAACACTTAAAAAACAAAACATAGTCTAGTAGCATTTTAAAGACTAACAAACAGGTAGATGGCATTATGAGCTTTCATGGGCATAACCCACTTCGTCAGATGACTGGAGTGTCCGGTCATCTGAAGAAGTGGGTTGTGCCCACGAAAGCTCATGATACCATCTGTTTTGTTAGTCTTTAAGGTTCTACTAGACTACTTGTTGATTTTTAAGTTTTCCATGTTACAGATTAACTTGGCTACCCCTCTGAAGTTTTTAATCCAGGGAACTACAGCCTTACCTCAGTCCCAGGAAAAATCATGGAGGGGATCCTCAAGGAATCTATTTTAAAGCACTCAGAAGGGAGGAAAGTGATCAGGAATAGTCAACATAGATTCACCAAGGGCAAGTCATGCCTGACCAACCTGATTGCCTTCTATGACAAGGTAACTGGCTCTGTGGATATGGGAAAGGCGGTGGACGTGATATATCTTGACTTTAGCAAAGCTTTTGATACGGTCTCCCACAATATTCTTGACAGCAAGTTAAGGAAGTATGGATTGGAGAAATGGACTGTAAGGTGGATAGAACACTGGCTAGGTAGTTGGGTTCCATGGGTAGTGATCAATGGCTCGATATCTGGCAGGTGATCAGTATCAAGCAGAGTGTCCCAAGGATCGGTACTGGAGCCGATTTTGTTCAACATCTTGATTAATTACCCGGATGAGGGGATGGATTGCACCAAGTTCTCAGATGACACTAAGATAGGGGGAAAGGTAGATATGTTGGAGGGTAGGGAAAGTATCCAGCATGACCTTGACAAATTGGAAGTTTTGGGCCAAAATAAATCTGCTGAGGTTCAACAAGGACAAGTGCAGAGTTCTGCACTTGGATTGGAAATATCCCAAGCATTGTTACAGGCTGGGAATCAACAGGCTAAGCATCACTTCGGCAGAAAAAGATATGGGGATTACAGTAGATGAGAAGCTAGATATAAGTCAACCGTGTGCCCTAGTAGCCAAGAAGGCTAATGGCATATTAGGGGTATTCGTAGGAGCATTGCAAACTGACCTAGGAAAATGATTATTCCCCGTGATTCGCCACTGGTGAGGCCACATCCGGAGTATTGCATCCCATTCTGGGACCCCCATTACAGAAAGGATGTGGATGCTTTGGAGAAAGAGGGCAACCAAAGAGGGCAAAAGAAAGAGGGCAACCAAAATGATTAGGGGGAAGGAGCACTTGATTTATAAGGAGAAACTGAGGAATTTGGCTTAGTTAGTCTACAGAAGACTGAGGGGGGATTTGATAGCACCCTTTAAGTACCTGAAGGGAGGTTCGAAAGAGGGATGGAGAGAGGCTGTTCTCAGTGGTGACAGATGGCAGAATGAGGAGCAATGGTCTCAAGTTGCAGTGGGGGAGGTCTACATTGGATAGTAGGAAAAACTATTTCATTAGTGTGGAAGCAGGCTCTTTGCTGGCTTGGCCTCTCGCGCGTATTGTCATCCAAGCAAAAGGTCAACTTCCCCTTGATGAAAACCCTTACAGTTTGTAACTTAAAGATCAGCAACGAACAGGAACCAAAACCAGACCTAAAAGGTTCATGTAAAGTTCGTGCTGGTTGTGCTGACTGTGCCATGCCCGATAAGGCAGAAAAGGAAAAAACAGGAAACCATCTCACCCCCTTACTCCTGTCACTTAACAGACAGGGTCTGCTAGCCTATCACAAAAAGCGCGCAAAAGCTTTCTCTATAAAACAGCTTCCCCTCCTGTATCAAATTGAGGAATCCCGAATAAACATTGGATGGCGGAATATGAGTCAGGTCCGAGGACTGATCACCCGAGGGCCACCTCCCGCTCACCGAACCAAACGAGTTCCTGTAGAGTGTAAATTATACCAAACATAATGAATACCAAATATGTTGTTGTTGTAGTTTGTGTGTCTGTTAAATGTAAGTATTGTTATCTGAAATTGTTTAGAGGTATTGTTAAGTAGTAGTGTTAAAAGTTTTAGATAAATAATTAGTCTTATAAGTAAGACTGATGTAAATGTAACTGTTAATAATCCCTAGTCCCTTGTTAACAACTATTGGGATTTAGAGAAACCTCAAAGAATTTTCTTCACTGTATTGCATTTTGCTTATTGGACATTCTAATAATTATTTAGTGCCTACGAATGTAAGAAATTGATAAAATCATAATTTATACGTAGAAGCCCTTTAATAAAAGTTTAAAAGATATTTGGTAATAGTTTGCCTGTTTCTGCGCCTTCCTGGGACTAGCCACATTTCCGAACCTTTTACTTTAAACCACAATTAGGAGGGTGGCCAAGCACCGGAATGGGTTGCCTAGGGAGGTGGTGGAATCTCCATCCCTAGAGGTTTTTAAGTGCCATTTTGACAAAGCCCTGGCTGCAATGATTTAACTGGGGTCAGTCCTGCTTTGGGCAGGGAGTTGGATTCAATGACCTCCTAAGGTGTCATCCAACCTTATGATTCTATGATAAAAGGATGGGGGTACGTTTCACAATGCATTTGACACATTTTGTTCTCATTTATCACCAGCTATAGAGTGACTGAAAATTTGACTTTAAACTGTAAAAAGAAATCTCTCAAAACACCACCACCACCACCACAATGCAATTATGAAAGGAAAATGTATTATGTTTTTCAATCAACTACTTTAAACAAAATTGAGTGACATTTTTTCACATATAGTAAATTCAGTGAAAATTTTTTTCCAGATATTGAAACTATTCACAAATTTGGATGGAATTTGATGAATAGTTTTGGCTGAAAAAAATGAATTATTTTAAGTCCAAACTATTTACTTTCAAAATAAAATGCTTTGACTTTTTGTTTTGTAATAATTTGTTTCAACCATTTCAAAACTAAATTTTCAATTTGAAATGGTTCTTTATTTAGAAATTTAGCTGCAAATTAAAAAGAACAAACACAAAAGATGAAAGACACCTGAAGATAATTCACCATACACACACGCCAACAACAAACAGAAAACAACATATTTTCAGGCCAAATAAACCCTTTCATTTGACCTGAAACAATTTTTCCCCATTTCTTTCATTTAATCAAATAAAGTAATTTCAGTATAGAACTGATTTTTCTTTTGGATTTTTTTTGTTTTGTCTCACAAAACCAAAACCAAAACCAAAACCAAAACCAAAACTATATATTCATTCATCTGCAACCTTAAATAAGTATGTTGCTCTGCTCTCATTTACCAGCATTGGAGAGCATCTCACTGTCTTTCATGTATTTATCTTCACAACATTCCTGGGAGATAAGAAAATGCTGTAATAAGTTGAACCTCTGTGGCTCAGAACTTTTTGGTCTGGCAACATCCGTGGTCCAGTAGGACCACGGATGTTGCTGGACTAGAGAGCACCAGCAGCAGAGGGTGCTGGCAGCTGGGAGCAGAGCCCACTGGCAGGGCCAGAGGGGCAGCGGCGCTTACAGTCTTGGGAGCTGTGGCAACCCTTCCAGTGCTTACGTCCTGCTGGCTCCCCTGCTTTGTCAAGCTGTGGGAGCTCTCAAGGGTGCTGGAGCTCACAGGGCAGCAAAGCTGGCAGGGCTTCAGGTGATCAGTGGACTGTGATGCCTGCTGGGCTGCCACTGCCAAGGAGCCAGAGGCTATAATGCCAGATGGCTGGGGAAAGAAGCCCAACTGGGAAGCTGGTGTCCCTCCCTCCTAAGCCTCCCTGATCTAGCAAATTCCCTTGTCCAGGACTGGTCAGGTCCCTATGTTGGCAGACCAGAGAGATCCAACTTTTACCTTAATTTGACAGGTGGGGAACTGGGACTCAGAGAGATTAAGTGACGTGCCCATGGTCATACAAAGTCTGTTGTGGAAAAGGGAACCTACCCCAGTTCTGTGCAATCCCAGACTAACACTCTAATCACTGATTATTCTTTTCTCTATGGGCCTTGGCGAAGACAAAACCCCCTTGTATTAAATATTGATTCTGAATGTTAAACATCGTAGTGTTTATGTTGTTGTTTCAAGTTGATATTCATTTTGCAATAATAATTCTTTTTATCGATAGAGACATATGGGTTGTATCTAGACTGCCAAGTTTTACCGCAAAATCAGATGATTTTGCGGAAAAACTTGCCAGCTGTCTACACTGGCCGCTTGAATTTCCGGAAAAGCACTGACGATCTCCTGTAAAATCATCAGTGCTTTTCCGGAAATACTATGCTGCTCCCGTTCATGCAAAAGTCTTTTTCCGAAAGACTTTTGCGCAAAAGGGCCAGTGTAGACAGCACAGTACTGTTTTCTGCAAAAAAGCCCCGATCGCGAAAATGGCAATCGGGGCTTTTTTGCGGAAAACCGCATCTAGATTGGCCATAGACGCTTTTCCGCAAAAAGTGATTTTGCGGAAAAGCATCCTGCCAATCTAGACGTGCTTTTCCAAAAATGCTTTAAACGGAAAACTTTTCCGTTAAAAGCATTTCCGGAAAATCATGCCAGTGTAGACGTAGCCATGGGCTACGTCTACACTGCAGGCTTCTTGCCCAAGAACTGTTTTACGCAAGAGTTCTTGTGAAAAAGGTCTTCCACAAGAGCACATCCACACTGCCATGTGCTTTTGCGCAAGAGCATCCATGACAAGAGCGTCCATTCTTACACAAGAATCCCCTATTGCCTGTCTACACTGTCTTCTTGTGGAAGAGCTCTTGCACAAGAGGGCTTATTCCTCATGGAGAGAGGAATAACTCTTGTGCAAGAAGCCCTGTTTTCCTACGCTTTACTGTAAATTTACTTGCGCAAAAACGCAGATGCAGTGTAGATGCTCTGCAAATTTTTGCGCAAGAACAAAAGCCTGCAGTGTAGACATAGTAATGGTGTAGTAGGTGATAGGAAGAGATCAAAACGATTAAAAATGTAGAGAGACCATAAAACAGGGATCTGTCCAGCTTTAATGTGCAGCACTGTGTGCTGGGCAGCAGAGAAACATGAGCAAATAATCTGTTTCACAGAAATGCAAATGTTGTGATGCATGAATGGTGGAAGCAAGAAATACCATATGAGGAATGCGTGTGTTAGAGCAGCGTGCAAAGTAACACCCAAACAAAAAAATGAGGGAGTGAAGGCTTAGATGGGGAGGTGATAAATTGTGCGTTCCTGACAACTGCACGGGGAAGACAGTACAGCCGATGAAGGCTCAAAGAAAAGTCAGAGGACATCTCAAGAAGGTGTGGTGGGAGGTCATAAAGGAAGACATGTTTACGTGTGGTATGAATGAGAATATGGAAGAAGAATTGTTTCTATATATTTATACTTATACACACATACTAGATTTACACTCACAATTCTATATTATAAATACACACAACCAGATGTCATTAATCTGAAATATTTATGTCTTCCTGGAAAAAATAGTTGACAGCTGCTGAGCTACTGGCAAACTGGCTCCTTAAATATTTTTTCCTTTTCTTTGGCATCATGCCCTTGGATTGGTTTCAGCTACACAGAGCTGAGACCATTCAAAACAATAACTACATACTGCCTTGTAGAGTAAGCTCTGTGGAATACATTCCCTTCACATCAAGCCTGTAGCTCGTTAATGATAACATGACGGGTACATTTGCACTAATAGGAGAAATTCGCTCTGCTGTGGATTGAATGACTTGACTGCATAAGCAAATATTTTGAGCCTTTCCTCTTATTTTAAAAATTCTTTGCAATAAGATAGAAGGATTCCAAGAGTTGACAAGTGAACCAATGGTAGGAAAAGTGACCGACCTAACAGAAGTTACTGATAAAAGTTTAAAGCCTTTGTGATAATTCTGTATTATCTATACGTTAGTCTACCAATAAAAATAATTGCGTTTTACAACCACTGTGCCCTGAATTTGCATTGGTGTAGATGACAGCACAAAAGGCCAGTCAGAACAGAATAAAGTTTTTTAAACAATAAAGATATACAACCTTATCTGCCTCGGTTTACTCTTCACCTGAAGCCATCATCTTCTGCCTGTGGCATCATAAGCTGTGGAAACGTGGACATGACAGTTATAAGAAAGAGCATGCTATGATTTTAAGGGGCGAATAAAAGCAAGGAACACTTGAAACACAAAAGAAATAGTCTGATTCAGTCATTTATAGCAGAGCAAAGTGGATTTGGTGAATGTTTCCATCCACCTTGCTCTAATGAAAATGACTCAAAAAGATGCAGGATCCTGCCCACAGTTTCCATGCAAATTCAATTAGCAACACAAAACAAGGGAAGAGATGCAACATATAATTTGTGTAGGATTGTTTCAAAATAAAATATTTATTGACATTTTGCAGATTGTGTCATGTGCCCATTAAAGGCTAACATAATAGATACATCCTGCAAAAAAATGTAAAGAGTTTCCAGTCATTAAGCACATTTTACACAGAAACACTCATCCAGTGTGTTGCATTCTCAGGAAATCATATTTTAGACCAATTATTTTGTCTTTATGTTAGTGTGAGGTTTTTTTAATAAAAATATCTTTTTCCACTAGTGGTCATTGTTGCCCTTTATAGCAATAATCTTACTAGTTAATGAAAAAAAAATCCTAATGAGTGTATAATCATAAAGAATTAATCAAAATAGTAATTTAGAGACAGAAAGCAAAACAAGTAAAATGACCAATCTTTACCAATTTATCCATCAGGTGAAAGCATCTTATGTTTCTAAATAAGTATACTAGCAAACTACAGTATATTGAGACTCAAGGAAAACACAATAGGTTGATTAGTAACAGCCAAAGGTAGGCAGAACCATGAACAGAAACTAATGCCACAAGACAACAGCTGATATTTTACTTTGCTAATGCTGTTTCTGGCTAACAGGAATTTTTATGACACCTTCTGTTATCTAGCATGCCTATGTATTTCCCAGCCTATAAATAGGCAATTGCAAATTCATATTGCAACCTCCCAGTTTTATGAAAACTTTGGGTATCCCATAAGACTTCTATATAAAGTGAGTGTGAATAGTTGCTTTTCCTAAGCCTCTCCAAAACAAAGTCTATGCATAATGTAGAGTTAATAACAGGATATTTTCTCAATTAAATACTCATTCAAAATAACATTTCAAAATAAAAATAGTTCATTCTACAACAGAGTGTCCGAATGATTCATTTGGAAAATTCCCATGCTGACCATTTATTTGGCTGAAACTATGCAGAATTCACAAATTGTTTCAGATGTACCGAAACAGTATGTTTTATTCACCAACAAAAGTTTGCCTAGCTCTATTACCAACACAAAGTTCAATTCCAACCTTCTCTCTGGGGTTGGTTCCTTCTTTAGGATAGCTTAGCCCACACCCTACTATCCTCCTTCTCCAGAAAGCACTGCTTATCACCTTATGGAATGGTTGTTGAGTAATGAGCCATCTGTGTAATGAGTCACTAGAACTCACCTAACCATTGCCCAGCAGTATTAATTCCACTCAACAGGGTGGGACATTTCATAAATTTACAGCCCATTACATTGAGATTTTCCTATACATTAATTTCAGGCTGTCATGGGAGAAATTTAGATTTCAAGGATGAATTCAATATTCTATGCAATAGGCAAGTGCAAGTTCTGCTTCTGATTGGGGAAATGCTCAATTATAGGAGTGTTATCAAAACTATTCAACAAAATTAATCCCTCGTGGCTAGATGTAAAAAAAAAAATCCCATTAAGCATTCTTACTGGAAGAAGGGTTAATTCCATATGTCGGTCTGTAATTAGAAATAAAGAAAAAATAGAGAAAAGGAGGAATAACATAATAACCTTCACTGAGTTTATTATGAAAACATCATATTTTAGTAAAATTTCATTTCCTACAATTATCCCCAAGTACAAATTATTAATGAGCACTGCAAAGATACCATTTTGTCTGCCTTTTGCTAACAACTTCAGAGTGAAACACTATGTTAAGAGGCTATAGCTGAATTTTGCGACTCTTTAAAATGCAAAACCTTTGTTGTTATACGTACGCTTACCTAAAAAAACACACTTGTTTTGTAAAATTATTGTTTGATCCAACCTGCTGTACTTGGTAAGCAAGTAAAATAAAATCCCAGTGGAAATCTTATTCCACCTGAATAAATACCCACATCTGCTGTCACGCACATCTCTCAATATTACCTACAGCTAGCTAGG
This sequence comes from Pelodiscus sinensis, assembly GCF_049634645.1. Lineage (NCBI taxonomy): Eukaryota > Metazoa > Chordata > Testudines > Trionychidae > Pelodiscus > Pelodiscus sinensis. The sequence goes on along the minus strand of NC_134723.1, from coordinate 36,024,263 downwards.
TCAACATTTTTTCTAAACATTTTGTAAGTTTTGGAAACACAAAGTTCTAAACAAGGCCGGTGACATTTTCACTGGGTTCCTTGGAAACTCATGGAATTTTTTCAGTTTTTGAAAAAAATATTGCAGAAATTTCAAAGCTTCAGATATTTTCCAATACAGCAAGACAGCTGGCCAGAGGGGGTCACTGGAGAACGGCACTGTGAGCGGCAAACCTCTGCCGCTTTGCAGGGAGGCAGGGGAAGCCTCGCGCAGCTGCCGGCCACCGGCCAGCCCTAGGGGAAATCATGTTATTGTGGGGATGGGGTCGTGTTGTTTGAAAAATGTTCCCTAAAAAAAAATCGTGCTGTCACGAAAACGTGTTAAGCAGGCACGTGTTAAGTGAGGAATTACTGTAATTGTAAGAATAGCATTTTTTAAAAAATTTGTAAATTTTCCATTTTTAACAGCTTCTGTTCCTACTTTTCCCAGTGTCTGCCTTTCTTTGTTGGTCTTTTAGGCTGTATGCTCCCTGAGGCAGGGCATATTGATTTCTGTCTCTTGTGTAGCTCTGAATACATGTCTGTGATTATGGTACTGGATATTAACTTCATTCCATCCCTGGGCCATAGACTTCAGCCATATAGGAAAATAACTTTTGAAGCACCAAAGTTATGTTCACCCTTCCCCGGTCAAGTCCAGTCAGAATATCGCTAATGCTCACGCATCAAGTTTGACCACTATTTTAGAGGGTTGATGAATCTCCACGTTGTTATCTAGTCCCTTGTGCTAACTTACACTATCATCTATGAAACAAATCAGCCACTTATGAGATGAATCATCTTCAAAAATCAGAAAGCACAAGAAGCATCTAAAAAGTTCAGCACTCCACTGGCCAAGAGAAAGGACAAGGAAGTTGGAAGAAAATGAAATCTGGCATTGAAAAATTTCTGGTGTCATCTTCATTATCAGGCTCCCCTGTCCTCTGTTGCCAGGCATTGTTAACCACATCCTACAGTAGATTTTCCTGTGCTATGAGAATTTGAAATTTCAATTTTTTTCCCTCTAGAATCAGAAGAAAAGATCAACATCTTTTTAAAAAATCACAAACCAATAATCTGAAAAGTATTTCAGATTGGGTTTAATCAGAATATTTCATTTTGACAATATTGAAACCTTTTGCTTCAATTTTCACCTTTTTATATGTTTACTCTTTTTAGCATAAATTCAAATTTCAAAAGAAAAAGTTGTTTCAAAATGAAAATGATTTTTTTTCAGTTTGAAATGGTGATAATGCAATGTTGACGGTTAGAAAACTTTCTTCATTCCACACATCTCCCTCCAAATTGGTAGATTTGTCCCAATGGACCCTTTCCCAGAACAAAAGCGAAGTTACTCACCTCGGTGCAGTAACTGTTGTTCTTCGAGATGGTGTCCCTGCGGGTGCTCCACTATGGGTGCTGGGGTAAGCCCAGCACCCATAGTGGAGCACCCATGGGGACATCCTCGAAGAAGAACCAGTGATTTCCCATGAAAAAAACATTTAGTAAGGAAATTTCCAATTAACTGTAGCACATACACCACAAGTGAGGACTGTGAATCCAAGAGAGAGGCACCTGGTTTTTCGCTGATCCCTTTTTATTCTGGTTTACTGGCAGGTATTTCTAAAGCAGCTTTTTATTTCTGGCAAGATTCTTTAGTTCATTACGTGCACTTATGTGAAGTTAAAGGAAAAGTCAAATACCCAGTCAGGCTGTGGGGATAGAAAGTGCTAATGAAAATGCTTGCATTACCCAGCCAGTCACTAGTACATGTTCTGCAAACCATTCCTTTAGTTGTAGATTGTCCCATTGGGAATGCATTCAAAAAATGTTTCAAGAAATACTTATTGACTTTAAATCCAGTTATACATATTTCAATTTAGTGCAATCTATATTCAAGCACGCATTTAAATGTTCTATTTAAATGGATCTATCGCCACATAATACAATCCAGAAAAGTAATATCTTAACATCTCAGTGGTAAGCCTCCCTCAGAACCATGGCAACTCCTTGATACCCCCTTCATTTATTTTCCAGTTCTGGCACTTGTAACCATGACAACAAACACTGAAACCTTTCAAGCAGAACAGAACTGAATCACAATAAGAGCACAAAATACCTGAGGTGGGTAAAAGAGAGGAGAAGCACAAGCAGGTAGCTGTTGAAATTAAAAGCAATTGATAAGAAAACAGCAGGAAACAAATGCTGACTTGCATGCCCAAATTCTCTTGGCAGCAGGATTCTGTGCACACTCCATCCACTATAAGCATTATTAGTTGTGCAGCCAGAAAAACAATAGAAAATTAAGATATCATTTCAACAAACAAACGAGTGGAGTGTAAAATAAGGGTATGTCTACACTTAAACCTCCCCAGCTGTGCCTCTGTAGCAATTCAACACTACTTACACTGATGGTGGGCAGTCTCCCAACAGTATAGTTAATCCATCTTCTTGAGAGGTAATTGATGGAACAGTCCTGTAAGCAGCAATTTCTGTGTGTGTGGGGATTGCTTTTTTTGTAAATGTGGACTGCATTTTTTTTAAATATAAAGGAGTTCAAAATAGTCCAGCAATGAGTGTGCATAAGAGAGGTTAATGAAAAAACTGAGTGTAAACAGTGACTGGTAAAATGATTTTGTTATAACATACTAAAAATTTATACAGAAATAAAGGTTTTATAGAAATTACCTTCTGGGATCATGGCAGGCAGCATGACCGCCATGGCCCCCCAATCTCTCGGCCGCCTCTGCCTGGTGCTGCTCTACCTGCTCGCAGAGGCCAGTGCTGGGTGAGTGGGGTCAGGCCAAGGCTGCTCCTCATGATTCCAAACGAGCATCACCAGAATTAGAGACTGGCCTACACCAATAGCCTGATTCAAATATCTCTGAACTTCAAGAAACCTCCCATTCTCAGTGAAACTCCATGGCTTAGGATTGTCTCCAATCAAAGCCAGGGGTGTGTCTAGACTACATCCCTCTTTCGACAGAGGGATGTAAATTCGACAGATCGAAATTGCACATGAAGCTGGGATTTGAATTTCCCGCGCTTCATTTCGAAAAAGTGCTATTTTGAAAGTGAAACCGCAGTCTAGACACGGTTCTTTCAAACATGGAAGCCTTTTTCAAAAGGTCCTGTACATCTTTCGAAAAAGGCTTCTATTTTCGAAAGAACCGCATCTAGACTGTGGTTTCGCTTTTGAAATAGCGCTTTTTTGAAAGAGTGCCATGACACGAATATGCAAATGAAGCATGGGAAATTCAAATTCCAGCTTCATGTGCAATTTTGACCTGTCTAATTTACATCCCTCTGTCGAAAGAGGGATGTAGTCTAGATGTACCCTACGTGATCAGAAGTGACAGGAAGGGAAAACAACAAATTATGTAAAAAACAAAAGCAGAATGATAGACAGAAAAAAGAGGCATTACAAAATATTGAAGGGGGGAGAAAATGACATTGTCAAGCATGGCAGAAGCAATGTCTTTCCCTCTCAGTATTTAGCCACCTGGTTTCTCAAGAAAAAGGATACTGCTCCAATGACAGACACGTTCTTACACCTTCAGCAACTATAACTGCATGTGGCAGTGTCACAACCAAAAGGAAAACCAACATCAGAGTTAGGCTGTTTCTCTCTCTCCTTATATCCAAAGGGCTCTTAGACAGTTTGCTGGTCTCTCTCGGATTTTTATGTAACAGTAAATGGAAGGAGGTTACCGAGATGAGAATGTCTTTGCTAAGAAACCACAATCTGAAAAATGTCTGAAGCGGTAGCTGTGATAGTCTGTACCTGTAAAAACGATGAGGAGTCCTGTGACACCTTAGCCCCGGTCTAAACTAGGACTTTATTTCAAAATAACTTCCCTACAGGTCGAATTTATAAGTGGACCATCCACACTACCAAGCCCATTATTTTGAAATAATGGGCTGTGGAATTCTAAATCTGAACTCCTGCTTTTCATCAGGAGTAACGCTAATTCCGAAATAGTTATTTTGAAGTAATGGCGGTGTGGATGCTCTGGTGCCCCTATTTCAAAATAATGACTCCCCAGAGGGATTAGAACTAATGACTCCCCAGTGCTTCCTGGGGCTCTAAGTTGAGGTTATGTGTCCATGTTAACGGAGCCTGCTAAGTTTGGTCATAGTGAGGACACTCTAGTTTGAGTTTGTTAAATCGGGAATTCTTAAGTCAAATTTAATAACTTTGAAATAGTTTCCTACTGTAGACATGGCCTTAGAGACTAACAGATTTATTTGGGTTTAAGTTTTCCTCCGTAAAAACCACTTTGCCGGATTTTGCATCTGACAAAATGGGTTTTTACCCACGAGAGCTTATTCATGAATAAATCTGTTAGTTGTTAAGGTGCCACGGGACTCCTCGTTCTTTTAACCAGAAAACAGCGACAAGCTTTTCACTACACCCCGCCTTGAGATTATGTAACTGTGTCTAGTAGATCTGGTATGCTCTCAAATCCTGCACATTTTATGGACCTGTTACAATCTGTCCCATTAAAACCTGTCTAGGGACATGTGTTCATGTATTTTAAAAATGATACAGCATTTTATCCTTGTATTCTAGAAAAATATATAAACGCAATGACATTTCAAAGGCTAGTAAGAAAAGCATTTTCTGGATGCACCTGTGTGAAAGTGCAACAAAGAAATATAATATGCAGATACAGTGGGGTGGTGACCCCACTCCAGGTGGTACACGGGTTAAACCCAGCCCTAGAAGAGGGCTGGAGCTGTGGAGCAAGTGGCTGAGGCAGATACAGCTAACTAGGGCCCAGCTGGGGCTGTGTAAATAGGGGATCCTGAGAGGAGGAGAACTCTTGCTCCAGCTGTGGAGCAGGAAGGACCTGGCTGCCAGGGAAGCTACAGAGGGTACCTGGGACAGGGCAGTGGTGGGGAAAGGCAGGCAGCATGGGGGAGCTCTGGCATGACCCAACTCCCAGGCTGCAGGTCTGATACAGGGGCCCGAAGGGTACTAGGCTGAAGGGGGGCAGCCAGGACAGGAGAAGGCAGCAGGTCCACACCCCGTCGCCTATGATGAGTGGCCACTTCAGACTGCAGTTTGCCCCAAGGCAGGAGCTCGATGACGCCTGGCTGTGGGTCACTGAGGCAAAGTGAATGTAGGGGATAGGGGTCCCTGGGAGGGGAGGACCCCAGAATGTGGGGTATTGCCACAGAGCAGTTCCATGAGGAAAGGGCACCGGGGGCCAGAGGGGACACCAGACTAAACGAATGTAGCAGAAGTTAGGTAACTGAGGGTGAGACACTGGCCAGCAGAGGGCGCTCTGAGGCTGAAGAAGAGCTAATTCCCAAGGAGACCAGCAGGCGGTGAGTCAGACCCAGCACAGCACAGCAAAGTTCATTCAGTCTTTCAGTGGGGTCACTTGGAAAGGCCTCTGTCCTACAACACTTATGCAGGTGAGTAAAGTATGTAGGATCAAAACCTCAGCTCAGGTTCTCCCCTCTGCACCAGAAAACACTTCGGCTACGTCTACACTGGCATGATTTTCCGGAAATGCTTTTAATGGAAAACTTTTCCGTTAAAAGCATTTTCGGAAAAGCGCGTCTAGATTGGCAGGACACTTTTCCGTAAAAGCACTTTTTGCAGAAAAGCGTTCGTGGCCAATCTAGATGCGCTTTTCCGCAAAAAAGCCCCGATCGTCATTTTCACGATCAGGGCTTTTTTGCAGAAAACACTACTGTGCTGTCTACACTGGCCCTTTTCTGGAACAGTTTTCCGGAAAAAGACTTTTGCCTGAACGGGAGCAGCATAGTTTTTCCAGAAAAGCACTGATGATTTTACATTAGATTGTCTGTGCTTTTCCGGAAATTCAAGCGGCTAGTGTAGACTGCTGGCAAGTTTTTCCGGAAAAGCGGCCGATTTTCCAGAATAACTTGCCAGTGTAGACACAGCCTTCAAGTGGAGTACAGTCAGTGCCCAGGGGAAGAGTGAAAGAGAGCCAAAGTGGCATTGAATACATGAAGTTCCATAGGGCTGGGTGGGAGATCAAGCCCTTCTCTCTGGCATGGGCCTCTCTAAGCCAGGTGGCTTTTTCTGACCACCATTAACTTCTTTTCCACATTCCTCCATCCTCATGAGAAGGATCATAGAGCAGATACATGGCGGAGAGACCGTTATCACTGCAGCCACTTAGCTGGCTGGCTAGAGAACAGGAACATGAAGGAATTCTACTGTACATGGAGACTGGGGCCAATGTTCCTCACACACTCATAGGCTATGGTTACACTGTAGCCTTCTTCTGGAAAAGCTTATGCAAATGAAGCGCGGCGTGGAATATCGTGGAGCTTCATTTGCATAATTAATTAGCAGCCGCTTTTATGCAAAAAGGAGCCTTGTAAAGGGCTCCTTTTTGCACAAACCCCGCCTCTTGTACAAGAGCCATTCTTTCTGAAAAAATGAGGAAGAATGGCTCTTGTACAAGAGGGAGGTTTTGTGCAAAAAGTAGTCCTCTACAAGGCTCCTTTTTGCACAAAAGTCTCTTGCGCAAAAGCGGCTGCTAATTAATTATGCAAATGAAGCACGGCGATATTCCATACCATGCTTCATTTGCATAAACTGTTCCGGAAAAAGGCTACAGTGTAGACATAGCCATAGGGTCAAAGGAAGGGGAGCTTTTGAGTTATATACCTCCTCGCCACCCACCCCACCTTTGTGCAATGGGGATAAATGTAGCTCTCTCTGTCATCATCCATTGTGACGATAAGATGCCACAGGAGCAGACTACTGAAGAGTGCCCTGGGAGCACTGTAGTTGTCCTGGACTGATTTTCAGTAAGCATCACCAGGCATTACATTTTTATTGTGTTTTATTGCAATGATGCGTTGCAAAATCCCCCATGTTAGATGGACAAAACTGAAGATCACCTAGGTAGACCTGCTTTAAAGAATGGAGTTTATTTCTTTTCAGGGACAGAAGTAGAATGTTGATACATTCCTTTTTTCCTCTTCTTCTCTATACCAGGAAGGAAAAGTGGCATCTAGTAGCAGTTGGGCAGATTCCGCACCTGCGATTATTCATATTTGCTAACTATAGACGTGCGCAGCACATTTCATTAGGGTGTGCATCCAGGGAATTTTATTTTTTATTTTTTTTAAAGGCAAACATTTATTGAATACTCAGTCATAAAGGACATTATTTTTATTCAGCAAACAAACTAAAGAAACTAAAACTTAACTGAACTTTTTTTTTAAAATTAACAACTAAACTTTACTTAAAAGACTGTATCATATGATTAAATTAAAACTCAAAGCCACTTTTTTTGAGACATTAGGTGTTTTGAGACTCTCTGTGCACGCCTATGCTGCTAACACAAGATGTATTTGTGCTGTCTCCCTGAACTCAGAAGACACTCAGTACAGGTTAGGGCTCAGAATGGAGGCTGCCAAGCTACAGAGGAGACGGGATATGTGTCAACCCTGATTTTTAGGAGATCTCGCTCTTCCTCTTTCAAATGTCAGGGAAGATGCAGCTGTCACCTCACAGATTGTGAAAAAAGCCATCACTGACTGTCACCCAGCCAACACAATATGATTCTTCCTCTAGGGAATTTTTATGAAAGAGACTCTCTCAGTCTAAAGGGTTTTATGAAAGGCAACATTTTTCATCTACCAGCCTATTCTGACCACTTTGATTTTCCTTTTTCATTCATAGGAGTCTTGATCTTGCCCTTCAAAAGCATTTTAACTTTGCTGCAGATTTCTGAGATGACTTCAAGTCACTGTAGTTTGTTATTGTTTAACATCAACAGGTAGAACTGAACCTGGAACCTCTGGAGCTTAATGCAGGAGCCTCTACAACTTGAGCTAAAAGCCAGCTGGCACTCAACTAAGGCTATAGAACAAACTCATTCTCTCTGTAAGCAGTCTCACTGCCACTACATGGGACAGTGAACCACATCCAGTAGGTGTGTGGATTACAGTAGCAGTTGTGCAAGCCACAAAAGAGCAAGGAACCACACCTACTCCCATTGACTTTAGCGCCCAGTGCTGAGGTCTCACCATGTTCAGTATTTCCTGGAGCAATACTTGGCTCCGCAGGAAAACCAGGAAGGGATTAACTGTAAAAAAAAAAAAAAAAAAAAAAAAAAAACCCTTGCTCAGCTTCTGCAGCCTCTCCTCCCTTCCCCTGGGATGTATAAATACATGACAGAGGGCAGATGCATGAGCATGACTCAGTTTGCATGGTGTTAGCAGATCTGCAACCTCACTCCATGCAAAGAATTTGCTGAAACACTCCATCTTCAGCATTCTTATCTGGTACTTAGCTATTCCATATGCCTGCATTCATAGATCATCAGACCAGAAGATCCCACAGTGGACATCTAGGGTACGTCTAGACTACATCCCTCTGTCGCCAGAGGGATGTAAATTAGACATACTGACATTACAAATGAAGCAGGGATTTAAATCTCCCGCTCTTCATTTGAATAAAAATGGCCACCGCGTTTTGCCGAGTCAGCAGTTTGTCAGCAAAAAGCGACTGTCAAGACGGGGATCGGGCGACAAAGAAAGCCTTTGTCAGCCGATCCTGTAAACCTAGTATTACGAGGCATAAGGGATCGGCCGACAAAGGCTTTCTTTGTCGCCCAATCCCCGTCTTGACAGCCACTTTTTGCCGACAAAGTGCTGACTCGGCAAAACGCAGTGGCCATTTTTATTCAAATGAAGCATGGGAGATTTAAATCCCCACTTCATTTGCAATGTCGGTATGTCTAATTTACATCCCTCTGGCGACAGAGGGATGTAGTCTAGACATACCCCTAGTCTGAACTCCTGAATATTTCAGGCCATTGAATTTCACCCAGCAATTTTTGGACCTAGCCCAATGACTTGCTCCCAAACATTTTGTTTAGAAACCCATCCAAACTTTTTTTAAAGATTACAAGAGACAAAATTTATCACATCCTTTGGGAAGCTGGTCTAATAATTAATTACTCTCACCTACAAATTGGCACATTTCCATTTTGAACTCAGCTGACTTCAACAACTTCCAGCTATTGGATCTTGCTATAATTTTTATCTGCTCCATTAAGGAGCCCTCTAGGATCAGATATCTTCTCTTCATGTGGCCTCTTAGCCCTGTTCTACACTAGGGCTTTATTTCGATAACCCCCACTTAGGATGAATTTATAAGAGGAGCATCACAGTACAACGCCCAATATTTCGAAGAAGAGGTCACTTATTTCTAAATCTATACTCCTCCTTTCTTAGTGAATAATGCTAACTTCAAAACATTTATTTTGAAATAGCGTTAGTGTGGATGCTCTGGTGCCGCTATTTTGAAATAACTACTCCCCAGAGTAATTTGAACTAATGACTCCCCAAAGCTTCCTGGGGCTCTAAGTCGAGATAGCACATCCACATTAACGGAGCCTGACCCGGACTAATTTCAAGGCTTCCCCATAGCAGGGATATGATATTTTGATTTTGTAAAATCAGGAGTTAAGTCAAATTTAGTTATTTCAAAATAGTTTCCTAGTGTAGACATGCCCTTATAGACTGATTAATCACTGTTTAACTTTCCCAGTCAACCTCAGTGACTGGGGAAAATATTATTCGGAAATCTCACAAGATTGGTTTTCTTAGACATTCTGACTACACCCTGGATTAGTAGGAAATGTCATGGGAGCAGCTTCTGCATTTAGTGGTATTTTGGGACTTCAGCTTTCTAGCTCAGCTGACAGTGGAAGGGTCCAAGGATCTTACTATGATGAATCCAACTAAGAGCTCCCAGATTTAGAGATGCCTGACTCTGAAACTGAAAAGTTATTGAGAAGATGCCTGTAACCTCAGAAATTGCCCCCACTCCTCCCTCTACCTCTCATCTATCCATATATCCCCCCATTTTTGTTATATTGCTTTCCTACATACTCAATACCCAACCTTGCCACACTTGTTACCACTGCCTCTAGCTCAGATACCATAGTGATGGGCACAGCAAAAGAACAAGAATGAACCAAACACCCTTCCCCTCAGTATCAACAGGGATTTCTTTTCTGTAACCCCAGGAAATCCATGATCGGGATGGCAATGCAGTGGAGGAGCTGCACTGAGAAGTCACTGAGGTGCAGGCGAGAAGATGATTGGAGGCTGCGTGGTTGGGATGTGGGGGTTGTAAATCAGCCCAAATGTTGGACGTCTCTGAGGGGGTCTCTCTCCCTGCTCGTACAGGCATGGAGCTGAACATGGAGGCTCAGTATATCAATCAGTTGCCAAGTGAATTCCTGTGTGAGTAAACAAGAATGGCAAACGGGGGAGTTTTGGAGGGAGTTTGCACAGGGCAGTGTCCGATTCCCAGCTAGCGGAGCGGCACTTGTGTCACCCAGTTGCTGTCTCTGGCTGTAGCAGAGCTGAGTACAGGCATACTGCTGGGGTCCTGCCTCTCTGTTGGTTATCTCTGATCCTAGAGCAGGGACTCTGATGTGGGGAGGATCAACAGGGGCAGCTGGATTCCCAGCCACCACCACGACCTTGGCAACGGCCGCAGCTGGAGCCCTGAACCCTTGAAATCATGGCCGGAGCCCTCAGCATCATGCACCCTGCAATGCTGGTGGCACTGAAGAGCTGGCTAGGGGAAGCTAGCCCCCAGCTCCACCCCTTCCACCCAAAGTCCTGCCCTTTCCAGGAGGCCTAGAGCCGACTCTCCTCAGGGCCCAGTGAAGACACTTGTCAGTCTTGTCACAGAGCCACCGCTGTAGCAGCACAAGCCTTTAGAATAGCCCATTCACACAATCCACGCACAGAGGCAGAGGATAACTTCAGTGGTGCTACTCAAAGTGCCCTGTGAGAGCAAACCATTACATGCATTATGGTCTGTGCGCAGTGATTTGCATTCATCACAATGTACCACCTGTGCCGATTCTCAGAGAGAGAAAAGAACAGTATGAAGCAACCTAACATAGCAAAGAAAGTCAAATTAGGCAATATGGCACATTTTAAAACTAATAATTTAATTAGTTCCTACTTACCAGCTGTGGTTCCTATTAGAGCTGCAAAGAAAAACAGCAATGGCTGCTTCATAAATACACGAATGTCAAGAGAGACAATTCAATAAATTTTGAAGTGAGAAACTTAATTGGTTATCATTTGCTCCTACCAGCTGTTGCCAAATTCCCAGCTGTGAGCTGGAAGAACAATACCATAATAGGTAGCTCTATAAATACCACAGTACGAAACAGCAGAATCCTAGGAGCCCACAACAAATAATACAAACTTAATTGGTTACAACTGCCCACCTGTGGTTGAAGGGAGACTGCAAGGGAGTACGAAAAATAATATAGGATCAATGCTCTTACATGACCATAACCCTCCAAGAATACTGGGTGGGCTAACACAAAGACCAAATAAAACCCAAGTGGTATTGCACCGTATCCATATCTCATGGAAAAGGATCATGAAAAGGTTAAATTAATTATCTGCTAGGAGGCAACTAGTCCAATACCCAAACTCTGATAGCAGCTCCACCCAAGGAGGAAGATCAGGATGCTGAGCGTCATTTGTAGATTTTTAAATAAAAAAACCCTGTGAAAACAGCGTAAATAAATTTACAGCGAATATTTCCAGCGTGCTGTCTCTCGATGTTTTGAAAGCAGGGAAACACACACCGAGGCCCATTAGATGAGGTGCAGTTCAGCTTGGAGCCATGAGACCTCATGGAAATCAGCGAGGTGACATGAGCACACGGAGGAGATGTATGGTAGTGCACCACCTGATGCTCTCCTCATCTTTGCAGAGTTTCACACTTTATCAGTATGAACAATGAGACCCGTGCAAATCCGGAGTAACTTCACCAAGCAGAAATGTCAGCACTAATGGGGGGAGACCATGCACCTTCCTGGCATAAACTGTCAGCCCATATTGGGTGGGCTCACTCATTTGCTGGCCTTCCTCAAGCTTTCTGCCAAGAGGGTGTGCTTTAACAGTGGGGAGGGCAGCAATGAAGCTATATACACATTGGTAGCTACTTGTGTTCCTTCTCCATCTTCCTTCTCCTTTCAGGAGGGAGTTGGAATGAAACAATCAGGCCAGTTGTAACCAGGGAACCTAGAACTAGAATTCTCAGAGGGGTAGCTGTGTTAGTCTGTAACTTTAAAAACAATGAGTAGTCCTGTGGCAACTTAGGCTATGTCTACACAACGGTGTTATTTTGGAATAACTGACGTTATTTGAAATAACGAAGTATGCGTGTATACACAAACAGTTATTTCAACATAATGTTGAAATAATGTCCAGCCAGAGGAATTCTTACTCCAGCTGCTGTAACCCTCATTTTATGAGGATTAAGGGAAGTCAGAGGAAGAGTGTTCTATTTCTAAATAAGTGCTGCGTAGTTGTACCCAATTTTGAAATAAGCTATTTAGACTTAAGCTACGCAATTATCATAGCTCAAGTTGCGTAGATTATATATGGGCTTACTATGGGCCCTGCTATGTTGGCTTACCCATATATATATATATATATATATATATATATATATAAGGGCTTGACAAATCAGTGTATCTACTCACCCGTGGTGAGTAGATTTTAGCCGGTCGTCCCATTCACTGGCAGTGTGCGCATGCACAATGCTGGTCTGGCGCATGCGCGGTGTGGGGCTGGCGACTGGATTTCGCCACAGTTTGTCGAGCCCTGTATATATATATAGTGCTTTTTTTGTAAGAAAAATGTGTTGGTACTCCAGGCTCAAAGCTGTTGAGCAAAAAAAGGAAAAGTTGTTGAGCAAACAAACAAATAAACAAAAGCCGAAATGTAGTTGCGGCCCCTTTGAGAGCTGCATGTCCCAGGCGTTCTTCCATAGGGAGCCAAGGCACCCTAGGAAATAGGAAATAGGTGCCGGTACACTAGAAGGGAATCCCGTTCAATTAAAGTAAGATGGGAAAATAGGTGCCGGTATGCCATCCCGGGGCATACGGTCACAAAAAAAGCATTGGATATAGATATAGATATAGATATAGATATAGATATAGATATAGATATTATCATGAGCTTTGTGGGTAAAACACACTTCCTCAAATGAGGTGTGTTTTCCCATGAAAGTTCATACTATAGATATTTTTTGTTAGACACTAAGGTGCCACAGGACTATTTGTTGTTTTGGAACCAGAATAAGAGGAACAGCGCCCTAAGAATGAAGCTTGATCAGTTTTCTGAACAGGGTGATTTGATGGGGTTAAGTGCATGGGACTGGATTCCTGTCCCATGGCCCTGGATGCAATGTACAAACATGAGAGTGTGAAAAACGCCTCTGGCACATGTGGAAAAGACAGAGAACCGAATCCAACCATCATTCAGAAAAATCAGAGAGGCAGCAAATAAAATTCCCAGGGGGATGGAGCTCCTCTAATGGGCCAGTCCTCGAAGGCACAGACAATGCCTCTCCCAGCAACTAACTGCCAGCAATCTCTTCCCACACTGCCACAAAACAACTAGCAAGTTATAAATCAAATACTACACCCTAGAGCAAACGGGCATAGTTACATGGATCCTTCTGGCCTCTTATTTCTGTCTTACTTTGTTGAGGGGATGAGCCAACAGGAAGAACATCCACAGCATCATTGTTACAACCAATTCTTCGCTTTCTTTCTGTATCCACAAGATGTTGCTGCAGCCCATGTAGATGCCAACAATGCTTCTAACACAGCTCTGGCTTTCAGACTGTCATTGCACTACACATTCAGTTTTTTAATTGAATTCAGGCCCGTTTGTGTTCATTTTGGGGGGAGAAGTTAGGGTATGTCTACACTAGCCCCCTAGTTTGAAGTAGGGAGGCTAATGTAGGCATTCAAAATTGCAAATGAAGCCCGGGATTTAAATATCCCTGGCTTTATTTGCATGTTCCCGTCCGGTCACCATTTTGAAATTCCACTAGCCCAAAGTAACTGCCCGCGGCTACACGTGGCAGTGAAACAGTAATTTGAACTAAGCCCTTAGTTCTAATTAACTGTTACACCTCATTCCAGGAGGAGTAACAGTTAATTCGAACTAAGGACTTAGTTCAAATTACCGTTTCACTGCCGCATGTAGCCACGGGCAGTTACTTCGGGCTAGTGGAATTTCAAAATGGTGACCGGACGAGAACATGCAAATAAAGCCAGGGATATTTAAATCCCATCTTCATTTGCAATTTCGAATACCTACATTAACCTCCCTAGTTCGAACTAGGGGGCTAGTGTAGACGTACCCTTACTCTGTTCCCACTAGAGGCAAAGGCCCCAATTCTCATTTACACTAGCTTATAGGTCCTGAAGATCTTACGACAAATGAGAATTAGGTCCAGAAAGGAATAAATGCACTCGGATTGGGATACAAGTGGCTGGAGTGCAGGATTTTAAATGGCCCAGATGATAAAGGTGGAGCACCATGGTGGGACAGGAGCTTAGACCTCACCCCTTGTTCCTGTGGCTGAGGATGAGTTATGTGGAGGATGAGATGTGACATCAATATTTGGCAGTGTTTACTATTTCATAGAATCACAGAACACTAGAACTAGAAGGGACCTCGAGAGGTCATTAAGTCCAGTCCCCGGCCCTCACAGCAGGACCAAGAACCATCTAGAGCAGCATTTCCCAATTTTATTTGGCCACAGAACCCTTTTAGAATTTTGAGGAATCCCAGCCAGGAAAATTGGTCGAGCAAAAAAAAAAGGGGGGGGGGAGACTGTCTCTTTAAGGGAGGCAGTTCTGCGTTCTCACGGAACCCTTACTTTCACTTCATGAAACCCCATGGATTCCGCGGAGCACCATTTGGGAAACACTGATCCAGAGCATCCGAGATGAATGTCTGTCTAACCTGCTCATAAAAAACTCCAATGATGGAGATTCCACAACCTCCCTAGGCAATTTGTTCAAGTGTTTAACCACCCTGACAGGTAGGACGTTTTTCCTAATGTCCAACCTAACGTCGCCTGCCCTTTAAAATTCCCCTTTAGCCTTAAACAAACTCCTGCTTGCTCACAGCCCAAAAGCCACAGCAGCTTTTCTAATCCCTCTCTGGGTTTCCCTCTGTTGTAGTTCAAACCCTTAGTCACATGACATCCAAGCCACAAACACCCTTCCCCAACATAATTTCTTTCAGACGTGTTGCCTGCTAGCGTCCTCTCAGCTCCCCTTCCTACCAGTTTTCTTCCCCATCTATTTCTTTCCAAGACAAACTCACTAAACCAGACCCATTTTCCGTTTTGACCTGCAAATAGCAAAACACCATCAACTGGCAAGGATAATTACTTACTTGTGAAAGCAAGTGTTATTTCTGAATTCTGTGATAAGGTGTAACCCAAATGTCACCTCGAGTCTGGTTGTATTAAGTAGTTGCAGGTCACGTGAGGCAGTGTGAACTGACACATGCTGTGCTGTTGTATTAGATCTTAGGTTGCTTATCTGAAGAGGGTTTTTTTCCTCTGATTTAGAAGCTGGTACCAGGGGCTCTAGATAATAAACAACCCATTCACTAACATCAGTGCCTCGGATTCATCTATAAAAGTGTAGCTGCTGGTGATAAAACATTTCCACCATCAAAGATAAATTGCAAGAGACTATGTTTTATTTAACACACCAGCAAATAGACAGGTTGTGCCTGGGAAAAAAAATCAAATTATTTCAATTTCAAAAGTCCCCCTAGATACGTGTTAGGATAACTTCCGTTTTTCATTAATTCCTAGAAGCACAGTTTGAACAATCTCATACAGGTTTACTGCATTGTTGTATTTCAAGAAGAAGGATTAAGTATGGCAGGGTCGCAGCATTACAGTTCATGTAATTCTCACTTCGTTAATCCCCCAACTTGACCATGCTCACAAGAAACCCTGCAGTCTCCCATTCTTCCCATCCCCCATCCCAGGAAAGTTTTAATAGAAGAGGTAATGGCGTAAAATCTCATGTGACTAAGAGTTCATTACTTCTATAGATCACACTACAGCACATTTGCTTGAGCACTATGAAATACCATAAATAATTATATCTGGAGCCATGGTTTTCAAACTTTTTCCCTTATGACCCAGCTGAAGAAAATTGTTGATGCTGCAATCCAACATAATTTGATGAGAGCTTTGGGGTGTAGAAGACGGCTCTGGCTTTGGGGGTGTCAGGCCTGGGGCAGGAAGGGTTTACCTTGAACAGCTCCCAGTCAGCGGTGCAGCAGGGATGCTAAGGTAACTTCCTGCCTCTCCTGGCACCACAGACCATGCTGCCCCCAGAAGCAGCCAGTAGCAGGTTCCCAGCTAATGGGAGTGCGGAGCTAGTGCTTGGGGTAGGGACAGTGCGTGGAACTTTGTATGCTCTTCCCCACCCTCCCCAAGAGCCGGACCTGCTGCCAGACACTTCTGGGGCACCGCACAGTCTGCGGTGCCAGGACAGGCAGGTAGCTGCCTTAGCCTCCCCTAAGTCACCTGATCCCCCTGCAGCAACGAGACCCAGTGCTCGACCTTCGATGACCCAGTATTGGGTCATGACCCATAGTTTGAAAACCACTGGTCTGGAGAACCTTTGCTGCAGTAGGGGTCTGATCTTGAACCAGCCAAGGCAAGGCAACTCCATGGACTTCATTTTTGCCCTGACCTAAAGGACACTGAGCACAGTGCCTACAGTATCCTTCATTTTCTGGAGAGCATTTGCTTGCCTAATTAATTTGCAAGGCTTGGTGATCTGCAATGAGTCTTCCAAATGGGGAGTGCGAGTCCACCCAGTGTACAGAATCAGTACGGATTTAAAAATTAAGATACAAAGAATGGAAGACATTGCAGCATCACTACGATGGCATCATACAGGAATACGAAAGGGAATCTCCTAGCAAATGCTGTTTATTTTTATTTTTAAAACACAAGCCAGCATCCTAAATGATCGAATGGTCCCTTCTGGTCTGAAAATCTCTGGAACAATGAAATCTGCCTCCCTACTTATTAAATGTTGCAATGGATTGCACATTCCAGGCCAACAAGCATGTGACAGTGAATGTTGGCTCGCCCCCAACATCCTCTGCTCCAGGACAAGCAATAAAACTCTGCAGAAAGTCCAGAAACCACAGACTTTCTACTACAAGTTTCTTCTTTCCTCCTGCGGCTCTTCCATATACCTTGTCAAATAGACGATTTGCCAACCCTTCCAAACCTAGCTACTTATTGTATTTGCTACCTTTGATTCCCTCCTCAAACCCTTCCCATTACTGTTCTTTTTTCTTGGAACAAAGATCTCACCAATGTTTTGGAAGAAAAGTTCCAAAAAGATCTCCTCTCCTGTCAGGGACTGGAACTTAGGCAGTCTGACCTAGTGGTCAGAGCACAGGCAGACATGTGGCCATAGCCAGGAGTCACACTTGGGGCACATCTAAACTACATTCCTCTTTCAAAAGAAGAAAGTAAATGAGGCAAATCGAAAGTGCAAATGAAGCACAGATTTAACTATCCCGCACTTCATTTGCATATTTGTGTCTGAGCACTTTTTCGAAAAAGGTTTTTTCGAAAGTGAAAGCAGTCTAGACACGGTTCTTTTGGGAAAAATAACCTTTTTTGAAAGAACCTGTACTCCTCAGGGTTTTTTCAGGAGTACAGGTTCTTTTGGAAAATGGGTTGTTTTTTTTAAAGAACCGTGTCTAGACTGAGTTTTCACTTTCGAAAAACCCTTTTTCGAAAAAATGCATGGATGCGAATATGCAAATAAAGCGCAGGATATTTAAATCCGCGCTTCATTTGCACTTTCGATTTGCCTCATTTACATTCCTCTTTCGAAAGAGGAATATAGTCTACACATAGCCTAAGAGTTAGTCAGGAGCCAGACCAATGACTTGAACAGATTTAGAGTCAGTGGTCTTGCCAAGAGTTACACTAGAGTTAGTTGCTGGAGCTAAGGTGAGGAAGCAGGAACCAGGAACACGGCAAGTTAATGGGAAGAAGTGGGAATCAGGAAAAGAAACAGGAATTTGGTCTCAGGCCTGCTACTGACCAGACCCCTAAAAAATAGTTGGTCAGACAAGTGGAGTGGCAGGAACAGGAAGCATTCTGCTTTGAGGTGTCCAGTCAATATGATGCCACAGCCTCCATTACGATCGCCTGGACCTGTGCCTGCACTCATCACAAGTGTCTGCCAACCTTCCAGAGAATGTGAGTTTGTGGTTAATAAGGAAACCTCATCACCAGATGTCTGAAATTGGAATGCCTTCTGCTGAAGGTCTCAGAGGGTAGTCATGTTAGTTTGTAACTTTAAAGACAAGGAGTCGTCCTGTGGCATCTTGAGGTATGTCTACATGACATTATTTTGAAATAACTTAATCCATGTCTACACAGCAAGCAGCTATTTCAAAGTAATGTTGAAATGCTGTCAAGCTCATGGGTTCCCAAACTGGGGGGTGAAGAACTTCCGGGGGGGGGGGGGTGAGGTAACCCAGCCACACTCCCCCCCGCTAATCCCATCCCAAATTTTGCTGGTATTTTTTGGGGAGGGGAGGCATGAGAGTTTCTCAAAAATCAAAAAGGGGGCGTGATGCAGAAAAGTTTGGGAACCACTATCAAGCTGGTAGATTTCTTACTCCGACTCCTGTAACCCTCATTGTACGAGGAGTAAGGGAAGTCAGAGGAAGAATGCTCTATTTTGAAATAAGTGATGTGTGGACGCTCCCAATTTTGAAATAAGCTATGCAATTGACATAGCTCAATTTGCATGGCTAAATTTGAATTCAGCCCATAGAGACTGACAAAAACATATATATAGTACCACAGTGGATTGACACTGAAAGCCACCATCTATCTGCAAGAATATCGGCAGTAACAATGCCTGCCGTCCCAGAGCTGTGCTTTAACTGTGTCCTTTTCGGGGTGAAGGAAATGCTCTGTGTGCAGCCTCAGCAGATATGCTGACAGTGACAGCATGGGTGTCAGCAACCCATCCCAAGTGTCAGCAGGCAATTAGAGGGTACCTCTCCCCAGCATCTCTCAGCATGGAGGAGCACACAGATGTGGATAGCTGTCGCTTTGGAGCAGGACAAACAACAATAAACATTTAACAGAGGATTTAATCATCACTTTAAAAAAGTCCAAAGATGGAACATAGTATTTTGTCAGGTTGGTAACACGGGGGCTGTGTCTAGACTGGCCACTTTTTACGGAAAAGCAATTGCTTTTCCGGAAAAACTTGCTAGCTGTCTACACTGGCCGCCTGAATTTCTGCAAAAGCACTGACGATCTCATGTAAGATTGTCAGTGCTTTTGCGGAAATACTATGCTGCTCCCGTTCGGGCAAAAGTCTTTTTCCGAAAAACTTTTGCGCAAAAGGGCCAGTGTAGACAGCAGAGATTTGTTTTCCGGAAAAAAGCCCCTATCGCAAAAATGGCGATCGGGGATTTTTTGCAGAAAAGTGCGTCTAGATTGGCCACGGACGCTTTTCCGCAAAAAGTGCTTTTGCGGAAAAGCGTCCTGCCAATCTAGATGCGCTTTTCCGAAAATGCTTTTAACGGAAAACTTTTCCGTTAAAAGCATTTCCGGAAAATCATGCCAGTGTAGACGTAGCCAGGGTGAAATTCTTACCCAGTAATAAGGGGTTAAAATAGCTTATAAGACCTGTGATCCCAGTGGAGAAAGACTTTCCCCCGCACAGGAGACAGACAACAACTGCTGTTTGGCTTCCGAGGAGCCCGTTACAAAATCTGAAGTAGGGAGTGTGCCAGGGCAGAGTTGTCACACCGCACAAAGTGCAGTGGAAATTTAGATCAGGGTTATTGCCCACAGACAGGCCGAGATAGCCAGCCTTGCAGAGATGCCTACATTACATTAGGGCAGTGTTTCTCAAACTGCTCTGCGGAGCCTCAGGGCTCCGCGAGGTTGACAAACTGGAAACATCGATAGGTACAACACATACAATCAGTGGACCGCTGGAGCTCTGCATAAATTTTTATGTGAGTAAAGGGCTCCAGAGTCCAAAAAGTTTGAGAACTGCTGCATTAGAGGATTCTCTAGCTCCCTGATCATCCAAGAATCAGAAGGACACAAAGACTCCATAAAGCCACCTGAGTTCCCCACCCCAGGTGTGCCGGACATGCCTCGCAGAACCTCACCCACAGAGTTTGAAGTCCTGAAGTCACAAGAAAAAGATTTTCATTATTTCATTAGTGCAGGCTCAAGGTCTAAATCTCCTTCTGGATAGATCTGCTGCTTGCTCCTGCTTTTAAAGGCAACAGCAAATTCCTATTCACTTCAACTGAGCCATCAGGCCCTGAAGAGCAATTGCTCTTTTGTCGCATGGGACTGAATATTGCAGGGGGTGTTTTTGCAAAGATATACAGTTCACAGGCACACAATTCACAAATACCCACACCAAAGCACAGCCTGTGAGACTTCAGCCTGACACCAAACACAACGTGACTATGGTTGTGACTCCATGTGTAGCATGTGAGTTCTGCGTTTCGCCAGCAACACTGGAATGACATGTTCTGAACAGTGACTGTGGCTGGGTGTTGCATTTGCAAGCAAAACACACTCTTGCCTCCTCAATATTGGCTCCTTTATTAGAGACCCTTACAGCTGACAACACAGGAGAGAACTTCATAAAGAAAGTCTCATGATAGCTGTTATTTATTATGCAAATACCGCCTGCCATGGCAACATTGCATCCAGGAGTTTGCTTTATTTGCTCTGGTACATGGCCTGCATATTCAAATTAAGACCACGTACATTGTGCCTACACATTACAAAGATTTTGTTTTCCTTGACACTTCCAGGAGAACAAACTACAATTAATACAGCCCGTTTAAGCAGACAGCACCCAATTAGTTATCATCCATTTTCAGATTGGGACACTAGACAAAAAACATGGAGCTGGCTTCTTATTCAAAAGGAAAATACATCCAAACTACAGGTTTTCAAAGACACATTTAATTCACAATGGCAAGGATACTCACTTGGCCTTTAATGTGAAATGGAGTGTTAATTTTTCTCTGTCACCTCTTAATTGCTTCCTTATTATACTGTTCAAGCAGTTAATTGCTAGACTGAGTGAAAGAGTGTTTTCAGGGGAAAGGAAATGCCACAGCATGAAAGAAAAAAAATAGAAGCAGTGCACTCGAGTAATTGGGTCTGATATAACATTAGTTGCGGTATTACTTTTAATGGTATCTACAAAAATTAACAGGCAAAGCCAAATTGTTTTCTAGTGCAAAAACAGAGAGAATAAGTCAGTCAGCTTGTCTGCAGTGTTTCTTATTCAGCTGCCATTTACTCAGCAAGTTAGTGAAGTAGATCAAGTTTATCTGCTTTGTGTTGTTTATACTACAATTTCCCGTTTAATCTCTTGTACTCATATGCCTTTTTTACTGTTTGTGTTGCATGAAACATTTTTCCGAGTTGTGCATGGAAATTTGTTTGCCACCAACCTTCCAAGTCTCCATGGATAAAAATATCCATGGGTAGGAACAAAACATCTAAAGGACAGAAACTCTCCTGCTCCAGAGCATAAGTCAATCTGCAATTGGCCGGGGTTCGGGATAGATAATTGTCCTTTGTGTAATATTGTTGTATGTCGTAGGAGCCACTATCAGAGTCATGGTGTGATCTGATATAGCTGACCCTATATTGATATTAAAGGGAAGAACAAGAGACAAACAGCTCTGTGTCTCTGCACTCCTTTACCTTATCAGATACCTGAACCACATGGACATTCTTCCTTCAGCTTCCTTCTCTACCTCAATGGCATTATGCTCCCCTCTTGGGAGACAAATCCCTTCCTGGGGCACCAGGGATATGTGACTCAACAAGGGAACACTTGACTGCACTCACGGAGGGAAAAGATTGGTTACTCAGATGCAAAGGCAAGAATTACAGACATTTATTTAAACAACAAAATGTGGATCGCTGGCTTTAATGAGGATCTTTGCATGCCAGTGCTAGAATTCATAATTAGTACTATTTCCTTCATCCCCTAATTTTTATTAGCGCGTAGCAATTATTAATGGAGACAGACAATGAAGGAAAAGCATGCAGCAGAAGGGATGCTGCACAATAGATTTAAATTTGCACATTAATTTATAAGAAAAGTGAATTAAATACGAATTTTGGTTTAATATCCTGAATGTCGTTTCCCAATGGACAATAGAAGGCAGATGATTCAGTTACTAACTTGTGCTTATTAGCATTTAAATGTGCTGATTATCTCATTAGTAAAACTGCACTTGAAGTTCCCTCTTTTGTTTCCCTCTTAAAACTGATAGTCTTCCATTTATTTATTTTGGGAGGAATGAAGGAAGGATATTTCAGTAGATCACAGGAGAACATGAGTCAATACCAGCTGGATGGAGAGTGGCAGAAAATTGCCAACACGCAGGATACAAATTTTACTCTTCATTCTCAATGATTGTCAAAGTTTATCACCTTCCTACTTGATGCAAAAGCAACGAATGAATACACTGCCTCATCTGACATGTGAGAGGAAGTCAGAGACAATATAGCTGCAGGTGATAAATACTTAGTAAAAATGTCATTTCCAACAAGTGGATCCAGAATCATTCTGGGATGTATTAACAGGAGTGTTGAAAGCCAGACATGAATTCTTCCACTCTACTCTGCACTGATTAGGCCTCAGCTGGAATATTGTGTCCAGTTCTGGGTGCCACATTTCAGGAAAGATATGGATAAATTGGAAAAAGTCCAAAGAAGAGCAACAAAAATGATTAAAGGTCTAGAAAACATGACCTATGAGGGAATACTGAAAGAACTGTGTTTGTTTAGTTTGGAGAAGAAATGACTAAGAGAGGACATAACAGTTCTGAAGTACATAAAAAGACTGTTAGATGGCAGAAGGGAGAAAAAATGTTCTCGTTAACTTCTGAGGATAGGACAAAAAGCAATAGGATTAAACTGAGGTAAGGGCAGGTTAGGTTGGACGTTAGGAAAAATGTCCTAACTGTCAGGGAGGTTAAGCACTGGAATAAATTGCCTAGGAAGGTAGTCGTCTCTCAATCATTGGAGAGTTTTATGAGTATTTTAGATACACCCTGTCAGGGATAGTCTAGATCCATGGTGTCCAACACACTAGCCACTAGCTACATCTGGCTATTTGGCCAGTTGAGTATGGCTAGTTTGCTAAAGCAGTAGCCACTATATAAGACACCTAAGGAGGCCATATTTTAATAGTTTCACTTCCAAAAGTCATTCCAGAAAGCTCTGCCTAATGGATCTGTATAGATTAGCCATGGTCATATTTATTACCACCTACCAAGGCCCTCGTTAGACAGAAAGTTTCCCATGGAATCTGGCTGCATATTTGTAACAGGCCAATGGCTCATAGCCCTGTGTTATTCAGGGCATTAAGAGACAGCTGGTGGCAGCTAGTCCGACAAGGGATCACAGAAACCCACTCCCTTTAGCTTTTAGCATCCTTTTTTTTTCCAGAAGAGAAGGTCACAAAGGTTATGTTTAGACCACATCCCTTTGTAGGCAGAGGGATGCAGATTAGGCAGGTCAACTTTGCAAATGAGGCAGGGATTTAAATATTTTGCAGCACTTTGTCAGCAAAAAGAGACAGTCTAGAAGGAGATCTGTTGAGAAAGAAAGCCTTTTTCGACAGATCCTGTAAACCTCCTTGCAGGAGGCATAAGGGCAAGTCTACACATACCCAAAGGGAGGATGTGGCTAAATTTGGAGCAGATGTTGGTTTTTGTTTAAAGCTCATCTCTATTTGCAATGATTTTCCATACTGTCTTGGAGCCTGCAGGTCTTCTGCCCCCAACTCCCTGCCTTCACTTCTTCTCCACCTTTGGCGTGGTTGGTGGGCAGAGAAGTTTGAATAGTCTGCTGGATATATGGATATGTGACCCACACGGAAACTGGGAAGAAGTTCACACATCACAGTTCCCACTCATGTCCATGCACAAAGAATGACACCGCTCAAATCTGCCAACACTGACATGACTCAAAACCTCATCGCCCGAATATCACTTGTATTCATGTCACAGCAGATATTCACCACCCAAAACCCCAAGAACATGGCAAGTTTTTTAGCCTCAAGAGCTTTGCAACTATCTCTAATTTCTTGTTCTGTTCAGTCAGATTCCAGCATTCTCTCCCTGGGTATTTATATGGCCCTCATCACCATCACATCTGTGCACTCACAAATATTACTCAATTTTTTCCTTATGTCATACTTATACAATATTTTCATGTTACACACAGGGTACTAGGTCACAGGGTAGCTTAAGTGACTTGCTTAAGGTCATGAAGGAAGTCTGAGGCTAAGCTAAGAACCAAACTCTTTCTTCCAGAGTCCCAGTCAAATGCTATCCACTAGACCAAACCATTCTTTCTATTCTGTCATTTTTTGACTCGTTTTACTCCTGTTATTGTTCAACCACTGAAAAGTACAATAGAAATACTGTAGTTTAAAGAAACCGGGAAAGAACTCTCCTCCTTCCATTGGTATCAGCAACAAGCTCTCCATAATTCAAGCTAAATATGACTGAGATTTCAATTTACATGGCAGAACTTCTGAAATAGTCTGCAGAACCTTTATCTGAGAGTGTTTGATCTTAGTATAATTCCGAAGCACATGAATGGGTTCCTAAGCACATGAATGGGTTCCGAAGCACATGAATGGGCTCCTAAGCACATGAATGGGCTCCTAAGCACATGAATGGGTACAGAATTTTGCTGCTATTATAACACAGTGAAATCTCTTTCTATATTTTGTGCAATTTAACAGGATATAAATATGTTCTATGTATAAAATATAATTAACTTGAACAACTTGATGTCTTATTTCCAGAGAAATCCATTTGATTAAACTATCTATTCCCATTCTTCTATATTAAGTTCTTTACCTAAATCTTTCCCCCTTTTCTCTTTAATTTCCAATTTGCTTTTGTCTGAGGATACTGACTATGTTCTGTGTAGCCTTGAAATCAATTTAGTGAAACAGACTCTTTGTACAACAATTTTTCAATCTGTGACATTTGCATTTCTATACTTTTCTTTAATTCACAAAGAATAGCATGCCTTATTTGAAGGAAACAGAGAAGTTGAGCTCCAGGAATATTAAAAACTACAAATTGGTCAAATGATTTAAAATGTCCATCCTTAAACAAATCTTTAATAGAAATGATCCCTCTTTGTTGCCAAGTTCTAAAGACCCCATTTTTAATATACATGGAAAGGCTTCATTATAATACAATAGAATCAAGGGAGACAATTTCTTATCCCAACCCATGAATTTATGCATGTTTCCCATATTTCTAAAGACGGAGAAATAGTTCATCTTTTTTTCCCACACTTTGTTTCTTACATATTTATTTAAATGTCTCTCTTATCAACTCAAATTCAAATGTTGCATGAATCCTCTTCCATAAACCAGTAAAGAATTTTGCCTTGTCACTCTCACCTGGAAATATGACTTACTGATCCTCCTCTCGTGTTGCAATTGAAAGATACCTATTGAGACTTGCTTTCTTTTTTTATCATAACAACTCCTCAGTGGAGCTTTCCTGTATCTTCAAACATACTCTGTTCTCTTTATCAGTTATCAAAATGTGCATTAAAACTCCCTTCTCCAGCTAGGTGCGAGAGGCATACATGGAATGCAAGCACTTTCCACTCACTTCCTTAGTGTCCAGGGAACGGGATGAAAAGCAAGCCGTGTCCCAGAGCGCATGGCTGCTGCCGCCCCTAACCTGCCAAAATTCCACCCTTGCCTTTCTTCCAGCTAATAGTGGCTGTTAGCCAATAGAAGTACAGTAATCAGCATAAACACTGTATAGTTAACAATTGTATATAAATATGCAAATCTCTCTACTCCAACTGGCTGCTGTCCCATCTTTCTTCTGATTGATTTCTTCCTTCAAATTCACCAAAGTGTCTGACAGCAAGAAAGATGATGAATTCTAGTGTCTGAATCTGGAAGCAGGAAAATGGCAACATGATCATTAGGGAGGGGGAGAAAAGCCAAAGCAGTGACAACATCTGTGATCTGGTATGATTTTCTTTAGCTGGATGTTCATTTATCGTGGGTCTGGTCAAGTTTCTCACAGTCCCATAAAGTTTAGTGACAGCCCCCAGTTCTGGCTCTCAGTGTTCTGTGCTGTTATTTAGCTCTAATTGACCCCTACATGTCCTCTAAGAGCTCAGAAAGCAGTGGAAGTGTTGGTAAAGCTGCTAGATAATATTAACCTCCCGTGGTTAGGCAAATTCTCTGGTTTGGCACTGGTCAGCTGCTGAGGGTGCCAGACTAGAGAGGTTCAACCTGTATCAAATTGGCTTAATAATTGTGGGATTTTTAAAATAGTGAATATGGGAACTTCTTCTATTTTCTTTTTGATCTTTGAGCTCACTGAGTTCAGATTTTCACGCTGTTCAGAGCAATGGTGAGCCTAGAAGCTATGGGCTTTTTTTTAATGAAAGCTACATTGCTCATAGAATAACTGGACTCCAGGAGAAGGGGCTTAGAGACAATAAGGGGACCATGAGGTTGCATGACAGTATCTCTCAAGATAAAATGTTGTACTATGAGAAGGTTAATGTAGCGGTGAACCCATGCCACAAAGTTGGAATCTGATGCAAAAGTTTAGAGTAGACGTTCAGCCATTGTGAATTTGGGTTGGTGTCATCCCCAAATTGATGCTAGCTGATGCAAGATTTTTCACTGTAGCCTGTTAAATTACCACATTCAAAGTCTCTAAAAGTTAGAAAGTATGATTTAACTAGCATGTGAGGCCCGTCGTTGATCAGGCAAAGACATTTTGCATAGATTACACTTATAGGAAAGTTCAAGAAATTAAATATATGTAACAATTTTTTGTATTAAGGTGCTTGCAAAAGGGAAATAAAGTAACTTGAAGTTGTAGGATTTCAACTTCAAACATTATTCCTTGTATTGAATATTTACCGTACATAGTAAATTTGAATCAGAAATTTGTAAACCTTCCATCTCTCTTTCTGTAAATAATTTGAATTGTTTTGCTATTTGTAGCAGTAAAAATTGTTTGTGCTAAATTGGCAGTTGAACAGGCAACTCAATTTTAATTTTGTTAGAAAATATTTTTATGAACTCTAATCATAACAGTCATGATTTTTTTCCTATGAAAAACACAAATAATTATTTAAACCTTTCACCCAGCATATTCCAATGTAAAAAGTAAGGCATTCAGCTGAATTAAGTGGCAAGATTGTTTATGCAAAATTTGGTATCTGTAGATAATCGCGAAGTATGACTTAATTTTGCACAAACAAATCCACAAACAAAATCTTCAAACTATATAATAGATTATATTTAGAATGAATTTTTATACTAACATCAAAGCAATACACCACAGAATTAGAGAATGAGCCACCATCATATTTTGAATAATCACATTTCCACCTGCACAGGTTATGAACTAATAATAAATAGTATCATCTAAGGCCAGGTCTACACTAGGGGACAAACTCAAACTAAGACACGCAACTCCGGCTATTTGAATAGTGTAGCTGGAGTTGATGTACCTTAGTTCAGATTTCCACAGCGCACTCATTGCAGGAGGTCAATGGGAGAAATTCTTCCATCAATTTCCCTTAGTCCTCACAATTGAGTGGAGTACTTGAGTTGACAGGGACAGAACCAGAAGCCAACTTAACAGGTTCTTACTAGACCTATTAAATTGACTCCCAGGAAATCGATCACCACAGTGTCGATCTTCCAGTAAATGGAGACAGAGCCTAATTCTATACTAATACCATTCATCCTGAAGAAAATCTAAGCACTTCTCAAATGATGGTCCAATAATTCAGACATTTGTGAGTACTGCTTTTCCACCCCAGTAATCCATCTGAAGCCATGTCTTCACTCCATGAAAGATTGGCACTACCATGATCTATCTTCCAGAGTTCAATTTAGCAGGTCTAATAAAGACCTGCTAAATTGAACTCAGAGGGTGCCCCTGTCAGCAGCTGGTACTCCTGCTCCTGTGAAGAGTAAGGGAAGCTGAAGGGAGCAAATGCAGTGAGGACAGTGGGAAAACTTAAATGAAGGTATGTCAACTCTAGCTATGTAATTAACGTGGCTGGAGTTGTGTATCTTGATTTGACCTTCCCCTATAGTGTAGATCTGGCCTGATAACTCATGTGCATGTCTAAGGATCAGGCCCTGTATGCAGAATTCTCTTCTGCCACTCTTGAGATGCGGCTGCCTCTGGGGTGGAATGCAGCAGCTGGTGAACTGGGAGTGGAAGCCACAGCACATAGCAGGTCACTATTAAGTTGGAAGATGGGAGAGAGTGAGCAGCAGCTACCTGTCCTTCCTGAAAAACTGGGGGTGGAAGTATTTAGTCAAATTGATGTTGGGAAGAGAGCGACTCTACTGTTTATCTTCAAAGATATGAATAGTATTTTACGTAAGGGATTGCCCCTTAATCTGAAATTAAATCTGTAACTGAACTGGCAGTGTTGGTTCAGTTAATTCATCTCTGCTGTGATGGATTTCATTGGTGACACACCTGAGCCAGAGTCTGTCTTGTACTGTACTGCTTAGAAGCCAGAGCAAACAGCACAGCGCAGCAACATTACATAGCATTGTGCACTAGTCAGGAATTTCCCATTTCCTACATTGTTTGAAGATAGCTACAGTGATTCTTTAAAGGTAGCACATAATCTTCATACAGTTTGAACCTTTCTAGTTTGATGCTCTTGGGACCTGGCTAGTGTCGAACCTGAGTATTTGCTGGGTCACAGGAATTCAGTATTATCTAACTGCATTACCAACAGTTCTACTGCTTATTGGGCTATTACAAGATATTTAGGGTTAAATTAGCAGTAAATAACAGCACGGAACACTGAGAGCTGGGACTGGTGGCTGTAAACAAACTTTCTGGGACTGTGGGAAACTTGGCCAGATCCATGATAAGTGGACATCTGGCTAATTAAAATCATGCCGGACGGTGGATGTTGCCAGACCAGAGAGTGCCGGACTAGAGAGGTTCAACATGTACAAAGAAAAAGATGCTGGGTTGCTATTTTGGACAGTAAGCACTTTCGACATCATAGCATGGATCTGAATTCTATTAGCCTCGATCACAAGCTGCACTGACAGTGAGTTTGCTAAAACCTGTATCATCACATATCATCTGTCTGGATGTTGTTAGATTTCTCATCATGGTAACATCTGAGCATCTCACAAACATTAATAAATTTATCCTCACAACCCACAGCCAGGAAAGGCAGAATTATCTTTTTCATCCAACAGCGTCCGCATAGCCAATTGCTTGCATGCAATCTCTGTAGCAGGGCCATGAAAGAAACCCAGCTCTTCTGTGTTCCAAAGAAGCAGCTGAATCCAGGGCCGACTTATCCTTTAGGCACAGTAGGCACAGTGCCTAGGGCCCATGATACATTTAGGGGCCCACGAAAATGTTTTAATTTCTTTTAAAATCAGAGGGGAAAAAATGAACCTTTAGGGTCGAAGAAAATCTATTAAATTTTGTCTAAAACAGAAAAAAAAATAAAATGTTGAAGTATTTAAAGTTATATCAAAAATAATTTTTAATATTTTTTTAATGGAGGAAGGGACCCACGAAGGCAAAAGTGCCTAGGGCCCACGAAAGTCATAATGTGGCCCTGGCTGAATCGCAAGATCATTCTTCCCCTATGCTCCCCATCCTGTGCACCCACAGTTCTAGGCAGATGCAAATGGGAGTTATTTACACAGACGTAGGGGAAATTAGTTCACACAGTGACAAGGGTAGCAGAGGTGTCATTGTTCAGGGTGGTTTGCCTTCCTACCAGATTGTGAAACACCTTTCTACGAGAATTCTTTCATAGTTTTCACTGCAGACCAACTTCTATGCAGAAGTGGGCCTGTTTTGGCTGGACATTTTATTTTTTTTAAATGGTGCACAGGGGTCTAGGTTTGTATTCATGCAAGCTGAGGTAAAATCAATTGGGATATATTTTAGGGTAAATGTCCCAGTAACTCAGCTGCAACAGCTTCAGGATTATAAGGTCCAAACTGATAGTCATCAGACAGATCTTCAAGCAGGGCAGAAAAAAATTACCCCTGGCCAGTTTCTCCTCTTTGTCACATGGCAATTCTGAGTAGTTCGAACAAAATCACTTAAATTACTCCAGATTTATATCTGGGCAACTGAGAATAGCATCTTGCCCACTGTAAATCTCAGCAGACACTGGGGGCTAATTAGAACTCCTGTATATCTTAGGGCCTTTGGAAGGTATCATCAACAAATGGAGATCATTTCACATATAGGAGCAAAGATTCAAGCGACTGTCTTGAATTGCAAATCTGTTTCCCTGAAAACATTCAATCTCAGCCCTCCAAAATTGCACATTACATGAACAGCTCAAAATGAGAGGGTGAGGGATACCATGAAAATTTTGCTTTTCTAATGCATTCATCCCAAGATGTGGTTATTTTGCAGTAAAATGCCATTTTTTCTATTACATGCAGGCACATATAACCAGGTCACTATTTTTCTGTAAAAGAGCCTCGTAAAATGAGCACTGGGTTTGATTTTCTGCTGCCTTTCCCCTACCTAAATCATTTATACCAGTGCAGAGAGAGAGTAAAATTCATTAATTTAGAATGGTAGCACTTTACCCGACTTTGCAGTAGTGCAAGGGACTGAACCAAACAGAGGAAAAATCCAGACCTATTTTGTATTAGGCGGAGCAGCATCAGGAGATGCCCTAAGGGGGTGTCATGAGACTTGTTACCACCAAGATGGTATTGTAGAAGATATAATATATATGGAAGAACTGGGAACAATTTGTATCCCCCATTTCCTCCATACTATTTGTTTTACTTTATAATTTCAAATGTTTCACATAACCTCTAAACATAGGAGGACAAAGTCATCCTGGGCATAACTCAGTTTACTTCAATGGACTTACACCAGGGTTGAATTTACCATCTAGTCTTTGAGATGAGAAAGAAAATCTGATCTTTGGTGCTCATATTGTCTTTAATCTTCAAGATCCCTAAACGAAGTCCCATGGTTGTACTAGCAATTGTATCTGCATTTAAACGTGGGTGGTTGTAAATATAGGTAAGGGCAGTAATCAACCAGGTGGCTACACGCTACCCTGAACATGAGCAATTAAGTGCAAGGGCAATTTTCTCCCAGAGGTTTGTTATTTCATAGCCAATTACCCAGGCAGCTTCACCCCACTTTGAACTGTGTGTGGAGTACGGGCAGTGTATGCATCTGGGCCGTCAATAGATTCCCTGTAGCTTTGACCATCAAGCCTATTCATCTTTTTTCTAAAGTAGTTACAGCATCCACCTGCTTTCAGTATTTAACTCCTTCATTTGTGAAGAAGCAAGCAGAAAATTTGAACCAAGAGCTATTTTTATCTGTGTAATCAGCAAGGCAATTTGAACACGACATGTCTGTGAATCTCTGTGTTCCGCAATCTGCTGCGTATCTTTAAAATAGCAAACTCTAGAGAGAGTGAATTCACTTTGTTAAAACATACACATGACATCCTCAAGTGCTGGCCTTCCTAATCAGAACCCAATCTTGTTTGGTAGGTAAATCTAAATGGTAAAAATATGGCAGTAACAAAGAAGACTGATCGAATGACACATGGGATTGTGCCCAGACAGGATAATATATGATACCTTATAATAATAAAAGCTTGTACAATGACCCACTTACATAAGACATTAATAATATAATTATGTCCTAAGTATTAATGGAGTTGGGCCCCATTCCCCCAACATGCTGGACAACAAAGCTTTCCCTGTGTCTTTAGATCTAGATACAAGAAGGACAATGCAAGCCCACTAATATATATGGATACAGATGGGAGCAGAATGTTTGAATGTATATGTATAAACAGGGCAATAAATATAATTTGCACACATTCGCGTACATTCCAAACAAATATCTACATTAAAAAAGCATGAAGGTTGCAATATTAAGCACTCAAAAGCCTTGCAACACAACCTTATCTCTGTGTATATGCACTGAAATACAACTGATTCTGTGACTGCAGACTATATTCTCTGGAATATCCTTGCTCCATGATCCAGCAAAACACTTGAGCATGCGTTTAACCTCTAAGCAAGTGAACAGTCCCATTGACATCAAAAGCTAAAAACAATGCGTGTGCCTGCTCTGAACAGGTCAGATTGTCTCCTTAGGTCTAGCTCCTTTGCAGTCCTTAGATGAAGTAAGGAGCCAGATTCTGACCACATATTGCTAGGAGAAAATTCACCTGTTATAGTAAAACCGTCTGCAGGGCATGTATAGGCAGACCCCAGCCCCTGTGGCTACCTCCACCAGTGGGGAAGGCGGAATCGAAATTTCTATTACATTAATCCTATCCTGGTATAGTGTCCATTAAGGATCCTACATCAGAGGGGTGACTTACAACTGCCAAAAAGCTTCTCTAAACATCAGAGGAACCAACCAAGCTATGAGAATCAGGGAGACAGTTACAACGTCTGATACCTCACCCCTGTGACCATCATCACCAGGAATTCAGCAGTGCTCTGGCACAGGATAGAATTTGCACTAAACTGTAAACAGAATGCTCAAATGGGCAGAGTTAAGGTTGCATAAGCAATCATAACTTTGATATTGCCTGACTTCGCAGTTCTTCACTTTCTAACTCTAGTGTCCTTTAAATGGCATTTTTCACATGGAAACTTAAGTTTTATTTTTTTTAAATGAAAGAATAAAAAGTTTCTATTGCGTGAAATTATTTGGACTGCAGCCACCTGCTCTGTCCTGCATTACTGGTGTCATTGATATCAAAGAGAAAGAGGCAGGACTCTGACGACGTCCCAGTTTTTGGTTTCCAGATTTTCATCGTAAAAACAGAAAGTTTTCCATAAAATGAAAAATTTCCATAAAAATTCTCATCTTGGTTGAAAAGCCGTTTCTTCTTGAAAATACATTTTAATTGAAAACATTCTGACAGGCTCTTAAAAGATCATAAAAAGTCATTCAAATAATTTTGCTCAGTTCTCCTTTGTACCGTTCAAAGCACCTCTCAACAAAATTGAGAATTTCCATCCCTTTGGAAATTATGTTATTTCAACATTTGATTGCATCCCAAATTAGGACAAAAAATTGAGCTATCCAAAAAAAAAAAAAAAAAGGCAGAACAAGATATTCTAAACATTTTTTATTTAAAAAAGCCTCATGTCTCCATTCTCCCTTAAGACCCAAATATGTTGACTGGATTATATCTCTCACAATGCCTTGGAGAATCATGCAGCTTAATCAGAGGAAAGTCCACTTTGCATGATGGTGGGAGAAGTAGCCTTCCAGGGATCCCAGCTCATTGAAGAGAATGGGAAGCGGGGCCCAAACTATAATTCACATGTGTCGCATTAGGGAAATGCAGTTTAATGTTGGACTGACCCAAAGCAAAATTATTGTGATTTTCAACACAATGGCTGTGTCTACACTGGCATGAATTTCCGGAAATGCTTAAAACGGAATACTATTCCGTTTTCAGTTTTTCCGGAAAAGGAGCGTCTACATTGGCAGGCTGCTTTTCCGGAAAAGCCCTTTTTCCGGAAAAGCGTCTGTGGCCAATGTAGACGTGCTTTTCCGGAAAAGAGCCCCGATCGCCATTTTCGCGATCGGGGCTTTTTTCCGGAAAAGACTACTGGGATGTCTACACTGGCCCTTTTCCGGAACAGTGTTCCGGAATAAGGACTTATGCCCGAGCGGGAGCAGAATAGTTTTTCCGGAATAGTGGCTGATTTTGTACAGTAGAGCATCGTTGCTTTTCTGGAAATTCAAGGGCCAGTGTAGACAGCTCGCAGCTTATTCCGGAAAAGCGGCTGATTTTCCGGAATAAGTGGCCCAGTGTAGACACAGCCAATAAGTATGGAAAATTTCTGTTTTGCAGAAACAGCATTTTCCCATCAGAAAATCCTTTCAGTGGAAAATTCCTAATCAGCTCTAATCCCAAAACCATATATGAACATAAGCTAACCCTCACAGCACCCCTCTGAAGCAAGTGAACATTATTGTCCCCAACTTACATGTGTAGAAACAGAAGCAGAGAAGGATGAATGTGACTTGCTCAGAGCTACCGAATAAATCGGTAGAAGAGATTACCAGGCTCCTACTTCATCCAAAGCACATTAGAAATTACTTCTACCGCACAGACTGAGGGCTCGTCTCCACCATACGGTGGATCAACGCTGGTGCAATTGATCCACCAGTGGCTGATTTATCATGTCTGCTTGGACATGATAAATCAACCACCAAGCATTCTCCCATCAACTTTGGTACTCCACCAGAACAAGAAGAATATCTGGAGTTGATGGGAGAGCAGCCCACACTGGCCTTACCATGTGGAAGACACCGCAGTAAGTACATTGACTTCAGCTATGCTACTTGCATGGCTGAAGTTATGTAGGTTAAATCAACAGAGGGATGTAGTGTAAACAAGGCCTGTCCCTTCAAACCTACATATGGATGGTCTAAAAATGTGCAGGGAAATGACTCGTGGGAGTAAGCAGAACTCTGATACAGAGAAACATCGGGAGAGAGAAAAACATGAAGGGCCAGAGCCTCGATGGGTGTAAATCAGCACTACTTCACTGAACTCAGTGAAAGTATGCTGATTTATATCAGCTGAGGATCTCAGTCAATATTTGTAATGTAGGTGCCTTGAGCAGCAGAGACATGACATTGTGCAGGCCAGAGAGGAGAAAAGAGTTTATAATCCGGAAGTACAGGGACCTTGGACAACATTCAATAATTTCAGCTGCAGATGGATTAATATCAGCATCTATCTATGACCTGACAAAATACCAATGGGGCTACTATGGCTGCACCTATCTGTTCTTGGCTGTGCCACCTTCAGATATGAACCTGTCATTTGAAACATCATTTGAATAAAACAAATTTTAAAAGTGTAATGGTTGCAAATCTAATGGAATATTTCCATGAGCTAGAAAATAATAGCACTACCCCAGGGAAGCATGAATCATAAACTTACTTACCTTAAATAAGTGATCATGTGAGTTATTGAGGCACCTTTCTGATCGAAGTCACAGCAAAGAGAAGGACAAACTTAGAACGATGCTGGTACCATAAGTTGTATATTTCACCAGCGGAAAAGTTAACATTATTGTCTTACCTGCTAAACATCACCACATTGCAGGGTCTTTAAATGTCACTTTTGTAAACCCACATTGCAACTTTAAAACTTGTTTCAAAATTAAAGTTTACCAAAGAATAAAAAAGGCACATTGATTTTTACCTTTTCTTGCTAATTTAGGCCAGATTTTTGTCTCAAGGTTTACACAGGTATAAATTAGGAATAACACCTTCAAATTTAATCACTCTGGATTTATGCTGTTACTGTAACCAAAAAGAGATTCTAGCCCTTTCTTTTATGTTTCTACTGTACAATTCAAATTTTAAAATAAATGTAAAGTTCTATATTTGAAATTGAGCTACTTTTAGAACTTTTGTCACTTAAGTTCACATTCCCATTAAGTTACAATTTTTTATAATTAGATCAAATGTTGACATAAATTATTTTAAAAAGTCTATTAAATTGTCATGTAAAGATCCTACTGTGCTTAAAATGGATCTAAAATATGGAGTTGAGTCATGCGTACAATCCATAGTTGAAATCATGCACACTTTTTACCCATGAAACAGGCATACATAAATCAGATTTTTCTTTCCCTTTTAAAAATGAAGTTACACTAAAATGTCATTAATTTCACTATCACTGGACTGAAGTTATTTGAGCAGTCATGCTTTAGGAAAGCACATTTATATTTTTTTACTCACATGGCTACGGCATGCAAAATATCACCAAACACACTATGTTGAATGGGACTAGTCACATGTAAAAAGTTCAGTATGGGTGTGTTTGCAGAATGGGGGTTTTATCTTTCAGGTGAAGTCCTATCACTCCTTCGGAAGCTCCAGGAACATTTAATTAAGGAAAAAGTATTAAAGCAAATGTCTTCAGCTTTTGCAATGTGATACACCGTCAAACTTTGGTGCCTGCATGAAGCCCTGTTGAACTAAATGCAGTTCCCTAAAACCCCAAAGGCCTTTTTGTGTGTGTGTGTATCTCTTTGCAAAATGCAGGACAATGTAGCACTTTAAAGACTAACAAGATGGTTTATTAGATGATGAGCTTTCGTGGGCCAGACCCACTTCCTCAGATCAAATAGTGGAAGAAAATAGTCACAACCATATATACCAAAGGATACAATTAAAAAAAATGAACACATATCCTTTGGTATATATGGTTGTGACTATTTTCTTCCATTATTTGATCTAGGAAGTGGGTCTGGCCCACGAAAGCTCATCATCTAATAAATCATCTTGTTAGTCTTTAAAGTGCTACATTGTCCTGCATTTTGCTTCAGCTACCCCAGACTAACACGGCTACATTTCTATCACTATCTCTTTGCAGAATCAGGACTTAAATGTTTTCCCCATTGATGGAGAACACAGTTCTCAAGAGAGCTACAGTACACAGGTAAAAACATAACAAATGCTTCTAAAACTATGTGATTCATACTTAAACTTGTAGATTTTGCTGAGAAGAATGTAAAACCTACGTTTGCAGCAGCAAAAGTTTTCACCTTAGAGCTTATCCTACTGTAACAAAGTGAAAGTCCAAGAGGTCTCCAACCTGATGATCTTACAAACAACTTGTTCTGTAACATCTTGGAACAATGAGGCGAGTTATGAGTAGAGTAATAATAATAAACTTTGTTTTTATTTGGGTAATTTGGTTTATAGCCATCCAATCCCATATATGCTATTTTTTTTATTATTATTTAAACAACTTTATTGTGCATTTCTCAGTCTCCAGCTATTTAGTAGATGCTGTTACTAGCATAGTTATTTTCATGTTAGTCATTTTCCCCATAAACACCCCACAAACCATGTGTTGTTGCAGGGGTCTCTTTTGAAATCAATTGCCATTCAGGTGAGAATGGTTAGCTGTTCTAAAGCACTGACAAAATATGTCCTG
The DNA here is from genome assembly GCF_049634645.1 of Pelodiscus sinensis. NCBI lineage: Eukaryota > Metazoa > Chordata > Testudines > Trionychidae > Pelodiscus > Pelodiscus sinensis. The sequence continues at coordinate 35,987,294 of NC_134723.1, read as the reverse complement.
TAAAGCACTTGGCCAATAAAGCAGGGCTGAAATTTGCATGTTTGCCCACAAGATGGCAGACGATGATGCAGTTTTCATTACACAGAGGGCGCCCAACTGGAAATAGTTTTACTGTCCAATGACAGCAGCCCTAGGTAGCAAGGGTGACATTTGCTTTACATTATGATACACACTAATTAATCATTAGTGATCCCAGAAGTATGTGCCCTTGCTCTGGCTTGTCACAGTGGGGGCTCTCAATATTGATGTTATTAGGTACACATATGTTCCACTGCTGGATTTAGACCTTTCAACTATAGAACATCCATTAAGTGTTTTAATTAATAGTGTTACTAGCTAAAAGATCTGTGTGGTCAAAAATGATATTAACATTTATACTTTATGTGAAAAAAGCCTAAAATGTAGGTCACCAAATGCAACCCAGCAGAGAGCCTTCTTGGGAAATAAAATAACATTTCTTCATGTTATCGGCACTGCTAAAGCTACAGAGAAACTGACCAGACTCTAACCTCTTAGTGGCATAAACTAGTCTTATCCCAGTCTTTCAGCTTTTCCACATTGAATACATCCTGGCTCAAAGCCATCCAAGTAGCCTTGGTAGCCTACAAACAGCTCTGAGTTGCATTATACATGAAGGATTTCTGACACTTTTGTGGTGCTTTTAAAATTAACATTATAAGCAATTTACGGAGGTTAACGAATACAAACTCTGCAAAGAAAACAAAAGTGCTTCAGTTCATCCACCTCTTACCTCTGGGCTGGAATATAAAAGGTGATTAAAACCTCTTAGAGAAATCCATCTCAATAATATAGGGCAGGAAGTGATGCGTGTGATAGTCACGTGACACCACAGACCAGAACTTGATTTGATGCTTGAATTAATACCTGCACTTTCACAAAGATACTGTTAGCGACTGTAAGCAGCCTGGACCTTGGTTTCATATCCCATTCAAGATACAGATTTGAAAGAGGGAATTTCCCTAGCACAACCCTCCCACCTCACCGCATGGAAATGTATTTCCTCGGCTTTCCAGCCACTTTGCCCTCCATCTTCTCTTCCCCCTCCATTCTCACACACATGCCCAAGAGAGTCAAGACAAATCTCCCTGAGATGACTAAGCTGGCAACACTGTTACTACTATGATCATTTGAAAAGGTGCAAATTAAACAAACAAAGTTGCTTTTAACAGTCATCAGAGGATTCCCTTAGTAGGGTGGGGAACCTAAGGCCTGGGGGCCGGATGCGGCCCTCGGCTTGCCTGGATCCGACCCCAAGGCTCAGGGCTCTCCCCCCACCCCAGCATTGGGGAGACTGCGCTGGTGCTTCAGCCCTGTGGTCACCCTGTGGCTCCCACCAAGGGACTGGAACCGGGGCCAGCTCCCTACTGTATGGGGGGAGGGCGGAGTCCCGAGCTTCGCAGGCTGGAGTCAGACAAGCCAGGGCTCTGCCTGGCGGGGAGAGGAAGTGACTCTTCGTGCTGCTGCTACCTCTTCCCCTGGCTGCCACAGCAAAGTGCTACCAGGGGGCTTTCTCCGTCGCTCCAATTGGCTATAATCACTGCCAATAGGAGCTGCAGGAGGTTATGCCTGGGAGCAGCAGGGGACATGTGTATCCCTGGGGAGCTGTGCCAGGTAAGTAGCCCACATCGCCCAGGCCCCACACCCCCACTTTGCTCCTGCATACTCCTCCTGCCCAGACCTCCCACCCTCAGCCTGCTCCCACACCCGCCCTCCTGCCCAGGTCCCACACCCCAAGACTGCTTCCTGGCAGCCCCTCCCATACTCTGAACCCCTTTTGGTTCCACCCCGGAGCCTGGGGGGGCACAAAGTCTACTAGGCTGGGCCCCTCAGGCTCTAGTGGGCATGGAGAATGTGGGGAGTGTCTTTCTGCTTCTCAATGAACAGTGTTTTGGGTGTTTTGTTTTGTTTGCTTCTCACTTTTGTGTGGCTCCCAACTGCTTTTTCTGTGGGTCAGCACCCCCTGACCTAGAAAGTTAACCCTCCCCTGCCCTACTATGTCCTTGGCTGGCATATTCCCAAGCTCCCAGGCTCACACCACCCTGCCCAGTCTCCTATTAAACAGGGAATTTTTCTAACATAAGCAAACCCAACACAAACAGCTCCTCAGCTCACCCTTCTCAGCCGGCTCCTTCTCCTTCTGGAACATCAGCCCTGGGGCTACCTCCATGAGCACCTGGCCCCTGGCTCCAGGACCCCATGCCTCTGGGGCTGCAGATACAGCCTGCCCCACACACTTTCCAACACTTCCTCCTCCCCCAGAGTTCTTTAGAGCCCCAGGTGTCCCCTTCAATTGGTTCCATTGGGCCCACCTGCTCTGACACAGCAATGCTGGGCCTGGGCTATTCACAGGGACCAGCTTCCCTGTGATGTACCTCCCCACTTTTAAGAGGAACCCCCCCCTATTTTTCCCCCTTTTGACCTATGATACGATGCCTCTTGGGGCTACTCTCACCCCCTCTGGAGTGGGCATATTTCACAGAACACTCCTTATAATACTACAGCCCCCCATCCCACCAAAAGAGACTCCTGAATTTTTCATAAGGCAACCTTGTGCTTATAGCCAAGAAAGCTAATGGCATATTGGGGGGCATTTGTAGGTAGCATTGTCCACAGATCTAGGGAAGTGATTATTCCCCTTTATTCAGCACTAGTGAACAACAACAGTCTAGGTCACCGGACATTTTCAACTAATACAGCCAAGCTGGCTACACCTGAAACTTATACCATAGGACACCCTTGCCCATCTCCACTAAGATGTGGAATACCAAGCCCCCGGTAGCTCATAAGTACCACGATCTTTCCTGGGCCATTCCCTGTTGGGTTGCCCTCCTTTTTCCAGACAGCCCCAGCACCTCCTCTCCCTCAGTCGCAAAGAAGGCCTCCGAGTGACGGCACCTTACCCAGCTCTGGACTGCCATGGGTTGAATAGCTCTGGGACAATTTGGTGCCATACGTTTTGGGCCATTACCTATGCTCATGCCCCTCTCAGAAATAGTTCTCCTCAAAGCCAGTAACTATTTACCTCTGGAGTCAGCTCTCAGTGTTCCATAAAGATTGCCTTTGCTACTGGATCAGAGCTTGGGTTGTCATTTATGGCCAGATAGGCAGCCTGTTCCTCCCCATCCCGAACGGTACTAAGAGTGCCACCCATGTTGATTTCCTCCCAGCTGCCCTGGCTGCATTCTCAAATATTTGTAGAAAGGACTCAGGATCCTCTTCTGCCCTGGCTTTATTGCCAGTCCCATCATCCACCATGTTACCTGGCCTCACTTGGCCTGTTTACGTCACTGCTCTTGTTGCTGAAAGTAGCCTTCTTGCCACCTCTGTCCTGCAGCAAATTCTGCTTCCTAATCTTCCTACCGGCTCTCCATCCTTTACTGGAGTTCAGCATGAGTCCTGTGACTAGCAGGCAGGTCACCTCTGCCCTTTGTACCCAAACTGGGGGAGGTCGGACAATATCACAGGGGAAGCTCAGTCTTCACTGGACACCAAAAATACCGTCACTCTTCCTTTGTAACAGGGCCAGTCAAAGTGCCAGAGCTACACTGATCTGCCCAGTCTCCTTTAAACAAATAGTTCCTCAGCTCATCCTCCTCAGCCAACAGCAACCTTCCCCTTCTGGAGCACCCTCCCTGGCAGCTACTTCTCTCAGCACCTGGCCCCTGGCTCCAGGACCCCACTCCTCTGAGGATACAGACACAGCCTGCCCCACACTCTGTCCAACACTTCCTGCCCTCCACAGTTCTTTAGAGCCCCAGGTGTCATCCTGTCCCCTTTAATTGATTCAGTTGGGCCCACCTGCTGCAACACAGAGATGTTGGGCCTGATCTAATCAAAGACACTAGCTAGACAGCAACAGACACCCTTGCTCCTCTTCAGCGTGGGTGCATTCTGCTAACACTGGTGCAGAAGGGTGCAATGACACTGAATAGATTGGAGTGCCTGTTATCCTAGTAGTCCTCGACTAGCAGAATAGCTCCTGGGGATCATACTAGTTGAGACAAATTACAGCAGCCTTGAGGCTGCTCTACCTCATGTTAGGGGTCATCTGCAAAGAGGAAGACGGGTGACTTAGAACTTTTTTACTTCCTCCCAGGACCCAGCCCTAGAAATTGTACAAATTTTTGCACTGGTAACAGCATGGATGGATGACCACAAGGTCTTACCCAGCTTTTACCTTTGTGGTTCCACAATTGCTTTTGATTGTACTTAAAATCTGAATTTTTCAGTTGAACCTTCTTTTTTTTTTTTTAAATGACAGAGTCAGAGAGATGGAAATACAATGAAAGGGAGGCTTATGCAGTGAAGCAAAGCTGGAAACCTGTCACTCTAAAAACCTGTTGGTGGACACCTGTAACCTACGAATCCTAACAATTTGAAACCCTTTTTAAAAGCTGTAAGTTAAATGCAGAAATCAGACCTTTCCAGACTGCTGCTCTCCCAGTCTAAACCTTGTAAGGTAAATAGGAGGAGTTGACAAACATTTAGGAAGCATAAATATAAAATGAACCAGGGCTGCTGTCTCACTATCAGCGGTAAACAGGCCAATGCTAGGAAGATGGGAGTTACTATAAAGAAATTTTTTCTGAGTGTCTGGTTGGTGAGTCTTGCCCACATGCTCTGGGTTCAGCTGATCGCCATATTTGGGGTCGAGAAGGAATTTTTCCTCCAGGGTAGATTGACAGAGGCCCTGGAGGTTTTTTGCCTTCCTCTGTAGCATGGGGTATGGGTCACTTGCAGGAGGATTCTCTGCATCTTGGGGTCTTTAAAACATCGTTTGAGGACTTCAACATCTGAGATATAGGTGAGAGGATTATTCTAGGAGGGGTGGGTGAGATTCTGTGGCCTGCACTGTGCAGGGGGTCAGACTAGATGATCATAATGGTCCCTTCTGACCTTAAAGTCTATGAGTCTATGAGGCTCGATTGGTTGTTGACCCTCCCAGGAGTTCAAATTGAAGTAGCCAATAAATACTCGTTGAAAGATCTTGTTCTGCCAATAACCATTTAGCAGGAGCAGGACGGGTTTAAATGGCAGACGGCAGTTGTATTAATTAATCTTTGGGGTGGGTGGACATTACCTGTCGCAGGTTTCATGTCCCAGACATTCCATTGGTTCTAGGATTCTTACCATGAACCAAGCCACCCCTTGGGTCTCCCTCACAGACACAGTAGAGTTGTGCAACCTCTACCTGGCCCCACTGCACAGGGATGGGGGCAAATAACAGAGGTTGGGCAGGAACCTGAAGCAGCAAAGACATCAGACTCCTCCCCCACCATGAGCACAACAGGTCTCTGTGAACTGGCCCTTTCAGCCTTCACCCAGCCCAGACATAGGCCACAAGTTGTGACAGGTCAGTAACCGTACGAGTGTTATGTAGGTGCCTCAAACCCTGTCACTTCTAACCCAACTATATCTCCTGGGGGCTGCAAAACAGCAAAAAAATCTCACTGGGCCACATGCCAACCGGAGCCCCCAAATCAGACCTGTGGCACTGTCAGCAGCACAGCTCCTCATCCACACCCGAGGGGAAACAAGTGGCTTCTCCGCTGTGCAGGCTTAGATCAAAGAGGCAAAGTTAGCAGCCAATTAGCTCTCCCTATTCCCCTGCACCTAGCCAATGGTTATGCAGAGAACCACAAAGGGTGAGTTGGTGAGCAATCCCCCTCCTTGCCACACATGCATTTGGGCTTTTCTCCTTCCCTGCATTCCAGTCAAGGCAGTAAGAGGGGAATCTTAGCTGAAGCAGGAGGCCCCAATATGTCAGGGAGTGGCACTCACCAACATCTCTTCCCTGCAAGCTAGATGCATAACCACGGGCCAGATGCTGGCTGCCCATATCCCTGCTGGCAGCCCAATGGCATGGATCAACACTACTTGTGGGGGCAGAGCTTGTGGGATGGACCCAAACACTCTAAAACTAAAGAGTGAATGACCAGTTTGCCCATCCCCAAGGTTCCACAATCATAAGCCGGGGCCCCCAAAACTGTGAGATTGGCTTACGCCTTTTTAACCAAAAAGTAAATGTGGGATTCTTTTTCTTTGCCTTCTTTTCTTGGGCATCTAGGTTGCACTTGGATCATCTACTCATGCTTTTCTCCACCCTCACGAGGGAAAGGAACGTATTTCGTTCTCATATAGCCGCATAGCTCCACAAGCAGGGGCTTTCAGAAAGACATCAAATAGCACAAAACCCCCCAATGAAACTGAGGCCACTCTGCAAATGAGGTGATAGCCTGTACACGGAGCCTCGCCAATGCAGATTTTAGGGCCTACGTGGGGCAGGCCCACTTTTCCAAACGAGAGGTCAGAAGTTCTGGTTCTGAGTTCGGACTGAGCAGGCCCATACACGGTGGATGTGTGTGCAAAGGATGCCAGCACCCCACCCCCATAGTCCTCCATGTTCCCCCATAGGGCCGATTTCGGCCAGGCTGGGGAAGGCTGGGGCAGCACACTGCCTGAGCCTCCCTCCCCTGTGCTCCCGCTGGCCAGGGGCAGGCAGGAGCCTCCCTCCTCCAAGATCCAGCTGGGCTGGGGAAAGCTGGGACTGATTTTCCTCCGCTCTCCCAGGAGCAAGTCCAGGGGTGGGGTTGGGCCAAGCCACCGTGGCAGGAACGGGGCAGCCTCTGGCCCCTCCCACAGCTTGGGCCGGGCTGCCTCAGCTGAGGCATGGCAAAACAGGGGCTGATTCTGCCTAGGGGTGCCAGATGGTTTCAACAGAAACACCGGACACACTTAACATTACATCACAATCTACATTACATCTTATTTAGAAAATACCGGACATTTCTATTTTCTCAATTTGTTTCCTGAACAGAAAGCTCAAATACTGGACTCTCCGGTTCAAAACCGGACACTTGGCAACCCTAATTTTGCCCCAGCCCTGGGGCAGCCAAGGACTTTTTGGAATATTGTTTTTCACTTACAATATTACAGCAGGATCCCAGAAGATAGTTTCTATAAAACCTTTATGACTGTATACATTTTTAGTATGTTATAACAAAATCATTTTACCGGCCACTGTTTCCACTCAATTTTTTCATTAACCTCGCTTATGCACACTCATTGCAGCACTATTTTGAACTCCATTATATTTTAAAAAATTGCGGTCCACATTTACAAAAAAAGCACCCCCCCCCCCCCCCCACACACACACACACATACACAGAAATTCCTGTGTATGGGCCTGCCAAGGCTCCTCAATCAGAGATCTGATTCCCTGGAGTGTGGACCACTGTGGAGAAGCTAAGCACAGCGAGCTGGAGAAGGGCGCGGGGCAGAGCAGAGCGGACAGGCTGCTCCAGCCACCTCAGTGAGTGTGGTGGTGAGGGGGGCGACCCCTGCTGCTGCCCTGCACCAGGCCTCTGGCCCCAGGTAATCCCACAAGGCCGCTTCATAGGACAGTTGGGGTCGCCACTACAGGTTTCCCAAAAGAGTGAGGCCTGCGGCAGCCACTACAAACCATCTTATGGACAGCATGGCTCTGCCTTTAAGACATTAGCTTCACCAAGTCAGCATAAGGCTTGAGGCCTATGAATTTTAAACAGATAAAAGGCCCAGCAGAAAATCCCAAGGATTTGGGGAGCCAAAAATAGAGTTTAAGGAGAAGTTCTGACCACAGATACACAATTCAACTGCAGAGGTGTCCTGGAAAGTACTGAGGGTATGTCTACACTACCCCGCTAGTTCGAACTAGCGGGGGTAATGTAGGCATACCGCACTTGCAAATGAAGCCCGGGATTTGAATTTCCCAGGCTTCATTTGCATGAAGCCGGCCGGCGCCATTTTTAAATGCCGGCTAGTTCGAACCCCGTGCTGCGCGGCTACACGCGGCACGGAGTAGCTAGTTCAGATTAGGCTTCTAATCCGAACTAGCTGTACTCCTTGTGGAACTCCTCATGCCTAATCCGAACTAGCTAGTCCGTGCCACGTGTAGCCGCGCGGCACGGGGTTCGAACTAGCCGGCATTTAAAAATGGCGCCGGCCGGCTTCATGCAAATGAAGCCCGGGAAATTCAAATCCCGGGCTTCATTTGCAACTGCGGATGACTACATTACCCCCGCTAGTTCGAACTAGCGGGGTAGTGTAGACATACCCTGACATACATAACAGGTACATAAGATATATCTAAGGCTAGTCAGCTTGTTTGCGAATGTATCTTTCTTCATGGGTTTGCTTCTTTGTTTTATTATAATGGAATTATAGATTCATAGTAAAGTGTATTTTCGCTTTAATGCAAGGGTTCTACAAAATTCAACCTGTATGTTAAACTAGGCCAGAGTTAGCATCCATGTGTGTGGTTTTGCTCTACTCAATCGTGTAATTCAGTCCAAAAGTGAACAGAAGACAGCAATCAAGAAAAGACATTTTGCACTGTCAACACAGTTTGGTCTTTAAGCCACTCCTACGCTTAAAAGCTCTTGGAATTAAGCATCACTTTAGTTTCTCTCTGAATCAAGCCAAACACAACACTTGTTTATAACTCCCTCCATTCCTTGGGTCCTGCAAGTCTAAAAGTCCCTTTGATGGTTTAGAATTTAGCATCTCTTCACCAACCTCCTGATTTATGCTCCTCTGGTATTTAAACACACACGCACATTTTAGCTGCTCTTTTCTGAAGCTTGGAAATGTAGTACCAAAAAAAAAAAAAAAAAAAAAAGCTGACTTTTAGCAGCAGGACACTATCATTCAAGACACGCAGATTTTGTTCCTTTTCCTGCTAGCAAAACAGATGGTGTTTTATGCTTAACACAATCAGTACCATTCTCTATCTGTTGCCACCTAACCTACCCCACCTGTGTGAAACCCAGCCAGAGCTAAATGAACATAGTTGGAGCTGTCTGGACTGAATTAGTCCCAGTAGGAGCTACCTTCAGGTACGCCATAGTTTCTTATGACTGGGAAACTGCAAAGGAATACAAGAAACCTTTACTGTCTGGTTAATTAAATAAAGATTTGCCTCCACTAAAGGCATTTTCTTTCTTCAAAAAGCAGGTAATGGCTCCAGTGTTGGGCTATTTTGAAAGTACTTGCTGCTCCTTTCCGTTCTCAGAAGCTGCCAGTGGCATGGAAAAAAGTTCAGATTCTGATTTTAAGTCACATTTATATGCAACTAGCAGGTGAGGCCTGTTGGTGGCCAGGCAAAGTAATTTTGTGTCGATTACACTTATAGGAAAGTTCAAGAAATTAAATGTATTTAATAGATTTTTTTATTAATGTTCTTGGGAAAGGGAAGTAAAAGAACCGTTTTAAATGTGTAGGATTTCAACTTCAAACATTATTCACTTTATTGAATATTTACCATACGTAGTAAATTTGAATCAGAAGCTCATAAAGCTTCCATTACTCTTTCTGTAACTGATTTGAATTATTTTGTGATTTCTAACAATAAAAATGTTCTTTGCGCTAAAATGACAGTTGAATGGGCGACTCGATTTTAATTTTTTTAGCAAATATTTTTATGAATGCTAATCATAGTAGTGATGACTTTTATCCGATGAGAAACGAAATAATTATTTAAACCTTTCACCTAGAATATTTCAGTGTAAAAAGTAGTGCATTCAGCTAATTTAAGTAGCAGAATTGTTTATACAAAATTTTATATCTGTAGGTGATCGCAAAGTATGACTATTTTGCACAGATCCACAAACAAAACAGCTTCAAAATATATAATAGATTTTTTAATGTTATTTCTTCACTTAGTCATACAAAAATATGAGAGTGCTTATCCTACTCATGGAAGGGGTCAGAAAAAAGACTCAAAAAATTATGTAATAAAGAGTTTTTCTGTTCTTGCTACTCATTGCCCAACGTTTGTGCTTTTCCTCTCAAAAGGCTGCAAAAGTCATAATTTTGGCAACCTACTGGTGCAGGCCTACCTTGACATGAGCGACTGAACATAGGTGAAGCTTCTTACTTCAGGACATGGGACGAGGGATGTAAATGGGTCAGCGGGCTGTGAAAAGAATGTCTGAACTTGCTAAAATAAGAAAAAAGCAGAGGGGGGCTAAATTACTTTCACAAGGTTACTGAGCGGACCAGAAGCAGAACTGAAGAGAGGGAATGGAACAAGGCCTATGGGTTTTTACTATCAATTCCTCCCCCACTTGGCCTTCTGTGTCTGTGACAAAGGACAGAATTACCAGAGGAGAGTGTTTGCAAACTGACCGTTCAGACTGCGCCCGCTCACAGTGGAGCAGCGGGGCTACCCCAGCCTCACCAGCAAGGGCTTTATAGGCACAACGGTTTGCAAACTCACCTTCTCTGTCCTCCACAAGATCTTCAAAATGACCCATCAGTTCCTCCATTTGAACAACGGGGAACAAAATTTAACCTCTCTGTTGTGGTCAAGGAGTGTCTACTCTTGGCTCAGAGTAGAACTGGAAAAACCCACCAGGGCTCCCACCTAGGGCTGCTGGGCAGGTACTGAACTGTCGGGGTAGGGAATGGGAGAGACAAGTTTGGGGCCTGCAGTGGTAAGAGTAATGAGGAGGCAGGGTGGGCCCATTAATGGCTAGAGTGAGTCCTGACCTGCCCTATCTACTGAACTCCACTTCTACTCCTCTCCCCTCTGCCGCAACAATCTGGCTGGGGATCAGCACAACAAGCGAATTTAGTGATTTTAATGATGGAGCCCAGTGGTAGGACAGAGCAGACAGATGGGCTGGGGGCAATAGGGAGATGGATGGCGAGAAGAAGCAGCTTAAGGGCTTGGATGGGCGCAGGGTTAGGGAGACCATCAGATCTGTTATAGGGAATATGAAAATGAACTCCAGGCCTAATTCCTAGCCCACCGATGTCAATAATCTTTTCACTGAGGTCAAAGATCTTAGGATCAGGCCCTCACTGAGGGAGTCATCAGCTGCTGTCCTCTGTCCACTCAGGCCAGGTTTACACTAGATAGTGCATGTAAATAATGTAGCTGGAGCTGGCTTACTGCAAGCCAAGCTTAGCACCATCTTCACAGAAGGAGGCCGATGGGAGCAAATGCTCCCATTGGATTCCCTTACTCCTTGCAACTGCCAGGAGTACTGGTGCCAATCAGAGTCACCTTCAGCATTCGATTTAGTGGATCTTAACTAGACTCACAGGGCTGTTTACATGGCTCTGATGGAAAACAAAGGAAGCACAGTGCAACAAACGGAGCTTTTGCAACAGGCCAGTGTTAAAAAGACCCTCATAGAGGGTCATATCAGACACATATCATTAGTCTGGCCGGTAAAACAACGATTCACCCATTACCACATTGTAGACAGAAATGCACAAAACACATGAAGTTACTGAATAACTTGATCTTTGGAAGTTGCTTCCTGTCCAGATCACAACTTCGATTTGTCAGTTTTCAGGGCCTGCCTTTTCTACTTGGCCTGGGAGGAGGTGGGATTTGAATGGAGCTGGGGACTGGGTGAGAAAATCCATTAATTTATGATCCATGAATGTTGTTACTGGCGTTATTGAAGGACGTGTCTGAAGAATTCCAATATACAAGCACAATGACACTACTAGTCTCCAGAACCCGGCAAAAATACTTAGTAGTACATAAGGATGAGGAAGATCAAGGAGATAACCAGGTTTATTTAGTTAAATATCACATCAGGACAAGGTTTAGAGAAGAAATTTCCCAGCATCTTAAACTATAGCTTCTTAAAGCAGCTAAGTCTAAGGAAAGCAAGAGCACACAAGAGGAAAAGGTATTCCCCATGGAAATTTTGTTTTCACTGCCAAAAAAAAAAAGTGTCTTACCATGCAACCTAATAGCATTAGCTTTATGATTGTATAACCCCATTGCAGATAATGTAATGTTGTCTTACTGAGAGGTTAATTGGACAAAGTCAACCAGGATATAGTGTTGACTTTGCCTAGGTACTTCTATTGGCATCCTGCCTCCAGTAGGATTTTACAGTAAAATAACTATTGTGGGTGATGATTATTTATTTGTATTTCTGTAGAACCTACAATCCCCAGACACTCGTTTTTGCTGGGCACTGTACGAAGTACACAAAGATAATCCCTGCCCACAAGAGCTTCTGAGGCAGGTATAAGAGGCAAGAGAGGGATATAGCTAAATGTGGGAGTGCAAGGAAACAAGACAATATTGGCCATGTGATAGACACTGGTCTCAGTACACCATTGTCAATATTTTGTAGGCCTCACAGCAAAGGAGAGCTTTGAGGAGGGCTCTGAAGGAGAGCAATCAAGTGGCTTTGTCAAGGTTTACAGGGGGCTCCTCCCAAGCATTAATCTCTCTCCAGATATAACAAAATAGTTTTTCCTCTGGGACGACAGAATGGCGTCATCACGTCACTCTGTGTCCCGCAGTCCCTCACTCCCTCCTCCCCTTTCCCTCCCTGGTGCTCTGCAGTTGGGGGAGGGGAAGCGTGGAGCCTGTGAGGCCCTGGAGAGGCCCCCCAAACCTCATGTCGAACAGGGGGAAGAGTACGTGGCCTTTCCCCCTCACGAGGGAGGGCTGAGGTCAGAGCTGCCAGCTGTGCGGTCTTTCCCCCCTTGCAGCAGGGGCCTGGAGATGCTACCCACATGGCCTTCCCCCCTTGCACATTGGAACTGGGACCAGGAGCCATATGCCCTCCCACCTCGTGGGTGGGGAGCAGCCAGCCTCAGCACAGCCCAATCCCCCAGTGGCTGGAGGGAGAGAGCCAGGCCAGCCCCCACAGCAGCTGGGTCGGGGGAGAGAAACATGACTGGTCTGGCCTTAGGGGGCACTGGTGGCCAGGGGGAAAGAGCCGGGGCAGGCCAGGGCTGCCACGCCTCGGCCTGGCCCTCCCGCCTGCCAGCAGGAGAGACAGGGCTGCCTACCCCCAGAAAGGAGGGTTGGTGAGTGTAGCAAGCAGGGGGCACCACCCCCTACTTCTCTCTAAAATATTTCAGTAGTGACAACAAAGCCTTAGTCACAGTGACACATGGGGGTTGAAGAACCATCTGTAAGTAAAAAGGGTGACACCATAATTAAGTTTAACATTCTTGTGAGAAGATTTGCACCAAAAATTAGCAATGTGGCATGAATCTTTAGGGGGAAAAAAAAAGGGAGTGTGGGGGAAGAGAATGCCTAAAAGGCTCTGAAGTCAGAAGTGAGGAAATTAAAATCCTTCGACTCAGCATGGAGGCCACTTAAGAGTCCCAGAAGGAATGCCTCACCCTACACAGCACAAGTGAGTAGGAAAGCCAAACAAAATTAGCATGGGAAAGCGGCCAGATTCAAGAGGTAATCTGAGCCAAATCAGTAGCTTTCAGAAAACCAGCTCAAGTGAAGGCAATAAAAAGGAACACAGACTTCTGCAGGTCTTATGCAACGTGCAGTAGCTCACTGAAGATGGAGTGCTACGGATTTTGACAGTGGGATCGGTGGTATCCATGTTGAGGTAGCAACTAGCAGAATTTGAGGAACAAAGAATTTGAGGAGCAAAGAGCTGAAGAAATTAAAACAGGTAGAGATACTTAGCGCATCAGAAGTGGGAAGCACAAGAGGGATTCAGTAGGGCTCCTGGAGGAGTTGAGGGAGCAATTAAAGAGAAGAAGGTCACTGCAGGAAAGAGAATGATTTCTCTTAATCAGGCTTCGTCACAGAAGATGTTGCAGAGACACCTTACCCAGACCTACCTCTTTTGAGGAGTCCTGTAAAAAGCAGGGGTGTCAAATAAAAAGGGGCTGAAGTGGATAAATTAAACAGCAAGAGAACACCAGAACCAGCCAGTCTATCTAGCGATTCTGAAGAGGGTTTTGCGGCAAAAACTGTAGGGCTATGTCTACACTGGCGCGATCTTGCGCCAGAGCTATGCAAATGAGGCTAAGAGTGGAATATCGCCGAGCCTCATTTGCATATCTAAGAAGCCGCCATTTTGTGGAAGAGGCTCTTGCGCAAGAAGGAGCTGTCTACACTGCCCCTTCTTGCGCAAGAAAAACCCTTTTGCGCAATGCCGTTACACTGATTATTTTCAGGCGTAACGGCATTGCGCAAGAGGGTTTTTCTTGCGCAAGAAGGGGCAGTGTAGACAGCTCCTTCTGGTGCAAGAGCCTCTTCCGCAAAAATGGCGGCTCATTAGATATGCAAATGTGGCTCAGCGATATTCCACTCTTAGCCTCATTTGCATTGCTCTGGCACAAGATCGCGCCAGTGTAGATATAGCCTAGGTGTCTGAAATCTTGGGTAGCAGTAATCTTGGGAATTACAGACTAGGAATTCGTCACTGTTGGTTCACTCTAGTCTTCAGTAACAGGTAATTTCTGTCCACACAATTCATTAAAGAGAGGATTATGGGAAAAATAATCTAGATAACTTTGGTAGGACAGGGTCTAAACAGTGCAGCTTCTGCAAAGGACAATTGTGCCTACCCAGTCTTCTAGTATTCTTGGTGTGTCAACAAAGCAACGGGCTAAAGGAGAACCAGTTAATACAAGAGCAATGCAGCATGCCTCAAAGCACAGTGTTCACCCACTCATAAACTAGAGGCCCACATTCAATACTGCAGTCAAGCCACATGGCCCCCCAGTAGAGGTTAAAGCAGCAGTGGGACCTACTTCCACCACTGCCATAAGCACCATAACAGAGCTTAAGAGCCACAGAGGATTACATATAGTTGAACTTGGCTCCACCATGCCCTGTCTTCCCCATTACGCTGGAGGAGGTAGGGCAGCTAAGACAAGAGGAGGTGGTTATGTCGGTGAAGAGTCTCACAACATAAAGGAACACCCTGACTGGGTTATGGCCCTTTGTGCTGCATAAATGCACAAGTGGCACTAAGTTCACTTGGCACGCGCTGGAAAATCCAGACCAAAGAGCTTTCTCATTCCCTCTCTAAATGCGAAATTGAAAAAAAAAAACATGAAAGAAAAAGCCAAACCATTCAGATTTAAGGCAGAGAACATGATGGGCAAGATAGTTTATCCCAGAGCAGCAGGGTGGTACAGGAGCAAAAGAAGGTTCCTCAAAAAGGGGGACCACTGGTGCCCATGCCACTCCTTCCCCTGAGGTCCCACTCCTGTGCTGCTCCTGCTACCAAGGCCCTACCCCTTGTGATGCCTCCTCCCCCAGAGCAACCTCCTCCTCTCATCTCCTAGGCCCAACTCGCCCCTCTCTGTCCCTCTTTACTCACATTTAGGGATGGTAAAAGGGGGGCATGGCCATCTGCCTCCCCCCGGTGCCCCTGGGGTACTAAGAATGCCCGGCACTATGACATGGTACAGCCCTGCGTACTTCATGAAGCTCAGTCTTTTACTAACCTGAGTAACTGACATCCCCTTGGCACAGGGATCTCAAACTCTGGGTCTACAGGCCATCCCCCAGATGGACCGATTGCACAATCTGGCCCAGGACTCCCAATAGGCTGGGGGGGCCTTTCCGTTATTGGCCCACAAGCCCCAACTTCTCTCCCTCATGGCACCCATCCCTAAGGATGTGGCTTCAGGGATCACCCGGGGGAGGGGTCTGGTGTGGTGGTGGCAGTCAGGCCCCCTGCACTTCCCGTGGTGGTAGGAGCCACAGGGGAAGGGGACTGTAGTGCCAGCCCCCCCCCCCCCCCACTGACTCCCAAAGGTGTGTCCTTGGGGACAGGGTGCCAAGTGAGGGAGAGTGCGGGGTGATAGTGGGAAGGGGTGGGGTTGGGGGCCAGAAAACGGCCAGCCCGCCACCCCTGGTCTGCTGGGGGTTCTAAGCCAGATTGTGCCATCACTATGGCATGTGGGCCGGGAGTTTGACACCCCTGCCTTGGGGCTTCACCCACTGGCCAGGCCCATGGGAAGGTGAGTCCCCACAAGCTAGAAATAAATCACTGCTAGGACCAAACGCCGGGATTTCTGCTGTCCGTCGTTAGCTCTGCAGAGTCAGCGCAAAGCAGGCCATGTGGCGGGCAGTCCAGCCTCAGAGGCATGGAATTAATTAGCTGCAATTCCAAGCCACAAAACTGAACAAACTGCTCTAAGGGACTGGGCAGGATGGATGGTCGTCTGGCCAAGGCACTGAATTTCGGTGATCCAGGTTCACTTCCTTGGAGAGGTCACTGAGGCCCAGATCCTTAAAGGTATTGAGGCATTGCTCTGCTCAGCAAGGCCTAACTGATTTAGGAGCCTAAGCTGTCATTTTAGGTCTTAATGAAAGTCAACGGAACAATGCTTGTAAGTGCCTAAGAGGAGGGATTATTCCACCCATTGCCTTTTGGGGAATCTGGGGTGAGGAAAACAAACCATCCCTGTGGCTGTAGCAGCACGATTGTTGCTAGGAGACACCACTCCTTGATACCACAGGAGGGATGCCTGACCAGCACCAGTGGGGACTCCAACCTGATACATGAGAGAGTCTATTTTGTCCTTGCCATCTTCCTCCTTGCATGGCTTTCCAGTGGATCCTGAACTGAGCTGTACTGCATGGCGCCAGCATGGGAGAGATGAAACAACCGGGCCATCTCTGCTCAGTCTGAGCAGGACCAGGGAGTGAAAGGGAACCTGACCATACTAGCCAGATGGTGTCACTGTGGCCTGAGAGGCAAGCTAGGATCCAGAATAACAGCTGTCCCGGCCGACCTGCTGGCTCCAAAGCACCCATCCATAACCAACTCACCACCCCAGAGCCTGAGGACACCAATAAAAGCCATATTCCCCCCCACCACAATTTTCACTATCCTGGCTCCTCTTTTCCTTCTGTGTCTTTGGCCTAAAGCAGGAAATGAGACTCTCAATCCTGATTTGAACTAACCCTTTGTTCCCCACTGAGAATGACCGACTGAATAAGACACTTGAACCACTATTTGTTATCTTGATTAAGTTTGTTTTGCATAACTAAGAAACTTCAGTTCCAAAGCCTTTTACCTCTTTTTGATTATCCCCCCCCCCCCCTTGCGAGTGTTTTTTCACAAGAAGTATCTAAATTGGACATGGGTTTCCTGATGTGTTCACCACAGTACGAAGCATGCAGAGGTCTCTGTCTACCAAACCCCAAACTTGGTTTAAAACAGTTTCAGGCTGGACCATTTCAGGATCATAATAATGTCTTTGCCCGGCTAAATTAATACAACTGGTTTCCAGAAAAGCACCATGTGCCCGTTCTAACTGGAAAAAAGAAATCTAGATGTAGCATAGACACACTCATTTGAGCGTTAGCAATTTGGGTGGGCTTTTAAGTGATTATTTGTTGCATTATTCCAGGGGTAGGGAACCGTTTTTGGGTTGGGGGCTGCTGACCCATGAAAAAATCAATCAGTGAGAAAGTGAGAAGCAAAAAACAAAACAAAAACAAAACCCCAAACCCTCTCTGACATGGCCCCTGACTGTGTAGAAAGACACTCCCCACATTCCCATCAAACACCAGAGCCTAGGGGGCCCAGGCTAGTAGATTGCATGCTCCAGCCCTACAGTGAGGCTGGAGCGCCAGCATATGTTCCCCAATGCTGGAGGAGAGCCCCAACCCTGAGGGGCCAGACCCACATAAGTCGAGGGCCTTAGGTTCCCCACCCCAGCATTATTCAGTAAGGGAGAGCATGGCTTTTCCAGGATTAGAGGCTACAAAGCTCCTTAAAGACACAACCCACTGTCCAGAGAAGCTGCCACATTAATGTGAAACAGGAAAACGTTTCTTCCGTTGCAGTTTTTATTCTTCATGTCAGCACATCTTCTTTCGGAACAGTGGTGTTTTGAAAATAGCGTTGAATGGTGACAATAAAAGATTCTGGTCTAAGGAGAACTGGCCTACGTCTCATCTGCCACCTCTTTTCTGGCCCATCATTTGTCCTGTGTCTAGTGATGCAGAATCAGAGCTGGCCAGAGCTCATGCTAGTGCCCCCTGAAAACTCTAGCTGGGACAAGACAATTTAACCTTGTGCAGGCAAAAAGGGACATTTCTATCCCCCACGTTGTCTTTTGCACAAGTTGAAGGGCTGGTTCAAAGGGAGGAGAGGAGTCAAGCTGCAAATGGCACCACGCCGGCGGGCCTACCAGTCAGATGACTTGGAGTCTCAGGAGCTATCATGTAAACCAGGGGTGGGGAACCTAAGGCCTGGGAGCCAGAGGTGGTTCCTGGATTGCCAGGATCCAGCCCCGAAGGCTCAGGGCTCCTCCCTCCCACACAACATTGAGAAGCCCGCGCTAGCGCTCCAACCATCCCCCATCATTCCACCATGGGGCTGGAGCACACAAAATGTACTAGCCTAGACTCCCCTCGCCCCCTCCCCCAAGGCTCTGGTGTGTGAGGGAATGTGGGGAGTGTCTTTCTCCTTCTTAGCCAGGGAACAAGTCCGTGAAGGTTTGCTTCTCTCTTGTGCACAGCCCTCAGCTAATTTTAATGTGGGTCAGTGGCCACCAAGCCCCCCTAAAAATGTTCCCCACCCCTGATAAGCTAATGGCTAGTCAGTCTGTAGCTGGTCAGCTAGGAAGGCAGTTATTCAAGATGATGTGTAGTGTTCTTATGCACTGCTAGGCCAGTTCCATGTTCCATCCTCAAATCACTGCACTTCATGGGAGTGATTCATGGGCATGCGAGGAATGCACGTTGGAACCCTTCTGCATGTACATCAGTATAATAGCATGCTTGACAGCTGTAAACACTGAGGATACTGTATACTTAGAAAGGTAGTCACTGCATGAATAGCTGGCAGACCTCTCAAGCTAGCTTACGGTATGTCAACACTGCGCACTTATTTCGAAATAAGCTATTCCGGAAGAAATACTCCACAATAGCTTATTTCAAAATAGAACATCCACACTACATGGACGCCTTAAAATTAGTCCAAGGCAGGCTCCCCTAATGCGGACGTGCTATCTCGATTCAGAGACCCAGGAGGCACTAGGGCGTAATTATTTTGAATGGCCCTGGGGAGGGGCTATTTTGAAATAGCAGCAGCGGAGCATCCACACTACAGCTATTCAGAAATAGCTATTTTGGAATAGGCATTATTCCTTGTGGAATGAGGTTTACAGAAGTCGGAATAAGCCATCTGTTAGTTCAAATTTATTTCAAAATAATGGAATTGCTGTGTAGATGCTTACATTGTTATTTCGGAATAACGGCCGTTATTCTGAAATAATGCTGCTGTGTGGACGCTCCCTCAGAGACCCATTAGCTAAATATGTCAGTAGCAACCAGCTAATGGAAATGTGTCTCCCAGCACCAAAGTTGTAATATACTTTCTTCAGCAATATATGGCAACGCTTGGACGTATCTTGTTCTAATGGGCTCTTTAGTCAACAGGTGGGCTAGAGACAGAAAAGACCCTTCAAATCATTGAATCTACACTCAAGAATAGAAGCAGGATCCAGTCATTGGTAGAGGACAAATCAAAAGTAATCAAACAGGAAAGGAGTATGCTATTTCATTTTGCTGAAAGTAGAAACCCACAGATATTAGGCAGTATTCTCGATGTTTTATCATTTCACTTGAACTTCTTACTATACTGATAAATATTCAGAGGAGATACATTTGTATATTTCAGGTCAAATTATCTCCTGGCTTAACTGCAATGAATTTGGTGGTGATATACTAACCAGAGAATTTTGATTTTTGTCTGGTGTTCATGGATTAAGTAGTGCTTTACATGAATTCCTGAGAAAACTTGAGTGAATAATACATTTTTCAGTTTGGTTGTGAAACAAACAAAAAAAATGAATCATTTTCACATTTTTTTGAAGGGGAGTGTTTTTCCCCATCCAAAAAAAATGTTCAAAGTTCGGCCAGAATTCACAAATCATTTCTGTGGCCTCCAAAAATGCAGCTGTTGGTGAATTTACTATTTGTGGAATAAACAGATACAATTGCCCATCGCTATTTTGGGTCACTGAATTCAAACATAAGACTACTGAAGAGGCCACCTCATTCTAGTATTCTCTTTTGCAGTTGATGCTTGTAGTTGTTGATGTAACTACCCTATCACAAATCTGCCAACAGAACTTTGGGTGTTAGACCTGCCTTTGCTAACCTGAATACGTGGTCTCTTGCTCTCTCGATGAGATTCCGTGACTAATTTAGTCTAGGTAAAACAACTTACAGTATCCTGGAACTATTGCCATGGAACTGACCTGAGCCAAATTCTGCTCAGAGGTACACTAATGTAACTCAGGTCTCCCATGGAAATCAGTGGAATTACTCTGGATTTATACTAATAGAATAGAGCAAAACGTACCCCCAATGCCTAGCTTTTATATCAGCTAAAATAACAGTTTAGACACAAACTGAATGTAGGGTTTTTTCATATGTAAAACATCACAAGCTATACTTGTCTAGCATTTCAGTTGGCATTTTCAAGGAATGGGTTTAGTTAAAGGAAATGGTTTTGGTTGAAGTTTGCCAGCGAGAGATCATAGAGTTCTAGACAACACATACTGTGAGTATGAACTCCATACAACCTTTGGAATACCTCTGTGAAGGCAGGAAATTGAAATATTGTGCTATATTGGCAACTAAACGGTCATTTATCATCCATGCTAAGTTTGGAGCACAGTGAAGTGATTTTTAAACCCCCACAAGGGCCCTTATTAACAATTTCAAGCTTTTTAAAAAACACATATATTTTGCAACATATTTTTAGTAAGAATGTGTGATAATCAACATCTGTACCTCCCATTTGATTTGCCTCTCTAAGAACAATGTTGGACTATATTCAGACACACAAACACCACATTAAAATACATTTCAGTTAAGACACCTACTGACAAAAGCAAGGAAATTCACAGTTAAAGGGGAAAACATACCATATGTTCTCCAGTACCTAGGAACAACGGGGAGCATTTAGATAGTCATTAAAGTGGCCCCCAGTTGTGCCTAGGTATTGGAGAGCATATGGAACACTTCCCTCCTCATATCTGAATTTCACTGCTTATGTCAAGCTTGACTTTTTTCATACCGAGTTTGTGTGATTCTTTAAGTAGTTGATTCGTTTATAAAGAAGCATTTCATACAGACAGTAACTCTGGGCCTGATTTTAAGAGGAATTCTGTACCACCAAAAACAAGGTCTTGTAAAAATAAACCAGGCAAACTGTTCCCAGTACATCCAAGATACAAAGAGGCAAAACTTGGCAGCATGACATATTGCAACTGAAAACTGTCTCCTTAGTTGTATATTACAGACTTTTACTTTAAAATAACCCCACAATTTTTGAGCATTTATTTCATTATTCTGTTACTAGAAGATGTACCTGGCTTTGTGTGAATTCTTAATTCAAATAAGTTTTGTCTTTCTTCATTTAAATCAATGTTCTGGGGTGGGGTTGGGGATGAGGGGTTCAGAAAGCAGGTTGTCCTGGGGAGAGAGAACTACCCCAACCCTCTTTGCACTGCAACAGCTGAGGACCAGGTGAGAAAAGCACCAGTCCATGGCTGCTGCAGCTCCAGCAGGCATAGCTGGGGAAGGGGTGCATGTCCCCTGATTCGGGGATAGATAGATATACAAGCAGACACATTCTGAAATATATAAAAGATAGCTGTCCCTTTCTCTACCCTTTTCCCCTGCTGGCCCAATGGGGATGAAACTGTCCTGGTCCCCATCTCTGTCCCCTTGCTGTCCCCCGTGGTTATTCTACAGTATAACTATCCTTCCTGCCAGACCTCTCCCCATCCATTTTATGGTGAAACAATCAAATTATATGCACATCCTATTGTCCTGGCATGGCCAAACTTCAAATTACTTTTAAGTTATAAGAGGAAGCTGCATACCAAACTTGGTGGTCCTAGTTCTTACCTTTTAGGATGAGATCTTGAACGAACAAGACTCAGATGGGTGGACAGACAGATGCACATTTCTAAAATATACAATGAGATAAGAATATCGTGTTATTTAATAATTATAGACCCTGAAGACTGAAGCCTATTATGCTAGATGCTGCACATACATTTAATAAGAGACAATCACCACCCAAATTAAAGTATAATCGAAATAGCCTGAAAGGCAAACAATGCAGGGGAAAGAAATGGGGAATCAAAGCAATGAAATACAAAAGTATAACCAGATTCTGGAAAGAATTAAACAAGTTAATGGAGAATAAACTATTGGCCACGATGGCCAGGGACATAACCCCATGCTCTGAGTTTCTCTAAACCTCCAACTACCAGAAACTGGGACTAGGCAACTGGGAATGGTTCACCCCATTTGACCCATTCTGTTCATTCCCTTTGAAGCATCTGGCACCAGCCATGGTCAGAAGAGAGGATACTGAGCTAGATGGACCATCGGTCTAACCCTGTATCATTCATCTGATGTAAGTGACCTATCCAAGGTCACAAAAAAAGTTTAGGGCAGAGCCAGGAAATCAGTCCCTTCCATATATTTTTAGTTTTACTTTGTAACCACGTACCAGACAGAAGCCAGCTGATACTCCAGGGACCTGTTACATTTAAAATAATAATGTAACAAAACCAAAAATAACAGCTAACCACTCCCTCCCCCACCCCACTCAAAAAACCTCCATCCACAAGACAGCGCAAGAGCTGGGACTTTACTCATGACATTTCCATTCTCTGGAAGTCATGAGCATTGGGCTTTAGCCTATTCAGCAGTCAGCATAATTCAGTTAAATGCTACCCAGCTCCCCTGGAACTGAAATAACAAATGAAAATAACTGAGTATTAGGATGGGGTTATACCTTGGATGAATTTGAACCCCAGCACAGAGGATATTTTATTTGTGGAGTATTTAGCATTCTAAATGGTTAGGTTACAAGTTCAAAAAATAAAAAGCATTGTTATTCATTGCACACATTTATTTGTCTGTTTCCTGCTTCAAGGAGCTGACCTAACCTCAACCCAGGTGTTACTCCAGAAACCACATGGAATAAGCAGGTACATACATAGCTAGGATGCACCCAGTACATACATAGCTAGGATGCACTCTTTTATTCAAAACTTTGATGTTTGGCAATTTTTTCATTTTTTTGTCAAAACAGAAAACTTCAGAACAAGTTATATATTTTTTCAGACTTCTGCATTTGGAGTTCTTCTGTTTTCTCTTTTATTCCTTTTTGCCCCTGTGTGCAATAGAAAGGGGCCCAAGGATATTGCTAGGTTTCAAGGAATCATACAGCTGGAAGGAAACTCGACAGGTCATCAAGATCAATCCCCTGCACCCATGGTAGGACCAAGAGCCCTATAGAACATATGTAGCAAATGTTTGTCTAACCTGCTCTTAAAGATTTCCAATGATGGTGATTCCACAGCCTTCCTAGACAATTTATTCCAGTGCTTAACCACCCTGAGGATACGTCTACACTGCAACACAATTCCGAAATAACTTATTCCACATCTACTCAGCAGGCAGTTATTTTGAAATAGAGTCAAAATACTGTCAGGCTGGAGCATATCTTACTCCGACTCCTGTAACCCTCATTGTACAAGGAATAAGGGAAGTCGGAGGAAGAGTGCTCTATTTTGAAATAAGTGCTGTGTAGATGCTCCCTATTTCAAAATAAGCTACGCAATTGACATAGCTCAATTTGCATAGCTTATTTCGAGTTAAGCCCTGCTGTGTAGATACACCCTGACAGTTAGGAAGTTTTTTCTAATGTTCAACCTAAGTCTGCCTTGCTGCAATTTAAGCTCATTGCTTCTTATCCTATCCTCAGAGGTTAAGGAGAATAATTTTTCTCCCTTCTCATTGTAACGCCTTTTAGATACCCCAACACTGTTACCGTGTCCCCTTTCAGTCTTCTTTCAAACAAACCCAGGTTTTTTTAATCTTCCCCCATAGGCAGTGTTTTCTAGACCTTGAATCACTTTTGTTGCTATTCTCTGGGAAGCCTGGCTAAAGTTTGCCTTCTTTAAAACCATTGCCTTTATTTTGCTGTCCTCCCGCCTACCATTCCTTCATGAACTCCATCATTTCATGGCCACTTTCACCCAAGCTTCCTTCCACTTTCAAATTCTCAGCCAGTTCCTCCCTATTTATTAAAATCAAATCTAGAACTGCCTCTCTCCTTTACTAGTTTTTCTCCTCCTTCTGGGATAAAATAATGTCTTCAATACTTTCCAAGAACTTGTTGGATAAGCTGTGCCTTACTGGGTTATTTTCCTAACAGATGTCTTGGTAGTTGAAGTCCCCCATTATGAGTTTTTCCTGCTTATTTCCCATATTTCTCACATCGGTCTACAGATATCTACGATACCAATTTGATTTCCCCTCCACCCTACTTCTGTCTTGTCTCTCCTTTATCCCTGTTGTTACTGCCCATGGTCCCTGCAGTTTCTGATCCTTATTCTGGGGTCTCCATGTTTATGACTTACCTGTGGGTGTTGGTCAACTGCCCCCATCAAGCCTCATTTAAAGCCCTCCTCACTAGGTTAGCCAGCCCATGTCCAATTATGCTCTCCCCCTTCCTCAAGAGGTGGACCCCATCTCTGCTTAGCAGTCCTTCCTGGAATGGCATCTGGTAGTCAAGGAAACCCAAGCCTTCCTGCCAACACCATTTTTGCAGCCAAGCATTCACCTTCAGGGTGCATCTGTCTCTGCCCGGGTTCCTACCCTTAACTGCAAGGATTGAAAAGAACACCACCAGCATGCTGAGCTCTTTGACCTGTACCCCAGAGACCTGTGGTCACTTCTGATCTGATGAGGGTCATGCCTCGGAGTATCTTTTGTGCCCACATGGAGGAGCAGCATGAGGCAGTAGTTCAGATGACTGAACGATCCTCGACAATCCCCCCATAGTGTCTTGGATATGGGCCCCTGGCAGGAAGCCTACCTCCTGGGATGTCATGCCAAGCTGGCAGATGGCTGCCTCCAACCCCCTCAGAGAGTCTCCAATGACCACTACACTATGTTTCCTCCTGGAAGTGGTGACTACGGACTTCCCACCTTGCGGGTACTTGGCTTCTCCTCCATCATGTTAGGGGATAATTCCTCACCTCTCGTCACCAGGGCAGTGTAACGGCTCTCCATCACCAGCGTGGGTGGGTTGGTTGGGTACCGGTGTGGAGCACTTCCAGCTGCCAGTGTCCTCCCTGTGACAGAACCGTCTGCTGCTTCCCCAGTGGTGTGACAGCAGTTATCTGTAGCTGCATAGCTTCCTCAGCTTTGGATGTCTGCATATGAATACTCTTGAGGAATTCCTCAGTGGCACGTGGATGATCCTCAGCCTAGCCATCTCCTCCTGTAGCGATCCTGCCTGCTTCCTGAGCAATTCTATCAGCAGGCACCTTTCGCAATGGATTCCGACCCCCCTCCGCCCGACCTGGTTTTTCTGTAAGTGGGAAATGCAGGCACAGTCTCTGCAAAACCGTACTAGGCTCTGGATAGAGGCATTCATAGTCAGGTTGTCTGTCTGGATAAAGATGCAGGTGAAGGAGACAGAAGGAGTGTGTTACTGGGGATGTGGCCCTTCTTAACCCTACTTTTTACATACTCCCTCTCTAACTCCTCTGTTTTCAGTCTCCTGAATGCTAGCTCTTTCATTGCTTTACTTTTAATTTTTCCACTATGTAACTTTCCAAAACTTCCTTAAGCTACAAAAAAGCTACAGGGTTGCAGAATTTCAGTTTTCCTTTTGTTGTTCTATAAAACTACCAAAGTTGAGAAAACCAAAAAGTTATTCAGGGATATTTTGTGCTCTCTCATTATTTTAAAAATTTTGAAAAACATTCTGCCTCCTTAAAAGTTGCAGGGGGTAGTCATGTTAGTCTGTAACTTTAAAAAACAAGTAGCCCTGTAGCACCTTAGGGTATGTCTACACTACCCCGCTAGTTCGAACTAGCGGGGGTAATGTAGTCATCCGCAATTGCAAATGAAGCCCGGGATTTGAATTTCCCGGGCTTCATTTGCATGAAGCCGGCCGGCGCCATTTTTAAATACTGGCTAGTTTGAACCCCGTGCCGCGTGGAGGAGTACAGCTAGTTCGGATTAGAAGCCTAATCCGAACTAGCTACTCCGTGCCGCGTGTTGCCGCGCCGCACGGGGTTCGAACTAGCCGGGATTTAAAAATGGCGCCGGCCGGCTTCATGCAAATGAAGCCTGGGAAATTCAAATCCCGGGCTTCATTTGCAATTGCGGATGACTACATTACCCCCGCTAGTTCGAACTAGCGGGGTAGTGTAGACATACCCTTAGAGACTAACAAATATATATGTACGGTAGTTTCATGAGTTTTCCTGGGTAACACCCACTTCCTCAGATGAGCTGGGGAAGTGGGTTTTGCCCACAAAATCTCATGATACCTCATATATATTTGTTAGTCTCTAAGCCCTGGTCTACACTAGGGGGTTATTTCGAAATAACTCCTCTTATTTCAAAATAACAAGCAGAGCATCCACACTACCAAACCTGTTATTTCGAAATAAGAGGCTGGTTATTTCAAAATGATAACTCCTCCTTTCCTTGGCAATACAGTAAGCTTATTTCCTGGTGTAGACATGCCCTAAGGGGCTACAGGACTACTTGCTATTTTGCCTCCTGTCTATATCAGTCACTGTGGGGTGTTGACAGTGGGTCCATGGATGCCCTTATTCATCACACTCCCGTCCTTTATCTAGCAGCTCTCAGGCACCAGCTGGGTCTGGAATCCATGAAGCTCAACTGGGACACAAGACCTACCCCTACCCTGGAATTCTCCCAATCAGAGTGTGTCTGACTGGCTTTAATAGGATCTGCACCCCAAAGGAGGCAACAAGTTATCTGAACAATTGGGCTTCCGCTTGGCCTCATGTTATCTGTGCCTGCCTTCCAATCCTGACCTACTGAAATTCTGATTCAGCCTGACTCTTGGGATATGCCTCCTAGTTCCTGCTGTCCCTTTCTATCACGCAATACTGGCCTCCTGCTATCCTGGCTCTTGGTAACTGACTCTTGAGCCACCCCTGCCTTCTGGTTTGTCTCTCGCTTTTGATCTTCTGGAGTTCCAGCCTGGTTGGATTCCTGCTAATTAGCCCCTCAGCTAGTGCTTGACACTAATCCACAGGCCAGACCACACCTGGGTCCTGACAGTCTAAAAAATAAATTGAATTAGGTGCGTTTAGCTGGCTCATGTTAGTTAATCCTTCCCTCAACTCAGCCACTTTCCTTAACCTACACACAATGCCCAAGAGAGATGTAAACCTGCATCTGACTTAGGTTAAAGTGAAGCTGAGGTGGAGATTTAAACCAAAACATTAAAACAACTCAGCCATGACTCTTGAACTCCTTCTCTCCATCCTCTTCTTAGTAACCCTTTTCCCATTCAGTCTTATACCTTTTACTTACTTCTGGCCCCTTAAAATAAAGCATGACAATTATTTTTAGCCTCTGACTATGTACACAAAGAAAATATCTAATTTGCAGGTGTGGATTTAACCAGAATAACGACAGACAAAATTGATGTAATTTGCTACAGTATCTATCGCATGATATAGGGAACTTGGGGTCTGAATTCCCCTATCAAGTTAGAACACTTAACACACTTACATAAAAAGGCAGGAAAAAAAACAGAGTTTGGAAGGAGGACATAGAACAAGAGCAGAAAGGGACAAAAGAAGACGCAGAAAGCATTCTTTTTACAACTTAATTTTATATTCAATTTTTTCAGCTCTCCTGGGAAGCAATGCATTTCTCTTTAATAAAGTCCTTGAGATAGCAGATACTCTACAATTCAGATTTTAACATCCTGTGTTGATGTTGACTACTCAGTTATTAAGTTGTCTTCCAGAAGTTCATCTGAACCTTACATCTTAAGAATCTGTGGAGCAAACACATCAATTTTCTCCTTCAAATTTCCTCCATTCTCTTGATGGCTGACAGCAACATCTCTGCTGAAATTGTTTTTTGAGTGCTCCTTTTCCTTGGCACAGAGGAGAATGGGTGAGTCATTGTGGGTGAAATGTGACCTTCATTTCCCTCTTCTAGGCCAGACCTCAACAAATACTCTACAGAGTTCCTTTCTTGGATCTTCTACATTCATGTGATATGTTGTCTTCAAGAACAAAGCGACACCAACCACACACACATCAGAAAAAAACATGATAAAGGTTTTTCTGCTTTGTTTTTCAATCCTCACTAGCTTAAAAATTAAAATGAAGCCACAACTGATCACTCACAGGGTCACTACTTTGCCCCTCTCTCACACCCTTTAAAAATGAAAACACAAGTAGGTTAAAGCAATTTGGGAGTTTAGATCAACTCTGCAATTTCTATATATATTTAAATTTATAATATAGCAAGGAACCCTTCCCCCAAGCACTAAGAGCACTTGGCAAATACAGTAATTCAAAAGAAAAATCAACTCTGTAACATATTAATATTCCCAAAACAAGCAGCACAAAAATAAGCCAAACTCCCACTCCCCCTAGTCATCACCCCAACACAGCCTTCCTTTGGACAAACGTGGGCAGAAGTAGGAAGCTTATCCCCATGGAAGGATGTCCTCCCAGAAATCCAGCTGTTGGCAGCCCCCTCACTTTTATATGAACACCCTGGGCATCTGAATACATGCAACTCTTAAATGTGGCAAGATGGCACATGGTAGAGATGCTACGAGTCTCACGCAATTTAGGGCTTTACTGGTCTATACCAACAACTAACACAGCTGGAGCACACAGGCATGCAGTATGAATATGGGCACACTGACCCAATCTCTCATGGCCCACTTACGAAGAAGGCTGCTGCATTCCATACTGACTTTAGCTTGCAAGCAAAAGATACATGTGGAA
Source organism: Pelodiscus sinensis (assembly GCF_049634645.1). NCBI lineage: Eukaryota > Metazoa > Chordata > Testudines > Trionychidae > Pelodiscus > Pelodiscus sinensis. Next base: position 35,958,677 of record NC_134723.1, on the reverse strand, counting down.
AGCTCTCTCCCATTTCACCTACTGCACTTGGGCTATGTCTAGACTACAGCTTTTTTCTGAAAAAGGTACGCAAAATGCGTACCTTTATCTCCTTTTTTTTTTTTTTTTTTTTTTGGAAGAGGCTTTTCCGAAATTTGGCCTGTCTACACTGGGCCAAATTTCAGGAGGAAAAAACCTCTTTTGGAAGATCCCTTCTTCCTTGTGCAACGAGGAAGACAGGACTTCCAAAAAAGCATGTCTGCTCTTCTGCAAAAAAAAGTGGAAGATCAAAAGTGTTCCCTGGTTGCGGTAGAGTTTTTTTGGGATACCAGAGGTACCAAAAACTCCCTGCAATCTAGATGTACCCTTGCTGCCCAAATCTACCAGCTCAGTGAGGTATCTGGAGATAGAACAGGGCCGACCTGACTTGGAACTTACCTAGAAAAGAGATTGCCCTAAAAGCAAAGAACAGTTCATTTTGCCATGCGGAGGTTCAGCATGGGCGCCAGATACTTCAACTGTTAGTCGTCTTAAATGCTCTCTTATGCTGGATAACCCAGTTAAAATCTCTCTCTCTATATATAAAAGGTTTTTCCTGCCGGACGACAGAATGACTTCGTCACATCATCAGTGTCAACAGGCACCGCCCCCACCAACTAATCTTCTCCCTGCTGCAACGGGGAACATCTGAAGGAGTGTGAGGAGGCAGAGGCAGGAAGGCTGGGAGGGGAGCTCACAAATGGGGAGGGGAGCAGTGGGCTGCCACTGCAGCCCACCCATGGGGGTGAGGGAAGGAGCAAGGGAGGGGACTGTTGTCCTGAGAGAGTGCAGCAGCTGCGGAGCCAGCATGTGCAGGAGTCACTGTCTGCAGTGTGGGGCTGGAGCCACCGCGGAGCAAAGAGGCACAGCCCTGGAATGCCAGGAATGCAGAGCCCCTGTGGGGCCAGGGGCCTTTGTTTTGTTTTTTCTTTGCACAAGAGAAGGAAGGAAGCCCGTCCCAGGGAAGAGGAGGGGCAGACTCCTGCCAATCCCACCTCCTGCCAAGGTCGGGGTGGGGGCAGGGCTACACAACAGGATTTTCACAGATTTCCCTTCAAACTCCCCTCCTCCCCCCCTCTCCCCCCCGCCCAGTCCTGCCATGCCCCGTTGGCTGCGCGACCTCCTCACAAGTCCGTGTAGACAGGCCGGGGCAGTGGGGCAGGGAATGAGGGGCGGCTATGGGGGGCTGAAGAGGCAGGGCAGAGCCCATATGGCGGGCGACAGAATGTTCCTGCCGGGCAACAGAATGACATCAACACGTCATCAGCATCGACAGGCTCTCTCAGCAAAGCAAAAGTGGTGGGGGGAGGGGAGTTGGCACTCATAGTGACCAAGGGGGAAGGCTGGCGCACGTAGTAGCTGGACGTGGGGAGGTTGGCGCATGCGTAGCAGCCAGGTGGCTCAGCCGCCTAGTTATTCCATAAGATCTTGGTTATGCTGACAGCTGAGGGGGAAAGAGGAAGCTGGCAACCCATAGGGACATATGATGCCTTAAATACACAGGCCCAAATTTCAGGTGGATGTAAGCCACGTGTAGAGCTCCCCACACAGCACATGGATGTATACATGCTGCACCTTGCCTCAGGAGAGTGCAGGGTGGTCTCTGCTGCCCAGCAAGCCAGCTCTGCTCGCTGGTGTAGGATGCTGCCCCTCCCAGTTCCCTTTGGCAGGCCTATGCACTAAGAGAGAGCTGATCTTGCCTTTGGGAGATATTTAAAGAACTAGATGCAATCATAGAGGTTAGGTCCATTGATACTTATTAGCCAGAATGGGTAGGAATGGTGTCCCTAGCCTGTTTGTCAGGGGCTGGGAATGGCTGACATGAGAGGGATCTCTCAAGGATTACCTGTTCTGTTCAGTTTCTCTGGGGCATCTGGCAGAGGCCACTGTCGGCAGACAGGATACTGGATACTTTGGTCTGACCCAGTACGGCTGTTCTTATGTTTTAGAGATTGGAAAGACACCAGGGATACACAAGGAGAGAAGACTCCTTACTAGAGCCCCGTGGGGATGCAAAATTGGTATCCACAAAAATGATTCACAGATATCCACATCTACATCCACAGAGGTGGAGAGAAAATGGATATCCATGGATTTGCATGGCTCTACTCCTCATGCTTTCCATCTCCCTTTGGAACTTGAACAGGGGCCAGGCGCAATCTGCCCTGCAGTGGAGCAATGAATCGAATGAAAGTTAACATCAATAACAGAACATGGAATTCTAACCTTTTGACTGATGACATTTTCCATCCTGCCAACCACACTAAAACTTAAAGAGGTAGGGCCGGGGTTGGTGCATGTGCAAATATTAGGTCTATGTCAATTCAGTAACATTTCAAGACTGGATTAAGGTCAAAAGGGCAGCATGCAGTTCATAGGCACATTTGTTTTATTAATTGAGTCATAAGCTCTGGCAGCCTCCACCTATATTTTAGAACATGCATCAGCTGCTTTCGATTGCCATACGAGAGCTGAAAACCTGCCAGTAAGTCTGTTTGCAGCTCTTAAAAACTGTTGAATAAAAACCTGGTTTAAACTATTGGCAATTACCTGGGGATGGGAGGAGACGGGGAACGACATGTTTTATTTAGATGCCAAGTGTAATAGTAACTGATGTAAGTCTGCTCCTCTAGAAAACACGGATTCATTTCCAGATAGTCAGAGGTTAGCCAGTTCTTCTGGGTTCATTATTGCCCTGTTGCCCTCAATCTGTTAGGCAATTGCATCTGGCAAAATAATAGCTGAAAGAAATGGGAAGGGCATGTTTAATTGTCGTGCTTTATTTTAAATGTGTGAGCAAAACATGGTATTCAAATATAAAACTGAAGAACTGGAAACTACTCCAGCCCAAGCTAAACTTGTTATTTATTCTATCCCAAACACAAGCCAACAAAAGCACTGCTAGACTGCAGACCAGCACTTTCTTGCAGGTGACCAAAGCTAAGAAAGAATGCTTCCCACCACTTGAAAGCAGAGTTTCACAGTTTTCCAAGGGTATGAAGTGATTGTTTCAAGCCCTGGTCATTGCATCCAAAACAAAAACAAAACACAAAAACATTCTGATTGCCACCTTTTTATTGCCTTTTACTCATCTCAGTTCCAAGAGGATTGTAATAGACTTACTCTCACAAAACTCCAGTGCTAAAAACCTGAGCTGGCGGAACGCTGCCGAATCAGGCTGCACCAATATTTCTTCCAACCCTGATTGGCTCAGACCACATGTGTGGCCTGTTCAAAACCATTCAGCAGTTTTTTCTCTCACCTGATTTGGTGAACTGAGGTATGTTTGGGTGCCATTGTGTGGCCAGCAGCATGTGGATGCTGAGGTGGAAAATAACTGAGGTGCCCAAGTTTTGAAACTGGACCTCCAGAATCCAATTCTCTTCACTTCCACTGTACTTTTGCGTTACTAAACAAAACACGTAAATCCCTGCACTCTGATTTGCTATTGTCCTGGGAATATGCCATCTCTTTGTAACAGTATCCACTTCCCATTTCTGATATTTAAAAAGGGCACTAGAGGTGTCCCTGGCAATTACAGACCAGTAAGTCTAACTTAGTACTGGGCAAATTAGTTGAAACTATAGTAAAGAATAAAATTGTCAGACACATAGATAAACATAATTTGTTGGGGGGAAATCAACATGGTTTCTGTAAGGGGAAATCATGCCTTACTAATCTACTAGAGCTCTTTGAGGGGGTCAACAAGCATGTGGTAAAGGGGTATCCAGTGGATTTAGTGTACTTAGATTTCTAGAAAGCCTTTGACAAGGTCCCTCGCCAAAGGCTCTTGAGTAAAGTAAGTTGTCGAGGTATAAGAGGGAAGGTCCTTTCATGGATTGATAACTGGTTAAAAGACAGGAAACGAAGGGTAGAAATAAATGGTAAGTTTTCAGAGTGGAGAGAGGCAACTAGTGGGGTCCCCCAAGGGTCTGTCCTGGGACCAATCCTATTCAACATGTTTACAAATGATCTAGAGAAAAGGGTAAACCGTGAGGTGACAAAATTAGCAGATGATACCAAACTGCTCAAGATAGTTAAGACCAAAGCAGACTGTGAAGAGCTTCAAAAAGATCTCACCAAACTAAGTGATTGGGAAACAAAATGGCAAATGAATTTTAATCTTGGTAAATACAAAGTAATGCACTTTGGAAAAAGTAATCCCAACTATATATATACACACACACAATAGGATGGGGACTAATTTGGCTTCAACTACTCAAGAGAGATCTTTGAGTCATTGTGGATAGTTCTCTGAAAACATCCACTCAGTGTGCAGCAGCAGTCAAAAAAGCAAACAGAATATTAGGAATCATTAAAAAAGGGATAGAGAATAAGACAGCAAATATCTTATCACCTTTATATAAAACCATAGCCCACAGCTTGAATAATGTGTACAAATGTGGGTGCCTCATCTTAAAAAAAAAAAAAAAAAGATATATTGGCATTGGAAAAGGTTCAGAAAGGGGCAACAAAAAATATTAGGTGTCTGGAATGGGTCCCATATGAAGAGAGATTAAAAAGACTTGGATTTTTCAGTTTAGAAAGAAGGGATATGATAGAGGTCTATAAAATCCTGACTCCTTTGGAAAAAAGTGAATAAGGAAAAGTTATGTACTTATTCGCACAACGTAAGAACTAGGGGTCACCAAATGAAATTAATAGGCAGCAGGTTTAAAACAAACAAAAGAAGTTTTTCTTCACTCAGTGCAGTCAACCTCTGGAACTTCTTTCCAGAGGATCTGGTGAAGATTAGGACTTTAACAAGGTTTAAAAAAGAACTAGATAGATTCGTGAAGGTTAAGTCCATCAGGGTATGTCTACACTACAGCGCTAATTCGAACTAACTTAGTTAATTCGAACTAAGATAATTCGAACTAACGGATCCAGACTAAAAAACTACTTTGAATTAGCGTTTTGCTAATTCGAACTAGCATGTCCACATTAAGTGGACCCTGAACCGGGCTTAAGGATGGCCGGAAGCAGTGCCGGCAGGGCATCAGATGAGGACTTAGAGCGTGGAGCTACTGCCTCAGGCTAGCCGAGGGCTGTGCTTAAAGGGTCCCGACCCCCACTCCGGACAGACAGTTCTCAGGGATTCCCTGCTTGCAAAGCAGTCCTGGCTTGGAGTGCCCTGAGTGCCCACACTGGGCACATCACAGCACTCAGCCATAAGACCGGCTGCACTTGCCGCAGGCTGCCATCTGGAGAGAGGGGGCAATTGGGGGGCTGCAGGAGAGCTTCCACCCCCAGAAGCCCGCAGAGCCAGCCCAGTCCTCCCCATCGGGGGCTCGTACCCCATTCCTCCCTCACCTCCTTCCACTTACCCTTCCCTAGCCCCCTTCCTGATGTACAAAATAAAGAAAACATGTGGTCAAAAATAGAATCTCTCTTTATTGAACAAAACTTGGGGAGACTGGGAAAGGAGGTGGGAGAGGGGAAGAGAGAGTGTGGGAGAGGGGAGGGCAACTAAAATGATCAGAGGTTTGGAACAGGTCCCATGTGAAGAGAGGCTAAAGAGACTGGGACTTTTCAGTTTAGAAAAGAGGAGACTGAGGGGGGATAGGATAGAGGTCTATAAAAGCATGAGTGGGGTGGAGAGGGTGCATCAAGAAAAGTTCTTCATTAGTTCCCATAATAGAAGGACTAGAGGACACCAAGGGTACGTCTAGACTACAGGCTTCTGTCGACAAAGAGCGTCTAGACTACATGAGTTCTGTCGACAAAGCAAGCTGCTTTCTCGACATGGTAGTGTAGATGCAAAGGACAGTTTACATGCAATAACACCTTCTGTCAACAGAAACTCTGTCGACAGAAGGCGTTATGCCTCGTAAAATGAGGTTTACCAGCGTCGACACCGTCGTTTACCAGAGTGGCCACCAGGGAAAGCTGGGGAGGGCTAGCCTCCCACTAGTTCACGAATCTATCTAGTTCTTTTTTAAACCTTGTTAAAGTCCTAGTCTTCACCAGACTCTGGCCAACAACAGGGAAACTCGTATGCCCCCTCCCGGCCCCGGACCCCTTAAAGGGGCACGGGCTGGCTACGGTGCCCGTGCCAAGTGCAAGCCAGCCAGCACCCAGCTAGCAGACCCTGCACCTGGCACGGCTCGAGCCAGCCACCCGATACCCCCCAGCCCTCCCCCTCTTCCCGGGATCAGGCTGGCGGCTCCCAGGAGCTTGCCCGGGACCGCAAGAGGCAGGCACCCGCCTGGTCTAGTGCGGACATCGTGAACCTCGTCCACGACCTCTGCACTAGGCACAGGAAAGTGGCCGGCTAGGGCAGGAGAGCTGCCAGCCTGGCCACCCAGGAGCAGGTGTGCATGAAAATCAAGGTGGTCCACTGAGACCCCCGACCCTGAGCCCTGAGCTTACAATGGCCGTACTGGGTCAGACCAAAGGTCCATCTAGCCCAGTAGCCTGTCTGCTGACAGCGGCCAACCCTAGAGACCCTGGAGGGGATGGACCGAAGACAGTGACCAAGCCATTTGTCTCTGCCAACCCTCTCCAGCCTTCCACAAACTTTGGGCAGGGACACCACTCCTACCCCCTGGCTAATACCACTCCATGAACCCAACCTCCATGACTTTATTTCACTTCTCTTTAAACTCTGTTCTAGTTCTAGCCTTCACAGCCTCCTGTAGCAAGGAGTTCCACAGGTTGACTCTTTGCTTTGTGAAGAACAACTTTCTGTTACTAGTTTGAAGCCTGCTACCCATTCCTTTCCTTTGGTGTCCTCTAGTCCTTCTTTATGGGAACTAATGAAGAACTTTTCTTGATGCACCCTCTCCACCCCACTCATGCTTTTATAGACCTCTATCCTAGCCCCCCGTCAGTCTCCTCTTTTTTAAACTGAAAAGTCCCAGTCTCTTTAGCCTCTCTTCATATGAGACCTGTTCCAAACCCCTGATCATTTTAGTTGCCCTCCCCTCTCCCAGCCTCTCTCTTCCCCTCTCCCACCTCCTTTCCCAGTCTCCCCCAGTTTTGTTCAATAAAGAGAGATTCTATTTTTGACCACACGTTTTCTTTATTTTGTACATCAGGAAGGGGGGCTAGGGAAGGGTAAGTGGAAGGAGGTGAGGGAGGAATGGGGTATGAGCCCCCGATGGGGAGGAGTGGGTTGTCTCTGCGGGCTTCTGGGGTGGAAGCTCTCCTGCAGCCCCCCAATTGACCCCTCTCCCCAGATGGCAGCCTGGGGCAAGTGCAGCCGGTCTGATGGCCGAGTGCTGTGATGTGCCCAGTGTGGGCACTCAGGGCACTCCAAGCCAGGACTGCTTTGCAAGCGGGGCACCCCTGAGAACTGTCTGTCCGGGGTGGGGGTCGGGTCCCTTTAAGCACAGCCCTCGGCTAGCCTGAGGCAGCAGCTCCACGCTCTAAGTTCTCATCTGATGCCCTGCCGGCACTGCTTCCGGCCACCGTTAACACCGGTTCAGGGTCCACTTAATGTGGACATGCTAGTTCGAATTAGCAAAACGCTAATTCAAACTAGTTTTTTTAGTCTGGATCCGTTAGTTCGAATTAGCGCTGTAGTGTAGACATACCCTATGTGATCTTCCCAAGCCCTCCTGCACTCCTATGCCAGGTGCATGGCCTTGGGACTTGTCCCAAAACTTGTTGAAAGTCCATAGTGCATTCCTGCACTGTACCATCCCGAGCAAACAGCTAACTCTCTGAAAATAACAAGAGAATAAGAAGAAGCAAAAAAAAGCACAAATTGCTGTCTAGAGCATCCAGGCCTGTAAGAAAATGCAGGCACAAAAGAAACGATTATGGTACATCACCTAATTTCCTCGACCTCACAATCGTCTTCTGCATTTCCACTACAAAATGTCAGTCTACCAACTGCATTATAACTGGAGGGTTCTTCTTGTTAGCAACTATAATTCATTTAGATGTCCAGGTGATTAATTAGGCTCCCCTGCAAACAGGAATCACTGTCAAGCAATGTAAAAGATCATTACTGAACACTTTGCGAGATAAGAAGGTAGTTCCCTGATTTGCTGTATCACTGATTTGCAGTATCACTGCTCTACAACTTGGTTTTGTGAGGGATTCCCCTCAACCATAGCACGCCAAGGTGACACATCTGATAAAATATAGCTGCTAAAACACACTGGACTAATCAATGTACCATGTGTACAGCTTGAAGTCTTTTCTTTATGATCACAGTGTGCAACTGTAACCCACACACCTGCAGGGGGTGTTTCACTATCCCGTGTAGTGGCACTGAGACCTCTTACAGAAAGGCTATGTCTACACTACCGGCTTTTGCCAGCAGAGAGTATGCAAATGAAGTGCTGATTAGCATTTTGTCACACTTCATTTGCATAATCTATTTGAGCTATTTTTATGCAAGGGTTTTTTGTGCAAAAACAAGCAGTGTGGACGTTTCCTTTTTGCACAAAAACCCCTTTCTGTGCAAGATTCTTATGCCTCTCCAGGCACCCAGGAAGAGGGCACATGAGATAAAATGACTCTAAAAACCTAAACCTCAGATGGCAGGCAGCGGCGTGTTTCCACTGAAGGACGAGTGGCCATGAACAGAGTCCCAAGGGATAAACCTCATTGTCACCAATGATAACCACCCTCAGGACCCAGTCACCCGTAAGCCGAGCGTTTCCTATCTGAGGGTACATCTAGACTACAGGGTTTTGTCGACAGATACTGTCGACAAAGCTGCTGTCGACAAAGAGCGTCTAGACTACATTCAGTTCTGTCGACAAAGCAAGCTGTTTTGTCGACAAAACCCTGTAGTCTAGACACACCCTGAGATGCTTACTCACACCACCCACAATGCTTCCTAGAATGGGAGCACTCCATAGGTCGCCCCCAGAAAAGCTTCATTCAGTATTTTCTTTACCACCAACAGCTGCCCGATCTGTCCACGTGTGCCAAAGCTGCATTTTTTTCATAGAAAAAAAAAGTTTCAGCCATAAATTTTGCCCAGCAGCACCAGTCTGGGGATTTTATCCTGTTCCCATTGAGAATCCCAAGCAACTCTGTTACACCACCACCTGGTGCACACCACAGCAAACTCCCAATCTAGGTGGCGCAGCAAAGAAAAGAGAAAAGTCCAATTAATTGCATCCAAAATGTATTTGTAGAGCTGGATCTCCAGCGGCTATAAATCACCGCAGCTCCTTTTGCTTTCAATGGGGACGCAGACATTTTGAGCCTCTGTGGATCTTTGGTTCATCGTTTATAACACTGTGCATAAGGTAAATGTGTTTCATGTTTTGGGAACTTAAGCTTTCCAGTGCATAACTTTAAAAAGAAAAAGTGTACTGCTGTAACAACCACAGGTGGAAATGAACCTGAGACTTCTAGAGCTTAGTGCATGGGCCACTACAGCTTGATAAAAGCCAGCTGGATTTTAGCTAAGGCTGTAGAACAAACTCATTCTTTCTTTCTGTGAGTGGTCTAAATGCCACTACATGAGACAGTGAACCACACCCAGTAGGTGTATGGGTTACACTATGTTAGAGGTCACGTCTTCACTAAATGGGAGATCTATACCGCTGTGATCGATCTTCTGGAGTTCGATTTAGCAGGTCTAGTTAAGACTCGCTAAATCAAACTCAGAGAGTGCCCCTTTCAGCAGCCAGTACTCCTGCTTCTGTAAGAAATAAGGGAAACCAACAGGAGCATTTGCTCCTGTCGGCCTCCCATTATGGGGGTGGCAGGGAAACTTGAAACAAAGTACATCAACTCCAGCTATATAATTAATGTAGCTGGAGTTGCATATCTTGATTTGACCTTCCTTTTAGTGTAGACCTAGCCGAAGAGAACACAGCACAGAGAACCAATTCGTTTTCCCACTGGTGGTGCAACAACTGTCAAAACATAAACCACACAGAGTGGGGAGGACAACCCAAGAGGATTCTTCCCTTGCAATAAAGAACAGTGGGCTGGGCTGCTTGCAGAATACACTCACTTGAGCCTAACATGATATTGAGTAGAATAGAGACCTCATGTTATTAAGCCAGCCTCAGTTTAGATGAATATTTTTGGTGATTCCAGTCCAATTGCCTGTGTTTACAAAACTCTGAAACTTCCTTGGCGTCCAGCATTTATTAATGCTGCCAAGTATTTTAAAAGCTTCAGAGAAACTCCCAATTAGCTGAGGTAGCTAAGAAAATCACCGTATATTCTGAATGATGAAAGATCACAGAAGGAGGTCCACTAATGGATGACAGCTGCAGGAGTAAACGGCATCTAAAGAGCGCAAGTCAAAATCTAAGACATCCCAGGATATCATAATTCATTGTAAACAGCACGAGGTCAAAAAGAAAAGTGAGACCTATGGTTCAGAAAGTGTTTAAAGTGACCTCTTTTTAACCTCACTGATTATTCTTCTTTCGATAAAGATATCCAAAGTGAGTTGTGCATAGAAAATAAAATGTTAAACTAGGATTCCAAAAGCAGAGCATAATGGGAGCACCGAGGCACAGAGAATCTTAACAGCTTCCAAATTCTAATTACTCTCAAAGATTTCTGGGAATTCTGTTTTGTTACTAGAACAAAAACAAAAACCTTGACACGTTAACACATTTATTTCTACTTTCACACCTCCTGCGCATGGCAGTTATACTATTGCCTTTATTGCTTTCAGTCAGAATGTTTCTTTAAATGCATTTTGTGACATTAGAAATATTGTTCAATAAAGCTGAGACATTAATCAGCTGGATGGAATTCCCCAACATGGATTAGTCTGTGATTTATGTATTGTTTCCATTTGCTAAAATGCAGCAAAGGGCACCTGTCCCCAGTGCTTAGCCCCTTAGTGGAGAATCACAGCACAAACAAAAGGACTGTCCATGAATATTTGTCTGAGCCCACACCCTCCTTACGAGCCCTGACAAACAGATTGGAAGGAGGATTTGCAGCGCCTCTATTGATCTCAGCAGGTGTGTCCATGTGGCCCAATGAGAAAGCCCAGCTCCCAAACCATGTAGGGCTTTATCAGCTGAACTGACAGCTCATTGGAAGCCAATGCAGATCCCAGAGCTCTGGCTTAATGTGCTGCTGAAGTGCAACTCCACTTAATAAAGGAGCTAGCTGCAGTATTCTACACTCGCTACAGCTTCCAAACGGCTGCTAACTCAATGGTGATGTTCAGTACTGCTCTGGGAGTTCTCTTTCTGCTCCCACCTCTCTATAGTCTAAGGACTACCGCTCCCTTCTAGCAAAGCACGTGAGTACACGGAAGCCAAAAGGGCCATCACATGCTTAAGGCTAAATGTGCTCAAGTGCCTTGTTGAACCAGAACCTATGTCTGTTGCTTTCTCACTCCTTTCTGTTTATGTGTGCTGTCAGGTTCTACTCTCTCGAGCCTTGACTGCCTCCCATTCCATCTTTCCCAAATTGGGACCAGCTCAACTTTTGGCTTATCCCAATCTCCAGGCGGCCTGGAATGTGAAAAATGTAGCAAATTCCCAATGAACTTTCCACCGACTCAAACCAGAAACTGTCTAAACACTTGGCATTATGTCACACTGAGGCTCGGTCTACACTGGCATTTTACAGCTCTGGAACTTTCTGGCTCAGAGGTGTGAAAAACCATTCCTCTTCCCTGAGTGCAGCAAGTTACAGGGTTGTAAAGTGCCAGAGTGAATCAGGCTACAGAACTGTTTTCTACTCTGTGGAGATGGTTTACATAGAGCTCTGGGGGTATGTCTACACAGCAGAGTTCTTTCAGAAAAACAGCCGTTTTTCCGAAAAACCTTCACTTATGTCCACACTGCAAACACATTCTTTCGAAAAAAACATTGAAAGAACAGAGGGGTTTTTCTGACATTGGTAAGCCTCTTTCGACGAGGAAGAAACCTTTTTCCAAAAGAGCTCTTTAGAAAAAAGGCGTGCGTGGACGGGGAAGAAGGAGTTCTTTTGAAAGAAGAGGAAAGAGAAAAAAGCACAGGTGCCCTGGTGGCCATTCTGTCCATGGTAATCACAGCTTAAATGTGAGACAGCGTCCATTCAGTATGGATGCTATCTTTCGAAAAAGCAGATAGCTTTTTCAATGGGCTTTTGCTAGACGTAGTCCTCGGGAGATCTCTCTCCCAGTGCTCGTGCTGTGGCCACACTTTGGAGCCATAGCAGTGCTTTAAACTGAATTTAAGACTGAGATTTCTTCCAATTTCCAGCAGTTTATCACCCAAACATCCTAAACCTACCCGACTTTATAAATCTTTTTAAAGAAAAAATACATGATTTTTCCACACACGCATGAAATTTCAATCTTATAATGCTTCTGCCTGTACGAACTTTATCATGTGCTTTTTTCCTTTACCTTCAATATCAATGAGAGCTACAAAACAAAACAAAAAAGTTTAATCTTCAGCCATTGTCATATTACCTCTAAAATCTGCTAACTGCAACAGACAGAGATGGTCCTTAAAATAGATAACAAAATAAGATGAGCCGTAGTAGCTAAGCTTAGCATATGAATGCTCAAAGTAATTCATATATGAAACACAAGGCAATACTGCACAGACTGAAGTATACTACTCTTCAGGGTTTTTTTGTGGGTTTTTTTAAGTAAAGCCAGATGGAAAATGACTCTCTCATCCCTTGAAATATTTGATATAAAAAAAAATTCCCAGACCAAATTGGATCAAAAAGTCAAAAGCTTTCGTGAAAGAAATATTGGGAAGGGGAAAAAATTCAGACCAGGTCAATTCTCACCAATTATCTTTCACTCACTCACTCATTGTTAGCTTACATTTCTAAATGAAAAAAACCATTCTGAACCAGAAAACTGCAATTCTTCATATTGAGAAAAAAATTGATTCGAGACATTCAAAAAACCTGGCCCTGGGCTGCAAAAAAATCTGGTTTCAACAAATCAGCATTTTTGGATGGAAAACTACTTAGCCAAAAAATTCTAATTTTTAGCACAATGTTCTAACGGGATCAGTCTATTATCCCAGGAGCTCACAACTCAAGTATCTTTACAGTAAGACTTGTTTTAAAAATCACCTTTTGGCTGACATGAGAGGACAATTTCAGCCCTAGAAGAATTACTGTGACAAAATTAGGAACAGTTACAAGAAAAGGGGAAGAGAGGATGCATTAAACTTAAGACGTTTGCCTCTATTGAATTCAGAGCCAGAGATGGGGGAGGGCAAAGGGAGCAGCTGCCCGGGGCCCAGCAATTCAAAGGAGTCTGAGGTTCCCAGCTGCTACTGTGGCAGCAGTGGTGACTGGAGCCCCGGGCCCTTTAAATGATCACCAGCGTGCCGTTCTGCATGCTCCACGCAGCTCTGAGGGCTGTTGGAGGTAGCGGGGTGTCCAGTGCCATGGTCCGGCCGGCGCTGAGTAGCTGACTGCCCCTGACCCCACTCCTTCTGGGGGCACAGAGGCCCCTCCACATCTTGCCCAGAGGCCAGCGGAAGCTGTCATCCCTTCAATTGAATTACATCCTGCCTGTGCCCATTGTAATGCACAAGACACGTGCACACAAATGCATGCTTGCTGGCACTGTAGAACCCCTCAGAGGAAAGGGAGAGCAGCTAGTTGGAAGTATCCATCTCTGGAACACCCCCGCTCTGTCCTATAATTCAAGGTCAGGAACCTTGGATAAAGCATGCCCTCCGTGCTGGCATCATGTCACCTCCCCTAGCTGCCCTGGCTGAAGGCGTCTGCTAATCTTTAAGGTGACAGCCCAGCCCAGCCCAGCACTGATGGACATAAATTCCACTCAGAGAGCTGCAGTGCCCCTTTTTAGGTACCTGTATGTTCTACGCTCTCTGTGTCTACAATTATCAGGGGTGCTGGTAGCAGGCCCTTTTATTAAGATCACTTAACACTTCCCATTTTCTCAGTTTTATAGGTGTTCACTTTTTTTATTGTATCCCTTTGGTATATATGGTCATGCCAATTGTCTTCCACAATTTGATCTGAGGAAGTGGATCTGGCCCACGAAAGCTCATCTCCTAATAAACCATCTTGTTAGTCTTTAAAGTGCTGCATAGTCCTGTCTTTTGTTTCATTTTTGTGAGCTTGAGTGTGCGGCCATGCAAGGCAATTGGAAGGCATAAGGCACCCTCCTGTTCCTACCCATTCCACTGCTCCCACGCCCCATGGAAAGGGAAGTAGGCTCCACCGAGCTGCTACATTCCCTTTCCTTCCCTCTGCAGGTGGGCAGGGAGATGCAGAAAACAGAAGGGCAGTGTGTGGCCTGCCAGCACGTCAGCAAACTCAGAAAGCTCTGAGATAAACCCAGTTCAGATCACTCCCTGCCCAGAGCAACAAGGAGACCAGGATGGAAACTGTGACTCAGTGAACACCACCTCCCCGAGGAGCAGCTCCAGCGGTAGCATCACAATGCATTGTTCCTTGCTCAAGGCAGAGAATCTCTCTCTCTCTCGCTCTCTCACTCTCTCTCTCTCTAATGCACAAAAAGTAAAATTCTTCAGTAGATGTCTATAATATGTTCTTTATTTTCCCAAAGCCACACATTTCATAAGGCATTTCATCTTGCTTAATCTCACAATCTTTGTGAAATGTGATAATACCCATGAACTGACAGGAGTCGCATGAAAAGCAAATGGTACAAAGAGATATCATTCATATTTCTAGTAGCAGGTTCGTTGCCCTGGAATCTGTTTTTCATGATTACTTGGTACAGAAAACTGTTGCAGCTGCTGATCATGCAGAGATAATATTATATTTATATAGCTGAGAGGTTTCAAAAGGATTTTCCTTTTCGCAAGAAGAAGCCAAAATAGATCCGATGACTAAAATGTTAGTCACATTCTGGGCCTGATCCTGCTCTTTGTGAAGTCAGGGCAAAATCTGATAAGGCAATTCTTACCTGATGAACATTCACTCATGCAAATAACCCTACTGAAGTCAATGGGATTATTTGGGAAGGTTAATATTTACCCACAGAGGGGTACCTCTAAATGTGAACTAGAATTGTCTAATTCTCCACCCTACGTTTTTTTTTATTTTACATATGAACTCTATTTAGTTTTGATTTCCGTAAAATAAAAAAGAAAATGCAGGTAATGTTGGTTTTACTTACCTACATTTTTTGTTTTATCTTTGTATTGCTCTTCATCCTTTTAGCCTATGTACTTGTTCTTAAATGTTCTTACATGTAAAATCCTGCCCTTTATTGCTCTTTCCTTATCAAAGGGTGGACAAAACTAATATTTTAAAAAAATATTTAAAGATTTGGATTTTAAAATATTTTTTAAGATTTTAAATTGAACTGTAAATTTTATTCATCTGTTAGAAAGGCTACAATCAATCATTATTGCAGCGAGTAGAGTTTATTGCATGTAAACCACAAGTTGGCTGAAAGAGGGAAATAAAGGCTTATGAAGGTTGGAATGTATCCACTAGGGGGAGCTGTGTAGTTGGGTCCCACAAGGTCCAATTTCACTAAACATCTTCACTTTGAATGGTCCCCCAGAATATAGACTAAGTACTTAACATCAACTATCTATTCTATCTTGTGTGACACTCTACGTACCTTTCCCAGATGTGAAGAAGGACTCTGTGCAACTTGAAAGCTTTTCTCTGTCACCAACAAAAGTTGGTCCAATAACAGTCATTACCTAATCCACTTTGAATCTTCAAAAGGGGGACAACGAGGCCTGGTGCTGCATGATTTCGTCAAAAAACAGTAAGGTAAAAAAATGAATACGGAGTTGGAATGTCTGTTTTTATACTCAAGAGTTAGCGAAATGTTGGGACTGTTAACCCATTCCCTCTGCCCCTTCAAATTTAAGCTTTCATCTAAAAAAGTCTAATTCTTACAGTCTGAGAGAATTTTCCAGCGTAAACTAGAGCAAAGTTGCCTTGCTGGATCTGAAGGCAGACTGCGCTAGATAGAAGCAGCAGGAAATTCACAACGCTGGTCAATTTTACATCTGCCCTCAGACTTTGAAGAGCAGCATGGGGCAATGGAGGAGAATCGTGTCAATGTCCTGCTCTCGCTAGGGTACACTATGGACAGCAGCAGAGGATGTGAAAAGCTGCATCGGTCATACAAAGCCTGGTAGCTATGCTGCATAGTCTTACACTCTGTCTACCCCACGCATTAATGATTAATATAATTCAAATGTGTAAGAAATGCATAGAGCACTCCTGTTCTAGACTCTGTTGCTATTTGTTGGTGAGGAGGACCCCTAGCCCTAAAGCTACAGGAGAAGTTGAATACAAAGCAGGTTCCCTTCTCTTACCCCTCTCACCCCCAGTAGATGACAAGTGAGGTGAGAGAGAGTTCCTCCCTTTCAAGCATCCAGTGCTCCAAATTTAGCAGACATCTGCTAGCCAGAAGCTGGTGTGAAAACATGAAACCTGAGCCAAGTAGAGCCTAGGGAGAGAAATGAGAGGAGATCTCACCGATATCTTCCACTTTCCAAGGAGCCTGGGATGGGTGGGGCTGAACTTCTCACTATGGTCTGTCCTTGGACTTAGCAGGTGGTCCCCATCTTTCATAACATCCTCTGGTTTTGTCCTCAACACAGTGGGTGGCTGGTAAATTCTGCAAGTCACAAATGAAAATGTGAGCGTGTATGATGGACACGTTCCTCTGGGTTATTAGAGGAATTGCTTCTACAAAAAGTATGCTTAGGGTGGGATACAAAAAACATTCAGATGCTTCTAGTCGTCTGTACTTTTGGGGGGAGTGGAATGGATAACGTGCAGGAAGACATTCAAGGTTTTATGGTGACCATCACTTCTGAGGGGCACACTTGAAAAGCAGGGCCTGTTAGTTCCAGTGAGGAGATAACTCCTAGACTTTCTGTGCTAATACAATTTTCAGCAACACTGGTGTACTTCCATCACAAAAAATGAGGAAATTTAGTCCGTATAATATTCTGTGGTTAGCAAACACATACAGATGACTGTTTGGATTTACTGAGTAATATTGTTTTGGAAATTTATAAAATACCATTTCAGTTAGGATGCAAAATTGTTTATACACGCAAAGGTCACACTAAGCAACTTTTCAGTGCGTTTCTCTAAGTGCTCGCAGTAACCATTTCAAAGCAAGTGAAAAAAAGATGGCAAACATCGATGGACTAATGTGTGTTTATAATGCAGCATTTTCCAAGAAATAAAAAGTTCAGAACAGCATCAGTATTGCTATGTTGGCTGTCTTCGTTTGATTTGGTTCTCACATTTTTGGCCAGTGGTACAGAATCTTAGAAAAGGGTCACCATTTATACAGGAACCATGCCACGGGGTATGCCTACAGAGCAAAAACACTCCCATGACTGAGACTCAGAGCCAAGCTGAACTGACTTGGGACAGTGATGTGACTAAAAATAGCTGAGACATAGTCAGGCTCCGGTGGCAGCCCAAGCCCCTCCCTGTCAGGCTCCAGCCCAAGTCTGAATGTCTATATGACTGTTTCTAGCCCCACAGCGGGAGCAGAAGGCAGCTGACCCAGATTCTAAAACTCAGTGCTGTTGGTCTGTTTTTCATAGAATCATAGAGCTAGAAGAGACCTCAGGAGGTCATCAAGTCCAGCCCCCTGCCCAAGGCAGGACCAATCCCAACTAAATCAACCCAGCCAGGGCTTTGTCAAACTGAGACTTAAAAACCTCTAGGGTTGGAGAGTCCACCACCTCCCTAGGTAACCCATTCCAGTGCTTCCCCACTCTCCTAGTGAAATAGCTTTTTCTAATATCCAGTTGTCACAGGGTACACCCCTGGAGAGGGGTGTGTCCCCCTCTTAAGGTCCTGTTGCCCGCTCTATCAGGGGGAATACAACCCTAGCAGTCCCAACATAAAAGTCTCTGCCCCTCTATTAGGGTAACTACGGCATTACCAGCCAACATAAAGTTCATGCCCCTCTATCAGGGTAAATACGGCGTTACCAGTCTCAACGCAAGGTTCATGCCCCTCTATCAGGGTAAATACAGCATTACCAGTCTCAACACAAGGTTCATGCCCCTCTGGTAGGGTAAATACGGCTTTGGAATATCCAGGGAAGTGAAAATTGGTGGTAGGGGGACCTGGGCCCTCCCTCTCCACCAGGTCCCAGCCCAGGGCCGTTTGGGCAGGGACTATGGCTCCTGCCCCTTGGCAGGGAATCCAGCCAATACACGCCAAGCCGCGCTTCCCCTGGGGCCTGGTTCCCCTGGTGCCCATTCGCCTCCAAGTCAGTACCTGCCGGGGTTGCGGGCGCACTCCTGCCTCCCTGGGGTTGGCGGCTGCTGGCTCTGTCTCCGTGTCAGGCGCGGGCGGCGACTTCATTCTCAGCTGCTGCAGAAACACTGGCCCAGCCTGGTCTACTCCCTCCTCCTGTGGTCTCCCCGGCTGCAAGGCTCCCTCTGCTTTTATACCCAGGCTCTGCTGGGAGCATGCCCAGCAGGGCTGGAGGGGCGGAGCTTTCTCCACCAGCTGGGCCTGCACTACCCCCTGTCCTTCAGTGTGGGGCCTGTCTGCCCCGTCACACCAACCACTGTAACTTGTCTTTGTTGTGTGGCTGTACTCTTTAGAGGCTGGACATCTCTCTGCAGCTGTCCTAGGATATGCTCCTAGACCCACTGAAGTCAATGGAGCTACTGGGTGCTCAGCAGTGGGGCTGAGAGACTGGCTGGGCCCTTAGGCGAGGCAGGGGAGAGCAGCTCTGTGCCCCTATAAGGGGTGGAGCCTTGGGTGGAAGGGGTGGAGCTGTGGCTAGCTGCAGCAGCCTCAGTGCCTCCGGGAGTGCACCGTGCCTACCTCCGGCAGCCCTCAGCACTGTGTGGAGTGTGCTGCATGCTGCTCTGGCAGCAATTTAAAAAGCCTGGGGCTCCAGCTATTGCAGCCAGGAGCCTCAGACCCTTTTGAATCACCAGGCCCTGGGGCAGCTGCCCCCTTGGACTCCAGTCCCGTTGGCATGCCTGATGCTCTGCATCTTTGAGAATCCACCCGCTTATTTAGATGCCTACATATGGCCTTGGAAGCCTCGCTTGGGCACCCATTTGTGAACGTTCTGGAACTATACTCTCAAAGAGGTCCTAGCATTAATCTCCAGCCCATGCATAGGCAGTGAATATTGCAGGCAAGGGGCGGCTGAGCCTCCCCAAACCACTTGGTGTGGCCCCGCCAACGCACCATTCCCAGGGTGCCTTGACCTGAGTTGAGCTCCCACTCTTTTGTGGCCCAGCAGTGCAGGCCTGGGCAGAGCCAGGACTGGCTGGCCAGCCACTGGGATTTCGGGAGGCTAGAGCTGGTGCCCTGCCTGGCGCTCCAGTCAGGAGCACTGCGGCAACACCGCCACCCTGTTGCTCCAGGCAAGGGCTGAGGGCACTCGCTCTGGGACTGGGGAGCTACAGTAGTTCGGGCTTGGGGGTTGGGGCCAAAGGGGCTGCGGCCCTGTGCTCCCTGCCCACCCCATGCTCTGGTGCTGAGATTGGGGAGCATGAGCTCTGGGCTCCATCAGGGGCAGAGGGAAGGGGAAGGGATAAGGCCTCCAGCCGAAAGGAAGGGGAGGAACTGGGAAAGGGGGAGGGAACCTGCCTCCCCTAACTGCTGGTTCACCTGCTTGCTGTCCATGAACCCATGGCTACCTAGCTATCTGAGCAACCTGCCCTGCTCGACACCGAAGCAAAGGAGCAAGACTACTCGCCCTTACTACCCTACCAAAACCATCTAACGGCAAGCTCAGTAGTCCAGTTCCCTAAGTCACCAGTGGAAACCAGCACATGAAAAGGAAGCTGTCAGTTAGCATCAAATGGAATTAGAGATATGGTTAAATTCAGGAGTGGCCCTAGACAAGCTGCCAGCAACTGGTGCCCTAGGCGAAATGTGCGATCGGCGTCCCCGCCTCCAAAGCCCTCAATGGCCGTTTATCTTGGCACCCTAGGCAACTGCCTAGTTCGCCTGTATTGATGGGCTGCCACTGGCTAAACTATGGTGCTTTCCCACCATCCCCTTTCTTGTGAGAGTCTACAAACCGGGGGTCAGAACAAATGAGATTCAAATCCACATGGAAGCATGAAAGGAAAGGTCCTATTCCCCCTGCCCTCTCCATTTATATTGGCTTTAAATTATTAAAATACTAAATTCAAGCAAGTCAACCTAATTTTCAGTAATTTTAGTAAACAGAAGCAAAATGCAGGACAATGTAGCACTTTAAAGACTAACAAGATGGTTTATTAGATGATGAGCTTTTGTGGGCCAGACCCACTTCCTAAGATCAAATAGTGGAAGAAAATAGTCACAGAGTTGCACTGTGAACAGGAACAGTTAGAGAATTCAGTAAATCAAAGCCGTGATCTGTGTCTGGGTAAAGAGATTAACCACCTACAACAACATTTGCAAGTTACCTTGTACCTTTCAGGAGCTGAAAGATTTAGAAAGTCACACAAGATTGCAGTTGGTTTTCTATTAGTATGCCCCATGCAGAGAAAACGGGCAATTATCACCTTACTGGAATCTGGTATGCCTGTGTTACATTCCCTTTGACCTGCAATGTAGGTCAGAAGATGTCACTTTCTGGAGTACTCTGGGGCCACTGTGTTATCCGAGTTTAAAACACTTCCGTGTGGTTCGCAGAACACACAGGAGTCTTTTTTAAATGTGTCAGGCCAATGCAGACAAAATCTGGCATTGTTTCTCACTCTACTGTTCTACAATTGGGTTATTTCAATTTCTCTTTCAAATGGAAAACAATGAGTAGTCCTGTGGCACCTTAGGGCATATCTACTAGGAAATTATTGTGAAATAACTTAATTTGAAATAATAACTTCCAAAATAACTACAGGCAGTCCCCGGGTTACGTACAAGATAGGGACTGTAGGTTTGTTCTTAAGTTGAATTTGTATGTAAGTCGGAACTGGTACATATTGTAGGGGAAACTCTAGCCAAACATTTCTCCAGAGCTCAGTTTTATTCTCCCACACCTCACTTCCCTCAGTCCTTTATTCTCAAGCTGAGGTGTCTGCTGAGAAAAGCCGCTCCGCGTCTCCCTGGTCTGCTGGGCGGGGGGCGCTAGCTTCGCATCTCCCTGGTCTGCTGGGGGGAAGCGGCTAGTGTGGGGTCGCCTCACCCCGTTTGTAAGTAGGGATCCGATGTAAGTCGGATCCATGTAACGCGGGGACTGCCTGTATTTCAAAATAGTGTGTCCACTCTACAGGGAAGCCTCACAATTAGTCGGAGGCAGGCTCCCTTAATGTAGATACACTACCTTGACATAGAGCCCCAGGAAGCACTGGGGAGTAATTATTTTGAAATAGCAGCACTGGAACATCCGCACTACCATTATTTTGAAAGAACTATTTTGTAATAAGTGTTAATCCTCGTGGAATGCAGGGGTTATTATTTCTAAATAATCAGACCCTCATTTAGAAATAATGGGCTTGGTTATGTGGACATTCCACTTGATATTTTAAAATACGGGGAGTTATTTTGAAATAACTGCCTAGTGTAGACCAGAGCTCAGAGATTAACAAATATATAGAATCATGAGATTTGTGGCTAAAACCCACTTCATCATATGAGTTGCAGTGGAAATAACAGAATATAAGGTACATATAACAGCAAAAGCAATTATATGTCAATTATAGGACCCATGTTAATGAAGCTAATTAAGTAGGCTGGATGTGTTTAATTCATAGCTTTTGATGTGAAAATGTGAATGTCAAAGGCAGGGGAAATTGCCTTTGTAATGTATTAACCAGTTGATACCTTTGCTCAAGCCCAGGTTGACAGTGGCAAATTTGTAGATGAATTCTAGTTCAGCAGTCTCTCTCTGTATTTGGGTGGTAAAATTCCTTTGTAAAAGAATGGTTACTTTTAAATCCATTATTGAATGTCTAGGAAGGTTAAAACATTCCCCTCCAGGTTTATGTGTGTTACCTTTCCTGATGTCTGATTTTTGTCCATTTATCGTTTGACTCAAAGACTGTCCAGGTTGGCCAATATATAGCATAGGGTCATTGCTGACACTTGATGGCATATATCACATTAAATGGGACAGCCAAACTTTGTTCTCAGTTATATCTCTGCAAGTCAGCGAATGTTAATAGAATCATAGAACACTAGAACTGGAAGGAACCTCAAGAGGTCATCGAGCCCAGTCCCTTACCCTCATGGCAGGACCCAGTATCCTCTAAACCATCCCTGATAGATGTCTAGGCAACCTGTTTTTAAATATCTCCGGAGATGGAGATTCCACAACCTCCCAAGGCAATTTATTCCAGTATTTAACCAGTCTGACAGTTACAAAGTTTTTCCTAATGTCCAACCTAAACCTCCCTTGCTGCAGTTTAAGCCCATTGCTTCTTGTCCTATCCTCAGAGGCCAAGGAGAACAATTTTTCTCCCTCCTCCTTTTGACACCCTTTTAGATACCTGAAACCCACTCTCATGCCCCCTCTCTGTCTTCTCCTTTCCAAACTAAATAAGTCCAATTCGTTCAGTCTGCCTTCATAGGTCATGTTCTCTAGACCTTTAATCATTCTTGCTGCTCTTCTCTGGACCTTCTCCAATTTCTCCACATCTTTTTGAAATGTGGTGCCCAGAACTGGACACAATACTCCAACTGAGGCCTAATCAGCACAGAGTAGAGTGGAAGAATGACTTCTCATATCTTGCTCACAACACACCTGAATCATGTTTGCTTTTTTTGCAACAGCATCACACTGTTGACTCATATTTAGCTTGTGGTCCACTATGACCCCTAGGTCCCTTTCTGCAGTACTCCTTCCTAGACAGTCGCTTCCCATTCAGTATGTGTGAAACTGATTGTTCCTTCCTAAGTAGAGTACTTTGCATTTGTCCTTATTAAACTTCATCCTATTTACTTCAGACCATTTCTCTAGTTTGTCCAGATCATTTTGACTTATGACCCTATCTTCCAAAGCAGTTGCAACCCCTCCCAGCTTGATATCATCTGCAAACTTAATAAGCATACGCTCTATGCCAATATCTAAATAGTTGATGAAGATATTTAACAGAACCGGTCCCAAAACAGACCCCTGCAGAAATTAAGAAATTAATATGCAAGCCATAGACTCCGTCCATAGTCCCTTTAAAATAACAACCTTGAAGCAATTAGTTGATTTACACACTACTGGTTTGCCAAGGTGCAAAAACAGAAAGGCAAGAAAACTGAACAGTTTTGGGGAGGTTGTTTTTTTTTTTTGAGGGGGGGGGGGGCATTGCACCAGCCCTTGGAGTATAAATGACTCTAAGCAGTGGGGGTTGGGTTGTTTTTCATTTTAGCCACATACTGCAAGATTTGCCTCCTTACGTCTCCAAAACTGGTTTTAATATTTCCCTTGTTTAGACTGTAACTTGACCCAGGCTTTAGATTCATGTTTTGTTCATGTAAAACCTTTTATGCTGGATGACTTTACTTGTCATCTTCACCCCAGAAAGTCAGAAGGGAAACATTTTTAAAAGATGTGGCATTACTCAAGCTGTGAGGTGGGCGACTGGCGAGCAGCAACATCTTAAAACATTCTGCACGGGGGCAAAGCAGAAAGTCAATAAGGAAATACCATCGTTAGGCTCTTTGTAACTCGCTGAAAGTGCGAGACAGCCATTCATTTCCTGATCAGTCATGTGGAAATGGTAAAAAATAATTAAGAGCAATGACTAATCACCAAATCAAAGCCAATATTAAATAAGCAAGCATTTTCTATTGTCGAATTTGGGCCACAAATAAACAACGGAATTCAAGTTTAGCCCTTAAACCAATTTTTAAAAGGTAAGTTTAAAAGAAAAAAACCTATTCAGTTTGTGGCTACATCATGTCAGAACGTTGGTTACGCAGACTATTGGAATTTCTGGAGTCCAACCATGTGGTTAAAATTGGAATGAAACACAAGGAATCACTTTCAAGTCAGAAATAAATGCTATACCAAAAGAAAGAGAGTGACTATAGTGAAAGCAAACTCTCTCTCCAAGCTCATATCCTATCCCAATTATATTTCAGTGTTCTCCTAGAGCTGGAAGTTTGTAATGACAATAATTGCAGATTGAATCTCATATGATCCAGATGACTCTCTGACCATGCAACTAAAACTTTTACTACATTTCCTGTCCACCATTTGCACCTTTATGTATGTTTAGGGCTACCCAGAGGGTTCCTAAACCTTCAGATGATGAAAATATGTCAGTGCCCCCTGGCAAATAAAGTGTGTGGTACATCTGGGAAGGAGCATCCATGCTGCTAATATAAAGCGGTTGGTCATAAAACTAAGGGTTTTTTTAAAAAAAATCGATGGCTGTTTGGTAGCAAGTTGCCTGGGCAAATTAGATTACTGGGACAAGATGCACCAAAGCAAGTTAAGCTCTGATTCCCTGCTTTCCACCTCCATTTTTTCCTCGATCAAACATTTATTGATATCAGAAGTCCATGGCTAAGCCATGCTAGCAGCAATCATATGTTGACATGGTTAGAGTAACTTTTTTCCCGATGGCAAAGGCAGGATTTTTTTTTTTCTGAGAATGGTGTTCAACAACTGCGTTCCACAAACACAGGCTGCTGGCCACTCATGGGCGCAGTCCGACTGCCAATGAAGTTAGTGTGAGTTTCCCCTTTGAAATCAATAGAAATTGGGTATGATTTTACAACACAGGTAGAAGATTTACCCAGAGGTGCTGAGGTCCTTCAGGGCAGGGGTGGGCTGGTGGTGTGGGGGGTGCAGGAGTCAGGGCAGTGGATGTGGAGGGCTCAGGACAGGAAACTGCAGGTGTGGAGGGTGGAGGGGTCAGGGTTGGGGAGTGAGGCACTCCAGGGGCTGGGCTGCAGAGTCACAGCAGTGGGCTGGGCGGTGTGGGGAGGGAGTTCAGGGAAAGGGATTGAGTGCTCAGAGGAGGGGGTTAGGGCAGCCAAGGCAAGCCTAGAATGGCAGAAGCCATGCTGCCTGGTCACTGGCTGCTCCCTGGGGCCAGCCCGGGGCAGCGGAGGCTGCGCTACCTACCAGCCAGAAGGGGTGGAGCCTCAGGCAGAAGGGGCGGAGATAGGGGTGCCTTCCTCTCACTAGCCCTTCAGCACCCCCCAGGGCTACAGTGGTGATTTAAAGGGTTCAGAGCTCTGGCAGCAGCCGGGAGCCTTGGTCCTTGGGGCAGTTGTCCCTTTTGCCCCCACCCCATCAGTGGGCCTGCCTGCGCCTTGCAGATCAGGAAAGTGCTGTGGCTGGGACATAAAACAAAGATGGCTCCTTCTGAGCTGAAATCAAATTCTTTTCTCCAGATTTCTGTTTCCCGAGTTCTATAATATGGAAATCGAGCAGGGTGACACTGTTTACAAATGTGACAAATTTTTCTCATTAAAAAATTCTTTCCCCCTATGAAAGGCACAGTTTTCCAGCCAGCTCTAATGAAATGGAATTTGGTGCCTGTGGAATAGCAACAAAATATGCATTTACGAGTGAGTATTCATCCTGCAAGTCTTTCTGCCGTGATCTTGCTATTCTAGAACTATGCAGAAATAGTTCCTTGAAGGATTCAAACACTGCTTGTGTTTGCCACTTTTAGCTAGTTAGATAGCTTAAATTTTAACCTCTATTGTGCAGAAACTGCTTACAGCTCCCCTATTCTCAGATTCCTAGTCCTGGCATAAGTTAAAGCAAATTTGGTGGCTCAGAGAATCCACCCTTTCATTGCTGAGCCTGACTCAGCCTACATTTGGTTTTTACTGCAGCCAACTAACTATAGCTTATGAGCTCTGATGTGGTAACATTGCATAGCAGCGGTCGTACCACTTTTTTCTAGAGGTGCTGTGCCAAATTTACCCCAGGACTGAAGGAGACATCACTGCCTTGACTTCAACAGATTTGTAGTTGTGGTGTAAATGGATCTCAGTTCCTGGCTTTCACTAATAGTGTGTAAATATACATATTTGGCTTCTTGAGCACACTTATCTTACTATATATTTTAGAAATGTGCCTCTGTCTGTCTGTTCACCTGTGAGCCCATTTGTTCAAGAACTCCTCCTAAACAGTAAGAGCGAAGACCACCAAATTTGGTAGGCAGCTTCTTCTTATCATAACTTAAAGCAAGGTCTGTGTTTGGTCATGTCAGAATAATGGGATGTGCCTAGAATTCAATTGTTTCTCATAAAATGGAAAGGGAGGGGGTCTGGTAGGAGGGACAGTTATACTGCAGAATGACCACAGGGGGCAGCAAGGGGGCCAGAGATGGGGCTTGGACAGCTATAACACTATTGGGCCTGCAGGAGGCAGGTGTGGAGAAAGAGACAGCTATCTACCTGGCTGTGCAGGCTAGAGTTGCAGTGGCCATGGAGAGGTGCTCCTTACCTGACCCCAAGCTGCTGCAGTGAGAGAGGGTGGGGTTGTCCTCTCTCCCTAGGGTAGCCTGCATCCTGAACCGCTCATCCCCAGCCGCATCTTAAATTAAGAAAAACAAAACTTATTTGACTTAAGGACTCGAGCAACGATGGGTAAATGTTTTAGTCCTCGATAAGCAAGATGCTTCTGTCTGGATGAACATCAAATAAAATGACCCTACCTAGCAGTTCAAAACCAGGGATGGGAGCAGAAGTGTAAGGACCTTTGTCAGTGTGTCCAGCAGAAGTGAGGTGAAATAAGGAAGAATGATGGAATCTAATTAGGAAAGTCCCTTTTCTGAGAGGATCTGTGGCTGAGAGCAATGCTAATACACTGAGCTATAGGCATCCCTAGTGTGAATCCACTGGAATTCAACAGGGATCAGCGTTGCCCAGTAGCTGTTAAAATAAATGCACCATTTGACCCATGGGAATCACATGACAAACTGCCTCTCGGGGCTGCTTTGAAAAACGAGCCATAAGAACAGGTGGGAGGGGGACAATGGAACAAGTCGCAGTCAGGAGTTCTGCCCAGGGAAGCAAAAGTAAAGTTCACCCTCGGATATTTCCAAGCAGCGTTAGTTTTCTGCCTAAAGAAGTCAGCCATATGGTTGCGTTTCCATTGATCCCCGAATATCCACTGGGCCATTTGTAGCAAGAGTCAGAGCAAGGGTGGTTAGACAGCTGGGGACAGCAACACTGAAAGATAACACTTGGAAGACAAACATCAGCTTCAGTGGCAAGAAGCTTAAAAAAACAGAGCAGCTCGGGTGGCCAGGAGAGAAAAGCAATGGGAAGAAATAGACCAACTGCTACTGATTTGTAGAGACGTGCCCGACCCTCCGGCATAACCCTCTAGCCTCCCATGCACAGTAAAACATCTAATGCAGGGGTGGGGAACCTAAGGCCTGGGGCCGGATGTGACACTTGGCTTGCCTGGATCTAGCCCCTGAGGCTCAACTCCTCCCCACACTGGTGCTCACCATCCTCCCATGGGGCTGGATCACACAGCCCCCTCACCATCCTCCATGGGGCTGGATCACACAGGATTTACTAGCCTGGGCCCCCCAAGCTCTGGTGTGTGAGGGGAATGTGGGGGGTGTCTTTCTCCTTCTCAATCAGGGGCCACGTCTTTTTTTTTTTTTTTTTTTGCTTCTCACTTGTGTGCGGCCCCCGGATGATTTTTCTGTGGGTCAGCGGCCCCTGACCCAGAAAAGGTTCCCTGCCCCTGGTCTAATGGGAGGGAAAGTTCTGCCAGGAGAGCGTTAATGACTAACCTGAGACCAGGGCTATTTTGCGGAATAACAGCAATGTAAAGCCAAGTGAATCACCCATGTACATGGGCTTGGAATCGACTTGGCAAAGATGGACTGCGAACTGGCTTTGACATGTAACAGAGTTTCCAATTCCAGCCAAGGATTCCTAAAACGCCAGGGCTGCAGCTGGTCCCCATGCAGGTGTTCCTTCACGTACACTCTGTGCAAAACCTCTGATCCTCAACTTGTCCTGTGCAAAAATGTGAGCATGGATGCACACAGGGGGTCTCCCCTACATTAGTGGATGTTCCCTCTTTTCTAATCTGGAATGTGCTTTTCCTGCCTTCGGGGTAAGTTGAGGATCTATAGAAAATGTTTAAAAGTACAGAATAATCCCAATGTCCGAGCCACCAGTCTTTCTAGGTAAAGAATGTGAATCGTATAATCCGTAGTTGTATAAAGATTACATGTTAATCTGGTAACACACGATTCAGTGTCCAGCCTGCATGCCTTACCCAATTCCTCCAGAGCAAAGAGCACCAGGAAAGATGCAGAGGAACCAACTAACAGAGGAAGGTTGGGTCCAGAGTGTCTGAGCTACAGCATGCAGCTCATGCCGGAATAAAGGTCCACCCAAGACAGCAGGAGAAAAGACTTAGCTACGCGGTGAGTTTTGGAAGGATTCTTCCTGGGATCCTAGAACTTGAGAGGGAGAAGTGAAGCACACTGTTTACAGGAAGGTGTGGCTACTTAGAGTGAAACCCTGGCCCCACTGTAGTCAGTGAGTTTTCCCATTAACTTCAGTGGGACTAGGATTTCACCCCAGTTAAACTCTGGGAAGCATCTTCTTTAAGTAGCAGGCAGGGGACATGGCCTGTGTGATGGGTAGGGGGAGATGAATCAGGTTGCCCTTGTGACTGTTTAAAATGGAGTTAGGACAGCATTGTGTTGTTTCTTTATTTTAGAGTGTTTGTGTGGTGCCGCCACAATTGCTGGAGTAGGAGTGATCTTCTCAGAGCAATTCAGCAATCTGAAATAGGACTGTGGTTGCGTTACGTCGGAAGGGGCAGGTGTTTTAAAAACAGCTTTTATCCTTTCCAGTCTGGTATAGATAAGTTGGAGTGTCAAATGGTGCCTCAAATATTCTAATGATGCCTTTCAAAGTGCAGGTTTGTTTTTCTTCACACAAAGGCCAGAGCAGATGTGTAGGCGACACAACATTGAAAATCTGTTACATTTCGGTCCATCTACTGTAGAGTGAAGCTTACCCACAAGTCTCCGGGCACTGGATTCTTCCCATCAGGTGTTTTCCTATCAAGACACAGACAGTATACAAATCTCAAGTCCTGTACACTGATTAAAAGTGCAGATCAATGTCCTTTGGGCATGATAACTCTGACCATGGAAAAGTATTAGGGTTGGTACATACAGATGTTTGCAGATTATGCAAACTCCAACATGAAAACAAAACAGAAACAAAAACCAATTAAGTGTAGTGATAGAAATGTAGCCGTGTTAGTCTGGGGTAGCTGAAGCAAAATGCAGGACAATGTAGCACTTTAAAGACTAACAAGATGGTTTATTAGATGATGAGCTTTCGTGGGCCAGACCCACTTCCTCAGATCAAAAAGGTTTTTGATCTGAGGAAGTGGGTCTGGCCCACGAAAGCTCATCATCTAATAAACCATCTTGTTAGTCTTTAAAGTGCTACATTGTCCTGCATTTTGCTTCAATTAAGTGTAGGGAGAACATAATGTTCCAAGACTTCAAGTAGAACATCTGCTGGAACGTCCTTCATTTTACTGCTCACTTGAGGAACTTTCTGCAACAATAGTGACAGAAATATATGTGCCTGTTTTCCCAGGCACAAGACTGGAAAGTTAGATAGTATCACAAACTCTTCCCCCTGGAAAATATAGTGCTGTAACCAATTGAGCAGACTAGAACTGAAGAGTCAGATCTGAGCACTTCTAAACATTAGGGCAGTTTAGACCTATCTCCACATTTTGTAGATTGGGACTGTGACGGGGCGGCCCCGCCCCGCCCCACACTCAAGCCCAGGGCAACCACCTGGCGCCAGGGGTGGAGAGGGCCCCACCCACACAGCCCTACTGAGCATGCTCCCAGGGGAGCCAAGATATAAAAGGTTACAGGCCTGCTCAGAAGGGGCAGACCGGGGCCAGAGCTGGAGCGAGAGGCCGTATTTCCCCTACTACAGGGGCAGAGTACTTTAAGACTAGGCCAATGAGCCGTATTTCCCCTAATAAAGGGGCATTGCTCTTTGAGACTAGGACCTGGTGGTCTGAATTATGCCCCGGATGCGGGCTGCAACCCCAAATGAGAGGGGAGCCCCCCCCGACAGGGACCCTTATAACTGCTGACTCCAAAGGCCAATTTGGTTAATATTCTTCAGTTCCCCGATCTGACATGTAACGAGTTAATGGTGGCTCCTCCCACTGTTGCTCAGTGGGAGACTTCTATGCCTCACTACAAGTGTGGGCATAGCCTGCAACCAGGGAATTAGCCAGGTTTGGCATGAGGCTCCAGGGCCCCAGTGGTGGGGCAGAGCCCACCCAGAGTCCTAAGGGGCTCCGGCTTCCAGGAAACAGTGTAGGTGGGGTGGGACACCAAAATAAAAGCTCATACCTCAGGCATGACAGAGCAGCAAACCATCTAGGAAACTAGCTCTAGGCGGGGCTGAGAAGTGGAAAGCCTAACGGCACCGCTCTAGCAGATGACACGCTAACAAGAGCCTCTTAGCTTACAGCTGGAAGGCTGCCACCCAGGTGTGGGACGCTAGGGGGACCCAGGTCCAACTAACTCCACCATGTCCCAGCCCAGTAGGGAACCAGCCACAACAGGCTTGCCGGGTCTCTGCAGTCAGACTGGAACTTCCTATCCCTGGGCTGCTTCTCACCCTCCCTTGAGGGTGCATCTGGATCCCTGGGTGTCCTCTGTCTCCTCAGCGTAGGGAGCCAGCAGCAATTCCCGGGATTCTTCAGTGTCTCGGTTGGCTGACAGCTCCATCAGCTCTGGGGAATTCTTATCTCAGTGAGCCTCCTCTTCGGTCTCCAGGCTTGGGAGCAAGCAGAAGATGCCTGTCACTAGCCGTGACTGCAGCCCAACTGCATTCCAGGACCTGCCATTTATTTTTCCTGTCCCATCTCCTAACTTCCAGTGAGTGGGGTGGGCAAGGCATGGCTCTCCCACCTGGGTTCGGAGAGTGGTTAGTTCCCCTCAGACTCAGCGGGGACGGGGGGGAGAGATTACTTTGCCTCACTGCATGGCACTAAGAACCAGCAGAGAGAATGGTGAAAGAATTTGATTTTTAGGCTGCATCTTCTCTGGCACCTTGAAGTTGTGGAAAACGTTGGTCGTTTTCATTGGAGACTGAAAGTGAAGATGCAATCTATTATCGGACCCGTATTCTAACACATTAGCAAAGTTAAGAATAAGTGACGTGTCTGAAAAGGCAGAATATACTCCAGATGGTAAGAAAAGTGATACTTCCCATATAATGGGCAGATTTAGTATACTTAAATTATTCATCAAAGAACTACTGATTTCTGGAAACATGTTCCTATGACTCTTGGGTTAATGGTTTTAGTTTAAATCCTTACAGGTACATGTTTTAGATTGTTTTGCAGAGGAATTGGACAAAGTGCAAACATTCCAAATTTTGTAAGTGAACCACAAAACTAACTAGCCATGTTAGTGTGTAACTTTAAAAACAATGAGTAGTCCTCTGGCACCTGGGAGACTAACCAAAATACATAAATTTATGAGATTTTGTGGTAAAACAAAATCCATATACTTATCCATAACAAAATCCATATGCTTGTTTCACCTCAACTAGATACCTTGGGTATGTCTAGACTACATGCCTCTGCTGGCAGATATATGTAAATTAGACATACTGACATAGTCAATGAAGAGGGGATTTAAATATCCCCTGCTTCATTAAAATAAAAATGGCTTCCACATTGTGCCAGCTCAGCTGATCATTGGCACAATGTGGCAGTCAAGACGCGGATTGGTCGGCAAGGAAAGCCTTTGCCGACCGATCCCTTATGCCGCGTGAAACAAGGTTTACAGGATCGGTCGGCAAAGGCTTTCCTTGCCAACCAATCCACATCTTGACTGCCGCCGTGTGCCAATGATCAGCTGAGCCGGCATAACATGGCGGCCATTTTTATTTTAATGAAGCAGGGGATATTTAAATCCCCGCTTCATTGGCTATGTCGGTATGTCTCGTTTACATGCCTCTGTTGGCAGAGGCATGTAGTCTAGACATATCCCTTCATCTTCACTTTTCCAAATACAAAAAATCCAACAGGACTCCATGTGTATGGAAGTATTCACCCATCAATAATTGTGAACCTATTTCAGTAGGCCTTCTTGTGTGGCAGACATGCTAGTCCTCCGTTGGATGACTACGTAGGATGTGGAGTGAAATACTTCTCAATAGGGGCATAAAGACCCAAAAAAGTTGATAAAAATAACATTTACTTCTGTAGGATTGCGAGTCCTAAACATCACACATTGTTTTCTGTGTGCAAGTGGACAGAATTGCATTTGTTTACATTCAAATTTCAGAAGTTTGCAGGAACACAAAGGTTGATCAAATTTCAGCATCTCCAGGCCATTTAACTTATTTTTGCAAATGTTTCAATTTCTATATTCACTATCTGTCTGCTCCACACTGTCCAGAATAAAAAAAAATCATCTTAGAAAAGAGGAAACTAAGGGGGGATATGATAGACGTCTATAAAATCCTGACTGGTGTGGAAAAAGTGAATAAGGAAAAGTTATTTACTTATTTCCACAATATAAGAAGTAGGGGTCACCAAATGAAATTAATAGGCAGCAGGTTTAAAACAAACAAAAGGAAGCTTTTCTTCACTCTGCGCACAGTCAACCTGTGGAACTCCTTGCCAAAGGATGTGATGAAGGCTAGGACATTAACAGAGTTCAAGGGAGAACTAGATGGATTCATGGAGGTAGGATACATCGGTGGCTATTAGCCAGGATGGGTGGGAGTGTTGTCTCTAGTCTCTGTTTCTCTGGTGGTGGTTACAGGGGAGCGATCACATGAGGATGACCTGTTGTGGTCCCTTCTTCTGCGGCATCTGGTATCAGCCACTGTCAGCAGACAGGGTACTGGGCTGGATGGACTGTTGGTCTGACCCAGTATGGCCGTTCTTATGTTCATTTTTCACAAAATTTTCCATGATTTTTTTAGTAAAGTTTTATTTAAATTATTTTTTGAAATGTTATGAAATATTTTCACCTACTGCAAACTGCATTTTCTTAGGATTTCACTCCATATCATGTTTTGAAAAGGAGGCGGATCATTTCAATTAAAATGATTTTTTGGTAAAATGTGGAAAACAGGTTCATTTCAAACTCAGAGAAGCAGAAAGAAACTTGTAACATCATTTTCCCAATTTGGTGACCCACTTTAGCTGACAGCGGAAAGAGAGAACAGAGCTTTGTCTCTTCACAGAATAAATAATACAATCCGTCTCTGCAACCCCACATAACTTCTGGGTGTGGTGTACTGTCCCTTCTAATGGCAATGCATTTACAGAGAGGAAGAATGAGTGTGCTATGCAGCCTTACCTGAGAGCCAGCTGGCTTTTAGCTTATGCCGTAGAGCGGTATTTCTCAAAGTGGTTCATGGACCCAGGCAACTCCAGTTTGTTTACTTACTGGCTCCATAGCCATAGAGCCTCATGGCTTCCATTGGCTGCGGTTCACCGTTTTCAGCTAAGGGGCAATGGGGGAAGCAGCAGCCTGGGTCATGCTTTCTCAGAGTGGGTCCGCGGACCACTTTGAGAAACACTGCAGTAGAAGCTCATGCACTAAAGCCAGTCTACACTACACCTAGAAGGTCAGCTTAAGGTAAACAACTCCAGCCATGTAAAATATGTAGCTGAAGTTGACGTACCTTAAGCCAGACTTGATGCTCTCTTCACTGACTGGAGCTACCCTCAGCATTCAATTTAGCAGATCTTAACTAGACTCACTAAATCGAATGCCAGAAGGTCGATGTCGAGCACAGCAAGTGATAATGTGGCCTAACTTTCAGTGTCCCAGGTTTGACTCTGTTTGTGGGCATTACAAGTGAGAGCTCATCTAGGATTTCAGCTGTGATGTCTCTGAAACTTGGGATGCACTGCTTCAGTGTGGGGAAGTATAATTCATACACCTTCTGTGAGTGGAGTGCTGTTCCATCTAGTGGAACAGGTCCAAAGGTTCCATGTTCAAGTCCACTTGTTGGTGTTACATCTTTCTCAGAAAAAGGTAAAGAAATGAAACGAAAGACCAACTAGCAGCTATATCCTGCTCTGGAAAATGATTTGGGTTCAGCTGATGTGCATAGATGATTTACCAATGAACTAAATAATCCAGTGTTTCTCTTTACTCTCTTTTGTCTCCTTAGCCTGTTTCAGAGAATTGTGGTCATATAATCCTGCTGACATGAAGGGCTGATGAGAGAGAACTATGTGGAAAGTGATGTGATCATTTTTTCAGATGATATAATTCCATTTAGATATTTTGATGGTGATCAGGTGGAGGAGGAATTTCAGCCACAGCTCTTGTCTGACCAGAATGAATTCCTAGAAAGTATCTGCTTTCTGTTATATTAACCACACTTTGAAAAAAAAACCACTTATGACAGAGGAAGAAAGGTAATAACCATGCAGAAAAAATAACTGGAGATAAGTTTATTTGAAAAGTCAAATATTTTAACACTTAACAGAAGTTTTTAAAGTATCAAACTGATTATCTCAAAAGTGGGCCCCACCCTAAGTTGTTACAAAAAAGCTCCTGGAGCAATGCTGTTTCATACCTGCTGAGCCTATGGCCCATAGTTTCCAATTATTTTCATTGCATTAAATTTGCACTGTTCTGAGCTCTGTTGAAAAAATGATACTTAAGTAAAGCAGACGACAGAGACTATCAGAATATAATAAATGCAGTCAATACTCGTCAATGTGATGATGAATTAATTAAATTTTGCAATGGAGTTCTGCTTTGTTTTGGATTTCCTTCACTACTAAATGGAACTTCAACTTTAATACTTCATTCGACAAGTGACTACTTAAATGAGTGCAAAGTAACAGGCTTGTTGGTCTCTATGACAGGTCATACATAATCAGCATAGAAATATATAATTACACCTGTCAACCTCATCTTGTGTAATTGATTCAGTAACTAACTATGTCAGTAGCAAGCTAAGCTTAGAGATCTCACTCTGTGAAAATACTCATACATGGCTAAACATCTTGGTATTTTAATTGCTTGTCATACTGCCAAGGTTCCTATATTGTATCTATCTCCACAGCAACAGACGGGAATGAGAAAACTACTTTTAATAACTGGAAATGTGAATTTATAAACTAGTTCTTATTTTATAAGTCTTCAGGGCATCGTGGAGCATTTTAAAATCACCTGGAGACAAAGCTAAAGAGTTTGTCTATCCATGTATGTTACGTAACTATGTTATAAAATAAAACTAATCACATACGGGTTTGAAAAATCTTTGTAATTACCTATCAGAATAAATCAGCTCATGCTTGAAAGTGTACACATGTCCAGTCTGACAAGAAGTTTTAATCTCAGTGCCGCTGGAGTAACTGTGCGTAAACAACTTCTTGAGAACCGCACTTCCTAAATGGCTCAAACTGTGTGTGACTGTGGAAAAATTTAATCAGGGTAACCTTTTAAAAATACTTGTAGTCATTGTGAAGTGGGCTGATATTTGTAAATTGCTTTGAAACGGAAAGGCTCTAATGGACCTAATTCTACTGAACTCAATGGCAAACTCCCCTGGCATTCAACTGCTGTAGGATGTCAGATGAAGTTCTAAGTATTTTTACTACTGATTGTACCCTGCTACATTTGTAAGTAAAGAGGGAAAGAGAAGACTTATTGAGTCAATTTCCCAAATCGAAAGAAGAAGATCTAAACGATTGGATCAGGGAGAACCAGGCCGGAGGTGGGGGAGGGGAGGAAAGGGGCAGTTTCCATGGAGTCCTGTGATTCTAAAAGGCCCAGGGATCCTAGCTCCTGCTACTGTGTCAAGCGGCAGCACCCGGAGCCCCAGGCCCTTTGAACTGCCACTGGAGTTCAAGCAGCACGGGGGGAGGGGAAGAGGACTGGTATGGTGTGATCTGGCCCACAATTCAAGACGGAGGTTGATAAATTGGAGAGAGTTCACTGAAGAGTCACGAGAATGATTAAAGGATTAGACAATATGCTCTATATAGCAATGGACCTCTTAGCGTCTATCTATTTGTCTTACAAAAGAAGAGGTTAGGAGGGACTTAAATCCGACAATTATCTATGTGGGCAACAAATACTGAAAAATTGGCTCTTCCTGCTAGCAGAGAAATGGCTGGAAGTTGACTCTAGATAAGTTCAGACTAAAAATAAGGTGTACATTTTAAACAGGGAAGGGAATTAATCCTTGCAATAATTTACCAAGAGGTGTGGTGGAGTCTCTGACACTGACAAGTGTCAAATCAAAATTGCATATATTTTTCTTGAGAAAAAATACTCTAGGAATAATTGTGGCAAATAGAATGGCTGGTGTTACACAGGGGGCTCGTCTACATTGGCCCCTTTTCCGGAAGGGGCATGGTAATTTTTGAAATCGCAATAGGGAAATGCACGGGGGATTTAAATATCCCCCGCGGCATTTAAATAAAAATGTCCGCCGCTTTTTTCCGGCTTTTAGAAAAGCCGGAAAAGAGCGTCTACACTGGCCCCAAACCTCCGGAAAAAGCGCCCTTTTCCAGAGGATCTTATTACTTTGAAGTAGGAATAAGATCCTTCGGAAAAGGGCGCTTTTTCCGGAGGATCGGGGCCAGTGTAGACGCTCTTTTCCGGCTTTTCTAAAAGCCGGAAAAAAGCGGCGGACATTTTTATTTAAATGCCGCGGGGGATATTTAAATCCCCCGCACATTTCCCTATTGTGATTTCAAAAATTACCATGCCCTTTCCGGAAAAGGGGCCAATGTAGACGTAGCCAGGGAGTCAGACTAGACAATTACGACAGTTCCTTCTGACTTCAGAATCGATGAAGATTAAATAGACGAGGGAGCAGCCTTAATTCATGACATATAAGACCGAAAATAAAAACAGTCCTCAAAAATCCATCATCCCATCTACATCGAGTTAACATTGTTCTACTCTATAGCAGTTCTTACGCTGTGGTCTTCGCCCATGTACAGTTGAACTTCTCTAGTCTGGCACACTTTGGTCTAGCAACATCAGTGTCCAACATGATTTTAGTTATCTGGATGTCCACTTGGATGTCCAAGTTTCCCACAATCCCATAAAGTTTTTTTACAGCCACCAGTCCTGGCTCTCACTGTTCTGTGCAGTTATTTAGCTCTAATTTATCCCAAAATGTCTTCTAAGAGCCCCATATGCAGTCGAAGAGTTGATAATGCTGCTAGACAATATTGCCCTTCCATGGCCCAGCAAATTCTCTGGTTTAGCACCAGTCAGGTCCTAAGGGTGCCAGATTAGAGAGGTTCAACCTGTACCATATTAGTAGCCAAATCTTTAGCTGGTATAAATGGACAGAGTGGAGTTATAACAGTTTACATTCTGGATCTGGTCCAATATTTGTAGATAAACATAAGAACTCAAGAATGGCCATACTGGGTCAGACCAAAGGTCCATCCAGCCCAGTATCCTGTCTTCCAATAATGGCCAGTGCCAGATGCCCCAGGGGGAGTGAACAGAAACAGAGTGCCATCAAGTGATCCCTCTCCTGTCATCCATTCCTAGCTTCTGACAAACAGAGGCTAGGGACACCATTCCTATCCATCCTGGCTAACAGCCATTGATGGACCTAACCTCCATGAATTTATCTAGTTCTTTTTTGAACCCTGTTAAAGTCTTGATCTTCACAACCTCCTCTGGCAAGGAGTTCCAGAGGTTGACTGTGGGCTGCATGAAGAAAAACTTCCTTCTCTTTGTTTTCAACCTGCTACCTATTTGGTGACCCCTAGTTCTTATGTTATGGGAAAAAGTAAATTACTTTCCTTATTCACTTTTGCTATACCTGTCATGATTTTATAGACCTCTATCATATCCCTACTTATTTTCCTCTTTTCTAGGTTGAAAAGTCCCAGTCCTTTTAATCTCACTTCATATGATACCTGTTCCAAACCCCTAATTATTTTTGTTGCCCTTTCCAGAACCTTTTCCAACACCAATATATCTTTTTTGAGATAAGGTGACCACATCTCTATGAAATATTCAAGAGGTGAGCATACCATGGATTAATACAGTAGTAATGACATATTCTCTGTCTTTTTCTCTATCCCTTTTTTAATGATTCCTAACATTGTTTGTTTTTTTGACTACCACTGCACATTGAGTGGATGTTTTTAGAGAACTATCCACAATGACTCCAAGATCTCTCTCTTGAGTGGTTATAGCTTAAATTAGTCCCCCATCATATTGTATATGTTGTTGGGATTATTGTTTCCAATGGGCCTTGCTTTACATTTATCAACATTGAAATTCATTTGCCATTGAGTTGCCCAATCACTTAGTTTTGTGAGATCTTTTTGAGATCTTCACAGTCTGCTTTGGTCTTAACTATCTTGAGCAGTTTAGTATCATTTGCAAATTTTGCCACCTCACTGTTTACCCCATTCTCCAGATTATTTATAAATAGGTTTGGTCCCAGTACAGACTGTTGGGGGACACCATTAGTTACTTCTCTCCATTCTGAACATTTACCATTTATTGCTACCCTTGGTTTCCTGTCTTTTAACCAGTTATCAATCCATGAAAGGACCTTCCCTTTTATCCCAAGACAACTAACTTTACTTACAAGACTTTGGTTATCTTGTCAAAGGCTTTCTGGAAATCTATGTACACTATATCCACTGGACCTCTTAGTCCACGTGCTTGTTGACCCCCTCAAAGAACTCTAGTAGATTAGTAAGGCATGATTTTCCCTTATAGAAATCATGTTGATTTTTCCCCAACAGATTATGTTCAGCTATGTGTCTGTCAATTTTATTCTTTACTATAGTTTCAACTAATTTTCCCGGTACTGATGTTAGACTTACCAGTCTATAATGGCCAGGATCACATTTAGAGCTCGTTTTAAATAGATATATATTTTTAATAGAAGATTAGATATCTTCTAAGCATTTAGTACAGAAGATGATTTGAAGAATAGGTTACAAACCATAGTTAATAGTTCTGCAATTTCACTTTTGCGTTCTTTCAGAACTCTTGGGTGAATGCCATCATGTCCCGGTCTCTTCTGCTGTTAAATTTATCTATTTATTCCAAATCTTCTCTAATGATACCTCAATCTGGGACAATTCCTCAGATTTGTCACCTAAAAAGAATGGTTCAGAACTGGGAATCTAGCTCACATCCTCAGCCGTGAAGACCGAAACTAAGAATGTATTTAGTTTCTCTGCAATGACTTTATCATCTTTAAATGTTCCTTTAGCTTCTTGATTGTTCAGGGGCCCCACTGATTGTTTAACAGGCTTCCTGCTTCTGATTTACTTTAAAACATTTTGCTATTACTTTTCAAGTTTTTGGCTAACTGTTCTCCAAACTCCTTTTTGGCTTTTCTTATTATATTTTTACATTTAATTTGACAGTTTATGCTCCTTTCTATTTTCCTCACTAGAATTTAACTTCCACTTTTAAAATTATGCTTTTTTATCTCTCACTGCTTCTTTTACTTGGTTGTTAAGCCACAGTGGCACTTTTTTGGTTCTCTTGCTGTGTTTTTTAATTTGGAGTATACATTTAAGTTGGGCTTATTATGGTGCTTTTGAAGTTTCCACGCATGTTGAATTTTGAAGCACCATAAAAAGCACAATCCAACTTCCATAAAAGTCATGCAAAGTCTCCAACTGATTTCAGTAGATGTTGAATGAGGTCTATATTGAGTACTGACTGCAATTCAGATGGACAATATGATTGCTTTAACACTGTTTAACAGCAGCTTCTTATTCACTGTTATTTATGTCCTTGCAATGCAAGAAATTCTGATCACACAGTCAAATAGCTCTCCATTTGCATCTTTGATTGGCATGATGAGAGCTGTGGAGCAGGATTTGAATATGTATGAAACAGAGCAGCAGTCCACAAAAACTGGCAGGATGTGGTAAGGCAATCAGGCAGCATAAAGATAACTGAAATGCAATTTCTCGGAGAAAGGGATCATTAAGTGCTTAACAAGCATCACTCTTTGTTATATCTGTTTTAGTGATGTGAGTATAATTTTAATTGTTACCATCCAATCTGTTGTGATAGCTTTAGAATGATCAAGATGATAAATATTTTATGGTGACATTTGAACAATCAGAAAGATTAGCTGCAAAACCCTCTAACCAATCGCCCAGTTCTTGTGAATAGACAAAAAGAAGGATCTTTTTTCTCCACGGAACAAAGAAAGATCAACACAAATTAAATATTAAAAGAAGGTAATTATATAGTCAGCTAACTAATAACTCATACACCCTATATTTTGTCACACATTTTCAAGCAGTCAATTAAATTATATAATATTCTAAATGTGCTACATTTACTATAGTGATCTACAGTGTCTAATCCTGCAAACACTTATTATTGAGTACAGCACATGTTACAGTAAGTAGCAGCCTGCTCAAAAGTGTTTGTAGAATCAGAACTCTAGTTTGGACCGTGAAAACAAAAATAAAATGTAGATTTTTACAGAAATCTGCAAGCCTCTGCAGCAATAATTAACAGTAATGGGGAACTTAAGTCTAGTTTTTAGTGCTGTTTCCATGTATTGGCATTGAGCAGTAACATTAATGCAGTTTTGGGTTTTCAGCAAGATATTTAGGCAGGCACTTAATGACTTCAATAGAATGACTCATCTGCTTAAAGTTAGGCATTTACTTGAGTGCCTTGTTGTATCAGGGCTTTTAAAATTATTTGCAAATGATCCATAATTAAATTAAAACCAGCACGCACAACAGAACAGTAGCAAGTAATAAAAAGAGTTAAACATTATCCAGAACATCACCAGCGGAAATTGTAATTGTTGCCATATGAAACATGGAAACACTGGGGTTTAACACACTTGTAAGAAAGGCCTGTTGAAGCCTTGGAAATTCAAGGCTACCATTGCTCATCTATAGGAGCCTTGTTGTGATCTGGGAGGATGAGTTTTCAGCTGTTTGGGAATTGAGGGAAATCAGGACTTTGCAGGGCTGGGTCCTGTCCATGACCAAGCTTAGTGTTATTAAATACATATGATTTAAAAAAAAATCTAATTACTTCATCTTTTTCTTTCAGGGAAAAACATCTTCAGGCCAGATTTAGGGGAGGCAACCCCAGGGGACTGTCTGAGGTGCCAGGCTTGGAGTGCTGTAAGTATGCAAAAGTTTAACAAGTGGTGGATGGACACGAAGGACGCCGCTCACCTGGGATGTCATTTGGTCTAGGACCAAGCAGGAACACCTTGATTGTCTGAAGGGAACGTGCACTTCTGCAGCTCTTCAGCCCTATCCTGTAAATGCATATTATGAGAGGGCACTTCT
Organism: Pelodiscus sinensis; assembly: GCF_049634645.1. NCBI lineage: Eukaryota > Metazoa > Chordata > Testudines > Trionychidae > Pelodiscus > Pelodiscus sinensis. The sequence continues at coordinate 35,917,585 of NC_134723.1, read as the reverse complement.
TAAAAAAAAGGTATTATTTACCTGGGAGAAGAATAAGCTGCCTATGATGTCTTTGGTTAATTGAGATGGGTCGCTAATGAAGACACTGGCTGACGTGGCCTCCAAGGATCTTTTGTCCCTACGGCTGTCCCGGATAAGTTGACATCTCATCCAGGTCTCTCAAGCAGCCCAGTGATTCACCAAGGCAGTGGAACTGTGCGTCAGAAATTTTACACCTACCGCTCAGTCCAGTGATTCCAATTCAGTAGGAATTTCTGGTGGAATTTTTCCAACGCCCTCTGCGCTGGCCTATCTCTGCCTCCAAAGGGAGCAGAATAAAACCAATGCAAAACCAGAGCCGGACCAAGCTATGGGCTGACCGGGCTACCGCCCAGGGCGCCCCAATGTAGGGGGCACCATGTGGGGCTACAACGCATATACCGGGTGCCCGGAGCCCGGAGACACCGCGTGCCCAGGGGCGGAGCCACGCATGCACCGCACTCCCGGGGGCAGAGCCACGCTCCCAGGGTCTGGGGCACACGAAGGGCTCAGACCAGCCCTGTGCAAAACGCTTTGGAAAGAATCACGCCCCGTTCAGCAAAATCTCTGCTTATGACAAAATCTGCAGCCACAGCTTTAGCGCTCACCCAGGGTTCTGGTCTCCGGGTGAAGTGCAGTTTTCAGCTATGTGACTCCCTCTGATTTCAGTCAAGAGTCACCAAGGCTAACTACCCCATGAACGCTGACAAATTAGCACTAAAGGCTCAGGCTAGACAAAAATAGCCTCTGCTGCTTGTGGGCAGCATGGGCTCTACAAGCATGCTTGCTAGCCCGGATTAGGCAGGCCACACATCTGATATTAAACCAGACAATCATGCCGTTCAAGGACATCGTCTTACCCAGGATCGGGGAGCAGGGGAAGAGCATGTTGCTCCACTCCTATGTAGTGTGACTTCCCACTCGTGGGGCATCCAAGGTCAAGCTGGTGAGGGCAGGCCACTCTTGAAAGTGGCACCTATATCTGGAGTGGTCTCGCATGCAACATGCATCCAAACAGGGGCAGGGTCGGGTGATTTAAAAATGGCATCCCCTGTGTGGTGTGGTCTAGGTATTATATCATCCTGCCTTGAATGCAAGGGACTGGACTAGAAGATTTACTGAAATCACGTCCGGTCCTACACTTCTATGCACCGTGTATCTGAGGTCACGTAGACAAGGCCCGGATCAGTCCCAGAAGTACTCAAATGTCCAGTATTTGGGTAATATGAGCATCCGAGTGGCTGGCCGGTCTTCAGATGGAGTGCCGTGATCCTCCTGACAGCCACATTAAGGGACTCCGCTGACAATGCTCACGTAATCCTCTCAGTCTAAAGCTCTGTCAACACTCTAATGATCCCTAATCCTCAGATAGACACCAGATAGATAAGTCTGCTCTGGCTTTGGCTAACACACCGGCTGTGTCTACACTGGGCCACTTATTCCAGAAAATCAGCCGCTTTTCCGGAATAAGCTGCGAGCTGTCTACACTGGCCCTTGAATTTCCGGAAAAGCAACGATGCTCTACTGTACAAAATCAGCCGCTATTCCGGAAAAACTATTCTGCTCCCGCTCGGGCATAAGTCCTTATTCTGGAACACTGTTCCGGAAAAGGGCCAGTGTAGACAGCCCAGTAGTCTTTTATGGAAAAAAGCCCCAATCGCGAAAATGACGATCGGGGCTCTTTTCCGGAAAAGCACGTCTACATTGGCCACAGATGCTTTTCCGGAAAAAGGGCTTTTCTGGAAAAGCAGCCTGCCAATGTAGACGCTCCTTTTCCGGAAAAACTGAAAACGGAATAGTATTCCGTTTTAAGCAGTTCCGGAAATTCATGCCAGTGTAGACACAGCCACCAGGTTCTTTTAGCTCAAACAGTGCTTTCAGAACCAGATGTCCCAGGTTCAATCTTCAAGATCTTCATTCATCTGAGGATCTTGGAGTTCCCCTAAATGAGTCTACCTCTTTTCCCGCCAATTAGAAATGAGCCAGATGAAGACGATATTTAAAAGGTTCCACCTCCTGAAGTTTTGTTAGTGGACCTGGATTTGGCAACAGAGCCTGGAAGGAAATAAATATTTTGTGCACAAACCCTGCAATCCTGTTCCAGTTACATTTTTTATTGGCTGAAAGACAGATCACCCCTTTTGTTTTTTCACCGCCGAAGGAAATGAAAACCCACTCCTGTGGCTCAATGTCCTTGGAAGGAGAACACTGTGGAATATACCTCCAGCTTATAGAATCATAGAATCATAAGGCTGGAAGAGACCTCAGGAGGTCATCAAGTCCAGCCCCCTGCCCAAAGCAAGATTAACACCAGCTAAATCATCCCAGCCAGGCCTTTGTCAAGCTGGGACTTAAAAACCTCCAGGGATGAAGTTTCTACCACCTCCCTAGGTGACTCATTCCCATGCTTTACCAGCCTCCTAGTGAAATAGATTGTCCTAATATACAACCTGGACCTCCAGCACTGCAACTTGAGACCATTGCTGCTTGTTCTGCCATCTGTCTCCACTGAGAACAGCCTCTCTCCATTCTTTTTTAGAACCTCCCTTCAGGTAGTTAAAGGCTGCTATCAAGTGCTATCCCCACTCTCCAATGTATCTACTTCTCCCCCTAGCTTAGTGTCATCTGAAAACTGGCTGAGGGTGCCATCCATCTTCTCATCCAGGTCATTAATAAATTTGGAGAACAAAACCCCTTAGAACAGACTGTTGGGGCACTTCACTTGATACCGACCGCCAACCAGATATCAAGCTGTTGATCACTACCCATTGAGTCTGACCATCTAGCCAGAGTTCTATCCACCTTACAGTCCATTCCTCCAATCCACACTTCCTTAACTTGCTGGCCGGAATACTGTGGGAGACCATATCAAAAGCTTTGCTGAAGTCAAGACATATCACGTCCACCACCTTCCCCATATCCACAGAGCCAGTTACCTTGTCATAAAAGGCAATCAGATTGGTCAGGCATGATTTGCACGTGGTGAATCCATATTGACTATTCCTGATCACTTTCCTTTCTTCCTAGTGCTTCAACATGGATTCCTTGAGGATCCCCTCCATGATTTTTCCTAAAGTAATAGATTGACAAATGGGGGAAATCATGAGCATTAAAGGCCTCTTCCCTTCTTGATTCTGTTTAATTTGTGTGTTCTCCCCATTTGGTAGAAGGGAATCACTCTACAGGAAGCAAGAACAAAAGCTATATTAATAGATATTAATAATATATTTTCTTATATACGCTATACATACATATATATTATTAATTATTATTATTATTATTGAGTACTATTGCTACGCTGCAGCTTCTTGTTAAGGACCTATTTCTATCCATGGCATGATTCCCATTGTTTGCTTTGGTGGCAATTCTACTTCATTGTGTCCAATTCTTGGGCTGCTCTTCTGGGCTTAGCAACATGAAAGCTGTGTTCCGACACCTCCCTTTCTCCCTATTCCAAATATTCTTTATGTTATCATACAGTGGATCTAACTACATTGTGGGTATTACAGCATGGCAGGCCCTGTATTAGAATAAACATCGATTCACTTTGTAGCGAGACAGTTACAGACACTAGACATCAGATCACTTCCAAGACAGCTGTATGTGTAGATCCTATGATCATGGTGGCTGATGTCTGACTTTTCCCTCATCTTGAAAGTATTTGAAACTAATACTTATCAGTTTCAGTCCAGAATACATTTTATACCTTTGATCTGGACATCTTTGCATTTTAGTTCATAAGTTAGCAGTGGCCTTAAGCACAAGCAAAACATTAGGCTATATATAAAACTGGAATAGGAAATAATGCTAAAATATTATTATAGAAATCAATTGCATGCCATCACCTTGAACACAGCATTCCATTCTGACCTCTCTATCTAAACAAATGTATATCAGAAGCAGAAGGCATCAGAAGATAGATGATGGAAATAATGAGTGAGAGACAGAAAGCCTTTCATATGCGAAGAGACTCAAAAGATTAGGACCATTTACTTAAAGGAAAATGAAATGGTAATGGGGATATAGAGTATACAACTGAATGAATGATTCAGAGAAGGCAAATCTGGGCTCCTTTTTATTCCCTCTGATAGTGAGAGCAAAGGGACATCCAAAAAGACTGAAGTGCTAATGTTGTATCAATAACCCAAAGGTCAAGTGGGATGACCTTGGTAACTATAGGCCAGTTAGCTTCACACCAATTATTCAGTTCATAAAGAATTAAAGAACAGGAGTATAATCAACGGCCGTCAACATGTTTTTTTTATGGAAACAAACCCAATTTCATTCTTTGATGAGATTACAAATTTGGTTGACAAAAGCAGCTGCATGGATGTAATACGCTTAGAGATTTGTAAGGCACTTGACTTACTATCACATAACATCCGATAAAAAAACAAATCGGCACTATACAAGATCGATATACCACAAAGATGGGCTGAAAGCTGGCTAATTGACAGTAGTTGTCAATGGGAAATCACTGAAGGTTTGTAGTGAGGTGCTGCAGGGATTGGCAAATGACTCAAAGATTGGCAGAGTGATAAATTACAGTGATGGCAGAGCAGTCACACGGAAAGAACTGGTTTGCTGTTCAACAAGATGCATTCTGCTATAGCCAAATGCAAAGTTGTACACAGAGGAACAAGAATTGCTGGCTATACCCTCAGAATGGGGGACAGTGGTCTGGAAAGCAGAATGAAAAGGTCATAGTGAACAAGTAACTCCATGTTAGCTCCCAGAGTGATGCTATGGCATAAAGGACTAATATGATTGTTGGATGTATAAACATATACATAGTCAGCTAGAGCAAAGTAGTGATTTTACCTCTGTATATAGCATTGGTGAGAGCACTACTAGAATGCTACGTACATTTATGGTGTCCATATTTGTCAAAAGATGTGAATAAAATTTGAGATGATGGAGAAAAGAGCCACAAAAATTTCCTCCAGCCCTGGAATTAGGCTTACAGTTGGACACTTAAAGAGATCGGTGGGTTTAGCTTATCATAAAGAACACAGAAAGGTGAGTGATTAGAGAACATGGATACTTCTTGGGGAGAAAATATTGGGCACTAAAATGTTGCTTTAATCTATCAGAGAAAGGCAGGATTAGAGCCAGTGGCTGGATGCTCAAGCCAGGCAAATTCAGATTCAAAATTAGGCACAAAAGATGAGAGAGACATAGTAGGTGATGTAATATCTTTAATTTTATTTAATGATTGTGAAAAGATATGCCCTTTCCATCTTGCCTGTGTCATATCCTGGGACCAGCATAGCTACAACAATGCTTCAAAGCAGTTTTAACAGTAAGGGTGATCAGCCACTGAAACAAACTACCAAAGGAAGAGATGGATTCTGGATCTTTTGATGCCTTCCTGGAAGAGATGTTATAACCAAACACAAGTTGTTGCACTCAACAAAGCAGTAAGCTGTTGAAATCTAATGGCCTGTGACCTACCTGGACTGGATTGTCGCTTCTTAAACTCTATAATCTAATGAAACTGAAAAGCTACACATTTGAAACTGATTGAAAGAAATGCTTGTCTTTTTATTAAAAGTATAGATTATCCTGTGGAATTACTTGCCATTAGTTGGACCTCAGGCCAAAAGCTTTGTGGGATTAAAAAAAAAGTTAAGTTTACATGGATAGCAAGTCTCAGAGGGGTAGCCGTGTTAGTCTGTATCTTTAAAAACAACGAGGACTCCTGTGGCACCCTAAAGACTAACAGATTGGAGTCCATATGCATTTGATGAAGTGGTTTTGACCCACAAAAACTAATGCCCAAATAAATCTGTTAGTCTTTAAGGTGGCAAAGGATTCCTGGACAGCAAGAGCATCCACAGCTATGACACAGGATAAAAAAGCCTCATGCTTTATGGCAGCAGCCAACCATTAACTGACTGTGTTAGGAAGGAGCATCTCCTGTGGGAATATTATTTTATGTTTGTCCAATGCAAGGTTTTTTGCACTTCCCTATGCAACATCTAGCACTGGTCATCTAGCATTTGGTCACCAAAATGCTGTACAAACAATATTCAAAAGACAAGGAGTCAATAATATACTAAAATCAATACAGATATTCTGGAGAGAGAAAACAGGTAGTCCTATAGCACCATAGAGACCAACAAAAATGTATGGATAGCATCATGAGCTTTCGTGGGCAAAACCCACTTCCTCAGATGGAGAGAGAAAGTGACTCAGCAACTTGGAAGTAGAGGACACAAGTTCCAAATGGGAGAGTACAAGTGAAAGATTAAAAAAACACCTATGAAGATCAGAGGGAGGCAGCCAAGATCTCAAAGTGTGAGGGTTTAGGAGGTGACGGGTGAGTTCTGCTCAGAAAGATAGTGCAATTCAAAGTCTATGGAGAGCTTTGAAAATTAGACATCTGGATATCTCGGAAACCAGCAAAAGTGATGGAGGATGGGGATGATACAGACTCAGAATCCTACTTCCTGAGCAAGACATTAGCCTGGCTGCAGCACTCTGGACCATGGAGCTCAAGGAACAGACTTCCATGGGCTGGAGGCAAACCCTGCACTATCCTGACTTTTGATGGTACAGGTTGTTCCCTCCTAAACCAGGACTCTCTGGTCTGGCAACATCCATGGTCCAGAAGAACCACAGATGTTCCTGAACCACGGAGCCCAGGAACAGGGAGGTCTGGCAGGGGTCCTGTGTCGGTGAGTGGGGGGGGGGAGAGCCGTGTGGTGGGGAGTTCTGGCTCCAGTGACCAAGGAGCTCCCACAGCCAGGGAGCTCCAGCCCCAGTGGCAGCCAGGGAAATCTGGCCTTGGCCCCAGCAGTAGCACCAGGGACGGTAGCAGCTAGACCCAGGGGGGCTAGAGCAACAATGGGGCCATGCTGGAGCCCTGCCCTGAACCTTCCTGTCCCTGCTCCACCCTCTTTCCCCTCCCCCCACTGCACTCCTTCCCAGAAGCCCCCTCCCCCAAGGGACACAGTAGGTAATCAATCAATCTTAAGACTCAAAATGCACAACCCTAATCCACCTCTTATTCGTATTCGTATCCTCCTTGAATTTTCAGATTGCAGGTGACTTTGTAGGGCATGAATGACAACTTCTGTGTCTGGAACATTCTGAGAACAACCACAGTCTTACTAAGGAAATAACATAAGTAACTTTTGTTCAGCAGGATTACGAACATCTGCAAGATCTACCTGCCTGCATTAAGGATGGAAGGACTGAATCAAATGGAGTCTGATCCTTACTTTTTTTTTTCTTCAAAAGGAAAGATTGTGCCTTCCTGATACAACCTTTAATCCACTCGCTGAATAAATCCAAATACCTGCAGGTTGGTGTTGCTGCAAGGAAAAAGGCATGTGGGCTGTGACAAAGGAGCTCAGGCATTCAACACCATGCAAAGGTAAACACTTTCCTAATGGCTAACCTAACAACGTTACATTATACAGCAGGGGTAGGGAACCTCAGGCCCAGGGGCCAGATGTGGCCCTTGGCTTGCCTGTATCTGGTCTGTTGCTCCAGTCTCCCTGACACCCACCTACTGGGCTGGAGCACACCTACTAGCCTGGGCCCCTGTAGGCTCTGGTACATGAAGGGATTTCGAGGAGTGTCTTTTTCCTTCTCAATCAGCGGCTTCTCACTTTGTGTGCAGCCCCCAAACTGATTTTTCTTTGGTTCACAGCCCCCAACCACAAAAAAGATTTCCCACCTCTGCTATGCAGTAATGCTCTTTCTTGGCTGGTAAGGCTACTGAAGAGATCTAGGACACAGTGCATATGAACTTGAATCCTCTGAAAATTCAATATTGGAATGAAATTCTGCAGTCAACAGCTGTGCGGAACCTGATAGGGTTGAGTGGTTTTCATAACAGTCATTCCTGTGAAGTGGTTATAGAGTTCCTGGTCCTCCATAACTACCAGAGGGGACCAAAATGTGTTGCATCGGGGGCCTTAAAGCATATGGGGACTTCCTGGCCAGGGAGCTCTCTGGGGGCTATTTAAAGCACCGCTCTTGGTCATGGAGTCCTTGTGCTGCATGATGCCACTCACTGCTGAATCGTTTTCCCGCCAGGAGGGTTAAGGGAAGGAAGAGAGACATGTCAGACTGCCCGAGAGCAAGTGGAAGTGAGGAGTGAGAGACAGGGGGAGTGATTTGTACAGTGGGGGTGCTGAGAACTATTGAGCCAAACTGGAAACCTAGATACTGGAAACCACGTCAAGCCAAGGGGTAGAGCAGCACACCCCGCACCCTTCGTTCTAGCACCTCTGGAGTGAAAGGAAGGAGACCAGTGTTCTCTCCAAGTTGCGGGGCGGCACAGCTTCATGGGTGATTAATCAGTCCTGCCTACTCAGGGGTCTGTTCTCTTAGGGATGGAAGAGACCTCAGGAAGTCATCGATTCCAACCCTCTGGCTTGAGTCCCGTATGCTAGGGGCCTCTGCTGTTGGGCCCAGGCCTGTGGTTCTGGCTGCCAGCCCTGCATGCTGGGGCTTTGCTCCTGGCTTCAGCTGGTGGCAGGGGTGGACAGAGGTAAGGGGGCTCAGCAACCCCACTTTTTAAAATGTTCTCATGCCACTGCCCCCCTCCACTCTGTTCCACCATCCTTCAGCAGAGCCCTGTCTTCATGCAGAGCCCCTAGCACAAACCGCTTTGTTTAAAAAATTTGATTTTGGCAGACCAGGCAGGTGATCTTGCTGGATCTGAAAGAGTTTTGAGTGATTCTGGATGGTTGCTGGTTTAACAAGAAAAGCAAAAGAATGCCAAGTAAATGAACTGACCAGGTGTGATATTGAGGATGATAGTCTATGTGCCCCCACCCCTCTCTGATGAGAAGAAGAAAGTATGCACCAACCAAAAGAGGCTTTTGATGTTCACTTCATTCGCAAACAGAATATTACAGGTAAAAGGGACAAATTTAATAGGTGATACCAGGAACAAGGAGAAAGAGCTATGATGTTTACTACTGCAGTTCATAATATTGTGAAACATTGAAAATATGGCATTTTAGAAGATCTAATAAGAGACAGAGTAGTTGTTGGCATAAGAGACATCAATTTATCAGCCCAGCTTCAGCTAGACTAAGATCTCACCCTAGCAAAGGCTACAACAAAAGTGAGAATGGAAGAAGACATAAACTGCAATGTGACTTACATGTTAGCAACACAGCGGAGACTGCATCAGACAGTATTGACACAGTAAAGAGAAAAAGACAAAACTGTGAAAGGAGCAGTCAGATCAAATTTACAACATAAGAACAGTGCACAACAAGACAGCGAGAAACCAAAGGTCCCTCACAGAAGGGAACGAAGGAAAAGTTGTGGAAGAAAGCAGCAATGCCCACCTAACGAGACAGAACACAGGGGATGCCATACAATGGGACATCTTGCAATCAAGAGCCACCAAGAGTAGTGGAAACATTCCATGAGGGAGTGTTGAGTCTTTAGAGGAACATGACAGAATCTCCACTGACTTAGTGCTGGGAGCAGTTCCAGTATCTGCCAACTGACTTCAGCAAATTAGAGGGTGAGACATGCCAGAAACACTCAATTCTGTCAAAGAAGGTGCAGTCAAAAAATCTTTCAACGGCCCTTCTACCATGTTGGCAGGATCAAAATTATCTTTGTGTGGCCAGTGGTCTGCTTTCTGAAAGGAGGGCAAATTTTTATCCCTGAGGTATTTCAGAAAGAGATGCTCTCCCAAATCTACTAGGACACAAAGGCATACAAAACTGCTGGGCAAGAACAACAATCTATATGTTGTCCCTCTCTGACTTTAGCAGAAAGCTGCAAGCAATGTAACAAGGAAAACCACCACCACCAAACCGTTATCTTCTACAAAGCTATCTGACAGATCTTGGCAGCGAGTAGCAACAGATGTGTTTTTTCTGGAAGGGACACGCATACATTATTGTAATTGATACCTTCTCCAGATACAATGACTTGGCTTTACTTACCCAGACATCATCAGCACAGGTCATGCAGAAATCAAAGTCAATATTTGCAAAACATGGAGTCCCTAAAGTCCTCCTATCAGATAATGGACCTCAATGGACCTCTGAAACATTCCTAGCATTTACATAGGGCTTTGACTTTGAACTTTATACTAGCAGTCACATTTCCCCCAGAGGAGCACCGAGTTGGCTGGAGCAATGCAATCAAAAAGTCTTCTGAACAAAAAAATCAGTGGACTTGTATAAAACGCTTCTGGCATATCTGTCCAGATGCAAGCAGTGTTGACAATCTCTGGCAGAAATTATAATGAGAAGACAACCATGACACCTTTACCTGTGGCACCAATTAAACCTAAGTGGCTCAATCTTGAAAAGGGATCCATCCAAAATAAATCGACCATCAGGTGGTTGGCACAGAACAAAAAACATCACTTGAACTACGATCAGGGAACAAGGTTCAGCTCTAAAACTCCAAGACAATAAGAATAATTTGGAATTGGGCAGAAACAAGGCATGTGCAGAGGTGCGCTAGCAGTAGAAGCACATGCTGCCAGCCATGGGCAATTTTGGGCGCTCTGCCAATCAGCTGGGCAGCATTTGACTCTCTCCTGGGTGGCTGCCCAAGTGACCAGATTAAAGGGAACACTGCCTGCAGATTCTCTGTCAGTGAGCCCACTGCACAAGGAACTCAGCGCACAAACTCAGTAGCGAGAATGCAGTTTGCAAGAATACGCAGTCCCCCTCAGAGACTTCCTCTTTACATTACTGCTCAGGGTTATTCAAAATGGGATTGCTAAAGGAACACAGCAGTATAAACAATGCTAAAGAATGTGACACTTATTTTGAAGGGGTTGTATAGCGATTGGCTTATAATTATTTTACTCTTTTATTATAAAGAAAAGGAGTTGTGGCGCAGTTATGGAGCTGCTGGTCTTCCATAGCTACCAGAAAGGACCAGGATATGGGTATCTCTCCTTCAGGGACTCCCCGAGGGGCTATTCAAAGCATGTCTCTATTTCCTCACATTGCAGTTCTCTCACATAAGGATGCTGATAAGTCATATCCAGCTGCAGTATGGCGATGATGCTTCTCCTTCCAAAGCAAAAACGTAAAACCTATCTGCTACTCTTGCAGTACCTGGGCACGGTTTGATCAAAGTTTAATATTCTTCCTTCCAGAGACAGAACTTTCATTAACACCTCACTTCCTCATCTGTAACATGGAAATAATGTTACTCTCTTTGGTAAAGGGATTCAAGATCTACAGATAAAAGAGTGCTACGTACGTGCAAAGTGGTGTTGATATTCTTATTTATTAGTTAATTGTAATACAACCTACCCCTTATATAGCAATTATCAATAGATCTCAAAGCACTTTACAAAGGAAGTTCGTCTCTTTAACCCCATTCCACAGATGGGATAACTGAAACAGAGAGAGGTAAAGTTACATGACCAAGGTCACACAGCAGGCCAGTGACAGAGTTAGGAATAGAACAGAGGTTTCCAGAGCCTCAATCCAGTTCCTAGGCAACTATGCCTCCCTAGTCCCACTATCATTAAGTGCCTTAAGGGGTCAGTATTACTTCCTGCTTCTCATATCAGCATGAAATTAGTCATGGCATGGGATTGTCTTTGTATGGCCACTAAAAATGCAAAAATCTTTAGGGCATCACTCCTTAATAGCAGCAAAAGCCCTCAGCGATACTTCCCACTAGCAGAAAAAGATACCTGACTTTATTCTGAAATAACGCTGCTGTGTAGACTTACCCAATTTGGGTGTGTCTACACTGCACCTAGAGCTCAAAATAAGTTATGCAATTTGATCTATGCATTTTGCATAAGTTATTTCAAGTTCATTGTGAAATAGCTTATTTTGAAATTTGGAACTGTCTATACAGCACTTATTTTTAAATAAATAGCTATTACGAAACGTCCCTTACTCCTCATAGAATGAGGTTTACAGGGACGTCGGAATAGTGAGCCCATTATATTTTGAAATATCAGGCACGCTCAAAAGATGCAGAATAGCTAATTCGGGGTACCTCCAGTATACCAAAATAGTTCTGTAGTGTAAACGTAGCAGTAGAGGCTAACAAAAAATGTAGATAGTATCATGAGCTTTCATGGGCACAACCCACTAAAGTTTCATCTGAAGAAGTGGGTTGTGCCCCAAAAGCGCATAATACCTTCTACATTTTTGTTAGTCTCTAAGGGTATGTCTACACTAGCTCGTTAGTTCGAGCTAGGTAGGCAAATGAGGGCAACCATAGATGCAAATGAAGCCTGGGATTTAAATATCCCAGGCTTCATTTGCATCTTCCCAGGCGCCGCCATTTTTAAATCCCCCTTAGTCTGAACTCCGTGCCTGCGGCTACATGCAGCACGGAGTAGGTAGTTCGAACTAGGATCTCTAATTCGAACTACCGGTACTCCTCGTGGAACAGTAGTTTGAATTAGAGATCCTAGTTCAAACTACCTACTCTGTGCCACTCAGCCGCTTTTCCGGAATAAGCTGCGAGCTGTCTACACTGGACCTTGAATTTCCGGAAAAGCAACGATGCTCTACTGTACAAAATCAGCCGCAATTCCAGAAAAACTATTCTGCTCCCGCTCGGGCATAAGTCCTTATTCCGGAACACTGTTCCGGAAAAGGGCCAATGTAGACAGCCCAGTAGTCTTTTCCGGAAAAAAGCCCCGATTGCGAAAATGACGATCGGGGCTCTTTTCCGGAAAAGCGCGTCTACATTGGCCACAGATGCTTTTCCGGAAAAAGGGCTTTTCCGGAAAAGCAGCCTGCCAATGTAGATGCTCCTTTTCCGGAAAAACTGAAAACGGAATAGTATTCCGTTTTAAGCAGTTCCGGAAATTCATGCCAGTGTAGACACAGCCAATCTGATTAAGACAAGATCAACTGACAAGATCAGTTGATGAAATAATCATTACTTTACTTTTCTAAACTATTGACTGGTTCAGATCCAAAGTTCCGCCTCTGTGCTGCTCATTCTTTCCCTCATATGTCTGAACGTACAAAACACAATGGAAAAACTCAAGACAATATTATTTGTCCCTCCCAATATAATGTCAACATGACTTTCTACCTGAATTCATATTTGGTAGTTAACAATACTTCAGATCTGGTGTTTCACAGAGCGGGTCAAAACATTGATTTTCCACTCTGTGGGAAATTCTGAGCCTTTGACATTTCATTTCATCCAAAACCAGGATAAAAAGTCAAAGGCTCAGAATTTTTTTTAAAAACAAACATTAAAAATGTTCATCTTGCTCATACCCTAACATTTTATTTCAGTTGTGTTTAGATATGGTCAAAGCATTTCATTTCAACTTTATATATAGGAGCAGTCGGTAGCATTATCCTACTGAGGGCAAGTCTACACTACAGCGCTAATTCGAACTAACTTAGTTTGAATTAGTTAATTCGAACTAAGCTAATTCGAACTAACGGATCCAGACTAAAAAACTAGTTTGAATTAGCATTTTGCTAATTCAAACTAGCATGTCCACATTAAGTGGACCCTGAACCGGGGTTAAGGATGGCCGGAAGCAGTGCCGGCAGGGCATCAGATGAGGACTTAGAGCGTGGAGCTGCTGTCTCAGGCTAGCTGAGGGCTGTGCTTAAAGGGACCCGACCCCCACCCCGGACAGACAGTTCTCAGGGGTGCCCCGCTTGCAAAGCAGTCCTGGCTTGGAGTGCCCGGACTACCCACACTGGGCACATCACAGCACTCGGCCATCAGACCGGCTGCACTCCTATCCCCTGACTATAGTGTGAGGACCCAACCTCCATCACATCTACCCATTCCTTTCCTTTGGTGTCTTCTAGTCCTTCTATTATGGGAACTAATGAAGAACTTTTCTTGATGCACCCTCTCCACCCCACTCATGCTTTTATAGACCTCTATCCTATCCCCCCTCAGTCTCCTCTTTTCTAAACTGAAAAGTCCCAGTCTCTTTAGCCTCTCTTCATATGGGACCTGTTCCAAACCTCTAATCATTGTAGTTGCCCTCCCCTCTCCCACGCTCTCTCTTCCCCTCTCCCACCTCCTTTTCCCAGTCTCCCCCAGTTTTGTTCAATAAAGAGAGATTCTATTTTTGACCACACGTTTTCTTTATTTTGTACATCAGGAAGGGGGGCTAGGGAAGGGTAAGTGGAAGGAGGTGAGGGAGGAATGGGGTACGAGCCCCTGATGGGGAGGACTGGGCTGGCTCTGCGGGCTTCTGGGGGTGGAAGCTCTCCTGCAGCCCCCCAATTGCCCCCTCTCCCCAGATGGCAGCCTGCGGCAAGTGCAGCTGGTCTGATGGCCGAGTGCTATGATGTGCCCAGTGTGGGCACGCAGGGCACTCCAAGCCAGGACTGCTTTGCAAGCGGGGTACCCCTGAGAACTGTCTGTCCGGGGTGGGGGTCGGGTCCCTTTAAGCACAGCCCTCAGTTAGCCTGAGACAGCAGCTCCACGCTCTAAGTCCTCATCTGATTCCCTGCCAGCACTGCTTCCGGCCATCCTTAACCCAGGTTTAGGGTCCACTTAATGTGGACATGCTAGTTCCAATTAGCAAAACGCTAATTCGAACTAGTTTTTAGTTCTAGATGCATTAACTAATTCGAATTAAGTTAGTTCGAAGTAGTGCTGTAGTGTAGACATACCCTGAGGGACTCCAAAAAGATCTCACCAAACTGAGTGATTGGGCAACAAAATGGCAAATGAAATTTAATGTGGATAAGTGTAAAGTAATACATATCGGGAAAAATAACCCCAACTATACGTACAGTATGATGGGGGCTAATTTGGCTATGACAAATCAGGAAAGAGATCTTGGAGTTATCATGCATAGTTCTCTGAAAACTTCCACACAGTGTGCAGCAGCGGTCAAAAAGGCAAATAGGATGCTAGGAATTATTAAGAAAGGGATAGAAAATAAGACACAGAATATCTTACTGCCCCTGTATAAAACTATGGTATGCCCACATCCTGAATACTGTGTATAGATGTGGTCTCCTCACCTCAAAAAAGATATTTTGGCCTTGGAAAGGGTTCCAAAAAGGGCAATTAAAATGATTAGGGTTTAGAACGGGTCCCATATGAAGAGAGTTTAAAACGACTGGGACTTTTCAGTTTAAAAAAGAGGACACTGAAAGGGGGATATGATAGAGGTATATAAAATCATGAGTGGTGTGGAGAGGGCAAATAAAGAAAAGTTATTTATTAGTTCCCATAATAGAAGAACCAGAGGACACCAAATGAAGTTAATGGGTAGCAGGTTTAAAACTAATAAAAGAAAGTTCTTCTTCACACAGCGTGTAGTCAACATGTGGAACTCCTTGCCAGAGGAGGCTGTGAAGGCTAGGACTATAACAGTGTTTAAAGAGAAGCCAGATAATTTCATGGAGGTTAGGTCCATAAAAGACTATTAGCCAGGGGATAGACACGGTGTCCCTAGCCTCTGTTTGTCAGAGGCTAGAGAGGGATGGCAGGAGACAAATCGCTTGATCATTGTCTTCGGTCCACCATCTCTGGGGCACCTGGTGCTGGTCACTGTCGGCAGACAGGCTACTGGGCTAGATGGACCTTTGGTCTGACCCAGTATGGCCGTTCTTATGTTCTTATGTTCTTATGATATACATGGCTCATTTTTGCAGATGCAGATACAAATTTTGTCTAGAACCCAGCAAATTTGCAGATATCTGCTTTGTCTCCATTGGGTACCTGCATCCGTGGATATGAATGCGGACAGTCACAGCTTATTTTTGCAGATACAGGCACGGATGCAGATACAAGTTTTGTATCCATGCAGGGCTCTACATATTCATAAAAGTATTCTGAGAATACTCACTGCAGACATGGTCACATTCTCCTCTTTATCTTTCCACTAAAACAGAGTCATCATTTTATAGTATTGGAAACTGTCACTGGAGACAGGAATCCACCACTGGATTTATAGGATTCATGCCAATTTACACCAAGTCGAGGGTCTGTCCCATGAAATCTGAAAAGGGAGAGGTGAAAGAGGGGATCAGCCCTTTCTTGAAGTTTGACATTTCAGTTATTTCCTTTCCTTAGGAGACCACATGAGCAAATGCCCTGTGCTCAGTAGCACAAACCACATTTGTGCCAATTATTAGATGTGACAAATGCAAGAAGGGAGAGAGCAAAGGGCAAATCACTTAGCAATGTCATCATATAAAACTTCTCTAACATGCACATCACTTTATTAAAGGTTTTGGCTGGTGAAGAATGTTGGATACCTAGTGAAATAGTTTGGTGAGAAGCAGAGAGAAAAAGAAACCCAATAAGCATTTCCGTGCATGCGCTCCACCTTCCAGTAACATCCATCACTGGACTTCTCTTCACCTGGCACTATCTCAGCAGTAAACCCTACTTCTCGGACAGGTTTTATGCCCTGCCAGATGCCCCTTGCCAGAGATTATTACCAAATATACAGTAAAACCTGAGTTATCCAGCACACTCGGAGATTAGAGCGTTCTGGTTATCTAAAAATTCCAGTTATCTGAGGGTCCCATCAACCTAGGAAAAACCAATGGACAATAATAGTAAAACTCAAGTTTTTAATATTGGTAGTTTTGTAGTGTGAGGCAGGCAGTTGGCCTCACATTTCTATTTTGAGTTAAAGATGATTAGTACTTCTTAAATAAAAAATTGTTAAGCCAATCATCGTAAACCAAGCCAGGCCCGTGCGCCTGAAGATGTGACAGTATTGTGGCTGGGGGCAATGCCAGTTAACAAAGTTTTCTGGTTGACAGAGTGCCGGATAACAAAGGTTTGGAACAGAGACTGTATGAATTCCCAAAACATTTGTCTTCTGCATGCACTAAAGGACACGGCAAGCCTGTTTTGCTAATGTAGTCACCATGCAAAATACAAGAAGTTTTCTGCTGCAGCTTGTTAGCTTACAATAATCTAAATGTGACAGACTTTATTCCCAAAGTGCCACATTGCCTGCAGCCCCGGCCTCTATTAAACTGACTTTTCTGTAAACACTACAGCACACGAGACCAAAGCCTGCACCGTTCAAAGAAAGTGCCAGTCTCCGATCTATTCCCGGGCATGCTTGGCTCTCTCCTTTCTTCATCCCGTCTCCTCCTCTCTGCACTCCAGCTAGACTGCCTCACACTGAGCCAATGTCCCATTGTTTATTTTTCAAGTATCTTCACAAGGCAGGAATTTCCCAAGTGGCTAACTTCCTTCTGCAGACTCTTTTCTCACACAGCTAGAGGCTGCATTGCTGCTGCTGGCTTTTTTGATGTGGAGAGAGAGGTGGGGAGGAGGGGGGAATTCCACACCAATGCTATTGGTTTTCTTTTCAAGACGCCTGGCAGTCGCACATGACTACATGCCTCCCTCGGCCACCATCACCAGCCCTGCCTGCACTGGCTCTTTAGGACAACTTATTCCCACTGTTTGCTTTCCACCGTGCCGGACTCTCGCTGTAAATGACACCAGTCCACAGCCAGATCCCCTGGATAATTCCTTTGTGCTAGTTCATGGGAAATCAAGAATGCCATCCTCTCGGCTGTTTCTCCTGCTGGCTGCTGCTTCTGCATTCAGAGATGGAGAGGATGTCGGGAGGAATGGTCACGCTCTCGCAGGTGGTTCCTGTGGCTGGTTTCATGACTGTAGTTATTTTCACACCACCTTGCAGGGGACGAAGGAGTTGGGGGTTACCAGCCTGATGTTAAATTAAATTCTGCCACAACAGCTCAGCGATGGCCCTTTGCTCCTACCTGTTACCAGTAGAAATGCCGACTGCTTTCTAGAGGTTCTGTTTAACAAACAGATTTTTTAAAAAGAGATCTGTTGGCTCTGATCTTCCAGTAAAAAGCAACAGAGGCTGAATCTGGAGGATTCTAGTGGAGGCTGGTGGAATTTCCATTAGGAATTTGCAGAAAGCAAAGATTGGGCAAGTCACTTCATTTTATTTTCCCTCAGTTTCTTCATCTGAAAAATGGGGTGAATATACTTTCCTGACTCAGACATGGTAGCAGTGACCTCAAGAGCAGCCATGAACAGGAGTTGGCTGGTGAGGAGAAAAAGAGTATGAGGAGGTCTTAGATTGAACCTAGAGAGGACTGAGGAGGAAAGGAAACTAGATGAAATGACTGAAGAATCCCCACTATCTGGAAATTAACTGACTGGACCTTGCTCAAGTTACCGACGGTCTAATCCAGAGATGGGAAACCTAAGGCATGGGAGATCTAGCCCCTAGCTGCCTTGATCCAGCCCTCCCTTGCCCCAGCATTGGGGAGCCTGTGCTGCTGCTCCAGCCCCACAGCCTCCTCCTCTCCCCCGCCCCCACCGCAGCTCACTATGCAGGTCTGGAGCGCCATTGCTAGCTCCCTTCTGTGCGGGGGAAGCACTGAGTCTCACAGGCTGGAGTCAGGCAACCGAGAGTTGAATCCGACCCACAGGCTCTGCCTGGCGGGGGGCGAGGAGTGGCTCTATAGGCTGCCACTTCCCCTCCCCCCAGCTGGCACACTAGAGCGCTGCCTGGAAACTTTCCCCCACAAAATCTACTAGCTCAGCCCCTCCCCCACCCCTACACCGGTGTGAAGCCACATCAGTGAGGTATTTTGGGGTTTGCTTTTAAAAAAAAAAAAAAAAAAAAAAAGTGGCCACTGACTGATTTTTCTGTGGGTCAGTGACCCCCCGACCCAATAAAAGGTTCCTCACCCTGGGTTGTAATCATTTAATTGTGAGCACTGCCCAGAAAAAAAAAAGGCCTTCAATTTCATTAAGGATCTCTAACTAGTGTTAAAAATTCATGTCGATTTCTTATTCACCATCACACTCATTGCTTTCCTGGCCCTTTGCTCTTCTGTGTGAACTGTTTTAAATAAATCTTGTTTTATGTTAACTAGCAAGGTCCAGAACCTGAAAACAGATCCATGTGGATAGATGGATATGCCCTTTGAAGGCCCATTAAAGTTAAGGATGCTCTCTTGGGGTCCAAGGATCCACACTGCAGAATTGCAGCCCAGGCAACTCATCAGACATCTATAAAAGTAAGATTCTCTAGTGGGCCCCCTCAAAGGTCCAGAGAGGCTGGGGCCACTTTCAGCTTTTGAGGCCCAGGACCATAATAAAAATTAAAAATGATGACGTGAAAACAAAATAATGCACGAAAAAACCCCAGAATTTGAATATTTTTTATTTAGCAAATGTTTTTCCAGCGTTTTTCCATGCAAAAGAAATTAACAAGTATCTAAATGTGAGGCCCCCTTTCAACTGGCTGCCCAGGCCAAATAGCACTCCTGGCCTCCCCTTTGATTGGCTCTGTCATGGAGAAAAGCATGAGAAGATGAACCTAAAAGCTCACAAACAAGCTGACAAATCAAATGAACCCAGATGATTTTTAGAAAAAGCGACGAGGAGTCCTGTGGCACCTTATAGACTAACTGAAGTGTAGGAGCATAAGCTTTCGTGAGCAAAGACCCACTTCGTCAGATGCATGCACTTCAGTTAGTCTATAAGGTGCCACAGGACTCCTCGTCGCTTTTGCAGATTCATACTAACACGGCTACCCCTCTGATGATTTTTAGAAAACTCTGATTATTTGTTTGAACAAACTTCATATTTTGTGGCCTGCCCCATGAAATTTGAACACCTAAGGTTGGCAAGAGAGAATAAGCCGCCTGGTAAATGTACACACCAAACCAGCCTCAACATTGCCAAATGATGTTATCTGGAGTGAGGGGAAGAAGTCCACACAGTTTGGAGTTTGCCTGCTTCTCTGTGTCTCTTTCTTTTCCTCACTATACAGTTCCTTTGCAATTCCATCTGGTGTGGCCTACTGACTGCTTAAGGTCACTGAGTGCGACCTAACCACGTGATGTCTCCACTGGGAAGAGGGTTACAGTAAACAGAACAACTTCTCCCTTAACTCCAGGAAGGTTTTATTTAGGGTGTGTCTAACTTGAAATAAGATACGCAATTTGCGGATTCTATTTCAAAATTCTATTTCTACACAGTGCCAAATTTCAAAAAAATGTGGAATGAGGGTTACAGAGATGCCGAAATAGTGCGCCCATTATTTCGAAAAATATTTCAAAATAATGGGCAGCTTGTTAAGACATGGGGTAGCTATTTCGGGATGCCTCCAGTATCCTGAAATACCCATAAAGTATAGACGTATGCTTAGGCTATGTCTGCACTGCAGGCTTCTTGCATAAGAAGGTGTCCACACGGCCAAGTGCTTTTGTGCAAGAGATGTGCTTTTGCACAAGAGCGTCCATGGCTGTGTGGACACTCTCTTGCTTAAGAAAGCTCTGATGGCCATTTTAGCCATAGGGGTTTCTTGCGCAAGAAACCTTATGCCTCCTAGAAAGAGGAATTACTCTTGTGCAAAACGCCCTGTGTTCTTACGATTTACTGTACTTTTTCTTGTGCAAGAATGCGCTTGTAGTGTGGACGCTCCACAAGTTTTTGTGCAAAAACTGCCGGTATTGAGCAAAAACTCTGTAGTGTAGACATAGCCCAAGAGGGCAATAAGGCTGTATCTAGACTGCAAGGTTTTTTCGAAAAAAGTAGCCTTTTTTAAAAAAAAACTTCACCTGAGTCTAAACTACAGCCGTGTTCTTTTGAAATTAAATCGAAAGAATGCAGCTTTTCTTTCGACGGTGGTACTCCTCATTTCACGAGGAATAACGCCTTTTTTCGAAAGTGCTCTTTCAAAAAAAAGGCGCTGTGTAATGCAAACTGTGCTTTTTCAAAAGAGAGCATCTAGACTGCCTTGGTGCTCTCTTTTGAAAAAGCAGCTTGCTTTTTCAAAAGTACTGATTGTAGTCTAGATGCTCTTTTTCAAAAGAAGCTTTTTCGAAAGTATCTTTCGAAAAAGCCTCTTTCGAAAGAGGCTTGCAGTCTAGACGTAGCATAAGAGATGATAAACAACAGTCCCTACATACTCCATTAGGGAGCAACACCAAGAGAATCCACCCAATACCACTGATAGTCTTTTTCGGGTTATTTCAAAATGTAACTGAGACAAAATGATTCAAAATGGCTTCTGACAACCCTCCTGGTGGCTCAGAGTAGGCTCAGCCAATGAGAAAACCAGATTACAGTTTACTCAGGAACTCTCTGCTTTTGAGTAACCTACCTCAGGTGACATTCTGCTCCTTGGCTGGGTCACTGAATGACTTTCAAAGAGAATAATAATAAATTGTGATTCATGAACTGCTGAGAGAAAATCCAGGAAACACTCAGGATTCATAAATGCTTACCCGGTTACTTGGTAGTTGTCCAAATACAAATCGTGTACAAAAGAGCTCTGGATAGACCAACCTTGGACTTTTAATTTTATGTTTTTACTCTCCAAGTTTTTATAGGCCAAGCATACTCATGAGTGCACGTAAAGCACCAGCACCGCCACAGCTGATTTAAGGTAGAAGAAAGCCTATGGAACCAGAGGAAAGCTTACTATGAAACCTCTAACAAAATACAGGACTATGTAGCACTTTAAAGACTAACAAGATGGTTTATTAGATGATGAACTTTCGTGGGCCAGACCCACTTCCTCAGATCAAATAGTGGAAGAAAATAGTCACTTCTGAGGAAGTGGGTCTGGCCCACGAAAGCTCATCATCTAATAAACCATCTTGTTAGTCTTTAAAGTGCTACATAGTCCTGTATTTTGTTTCAGCTAACATGGCTACATTTCTATCACTATGAAACCTCTAGTACCACCTGCTTCATCTGTTCTTTGCTGTTGTGGCCTCTCTTCCCTTCAGCTCAAACCACTGGAGAGCAGCATGTACAGTAATTAGGAAATGTTTGTTGAGTCACCAATTCATTGAAAAGCGTTTAAACTCTGGCTCAGTTTACCTATCTGTAAAACGGGGATTATACCTCACTGGGAGGATGATGTTTGAGAGAGAGCAAGTACTCAAGTCAACACTCCACTGCTTTTCTCAGTTACCTAACAGAATCCCACATTCTGTTGCATTTAGGAAGCAATGCACTGAATCAGAGACAAAATCCCATCATGCACTGTGTACATAACAGAGTCAGGATTAGAACTCGGAGAAGAACAAGTGTTATCCAGAGAACAGCACACTTGACCAATTCTCAGGTGACTAGGTTCTATTTCCTAATCTGGTGTATGACCTTTGGCAAGGTCACACACCACTTCACCTCTTGTTCCCTTTACATATCTTTTCTCTGAATGTGGTAAGCTCTCTCAGCAGGGAGTGTCTCTGGCTAACATTTTTAACAGTGACTAGCACAATGAGACCCTACTCTTAACTGGGCCCTTTAGGCTGTACCATAATATGAATTATTAGTCCTTATCACCATCATTAACTATTTTTTAAACAAATTAATACAAATTGCATAATGAAAAAAATGCATAGTAAAATGAGAGGAATTAAACAAGCAGCCATCAAATGAAGCCATAAGATCCTAAAAAAAAGTATATTTAAAAATATCATTTCAACCTTAAAAAAAATCATTGCAACACTTAAAGCTGGCATGCAAATCTGTGCATTTGTGGTTCTTTTAAAAGACAACCTGTCTCTTGGAGATACCGTTAACAGTTTGTGATCTAGCAGTTGCTATGGTGGCTGCTTGTGTATTGAACAGC
Source organism: Pelodiscus sinensis (assembly GCF_049634645.1). Taxonomy (NCBI): domain Eukaryota; kingdom Metazoa; phylum Chordata; order Testudines; family Trionychidae; genus Pelodiscus; species Pelodiscus sinensis. Next base: position 35,895,033 of record NC_134723.1, on the reverse strand, counting down.
AAAACACTGCACAGAGTTGGATAAATCTGCTGAAGTTAGATCTGGCCTGTGTATCAAATGCTATGCTCACTTATTATGCACTTTTTTTTCCGTGAAGAAAATAAGAATGTAAATTGAAGCAACATGTTTTGCCATTGAAGGATGGTGTATAAATATTTCTTCTCCATGAACACTGCCTTTCATGGTATTGTCATCGCACACCTCTGCTGACGTTTCTCATGTCAAACTGCTGTGGTTTGGTTGCCAGATAAATGTACTTAATTCAAATAAATTGAAGCGGTGTTCAGACGGGTTCTCAGTGCAACAAAAATAATCACATGATCTACGTGTCTGTTTTAATTTTGATGCCTAGAAACACAATAAGCTTTTTCATTCACATTCGGTATGTATTTGCTACGAAAATGATGTTTTAATATAAAATAAACTGCCTGAAATGTACTACTTTCTTGTTTTGTGTCTTTTATCTCCTGCCTCTAAAGTCCACAACATTCCAAGAAAACCAGAATTATATTATCATAGTCCATCATCCTTATTTGAGAGAAAGCACATTTTCACTCTTCTGAAAATCAGCTCCAAGTACTTCCAACTCCCTCCCCATACCGTTGCTTTTCATACAGAACTTTAGGAATAGATGATTTTCAGTTACTTTGTATACTGCAGGGAGAAGTTTGTAGTGCACTTCACAAGTGTTTCATTTGCGCCAGTTGCATGCTTTATCTCAGCAGGGATAACCAAAAGTCTTGTTCAATGAAAATTATCTGCCAGGAAGTAACTGGCACTTTGTCATTTTAAAACAGGGAGTAGTCCTGTGGCACCTTACGGCATGTTTTCATTCACCACGCTGGAGGTCAATCTTCTGGCATTCGATTTAATGGGTCTAGTTAAGACCCGTAAATCAATCACTGACAGCAACTCCAGCAGGCACCTCTACTTCTTGCAGTCGCGAGGAGTTGATGGAAGCATCTGCTCCTATTGGTCTTCCACTGTGGGGACAGCGCCAAGCTTGGCTTAAGGTAAACCAACTCCAGCTACAAATGTTATGTTGCTGGAGCTGTGTACCTTAAGCTGATCTCCCAAGTCTAGTATAGTCCTGGCCTTGGAGACTAACAAAAATATATATAGTATCATGAGCTAGTATAGACAAAACCCACTTCATCAGATGAGCTGCAGAGGAATAACAGAAACCCAAGATGAAGTGGGTTTTGCCATACATATTCATATACATATACACAGGGCTCAACAAATAGTGTAATCTACTCGCCTGTGGCAAGTAGATTACACCCCGGAAGAGCCAGCGCAGAGTGATCTGCTTGTGCGCAGATTGATCTGTGCATGCGCAGAGCACAGAACTGCGCAGCTGGCGAGCGAGGCTTGCTGCCGCTCGGCGAGCCCTGCATATACACATACATATACATATACACAGGGCTCGACAAATAATGCAATCTACTCACCCGGGGTGAGTAGATTGCAACCCGGAAGAGCCAGGTTCAGGCGATCTGTGCATACGCAGAATGATTTGCGTATGCGCAGATCGCCGGACAGCGCGGCTGGCGAGCGGGGCTCACCGTGGTTCAGCGAGCCCTGCATATGCATATACATATACACAGAGTTTGACAAATGGCGGCGAAAGCTGCTCACCAGCCCTGCACGGCGCATGCACAATAGCCGCATTGTGCATGCGAGCACCGCCAGTAAACGGTGCACGCGGCTGAAATCTACTCGCCACAGGCAAGTAGATTGTATAGTTTGTTGAGCCCTGCATATACAAATACGTATGCAGATGCAGATGCAGATACAGATACATACACAGATACATTTTTGTTGGTCTCTTAGGGCACGTCTACACAGCAGCATTATTTCAAAATAACAAAGTGAGCATCTACACAGCAAGCCTGTTATTTTGAAATAATTTCAAAATAACGGGCATCTTATTCTGAATTCTATAACCCTCATTTTACAAGGAATAAGACCTAAGTGCTACCAGACCATTGGTTGTTTTTTAAGTTTATTCCAAAATAGTTATTAGCCCTTAAAGCCGCAAACACAGGGGAAAGGCTTGGGCACAATGAAGGCCTTGCCAGCGCTGTGCCACACAGCAGCAGTCATCGCTGCCGGCCCTGCTGCTATGGCAAAGTGTGGCATGCCTTCAGAGCTCTTCACAGCTGCGAGCACTGCTGCAGGCAGCCCCCAAGTCCCATCCTGGTCTGGTGCGGAGACCCTGGATCCCACTGAGATCTGGGAAGAAGAGGAAAACCTCCAGGATCTCCGTCCCAGATGTAGGAAGGCCGAGATATACAGCCGGATGGCTGACAGCCTGGGCCAAGCGCACACAGGAGCAGGTGCACTTGAAGGTCAAGAAGCTTCAGGGGTGACACCCCAGACCTGCCCCTACTTTGACCAGTTCCACCACATCCTGGGAGAACGGCCACCCCCCGAGTTGTGCACTCAGGGCTAGAGACGCCCATTCTCACCCTCCGAAGGGGCAGGCCTGGGGCTGAGGAGGAGCAGAAGAAGGAGGAGGAACAGGAGCAGGCCAGTTAAGCCACCATGCCTGCCAGCCAGGAGCTCAGCCAGTCCCTGGAGCCAGTACCAACTTCCAAGGATGTCGCCCAGGGATTTGATGAAGCTGGGGAAGGCCCATCAGTGAGCTCCCGTTACTTTCTCTAGACATACATGGGGGAAGCGGTAGGTGGCCGAGTGAGGAGCCTTCTCAGCCTGGCATCACGCAACAGCCTGTGCATGTGGGTGCACACGGAGTGCCGGTCCAGGCCAGACAGCCCCAATGAGACCGTCTCTAAGGACCCTTGTGCTCCCGTTTACAGGGTTCCTACACAGGCCTGCCTCACTCCCAACTCTGTAGTGGAACACCCTCCCACCACAAGCCAGCACAAAGGAGGATGGGGTCAGAGATGAACACACACCGCAGTGCTGCACACGGCTCTTGATCAGTCCCGCACCCCAGGGGCAGCATCTACTCCAGGGCAAGCACAGCGAGGCAGAAGACACAGAGTCCCTGCTAGGGGAGCTTGCTGGGAGGGGAAGGAAGTGGAGGGGACCCCAGTATCATTCTCCCTGGCAAGTGGTATCTGCCACTCACACACTCCTTCCTCCACCATCCTTCTTCCCCATCTTCCAAGGCCAGAGATACAAGTCCTCTCCCTGAGGGACCCTGCCACTGCTAGACCCAGTGTATGCATGGCACAGAGGGAAGCCAAGCAATCCCGTCACTCCTGCCCATGGGAATCCAGCCTGGCCAGCACCTTCCCATGACTGCTTGTCCCCGGGACGTGGGGGAAGTGAGGCTCTCCTCAGGGACATCTGTGCCCCTGCAGGAAAGGGCCCGCTATGTAGGTCACACATGGCCTTGCTCCAAGCACATTGCCTTTCGGTGTCGGGTCAGAGATGAGGGCTAGGCTTCAGGCACCTGTCTCCTGGAATGACTGCCCTTCTCTTTGTTCTTCACAGCTGATCCAGCTGTGAGTGAGGCACCCGCAACACCCAGAGTGGTCTAGACTACATGGCTCCCTCGACGGAGCCATGTAGATTTGTTGACACGGCAAAGGGAAATGAAGCGGCGATTTAAATAATGGCCGCTTCATTTAAATTAAAATGGATGCCGCACTGTGCCGTTCAGCTGTTTGGCGGCACAGCGCTGTAGTCTAGATGCTCCGCGGTTGACATCAAAGCATTTGTCGACCTCCCCGGTAAACCTCATCCCACGGGGTTTACAACAAATGCCTTTGATGTCGACCGCAGAGTGTCCAGACTACAGCGCTGTGCCGCCAAACAGCTGATTGGCACAGCGCGGCAGCCATTTTAATTTAAATGAAGCAGCCATTATTTAAATCGCCGCTTCATTTCCCTGTGCCTACAACCCTAATCTACGTGGCTCCATCGACGGAGTCATGTAGTCTAGACGTGCCCTTAAAGCACAAGCCTCAGATAGCCTCAGGAAGCAGCTACAGGAAGTGACTGCTGTCCTGATGCCCCCCAGAAGCACTTCAGGCAGGGTTTTAAATGCGATTGAGTCTCCAAAGCACGTGGACGCTCTATTTCAAAACAGCTCAGTGCTGTTTCGATTGTCATTTGAGGTGCAGACACGCTATTTCAGAATAAGCTGTTTCTGAGTTTTCCTTCCGAAATAGCTTATTCCGAAATAAACGTGCAGTGTAGACTTACCCTAAGGTGCCGCAGGACTGCTCGTTATTTTTAAAGTTACAGACTAACACAGCTACCCCTCTGAGACTTCGTCATTTAGTTGCTTTACATCAAGGGTGAGGAACCGCTGACTCATAAAAGAAATCAGTCAGGAGCCGCACACAAGGGAGAAGCGAAAAACCACAAGCAGACCCTCACTGATGTGGTCCCTGACTGAGAAGGAGAAAGACACTCCCCACATTCCCCTCGCACACCAAAGCCTAGGGGCAACCAGGCTAGTAGATTTTGAGTGCTCCAGCTACAATGCTTGGGGGGAGCCTCCAGGCCAGATCCAGGCAAGCCAGAGGCCGCATCTGGCCCCTGGCCTTTAGGTTCCCCACCCCTGCTTTATACAATACCCAAATTGTGATTCTCTTCTAGAGTTTCACAAGCAAAAAGAGAAACAATTTCCGCCTCAGAAAGATGCTGTTTCTTTGGAGCTTGTTGAGGTGCCAGGCTTGAATACTGGGGAATAAAAGGGACCATTTGTGACATAAATGTCCGTATGAAACAGGGCTGACATTTGAGTACTGTTTGAATGATACTCCCTACTTCCACCCATTAAATATGCTGAGTCGGGGCTAGACCCCAACTGGTGTAATTTGGTGTAACTGCATAATTAACCACATTGGAAGGGTTCTGTTGGACGCAAGCTGAACACCTGCTCATCTGTTGCTGTTTTTGTTACTGTCACAACTACATCTCATTGAGCACACAACATGTAGCACAGCTGGTCCAAAATGTCTTATTTTCTGCAAAAAAAAAAATGTTCAGGAAATCAAAATATTTTGCAAGGCTCATTGGCTAAAATACCAAAAAAAAAAAAAAGGCAAATGCATTTTCTCACAAAAATGACAGATTTTGCCAAAATGTCAGTGGGGTGCTATGTGCATGTGCATTTCTGTCTGTCTCTCATCTAGCTCTATATTCATTTGATGAATTTGTCTCTTAACCCGTGGCCAGTTGATGGCAAGTGAATTCCTTGTTCCCACAAGTAAATTTATTATCTCCCCACTGCTCTCTCTACAGTCCTGTCTGTGCCTGTTGTAAGGTGTTATGTGCTGCAGCCTACTGCCTGTGAGTGAGTCACAAATTTATCTGGGGTGCATCAGCCTCTATGGGAGCACCAACTTTATGGTGAGTGACCAGTAAAGATACTGGAGCCTGTATGCAAAATAAAAGTAAAAACTTAAAAAACAACAAATAGTCTGGTAGCACTTTATAGATTAACCAAACATGTAGATGATATCATGAACTTTCATGGGCACAGCCCATTTCTTCAGGTGACCAGAGTTTTGAGTTTAGGATATCCAGACCCAAAATAAATAGGGGAGAAGAGTGGGGAGGAAGGAAAAAAATGGAAGGGGGCCGGAAACAAGAAGCAGAGGGTGTGTAAATATCAAAGGGAAAACCAACCAGGCAAAACTGGTAATAAAAGTTTGACTTTTCCAAGTGCAGTTAGAGAGGCAGGAAACATACAAATACCCCCATCTCCCATTTTCTTTCACCATCCTATTATGGACATCCAGTTTCCCTTTAAAATCCCAGTTTCCATTTTCAGTTCAGAGGCATTTTATTTTGCTTGTGCCACTTTCCAGAGGATCAGTGTAAGAGCATGAGTGTGGGGTTAAACCAGAAAACATTATCAGCTTTTATTAAATTGACTGTCCCTTTTCCAAAAGGGTTTTTCAACCAGCCAGTTCAATTCTGTTGCCAACAGATCTCTAGTCAGGTTTATCTATGGAAAGCAACAATTCAATCAAACTGATAGCAAAAATAAGATCATTAAGGCCTGTAACAGAGCTATGCATTTTAGTGCTGTCTTTCTAAATGGTCTGCAAATGACCATGTACATAATATAACACCCAAGTGTCTGTCAGGTTTAATACAGAGGAAGCATTATGCAAAGTCAAGGAGTCTCTCAGTCTGGAATAAAAAAATCAGATCCAGCACAGGGTAGAAGCTGACATGACTTCCTTAGTTATTTCTGTGTATTCCCCTACCCCTTTGCTATAATATAAGAGATCCTCAATATCTTTAATCTGTTTTCTTCACAACACCCCTACGGGATTTTATCCCTGTTACACAGGTTGGGAGCTAAGGCATATAGGGTACTGAAAACTCTTGACACTTTAAATTTCAGGGTATTTTCCCCTGGTCCTGCTTATAGACTGTATGGAAGTCTGCTTAGCAATGATCAGACAGCAGACTGCCTGGCTAGAGTAAGGTGGGGTGAGTGTTGCCCCCCCAGTTATAGGGAGCAGCCTACTTTGTCTCTGTTTGAGGGTTATTGTGTGTTATGACTTTACATTCTCTATGTGCATGCCATGAATAATCCCAGACAGATTAAGGCCTGGGATACACTTAAAACTTAGATCAAGATAGTTACAATGTTCAGCAGTGTGAAAAAGTCACATCCCTCAGTGGTCTGTATAGATTTTGCGCCCATACTGTGCGTTATGCCAGCATAGCTACAGTGCCCTCAGCGTGGGCAGAGCCTAATGACTCTCTGGTAAGGCAGGGAATCAAACATGGAACTCCCAAGCTCACGCTCTAGTTACCGACTCATACTACCCCTAGGGTCCATGCCCATCTTCACGCCTTTGTCCCTTCATTTTCATGTGGATATAACAAGCTACACCCATCACACTGAGCTGCCAAGAATCAATCCTGCAGGATTTCAACTGCTGCTCACGTGGTAGGTTGGCAGCAGAGTCCTGCCACCTTATTAGCATTATGTACATAACTCGGAAGCACAGAATACCTATGGCCCAAGAGGCATCTCTTGGAAAATCCCTCTGGGTATTAGAAAAGGGGGAATGAGGGAGGTCAAAGTGGCTTTTAGATCTGAAGAGCTTTCTGAGCAACACAAGTCATTTATACTCACTTGATACGTTTGGCATGAAAGCTCCCTGCTTCTCTCTCTTGCTCACTGATGTACGAGTCTGTGCACATGGGCACACGTGGGCCCCCTTTCCTGAAACAGCTGCCATTGTGATTTCCAACTGTGGAGCAGTTTATGAAATGACAAGGCTAATGAGAACACACAGTTCCCCTTCAATTAAATGATATTGCAGGTGTCTACCTGTCTCTGGGAGTAATATATCAGGAGAGCCATGGGAAGCTGCAATTTAAGATGTAGTCACTGGGTTTAAGGAAGAGCAGGCGCTATGTCCATTTGAATACACTTGATCTCAGCTGGTTTTATAAAGTGAGATGGGCTGGGTCTTGTCTGGAAGGAAAACAAAGGTCTATGAAATATTCTATTTACACGAGTCAAAGAAGAACACTAGTCCTACATCTAATAACCTCAGTGCCCTGCGTGATGTATACGCCATTAACAAAGGTCAGCATCAATAGTAGCTGAGCAGGCAAACTTGTCCATTGCATATCTACATTTCAACTGTGTCTTTCCTATCCTCCTGGAAAAATGAGCAAAGCAACAGACTATTTCACAAACATCATGGAAAGGAGCTGCACTTTTAGCTACACTGCTCCTCCAGCCATACTGTAAAATAACATGAAAGGTTTGGTTTTATTTGAAATATTTTATTATCTTTTCTATAACCATTAATATCACACTTGCAGTGTTTTGCATCCTTGTGACTATATTATATGACCCCATTATAATGTATATACATACGAGGGTGGAGTCACAGTTGCTATGGCAACCTTAATGCTGAACTGCCTGGCTTTGGGACATGTCGTATTTTAACCTTACCATTCAATTGTTCAGTCAGAATCTGGGTTGTATACAGGCAATTATTTTAAGTTGTTTTACAATGAAGAAATACGACTATTGAAAAGTAGTATTTTTTGCATATTATGATTATTCTTATTATGACTATCTTATATGAATGTCTTATTACCTGACTTTTTAGTTCAGACAGCCCACATGTTCTTCCCCATTTCAGCTTCAAATATTTCAGGACAGTCCTCTCCTGGGAGTTTTAAATCCCCTTTAAGGTAGTTATCTGTGGCAAGGTGAGCTCCATTGTTTTTACCCTCCTTTTCTCCTCACTGTTCAGGCTCGTTACTCAGCCTACTATTGTGGCTAAGTTACTCTATAACTGTTGCACAAAAAGCAAACATCATTCTGGGATGCATTAACAGAAGTGTGAGCAAGACACAGAAGTCATTCTTCTGCTCTATTCTGCACTGATTAGGCCTCAACTGGACTACTGTGTCCAGTTCTGGGCACCACATTTCAAGAAAGATGTGGAGAAATTGGACAGGGTCCAGAGAAGAGCAATAAAAATGATGAAACAAGATCTATGAGGGGAGATTGAAAGAACTAGATTTTTTTAGTTTGAAAAAGGGGATATGATAGCAGCTTTTAAGTACCTAAAAGGGTGTCACAAGGAGGAGGGAGAAAAATTGTTCTCCTTGGCCTCTGATAACAGAACAAGAAGCAATGGGTTTTAATTGTAGCAAGAGAGGTTTAGGTTGGACATTAGGAAAATCTTTCAAACTGTCAGGATGGTTAAACACTGGAATAAATTGCTTAGGAAGGTTATGGAATCTCCATCATTGGAGATATTTAAGAGCAGGTTAGACATACTCCTGCCTGAGATGATCTAGATGGTGCTTTGTCCTGCCATGAGAGCAGAGGACTAGACTTGATGACCTCTCAAGGTTCTTTCCAATTCTAATATTCTGATTCTATGAGTTGAAATGTGTTTCATAGATTTTTCCCTGAGCCTTCTGCATCTTTTTGCACAACGTTACAAGTGGATTTTGTGCTGCTTATTTTTAAATTTTAGATTTCTAATACTGGTTTTGTTACTCTCACTGGCCCTATCACCATGCCCAGGGAGAGATGATCGGAGACACAAATGTCAGAGTTGGACATCTAAATTAGTCAATGGAAGTTAGGGGCAACACTTTCAAAGTGCTATAGTGATATTCCCAATTTCTTTTAAAGGAATTTAACCTCCTGGGTCACTCAGGTGTTTTTGAAAATTTTACCCTAGATACATAATGGCTATTTTTGCCTTCTGAAAACTTTTCCCTTGGTGCCTGTAAACATACCTTAAGCCATAAATTACTTCTTTGAATGGACTTTTAATAGACTGTAAAATGATAGCTGAGGGAGGATAAAACAGAAAATAAAAGATGTTTAACATGAAACTTCATTTTTCAGATGCTTCCACAGGCCTGGTAACCTTAGTAACAAAACTGAGAAACTCTGAAACAGTGAAATTAGAAAGTGATACAAATCCTGCATTTCCTAGTTAATGCCTATCTGCCAAGGTGAGAGGCACCGAAGGGAGACAGAAGATAGACAGTCTTCTGCAAGAGTTAGGTGTCACATCCTGGGGACTCGGGCTGTCGCATTAACATAGCTGTCAGTGGGAGATGGAAGAAACATCCCCTACAGACAATGCTATAGGAGACTCACACTATGACACAGATGTGGATAAGTACTCTGGTCTGGGGGATTTAATTACTTTGGCCTTCCGTTGTTCCTTATGGCAGGCGAGAATGCACCCTCTTGCTTCTAACTTCTGGGATGATTGTTGACTTAAATTACATTTTAATTTTTTTAAAAGTGCTAATGAGATTCACACCTCACTAGGTGTATCTAATTATCTCTCACAGTTACAACACCTATCCTCCTTATAATCCATCGCCCTCTGTTTATCACTTTTCATTAGGTGGTGGCTCATTTAGGCCCCAAGACTGAAATTAGACAAATTTTACTCCAGTGGATCTTTTCTGGGCCCAGAGGTCCCTCCAGGGGAAAAAAATTGCTGGATCAGGGCCGTAGGTTGTAAGTTGCTCTTGGACAGTGATCTTTTATTTTGTCTAAATCAAAATACAAGCCCAAGGTGCTAAATAAATAATAAATCATTATAATTTGTCACAAGAATCCCGGTCATTAATTACATGCCATTATTCTTTCTTCACTGATGGGTAAGTGGAGGAATTGAGGTTAAGGGTTTGTCCAAGACGAGACAGGGAGACTATCAAAGCTGAAACTAACCTCTGGAGCTCCTGGCTTTCAGTCCTGTGCTCAGATCAGTAAGGTGCATCAGTAAGGTACAATAATCATGCTATACACTCCGGTCATCTGAAGAAATGGGCTGTGCCCACGAAAGCTCATGATACCATCTACATATTTTGCTAGTCTTTAAAGTGCTACCAGACCATTTGTTGTTTTTTTAGTTTTTACTAATCTTAGTGAGGCACATGGATAAACGGTAGGTCTGCCAACAGGGAGGACAAAGGGGTCAATTGCCCTAGGGATTGGAGATTCAAAGGGACTGGAGGTTTCCAGTTGCTGCTGCTAGTACTGTGGCAGCAGCAGCAACCAGAGCTCCCGGCCCTTTAAAACATCACCAGAGCGCAGGACTGTGTTCTCTGTGCAACTCTGTGGACATGAGGGGCAGCATCATACTCCAAGCAGTGGTGAGGGCTGGCTGCCCTCAGTCCCACCCTTTCTGCCTGAGGCCTTGCCCCTTCCAAGAGCAGGGAGCCAGGTCCCTCCACATACTTTGCCCAAGGGCCCACGGAATAATGGTATTGTCACACGCTTTGTATTTTCTGTTTCAGTGGGGTAGCCATTTTGTCTCTTTCAGCAAAAATAAAGATCATCTGATGAAGTAGGCTTTGCCCACAAAAGCTTATGATACTATATGTATATTTTTTCTAGTCTCTAAGGAGCCACAGGACAACTCGTTGTTGATATATATTTGTATATATACATACAAAGATGGGAGTGTTTATATCTCTGTCAAGCTGAAGTTTCCACTTCATGCATCTGATAAAGTGGGGCTCCAGCCCATGAAAGCTTGTGCCCAAATAAAATTGTTAGTCTTTAAAGTGCCACAGGACTCATACTCAGCATTAGAAGTTAGAAACTGATTTTACTGGGAACACCTCCACAACCTGAGGAAGAAAGTTGTGTTTCCAGTAAAATCCATTATCTTTTTCTCAGTTACTTGTTATGAACATGCGGGAAAGGAAGAAAGCAGAAAATCCATTTTATTTGGTGATCACTTTAACTAACATTTTTGGGGAACATATTGTCCAACGTATTTTCCAAGAAAACAACATGACACTTACTGCCATAGATGGCAGGCGTAGAGTTCCCAAATAAAGAGTAATCTTCATTGCTCGTGGATTTTCCATGGGACATATTCAGGAAGGCTAATTTTGCCTCGAAAGAATCCTAAAGTAAAGAGATTTGGCCCATAATGGTTAAAAAGATAGGTAGTCCAAGTCCTCATCTAAGTATTTCACAGTCTGTATGTTTAATTTAGTGTCACATGTGTGATCAATACTTTGATTCATGACTTCTCAATACTTTTAGCACAATGCCATGGTTTGTGATAGATTTGCCATGACAAATCACTGTATTCTTCAAAACCTACCATTACAAACAGTGGGATTTTCAGGTCTACCTTTTCACTGGTGTCTGTGACTAGGGCTGTATTTTTCCTATAGATTCTGAAGGTCCTACAAGCAACAGCTTGGAAAGTGTCCAAATAATTCAGATTTTGGACAATCTGTTTTATTTACAAAGAAGACTGGGACCAAATGATATGAGACAAGTTTTGTAAACTGGCCTGCTCAACTTAGTCTGTCTCTGTCTCAGCAACATGTGTGTTCCCTTCATAAGGGAATTTTCTTTTGTAGACAATAAATATTTATGTGGGGAAGGGGTCTTTAGAGCAGGGCAGATCCTGATGGAGAAGTAGTGTATCACTCAACATCCAATGGGGAATCCTGTAGAAGAGTGCCATTGGTCTCTTTCATGAAGCCTAGAAACAGAGGTTTATCAGATGTGTCAGAAACATTTTAAGCAGGAACGGGTAAGTCCCCTGTTTTAACACCTGAAGCTAAACTGTCAGCATTGACTGATGAAAGATGCTCACGTTTATTTTCCAGTGGCAACATTAGGGTAACAGAAGTTGTGGATCTACAATAGCCTTTTGAGGAGCTCCTCTGTCTGAAATGCAGAAAGCAGGAGCATCTGGAGTTAAGAGTCCCACAGAGCATAAATGAATCATTCCCACTAGCAAAAGCCACCTAATAAAAATCACTACTTAGAACCCATCACTTGTAGCTCAAATGGTATCATATGGCCCTTTGCTAGGCAGGGGTATTTAATTATAGGTCTAACTCACTCTGCCTCTTCTGCAATGTAGAAGGAATAAAAAAAAGAGCAGAAAGCACTAGAGCAGAGCAGAAGCAACATGACATGCTCTCCAAAACATATCTTCTAAAATAGTATCATGCAGTGGAGGTGGTTGGTTATTTGGGGGCATAAAGTCATAATGGGGCAAGACCTGAGTTAACTCCGTGCCCAATGGCTTTAGAAATTATTGCATTAAACACTCACAGGGACATAGGCATGGGGAAGCACACTGCAGCAATGTATAGGATCCTCCCATGAACCACCTTCCCAAGGGATTGAGACACACAGTTATTATTACAGTGTTATGGGCATAATCAATAATTCAAGATTACTATGGTACCTTCACTACTGCATGCACATTAGATTCAGTCCAACCCTATTTGAGGAGAAATTTTGGAATGCTGATGTCCCTTTTTATAATTGAACTAGGCCTGTTGCACTTTCTTCTATTTGCTATGCTTCAAATCTGCCATAAGAAATTACTAGACAGGAAAATGTCTCAGGGGGGTAGCCATGTTAGCCTGTAACTTTAAAAACAAGTAGTCCTGTGGCACCTTATGGTATGTCTATGCTTGCCCCCTAGTTCGAACTTGGGAGGCAAATGAAGCATACCGAAGTTGCTAATGAAGCGCGGGATTTAAATATCCCGCACTTGATTAGCATATTCGCAGCTGCTCGCCATTTTAAAAAGCCGGTAGCCCAAATTAATTCACTGCGTGTAGACGCGGAAGTCCGATCCAAAACCCTTCCTTTGAATTAACTGTTACTTCTCGTGCAGGAGGAATAACGGTAGTTTGAATTAAGAGCTTTAATTCAAACTACCTAGTCCGTGCCGCGTATAGCCGCAGGCAGTTAGTCCGGACTACGGGGCATTCAAAAATGGCGGCGCCTGGGAACATGCAAATGAAGCCCAGGATATTTAAATCCCGGGCTTCATTTGCAAGTTCGAATGCCTACATTAGCCACCCTAGTTCGAACTAGGCTGGCAGTATAGACATGCCCTTATTGCCTGTACCCACCACAAGTCTTCAACATTATTCTGGTGAAAAATAAGTCACAGAACACTCTATTCTGGGTAAAATCTAACCAGTGCACAACCCTTCTTAGATTTGTACCCTTGCCTTCTGCAGATACACCCCATTAACCCAATTGCTTATTTTACTGCAGCCATGTACGAGGCTGATCCCAGAAAGGGTTTCTTTATAACAACTTCTAAGTCCCTTAGCACCTGCCTCCTGCTCTAGCTCCCTCCAACAACAGACACCCACACACTCCTCACATTCGTTCGCTTTCTTTTCTTTCTTACAATTATCATGCTGTGGATTGTTAGGATAATATTATGCTACTAGCTACAAAAATTAGGGCCATAGCTGCTAGAACTTATATTTCCTAGTGAAACAAATATCACTGTACAATGAAATACAAATAAATAAGCAGTACAATCAGCACTTGATTTGCTTCCTCCCTTCACTACTGCAGGATCATGAATTTATCTTTTAATAAACGCATCCTTCCACAAGCATGGAGTCTCAGGCTGTACCAAGTAAATGAGAACAGGGAAGGATGGCCCAATGGGTTGAGCATTAGTTTAGGATTTTGGAGATCTGAATTCAAGGCTGTACTCAATCACTGACTTCTTGGGTGACTTGGGGCAAATCACTTAGCTCCTGTGTGCCTCAGTTTCCTATCTGTAAAATGGGAATAACAGCACACCCCTACCTCACAGGGGTGCTGTAAAGATTAATACATTTTAAGAATAATGAACCATTCAGATGCCGCAGTGATGGATGTTATATAAGTATCTGAGCTAGCTAGAACACAGTGGAGGACTATGTTAAAGCAATGAGTAGTGCACTTTTAAATATCTAAATACTGAATCTGTCCTAAAACCAGAGACACTGAGGTGGCCAAACAAGTTCATTTCGGTACAGTCTGTATTTTAATTCCATATGAATCAGTAAATATCTTCTTTTACAATATATTAGGCATAATAAATCATCCTAGATGCCATAATTCTCTGTCATGCTCTAAAGCAGGGGCGGGCAATATTTTTTGATGGAGGCCACTCCAAGATTTTGATAAGTGGTCAAAGGCTGCCCTTTCCTGCAGAGGGGGTGCAGGGCCTAGGACAGAGGTTGGGTGCAGAAGGGAGCTTAATGAAGGGTACAGGAGAGGGTGTGGGGTCTGAGAAGGAGTTTGGGTGGAGGGGATTGTGACCTGGAACAGGAGATTGGGGTCCAGAGTCCTGGAGGGAGCTGTGAACTGTGGTGGGAAGGGGGTGTTGCATAAGGTTTGGGTGGTGACCGTGGGCAGCGGCTAGCAGGGAAGGATGGGTGAAGGAGGATTCTGGCCTGGGGTGGAGTGTAGAAGGGGATGCAGGGCCTGGGATGGAGTTGTGACCAGGAGGGGAGGGGGAAGGAAGACTGCAGAGGGTTTGGGTGGTGACCTACGGCGGGAGGGGCTGGGGTGCCAGAGGCAGGCTTTGGCTGGGAAGCACTTACCTAGGCAGCTCCTGGACAGCAGCCCAGGATGACCCTGAGGCAGGCTCCCTGCCTGCTGTAGCCCCAGGTTGCTCAAAATGGCTGGGGATTCCCCCCCATGAGCTACTTCCCTTCCAAGGGGAGGGGAAGATTTGTGCGCTGTCCCTGGTCCGAGCCCAGGACTGGCCTTACAATGAGGCGAACTGAGGCGGCCGCCTCAGGTGCCAGACTGTGTGTGTGTGGGGGGCGGGGGCCACCACTAGGACAGAGTTTAGAAAATCGTGTCTGCTGCTGGCTAGTTCTCCTTTATTGGGATAGGTAGCAGAGCAGTCCCATGAGAGGAGTAGAACAGGAAGAAGGCAGAATTGAGACCTTTCAAAGTTTTGGACCAAGCGAGGGGGTATGGGGTGTGTCATTTGAGCTCCCCGCCTCAAGTGCCAAAATGTTGTGGGCCGGCTCTGACCAAACCCAATCATCGCATCTCCCCTTGACCAGTTTCTAATGGGAGTTGCCATGATTGGGCGGAGGCAGGCACAGCGTGCAAAATCTCCCCCCTCAGGCGTGCAATGCCTAAAGGGTGCCGACAGCCATTGCAGCAAGCAGAGAGCTTGTCTCGGGGTCCCAGCAGGACAGGCTGCAGGCCAGATCAAAAGGCTTGGTGGGTTGTATCCAGCCCGCAGGCTGGATCTTGCCAGCCTCTGCTCCAAAGTAACAACATATTTTTCCTTGCAGCATGACTCAGAGGTCAGCACACAGGACTGGGAATCCAGAGGGCTGGATTCACACTTGCAGTTCTGTCACTGACTTTCCGCATGACCCTGGGCAAGTCACGACTTCTCTGTACTTCAGTTTCCCCATTTGTAAAATGGGACATCACCACCTCTCATGAATATTGTGTGGGCTAACATTTGTAAAAGCTCCAAGGTCCACAGATGAAAGGACCTTACTGGGCAGTGTTCTATTCACATGCAAATCAGCATAAAATTAACCATCATCTTATCCTAAAAAATAACATACACACAAATACACTAATGTAAGTCTAAGAAAATTAACCTACGAAAGGTAGATCAATATGATTTTAAAATTACATTAAACTAATTTTGAGAGAAAACATTCTGTCTCGTATTTTTCTTAAAAAAAAAATATTAATTTTTTATATCAAAGTCAAATGGCATCCTTAATTTTCCATCCTAGTTTTGACTTTAAATGAATGGAGGATAAACAACAAAAAGGACATTTATTTTCTCTGAATTTTTGGGGTCGACTATTTCTGTAACAGGTTTCAGAGGTATCTGTGTTAGTCTGTTTCAGCAAAAACAACAAGGAGTCCAGTGGCACCTTAAGGACTAACAATTTTATTATGGATAAGCCGCAACTCACCAAAGCTCATGCTATAATATAATTGTTAGTCTTTAAGGTGCCACCGGACTCCTTGTTGTTTTTGCCCATCTATGAATTAGCGCTAGACCTGCTTGAATAGCTGAGAATGAAGGTTCCCCAAAGTGTGGATTTACTTTTACTAAATCCTCTCAGTATTAAAGCTCTTCACACCATTTGGTCTTGGAGTGATCCAATCACGAGGTGTGGACACTAGTGACAATAAAGAGCCATCTGGCAAAGTGAACTCCAGGCAAACAATGACAAGCACAAGTGAAAAGAATTGCAATGATTTCCACAAACATGTGAAATGCTATAAACTGTGACTTAGCAGCTTCCTCCCCTAGTCAAGTAAACAAACACCACAGGTCTGCAGTGGCCTGCTTATTTCTGTTTTATACAAGCTGGGAATGCACAGTGTCTCCTGCCTTTGCATTTTGCCTTAAAAATATGCAGATCGGCTAATGAAAAAAATAAGACTAACCAGACTTCACTTTCCCTTGGCTCTTTACTGTCAGGGTGATGTACTGGAAGTCTTTATTTCTTTCAGCTTGGGCCCCTCAGTAGTTCATTCTCCTTCCAGCCTGTTCTCATGCCTTTCTCATCACCTGCTGAGGCCCTGATCATGGAGAGAGCAGACAAGCAGCAGGGGACAATTAGAGAGGAGTTCAGACTTTGATCATTTGACCATATGTGAATACAACAGCTGACCACATGTTTTAAAAGACAACTAACTTAAAAAGTATTAAAAAAATCACAAAGCAGGCATAGATACTTAAATTTACATTTTAATTATCTGACACAATGGCACATTCAACTTTTCAAAATATTGAATTTTTTTATATGTACATATCTCCAGGGGGAAAGCTGCATTTTTCAGCTTCTCCACCCCCAAAATGAACACTCTCTCAATAAAACATTTTGGGTGATTTAAAAAATGCAAACAAATCTTTCTACGGACATGCAGAGCACCCAGAGAAATGTATTCAGAAATAATGTCTGCTGCAAAAACTTCATCCAAACAACTTAAATTGAATAATCCATTCTTATTTGAGATCCATTTTAAATAAAAATTGCATTTATTTAAAGGCACACAGACGTTTTAATGTGGCATACTTAAAGATGTGATTAAAATGCTTGACATTTTTCATCAATCTTTCTAGAAGCCTTTAAATTGTAAACTTAATACAAAAATACAAAAATACTACGATATTTTAATGATAGGATATTGAAGGGTTTCAATTCCTCTTGCTTTAAAAACAGAAAAGTGTGAGCAATCAGCATTTGCATCTTGGTGTTATTTTTTTAACATTTCTGGTTTAAAGTTATCCAAGTAAAATGTTGTGCTTCATTCTTAACACCATTCTTTAATGGTGATTGCAGGATCACAATACTTGGAAAACTTTATTGTTGGAAATTTCTGTATACAATGGATGATTTATCATCATTTGTGGAGATATGCCATCCTACTTATCTTCAGCACCTTCTCAGTAATTAACATATTCATGAAATGCTTATTTACTCTCAAATAGGAAGATAATAGAAAAATAACACTAATTGTTTTGACAGCAGTTTACTTAAGAGTTATCTGAGGCAACATATGTTTCTTCTATAGTTTTAGGAAGGCAGAAATGTTCCTTCTTTCTGTAAACATTTATCTATGACTTAAGTCTTTCTCTTTTGCGATTTTAGACACAGCCAACAAGAAAGCCAGAGGATGAATTAAGGTGAAATTATATTTAGTTCTATTTCAATTACTGTTCTCATCTTTTAAAAAGTCTCATAGGCAAAGCCTTTTTAGTCTGTAACTTTAGAAACAGTGAGTAGTTCTGTGGCACTTTAGAGACTCACAAAAATATATAGGATCGTGAGCTTTCATGGGTAAAACACACTTTGCTAGATTAATTGAAGTGGAAATTTTAAAAAATCTTTTTATAGTAAAAACCCATCAAGAAATACCATATCTGAAAGTGAAGTGTAATGCATACATTTAATATTACATGTTTTTGTTTTACTGCAAGCCACACATGATGTACAGCATGTGACAAAATTATACACATTGTGTGTGATGTGTTTGTACATAGTTTATAAAAGACTTATGCAATTGCTGCACATAGTCATATCTAAGTCCATGTTTTACATTTCTCTTGCTTCTATGCAAACTATCTTCTCGTTGGTCCAATCCTGCAACTCCTCAGGACCGTGAGGATTGGCACTGAAGTCAATGAGAGCAGAACATGCATTGTCTGTGCTATGCAAGGATCCAGTTCTGCATTCCCCATTCAATCAAACAGAAGGAGGACTGACAGAATAAGGCCTTTAAACCAGACTTAGACAGCGGGGGGGGGGGGGGGGGGGGAGTAGGGGAGGGGAATAGAGCATGTAGCTAAAAGTGGTAAGCAAGTTCTGTGCTCTGAAGAAAGTCTCTCCACGCTTGCTTGCTTATAGAATGAGAAAAGGAAGAAAGAAAATATTTAATTTCTATAGTTTTGTCCTGAGCCCTTCTAGCCTCTTTCTCCTGCTGATGATTTTTCAGATATTACAGCTAATCAATTGCCAGCAAATTTGTTGCATTATTTTTTATCCGCAGGCTGAGCTCTGAAAGGCAGAGTGTCTCTGAACTTTCCCAGAGCACACTAGATTTAACAAAACAAAATAAAAATCAGAGTAAAAGTGTCTACAGAATGCCGTGGCATAGCTCTAATATTCAACAATTGTTCTTCTTAAGCATGTTCTTAACCTAAGGGCTCTCTTCAATAAAATATGAATAAATTGTTAATTAAAGCGAGATGAAATTTCTTCCTCTTTCTCCTAGTTGATATCAAGAACATTAGTGCTGGGTGCCTATGGAAAATATCAGCTAAAAGAGAACAGCAGGACTTTGCACGATGAGAAGAGCATGGTCTACTAGTTGGGCACTGGACTAGAAGACATAAAAACTGAGTTCTGTTCTTACCTCTAACACGGGTAAACTTTAGAGAAATGAGTTGTGTCACTAGTCCTGACTGACTTCAGTAGGAGCAGGATTTCTACTGACTTCAGTAGGTTTTGAATTAGGCCCTTATGTTGTCTACGCTTCAGTTTCCTCATCTCAAAATTGAAGATACTGGTTCTTATTGAGCTTTACAAAGCACTTTAAGATGAGCTAGGCACTAGAAAATACTAATTGAAGGCTGCTGCCAGAAAATATTAGTGCAGTATGTTCTCTGCCAAATACTTCTATGCTGGCAAACATATCCCACAAAATTCTCCAAGCAAACAGAGTCTAAGGGAACCTTGTCTTATACTACTAGGCTTATGTCCACCTTAGAGTCACAGATGAGGTTGTTGGGAGGGACGTATCTTTCGAGAATATTTTACACTGTGATACCTCCAGTGAATCAGGGGAGAGGGAGAATTTCCGGCAATGGGCAGGGAATTCAAGAGACGAGGAATTCAGCTTCCAGCTCTGCATGATCTTGAGCAAATCAATCCACCGAGTGCCTTTCACAGGGTGTTGTAAGGAGAAGCTCCGTGGCTGACTGTGATGCATTCAGCTGTCAGGTCAATGGGAGGGTGGGCCAGTGGTTACCTTAAAGAAACTAAGCCTAGGTTAACGGAGGCCATATAAGTAGCTAGAGCAGGAGGGGCTGACATCTTCTGCACGCCCCAGGGCAAGATGTGGTGGTAGTGGCTCCTAGCTCCCGGAAGGGACGGGGCTCGGGATCAAGGGGCGTGGCCAAGGCAGCCAGCCCTTAGCACCACCCAAAGCGCAATGCTGTGCCCCCACACACACCCCTCCTAGCTGTGTGGAGCTGCGCTCTGGTGGTGATTTAAAAAGCCCGGGGCTCTGGCTGCTGCTGTAGCAACAGTGGCAATAGGCCCAGGAGCCCTGGGCCTCTTTGAATCACCGGGTCCCATGGCAACTGCCCTCTTTCCCCCTATTGGCAGGCCTGAGGTAGAGTGTTCCAGGCACGGGGCTATATAAGAGAAAGGGAATAGGCAGTGGACAGTGTTCTCTGTAAGCTGAGCGTTTGTGCGGCTGCTCAGGAGCAATTCCAATGCCGCCCTGCTGATTAGCAGAAAGCCCACAGCTAGGCTTGTGTATCTCCTAGCGGTTCACATTCCCATATGCCTCACTGCACGTAAAATTTATTCTGCACATGGATGGAAAAGATTAGCGGGCACATAGGTAGTGGATAGTATACAAACATCATGGGAAAGAGCAAAGTTTGAACAGGGTGAGAGTGAAGTAAAGTGAATTGGGTGCAGTTCTCCTACTTGCTCGCACTGGAATGTGACTCAGTTTTACACTGGTTAAAATGGGAGGTCTCAGGCCTGCTGTAGCCATGTGGTGACAAGAAACAAAGAAGGAAAAAGCAAAGTTTGTGAAAGAGGCTCCATTTGTGGGCAGCTGGATTGATAGTAAATCTTTTCTTACCTGGGTCACCTGTCCACACACTCTATTGGCTTCTGCTCAGGTACAGTCTTTGGGAAACAAAGTGCCAGTCTCCATCTGGTTCCTAGTAGAAAAGTCATGATCTCAGTGGGGACTAATCTGCTCCCTGTTGACAAGGTCATCAGGGAAGCCACAGACTGAATTAACATAGGGACTGAACCATTCTTTCACCCTCTGGTTCCCCCAAGATGAGCCTCTAAAATGCACTGATTGGGCACTTCAGGGAAACTCATCCTGCCTCTGCACTACCTGAAGAGCAACTAAGCAGTAGACTTCGGCCTCCAGCACTGTCAATCCAGCACTGAAATGCACTTTTTAAAATGTCAGAAATCATAAAACATGTCTCCTCCTGCTGCCACTTTTTTTGCAGCTGCTGAGGAGGAAATAAAGGCACCTGGGAGAAATCTAGCCCACTAGGTTCACAGAAGACTGCACACAGTGCCTTGCTAGGAAAAAAAGATCGCTACCGTCGGAGGTGAGAGAGGAAAGCTAGCCACATCCTTTGAGAGTGCAGAGAGCTTTTCTGCCTGCCAAGCTTTTGGAAACACACACCGCTTTAAAAGCCAGGAGAAAAATACCACGGAGGGGGCCACATATTCTAACTAGCATCATATTTTGGGAAGCATACATTGTTCTTCTACCCTGAGTGTGCTGCACACCCACCCCGGCGACCCGGAGAACCTTTCTAATCCAATTTGCACTATCATTTAATTAGAAGAATGAGCCCATTGGCTGCCTCCCAGAGCTTGTTAGTAGGTAGTGTCACATGGCTTAAAGCAGCAGATATTTCTGGGTATTATTTAATCTGTATATTGTGGTACAGCTGGGAGCCCCATCAGGCATTAGGCCGTACCAAGAGATGGCAAATGACAGTCTGTTCCCCAAAGTGAAACAGGTTAAAAGTACATGACATGGACAGGTGGAGGAGGCAGGCCAGTGGGTCAATAGGCAGGGTGTGGAAGGAGAAGGGGAAACAGCAAGAAAAAAATATTACCTTTCAATTATAATAAGGAGGTGTTATTCATAGCCAATCAGGAACGGTCTTTCGGAGTGATTTTAAAATGCAAGACTTCCAACCACCACTGGGGAGGTTTGCTCCGATCACTGCCTACCTCCCACAACCTTCTCCTATGCTCCCTCCCAGGTGATCAATCCAGACACTTGGAAACTAACCTATTCACATTAGCCCCTGGGATTCTGCTGGTTTCCCAAGGGTTCACATAATGGAAGAGAGATAAAGCTGGGAAGGTTTTAATCCATCTTTATAATGAGTGACATAATGTGTTCCTCTCTATATAACCTTCTGTTATGGCTTCGGGTATTTTTCATCAGGGCAGTACTGGAATGCAAACAGGGACATGGTGCTACTGCGACTTAACACATGGATTTGATAAGTTCTCTATGTTATGACTATTTGGGACCTGGTCGTGGGAGGCTACCAAGCACCCCTAGGTCATTGAGAGTCGAGGGTGCCTACAAGGTGAAAAAAATAGATCCTCTTTCCGCCTCAAACAACACACTCCTGTCAATGGAAGCTTTGGTTTGCAAGATCAAGTCATCTGATTATTCAGGTCTTTGATTAGAAACCAAACTACTTGCCAGTGGGCCAGAACTGCTGGAATGAAATCTCCAGGACTCTACTAGGGCATGTCTACACTGGGGGTATGTCTAGACTAGGTGGCTCTGTCAACAGAGCCATGTAGATGAGTTTACTAGACGTAGGAAAATGAAGCGGCGATTTGAATAATCACCACTTCATTTACATCAAAATGGCTGCTGCGCTGTGCCAATCAGCTGTTTGGCGGCACAGCAGGGCAATCTGGACATGCCGCGGTCGACACGAGAAGCCTTTGTCAACCGCTCCAGTAAACCTAATTTCATGAGGCATACCGGAGCGGTCAACAAAGGCTTCTAGTGTCGACCGCGGCACATCCAGATTGCCCCACTGTGCCGCCAAACAGCTGATCGGCACAGCGCAGTGGCCATTTTGATGTAAATGAAGCAGCGATTATTTAAATCACTGCTTCATTTTCCTATGTCTAGTAAACTTATCTACATGGCTCCGTTGACGGAGCCATGTAGTCTAGACATACCCTAGGAAATCATGTCAGAATAACTTCTTCCAAAATAATAACTCCCGAAATAACTATTTCAAAATAGTGTGTCTGTACTACAGGGAAGCCTTGAAATCAGTCCAAGGCTGGCTCCCTTCATGTGGATGTGCTACCTCGACTTAGAACCCCAGGAGACACTAGGGAGTAATTTCTTTGAATGACTCTGGTGAGTAGTTATTTTGAAATAGCAGCAATGGAGCATCCATACTGCCACTATTTCAAAATAACTATTTTGAAATAAGCATTATTCCTCATGGAAAGCAGGAGTTATTATTTTGAAATAACCAGTCCATTATTTCAAAATAATGGGCTTGCTAATGTGGATGCTCCACTTGTTATTTTGAAATAATAGTGCAGATCAGGGCCTAATGTCAGTAGAGTGATGGCAGTTTTCACTCTCTGACATGCTCACTCTATGTTTCCAAAACTGACTTGCTATGAAACATAAGAACACCCATACTGAGTCAGACCAAAGGTCCATTTAGCCCAGTATCCTGTCTGCCGACAGTGGCCAATGCCAGATGCCCCAGAGGGAGTGAACAGAACTCATAACCATCAAGTATCCCTCTCCTGTAATCCATTTCCAGCCTCTGACAAACAGGAGCAAGGGATACCATTCTTACCCAGTCCCCATCCTGGCTAATAAGTATTGATGGACCTATCCTCCATGAATTTATCTAGTTCTTTCTTGAACCCTGATAAGGTCCTGGTCTTCACAACATCTTCTGGCAAGGAGTTCCACAGCTTCACTGTGCGCTGTGTGAAGAAAAACTTCTTTTTGTTTGTTTAAACCTGCTACCTATTAATTTCATTTGGTGACTCCTAGTTCTTCTGTTATTGGAAAAAGTAAATAACTTTACCTTATTCACGGTAACCATACCTGTCATGATTTTATAGCCCTCTAGCATATCTCCCCTCCCCTTAATCTCCCCTTTTCTAAGATGAAAAGTCCCAGTCTTTTTAATCTCGGTTCATATGGCACCCAAATTGCTAATCATTTTGTTGCCTTTTTCTGTACCTTTTCCAATACCAACATATCTTTTTTGAGATCAAGCAACTTCATCTATACACAGAATTCAAACAGTTTGATCCATTTTAATTGGAGCAAGTGTGCTTAGGAAAACATGCCTAGATAAGCAAACTCTTCTTGTGCAGGGAGTGGAAAATTGAATCCTAAATTCTGCAAGCTCAGAAAGTTAATCAAATTCAGAAGTATTTAACGTGAATACAGAATGGCAACAGGAAATAATAAAAGTGCTAGAATCAGGACTAGAATGCAAAGCTATGAGAAAAATGTACTACAACATGCTGTTTTATTTTGTGCTGTGTCTCATTCTTCTCTTACTGTTCTTATAAGCTTTCTTTTAATTTAAATTCCTCAAATCTTCAAGCAAAATGATGTTTCATTTTTGTCTTGTGCAAACAAAACTTGCCCGCCCTTGTCATGAGTCACAAATACGACCCCTACCTCCAAAAATAATAAAAATAAAAGCAAGTGCTTTGCATATTTGTTTCTGGATAATTAAGTCTTTTTTTATCTTGGGCTGGTCTCAAACATGCAATAGATCTCCTCTAGCTGGGGCTCTGGTTTTGCATGTTTATGGAATCCTCTGATTGTCTCACATGGGAGATAACAAGAGCAGTCTTCCAAGATGGCTCAAGTTGTCTTTCTTCCCATCACCTTCAAGAGTTTTGTGTTGCCAAGTTGTGGTCCTTTCAGACCAACACTGGATGGTCAGCTAGAGGCAGGACACTGGGTGAGTGTGGATAGCTTAGAAAATGAATAGTTTAGACAAGACTGGCATCCTTGATGCTAGCTGTATTCAGGGCTTTAAAGAAGCTAAACGGCCTTAGATGTGCCTTCACAGCCACTGATTCTATTAATGAGGTAGAGCACTACCAGAAAATTGGAAGGTATTGTTACACTAAGTCACATGGTCAGATTCCAGCATTACCAATATCATGCAGTCAAAACTCATGACTCCTATCTTACTCCTCCTTAAAAATCACAAGATTGGCTACAAAAAAAGAATCACTGTTTTTTGATCATTTATGGTTTGCGTTTCCAAGTTTTTCTTTGCTACTATGAGGGCTAGGAACTTAATTCTTTTATAATGACCACTGACATTTTCACATCATCATCATGTGACTAAGATTAAGCTTTAAGAAAAATGATCAAGTATCATAAAGCTCAAGATAAAATTTCAAGAAGCAGCAATTCCCCTTATACAACAACCCTCTTCCCATTCTCTGATATTAGTTTGCACAGTTGGACAAGAATTTGTACCAATAACCCTAATATATGCTCCATATCCTGGTCTGGGCATTTGGGGGCAGAAAGGGCTAGCCCCCACCTCAATCAATTTTTAAACAGGCATCACTCCATTGACCACAATGGAGCTGCTCTTGATTTGAAGTGAGTGAAGAAATAGGTACTTTCATTTCTCACAATCAAATTCAGCGAGTTGTTTCTGCAACCAAATACACAGCGGGAGCTGCAGCCATCTTTGACATTCTTGGATGTCTACGGGACCGCAAGGTACAAATAATTTTCAGTTAAAAGACGAGACAAAAAATATACTGGAGAAATTAATCAGGAGCTAAATACTCATTATTTACTTGTGATAAAACCCAACTTTCACATTCAGCTAAATCTCAAAATAAGACAAACAAAAAATAAAATGATCCCCATACCTTTAAGGTCTCATTGGAGGGGGGGTGGTTACAGACACATAAATATGTTGTTTAATTCTCGGGATATGTCTACCCTGATAAAACACTGATTAAGTTACTAAGGGTGCATCTACGCTGCACCTATAGCTCGAAATAAGCTATGCAATTTGAGCTACGCAAATTTGAGCAATTTTGAGTCAATTTTGAAATCTTATTTTGTAATTTGGCGCTGTCTACTCAGCACTTATTTTGAAATAAATTGCTATTCTGAAACATCCCTTACTGCTCATGGAATGAGGTTTACAGGGATGTCGGAATAGCAAGCCCATTATATTTTGAAATAATGGGCTTGCTGTTAAGATGTGGGATAGCTATTTCGGGAGACCTCCAGTATCCTGAAATAGCGCTGCAGTGTAGATGTAGCCTAAGTGTGGAAAACTTTGGTTCTGTCCAAAGGAGATGAGCAGGGATCAGTAGAATGCACATTGTTCATAAACCAGTGACTCCAGGAGTTAATTCTTGCAATTTGTGTAGTTCACATCTGTTTCTTGCTTCTTTACTGGTCTTGGAAGCAGTACAACCTACTGCACCTATCTACTAGTCCTAGCTATGCCACTTATTCTTGCGTGGTTTTGGGTAACTCATTTCATTTCTGTCCATCTCAGGCTCTCTATCTGTAAAATGGAGATAACATCTCATGTTCAAAGGCCACCGTGAAGATGAATAGATTGCGCTTTTTACAATTAGATCTGAACAAGGGCCCCTGCTAGACTCCAACACCCAGAGGTGACAGTGTCTGGCAGAAGCCCTTGTTCAGGGAAATTGTAAAAACCACAATCTATTAATTTACAATTCTTCCCAGACTCCCCTCTTGCTCAGGCAATAGAGGGATATAATTTGCTGCAGCCCACTTTAATTTTTTTTCTCCAATTTGCTAAACCAACTCCACTGGACAACAAGTCTCTCCCACTCTCCTATCACCACCACCTGCACCCTGGAGAAGAAATCCAGGGTGTAGCCCCTATGTACCATGAAGGCCCCAGACTTGGTAGTCCTGTAAGAGCTATGCAAAGGGTTGTGGTTGATCTTACTTTCCTCTACAGGTATGTTAGGGCTAGTAATAATCTACCCTTTGCATCCATGTAGTATTGGATCTCTGATAACCCTTGGTTATTGTACAAGGCTAGATCACTTTTGTTTCTGCAGCAGCTAAAACGCTCTTTCCCTGTCTTTGCAGACCATAAGGATAGTACACTATAAAAAGGCACAGTCACAGCAAGGGTCAGTAATACAATTCAGTGAGCTATGCTCCTGGAGAGCTTCCCTTTGAGAAGTACTCTAGATGTTTCAAATGTCTAGAGCTAAGTGCATAAATCAGAAGAAGAAATGGAAAGTTTACTCCTTTCCCACTATTTGCTCTAACAATAAACTTCGAGGTATTTATGGTTTTATTATAAACATCACCTAAAATATGCATGGCTAATACAGTCTGTCAAATTCACCCTACCATGCAGTCCTTAGGCTCTTTGAGTGGCAAATCACGATGAAAGCTTAGCCTTTCATGTTGGTCTAGCAGAGCTTAAGACAGGAGATGACGATTCATCGTCTCTTGCTTCTGAGGTTTCAGAGGGGTAGCCAAGTTAGTCTGTTACTGGAAAAACTTAAAACACAACTAATAGTCTAGCAGCACCTTAAAGACTAACAAAATATATAGAACTTAAAAAACAACAAATAGTCTGGTAGCACTTTAAAGACTAACAAAACATGTAGATGATATCATGAGCTTTTGTGGGTACAACCCACTTCTTCAGATGAATTGAGTTACTAAAAGTCCAGTTCCAAAATAAATAGGTGATGGGGGCAGAGGGAGACAGAAAGGAAAAAAATAGTGCATTAGAGTGTTCATGTTACATTTGCACCTTCTTTATCAGCTTCACGTAACATGAACACTCTAATTTACTATTTTTCCCTTCCTTCTCCCCCCGCCATCCCCTATTTATTTTGGAACTGGACTTTTAATAACTCCATTCATCTGAAGAAGTGGGTTGTTAGTCTTTAAGATGCTGCTAGACTATTCGTTGTTTTTTAAGTGATTCTGAGGTGGTATACCACACACTGGGTGGGTTGTTGGCAGCAAAAATCAAACCAATGGCTCCTCAGCTTCTCATTGGTCTAGCCACCACTAGGTGGTGACAGAGTTCTGCATGGATTTGAAATCATATATATAGTAGCCCAATGTCTGTGATTCTGTAACGCTTTTCTCTCTAGGAGGCGCTGTTGCCTCCCGCCGTGGTGCTCAGCTGACTTCTGTGAGGTGCTGCATGGGGAGCGTGGGGCCCAAATTGCCGCTTGCTCCCATGTGGCGGCCCAGCTGAGTGGCGCAGAAGTCAGCCGAGCACTACAGCGGGAGGCAACAGCACCGCCCAGAGGGAACAGCCAGGGGGCAGGGCCTAGACGAGCTTTCATCTCTGACATCAGGAAAGGGCACCGGGTTCAAAAGGAGGAAAACGGAGCAGACAGAGAGGATGCGGAGGAGACACAGAGGAGAACAGAGGAGGCGGAGGACAGCGAGAGAGAGAGAGAGAGAGAAAGTGAGAGAGACGCAGCAGGAGGAGGAGAAGAGAAACACGGAGTGAGAGGTGGGAGGGGGAGAAGAGAAAGAGAGAGAGAAGAAGAGAGAGGCAGGAGGCAGACGAGAACTGAGAGAGAAAGAGGGCAAGGCAGTAGGAAGAGAAGAGAAGAGAGAGAGAGGCCATTTGCGCTGCTTGCTCCTGCGTGGTGGCCCGGCTGAGTGGCACAGAAGTCAGCCGAGTGCCACGACAGGCGGCAAAGGGGGGCGGGGCGGTGACGTACATGCCCAGGGTGCGGGGCCTGGATGAGCGTACATTCCCGACGGAGACAGAGGAGAGCGGAGAGAGAGTGAGAGGCAGGAGGGGGAGAAGAGAAAGAGAGAGATGGAGACAGAGGCAGAAGGCGGAGGAGAGCTGAGAGAGAGAGAGGGGGAGGCAGTAGGAGGAGGAGAGAGAGAGAGAGAGAAAAAGACATGGAGCGAGAGACTGGAGGCTCAGGAGAGAAGACCGACGTGGAGGAGAGACCTGAAAATCCCGTCTTATGACAGGCTAATTGGCTAGTGAATTACAGAATTAGCGTTTGAGTGAGTGAGGAAGGAAATTTAACACCTCAATGATTAAAACTGGCTTGGGGGTACCTTTTCCATTTCGATTTTCAGAGTGGCTGATTTCCTGCTGAGTAGCTACAGTTCCCATCATGACAGTGATGTCGCTAAGGGCTGTGCTCCTCAGCACCTCTAAAAATGAAGGTCTCTCAAAAACTGGGCACTGACCGAAGATCCAAAAATCTGCAGTCACAGGGTGAGAACTGGTCACATGGCGAACACTCGCAATATTATTGCAAGTCAGATGGTCAAAAAAAATTTCCTACACAGCCCTGTTGCTGTTTCTGTCACTCAGGATAAGAAAGCTTAAAACATGATGCAAGGGCAAACAAAAGGCTCAGAAGGCAAATCAAAAACGCCAATTAAAAAAAAACCTGCATAATTTTCTGAGACCTGGCTCATTATTTGTCAGCACACGGGGCTGGGAATATTGTCTTGTTGCCCTAGGGACGTGGACAAGCAATTAAATTAAAAATGGCCAATGCTGAAGATGTAAAATGGGGAAAGGGAGTCCCTACACAGAAGAGAGATCCGACCTGAGAGCCGTATCTAATCACCGGTGGATCACTAGCCACAAATCAGGCATACACAATTTTAGGGCCAAACCATGTATTTGATGGAAATAAAGTGAACAGATATACAACTATCAGCAAATCACAACAAACCAACCCACCCTAACCCGAAGAAAGGAGATAGAACAGTTCCCTAGGTACACAAGGTATATATACAAAGCCTGAGGCGATCGATGCCTGCGACCTTCAATCCTCGGGCTATTTGGAAAACTCTGGGGAGGACAAGCAGGGAGATCCCACGGTGGCAAGTCCTCTCTGGAGACACGAGCCCCGATATGGATCCTCGATCTGGGAAGGAATCCCCTCTGGAAACATTCTGGTCTGTCCTTCGGCAAGACCGTCTGATCCAGTAGGCAGGTAATCCAATGAGGATGATAGAGGAAGAGAGTCCTGGTTCCAATGGCCGATGCAAAAGGAAACCTTGTGGGTATTCACCACACAAGGGTAGCACAGTCCAAAAGTCCAGGCCTCAGATTACCAAGATGGTATCTGAGCTTCAGGCAAAACAAGGGAGCTTCAGGCAAAACAAGGGAGCAACAAAACTGACGAGATCCAAGGTTGGGAAAATCCAAGGACCCGAGCCCTTGATACCTCAGGGTTTTTATTGGCCCAGAGGCGGGAAAAATATGTTAATGAACCTGGGTGTTGAGTGCAGCTTCCCAAGGGCTGTGTGCAGCTTCCCAGGGGCTGTGTGCAGCATTTTAGTGCTGAGTGCACCTCTTTTGGTGCTGAGTGCACCAGATAGTAATGAGTGAACAGCCTATTTGGGATGGGTGCACAAGGTGGTACCATGTGCAAATTAACAGTTTGAGCGGAAAAACCTCCATGATGGGAAAAAAACCTCTTGAGGCAAACTGTCTCTCTTAAAATGGAACCCACTGAACAAAAACCATAATATAGCTCCCCTTTTCCAGGGTTCCCCTTTTCCAGGGTAACAGTCTAACAATATAGCAGTGGCTGGAAACACCAAAGTTCATCTGCCATTTTGGAAGGTGGACTACCAGACAGCAGAGAGCAGAAGCTTCAGTGCCCATCAAACTCAGAGCTTGATAAGTTAGAGTTTTATAAAGTTTAAACAAAATGAATGTACATCCACATCCAGGAGGCATAGCTGGGAGGTTGACAAATGCCCTTGATGTCGATCGCGGAGCGTCCAGACTACCGCGCTGAGCCGACAAACAGCTGATCAGCTCAGCATGACAGCCATTTAAATTTAAATAAAGCGGCGATTATTTAAATCGCCACTTCATTTTCCTATACCGGGTAGTCTAATCTACATGCCTCCGTCGCCAGAGGCATGTAGTCTAGACGTACCCTTAGTCCCAACAAGCACTTTTAACATGGCTACCATAGTTTTAGTCTTGCCTATATTTACTGCTTTGAACAGGGTATAACGCAGTGGTTTCGGCCTCCCTCACACATTGGACTTTTGTTTGGAAACACAGGGTCTGATATTGTGGGGTGTTGACAACTAGAGCCTGGCACAGATACAGAATTTGCATCTGCAAAAATGAACTACAGATATCCTTATCCACAGCCATGGATGCAGATGCCTGTGGATAGAAAGTGTATATCTGCACATTTGCAGTATTCCAGGTACAAAATTTGTATCTGCAGCCACATTCATATCCGCCAAAAATGAGCCACTGATATCCGCATCCACATCCATGGGGGCAGATACCCACAGATATAACACGGATACCCACAGATTTTCAGAGCTCTGATGACAGCTTAATGCAAAAGGCTAAGTATTTATTGTGTTCCGACAGCTAATGGGTTCCCCTCTCAACAGGAGGCATTCTGCACCTTGCCTGGAGCCCTTAATAAGGGCCACGTAGGTATTTGTGGGTTGACCTGCCTCCTAAATGGAATCAGTCTTAGAGGCAAGTTGGTCCCCCTTTGCTATCTGGAACAGTCTTTGGGTAAGGCAAGTTCCTGTGCTTCTTCCTTAAAAATGTTGATAATGTTCAGAAAAGTGTGGGGCTACTTTTCAGGGTACAGTACATAGGGCTGGCTGGTAAATGAGAATTTCATTGTGTGAAAAGTGCCAAGTTTCAAAGTTTGTTTTCATTTCAGATGAGAATGAAAATGAAACCAATTGAAAAACTTTTATGGGGAAAAAAAGCAGGAGAAAAAGAACCCCCAGAATAATCCAAAGACTGTGGTTGGGGGAGAGGCAGGGGTGAGTTAGAGAGAGCAAGTCTACTTTTATGCTGTACACATAATAAAGATTTTTCTTTTTAAAAAAGTCTTGTTTTCAATTGTAACAGTCCAGGGTTTGGTTTTTGTTTTTTCCCCAGCAGCTGCTTTTATTATAGTTTAGGGTCCATGACCTGGAACTTTACAATCAAAGCAGGCATTTGTGAAGTTTAGACATCAGAAACAACATAATTAAAACAGTCATTTAGACATGAATCTTTTCACAAAATATTGAATTCAAAGAATTCAAATTCATTTAGGGGGTTCGTTTAACTCAGCTTTCAAATTTATGTTCTCCTTTAAT
Source organism: Pelodiscus sinensis (assembly GCF_049634645.1). Classification (NCBI taxonomy): domain Eukaryota; kingdom Metazoa; phylum Chordata; order Testudines; family Trionychidae; genus Pelodiscus; species Pelodiscus sinensis. Next base: position 35,863,361 of record NC_134723.1, on the reverse strand, counting down.
AAAGAAAACAATTTACTAACTAGAATTCAAGAATTAAAAGAAACTACTAAAATGTGTGTGCTTTTATGGTCTTTAAAAATTCTAAGATCCCAACTAGACTCTATTATAAATTTATATTTTGTAAAAGAGCTGGGACCATGCTATTGTTTCGAATTTGTGACCACTTTGGAACTGAAAATATATATGACTACTTACTTAACTGTCCAGAAAACCTCTAAGCACTTGCAAATAGCTACACTTGCATTTGAGGGCACCAAGTGTTTTGTACGCTGAATATATATTCCTTCACCATAGTCATTGCTGAAGTTAGCTATTTTAAAAATTAATTAGGTAATTATACTCGCATGGGGAAACCACTCATAATTTTGCTGCTTAATCAAATCCCAGATACCAAATTATGAACCTGATCCTGCCTTCCTTAATCAAGTCACTTTTCTATTGATGTCAGTAGGAGTTTTCCCTAACTAAAGATCAGGACATACCTGTGTACTCATTTGCGTTTAAACAATGTGTTTGAATTTAGTCTTAGGAATAAGAAAATGTTAGTGAATCCCACATCATAGTCTACAACTTTCTCAAGAGACACTATGGTATATTTATACTTTTCCTAAGTCCTTCATTACATTAATGCTCAGCCAAAACCTGGGGATTTAGCAGACAAGTCTTTCTTGCAAGGCCCAGTGACAATTGGCCTAGTTTTTTTTTAAATCAATTTACATATTGTTACAAAGTGAAAAGATGTTGTAAAAATATTAGCTATGATTAATGCTGAGCAGTTCTCCCTGGTTATACATTCTTCTGTTTGCATAGGTTGTTTCTGTGCAATTCCTGGAAGGGGCTAGCTGAATTAATTCCCTTACAATGCTTATGAAAAAGATCCTCTTAAGTGTATAGGGTTGCCAGGTGTCCAGTTTTGAACCAGACAGTCCAGTATTTGAGCTTACTGTTGGGAAACAAATTGAGAAAATATCAATGAGAAAATACAAATGTCCGGTATTTTCTAAATAAGACGTAATGTAGATTGTGATGTAATGTCAAGTGTGTCCGGTATTTTTGTTGAAACCATCTGGCAACACTATAAATGCATGATTCTGTGCTGGCTTCTAGGTTGGGGTTGACTGTGATTGCAGACTACAGACAGATACAAGAAAGCATTGGAGGCCTTTGCTATACTTTGCTGGGCTCTTCAACACCCAAACAGCCTCTTGTCTCAATGCACACTTTAGCCAGGAACAGGTTGATCTCCTGGTGTCATGCAAGAGACCGGTCTTAATGCAATCTGCTCATATCATTTTTCCTTAGGATATCAGGTCTGATGCCTTTAGAGCTGCTGCACTGGCATACTCTGCTGATCTTGCCACTTTAGATGTTGGTGTGATGTGTCAAGGGGCAGACACTGAAGTGTCACGACCTAGTAAGAGGTAAACCAATTTCAGTCAATAATAGATGGATCTGGTGGTGCAGAAGATTACTAAATGCCTGTAGTTGCCTTTTTGGCATTAGATTCTTAAAGGGGAATCCTCTCCTTGCCAAAAGAAATGTAGGAGTGGATCCACACCTTTCATTCCTTTTGCTAGACTGAGTGGAGAATCCAACATAGTTTCCATGTACGTACACAGCCCTTTTTCATTTAAAGGAGAGTGGAACTTTCCATGCAATTGCTAAAAGGAGCATATTGGAGGAACCCCTTACCCCCCTTCCAAAAAAGGACAAGTTTTGCAATCTGAAGACGGAAGGAAATCATGCTTCTGCTTAATGTATTGAAGCAATTGACCATGAAAAGGTCACCCTTGGGAAATCATTATCTCTGGACTTTGCTCCTGACAAGGTCAGTGTCTACAAGAATTATTCACCGACTGTCACCTAGCATGGGTGGTGGGTCTAGCAGAACATGTGTCCCATGCTATTGAATAAGCCCCGCTGGCTCCAACATTGCCAAGATGTTAATGGCACTTCAGCACAACAGTTGAAGCAGATAACCAGGAGTGAAGGGGTTAAGTGCCTGTCACAATAGAAGCCTCTGGAGGCATTTGACCTTTTCACATTTTTTATTCAGGAGTCGGCATTTTGTGCTTGTTTGCGGTGGTTCATCTACATCTGTCCTCATTCTTCCTCCTACCCCAGAATTGTCTGCTCCCTCCCACACAATGTCCAAATGCCCCATTAAGTACTGAGTAACCTGTGCTGATGAATATGAATTTAGGGCAAAGCGACATCAGAAACACAAATAGTGTGCAAGGACCAAATGATTTCCATGAGCATTTGATGTATTAAGGCATATGTTTCCGCTGACTAGCTCCTTGTGCTTAAACACATCTTTGAACAATAGCACATCACAACCTAACCCAGGGAAAGAAACAGAAAAACAGAAGTTCTGTGTTGCCATTCATATGAGCAAGAATCTCACAGCAATATTAAACATCTGAGTTATTTTCATGGACATTTTGAATTACCATTTTAAAATATGTAAAGGCATATAGCAACCATATGAGTAAGTGGTCATGTAAACAGGGCCAGCATGATTATTTTCAGGGCCTAGTTTGAATATGTATCAGATAGATAGATAGATAAAATGGTGCAAAAATGAGAAGAAAACAAATCCAAATTCAGTATTAAACTTTAACTAAAACCACATCCCACCATATTAATGGCATTACTACACTCAAAATTGTCAAAGCAGCTGTTAGCCCACTGTGCACGACGCATGAGTATATCTCTATATTTTACACCGCAGTATGCGCATTACAGACTTCATTATGGTGTTGTTTTTTTAATGGATGTACGTATTTTGACCTTATCTGTATATATCATAAGAAACATTTTACTTCTACAAAACAAATGTACGTACACGGGTATTTGTAATATAATTTGAACTTTTAATCATTATTGTATTAAATATGTAATTACATTAATTTTCTAAATCTCCAGAACATGAGAATAGAGCCTGGAGCTGGGTCAATATTATATCATGGGGCCATGTGCAGGGGAACCGACCACACGTGTATCATGTGGCCCTGCATGCCAATCACAGCCTTTGTTCTTTCATCCAGCAATTCGAATAGGTTTTTCTTGCCCCAAGAGAGAGATTTTATAAACCAGATGACAGTCCCTCAGGCAGAATAAATCCACAATTGGCTATTCACGCTATCTACCTGGAATCAGACATTCTAAAGGTATCGGCTGGGACCAGGGTTCTTAACACTGCTTGCAATGGAGGGTTTTGCATTGCCTTAAATAGAAGCTAATCCCAATCTCCAAGCATGTGCCTGTGTAACCCACACAATTCCTGGTGTGGTGTACTTTCCCATAGAGTGACACTGAGACCTTTATGGAATGAGTCAGCTCTACATCCTTAGTTGAGAGGCAGCTGGTTTTTAGCTCATGCACTAAGCTCCAGAGGTGATGGGTTTGATTCTGCCTGTTGTCACTACAGGGACCATTTATCTAGCCATTGGTCTGAGTTCAAATAAAGAACAGGTGCTCTTTTCTCCCTTTGCCTAGTAGTTTCCACCAAGGGCTTCTAGTGATGAAGGGGGGCCTGTTTAAATACATAAGCAGAACCATACAGGGTCAAACCAAAAGTCCATCTAGCCCAGTATCCTGACTTCTGACAGTAGCCAGTGCCAGGTACCCACAAGGAATGAACAGAAAAGGCAACCACCAAGTGTGACAGAAATGGATCTCATTCTCAGTTCATGGGAAACAGAGGCTAGGGCCCTATGCTCCTAATGACCAGGGCTTGACAAATCCACTTATCTACTCGCCCATGGTGAGTAGATTTCAGCCAGTTGCCCCGTTCACCAGTAGTTTGCGCATTCGCAGTGCGGAGCTGGAAAGTGGTTTTTGCCGCGATTGTCGAGCTGTTCTAATGACTATTGATGGACCTAGCCTCCAAGAATTTATGTTAGGCTTCACAACATCCTCTGGCAAAGAGTTCCACAGGTAGATTGAGCATCATGTCGAAAAATACTTCCTTTTGTTGTTTTAAACTTGCTGCCTATTAATTTGATTTGTTGACTCCTAGTTCACGTTATGAGAAGGAGTTAATTGCATTTCCTTATCTACTTTCTCTACACCACTCATAATTTTATACACCTCTGTCATATCCTCCCTTAGTTAGCTCTTTTCCAAGATGAAAAATCCCAGTCTTATTAACCTCTCCTCATACAGAAGTCGTTCCATAACACTAATCATTTTTGTTGGCCTTTTCTGAACCTTTTCCAATTCCAATATCTCTTTTTTGAAATGGGGTGATCACATCTGCATGCACTATTCAAGATGTGGGTGGATCTCAGATTTATACAAAGGCAATATGATATTTTCTGTTTTATTATGTATCCCTTTCTTAATGATTTCCAACATTCTGTTTGCCTTTTTGACGGCTGCTGCATATTGAGTGGATGTTTTCAGAGAACTATCTACAATGAGTCCAAGAACTCTTTCTTGAGTGGTAACAGCTAATTTAGATGCCATCATTTTGTGTGTGTGATTGGGATTATGCTTTCTAATATGCATTACTTTGCATTTATCAGCATTAAAATTCATCTGCAATTTTGTTGCCAAGTCTTCCAGTTTCGAGATGTCTTTTTGTAGCTCTTTGCAGTCTGCTTTGGACTTAACTACTTTGAGCAGTTTTGTATCTGCAAATTTTGCCACTTCACTATTTATCCCTTTTTCCAGATCATTTATGAATATATTGAATGGGCTTAGTCTCAGGACAGACAGTCTGGGACACCAGTAGTTACCTCTCTCCATTCTGAAAACTGACCATTTATTCCTGCCCTTTGTTTCCTAACTTTTAACCAGTTACCAATCCATGAGAGGACCTTCCTGCTTATCCCATGATAGCCTTTGGTGAGGGAGCTTATCAAAGTCTTTCTGAAAATCTAAGTACACTAGATCCCCCTTGTCCACATGCTTGTTTATCCCCTCAAAAATTCTAGTAGATTTATGCAGCATGATTTCCCTTCTGAAACCATGTCGACTCTTTCCCAGCAAATTATATTCATATCTCTGACAATAAGGGAGAGATGACCAAGAGAATCAGAGCAAGAAGATAGGAAAATAGAAAGCTAAGGGGCCTGATTTTGCTCTCACTTACCCTGGAGTAAATCAGGAGCAACATCTTTGCAGTTGGAGTGAAACTGGAGAGAGAGGTGAATCAAGCCTTTAACCCTGGATTAGTGAGCAGAAGAAAGTTATGTAAACCAAGAGGGAAATTTTGAAGTGGATTTGGTGATAAATCAAAGTCCGGAGAACATGGTAGAGGACAGATAATTGGAAGCAAATCCATATCCTGCTAAGGCAAATCCACTGGCTCTAGTCTCTCTCTCTTTCTGTCTCTGTCACACACACGCACTCACAAAAGGATATTTTGGGGGGAGGAAAGAATAACCTGCTATGAAAACAACCATATATTTCAAAATGGATTTTAAAATATTTTTTCTTTACACCTTTCCATTGTTTTCACCTCAACACACATAGCTAGGTTGTGAATCTATCTGTATCAGTGGGTAGTGGAGCAGCATGACTCAGGCATCAGAGGTCTTCTGCATAACGCAGGGAGATATCTCTTGGAGGCATATAAACATGTTTCATTGGTGACATCCCAGGGCCTGGCAAATAGAACTCCCATCTAATTTCCACTCTAGTTTCCTATATACTGGGTTCCCTCTGCCTCATCAAAAATGCTGTTCCTAATGAAAAAGCAGTGTCCGAAATATTTAAGTACAAGTGTTGGTCTTGAACAAACACGCTCCATGTTTTTGGAAGGATTTGAACTGGAAATCAATCTGCCTGCATCCTCTAATGATTTACTTTCTAAAAATCCATTGTCCCTAAATTGATGCTGCCTTTCCATATCTCAACCTGTTGTTCAAAGAGAGAGTAATCTAAATGTTATTGATCTGTTGTAGTGCTATAAACCTAATACATCCTACCACGCGCCCTCATGTTAAAAATATCACACTGCACAGGTATAAGTGGCAGGTTTGCTAATACAATAATGTGATGGTTGCCTACATATCCAGCAGATCTCTAGTCATATAACATGGAGAAGTGTTCTATAAGCCAGTATCAAAATAGAACAAATAGACTTATTACACTGAAAGGTGTGTTTCTCTTTCACTGAAATTCAGTTTGCAAACTAATTTTGATCAGTAAAATAGAATTATGACATGACATCTCACAAATACAAATTAGAATTTCATCATAGGAGCTTGTGACAGGGTGCATCAGTCCCGTGCTGTGAAGGCTGAGCCTAATCAGACCCAACAGGCTGAAGAAGCCCTGCCCCCATGACTCTGCTGCGCATGCTCAGACCGCAACCCAGGTATAAAAGCCTGGAGGGAGGCTCAGTCTGGGCTGACCACCGGAGAGGAAGGACCTCAGAGGGGAGATCCGGACCCGCACCAGCCAGCTGATCAGAGGGAAGACGGCAGAGACCCGAGGGCCCATTGGGACATCTCCCCAGCTGTTGACAAGGGAGAAGCCGCTCCCAGGGAATCAGTGGACCCGGAGAGCACCTGGGACTCCATCCCACTGGACCAGGTAGGAAGTGGCCCAGAGAGGGGACAGAAGCTGCCTCTCCCACCCCGGAATCCTCGGCGCGTTTCGGATGGATTCCCCATCGAGGGAGTGGAGAGTCCTCCTGCCACTCACAGGACCCTGGGCCAGGACCCAGTGGAGTAGGGTGGCCTGGGTCCCCCTACCGGGGGTGTAGCCCCTTCCCGTGACTTTGTGTATTGATGCTGGCCAGTGGGCCAGCGAGCCTGGCCTTAAAGGGACAGCTACTGACTTTGGGTATTGACTCCAGCCGGTGGGCCAGCGAGCCCTGCTTTAAAGGGCCAGCGAGCCTGTCTATTTGACCAGTTCCAGTTGTGCAGCCTGTCAGGCCCTAGGGTTGGGGCCAGGCTACGGCCCGGGGAAGAGCACGCGGGGAGGACAGTAGACCCGAGAGGGAAGTAGGAGCCACCCCACAACAGAGCTCTACTCCTGTGCATCTGTGAATGAGAGAGATTTTCAGAATTACTCCTTGTGGGCCTACTCTGCTTCCATGGGAAATCCATGGGAGTTTTGCTACAGGATGCATTATTTTGCAGATCCAACCCATAATGTATATGTAGGGGTGGGTTACAGGGCCTGACTGTATATCTGTATAGGAGGAATCCCTACAGATAATAGTTGTTCTTTGTTTGAACACACATTTTTGGCATCCTAAATATACATTTGCCATCAAATAAGTCTTGCTACCACATCCCAGCTTTGTTCATCTTTGAACATTTTTGGTCTATGGGATTCTTCATCATGTCTATCCAATTCACCTTCAGTCTTCTCAGCACTAAAGTTGATTCCTTGCTCTTATATATTGCAGGTGGAATCTCTAGTTCAGCACTCTCTGGTCTGGCAATATCCATGGTCCGGCATGATTTTAGTTAGGCAGATGTCCACTTATCATGGGGGTGGCCAAGTTTCCCGTGATCCCATAAATTTTGTTTACAGTCACCAGTCCTGGCTCTCAGTGCTCTATGATATCTTTTAGTTCTAATTTAGCTCTAAATGCCTTTGAAGAGCCCAGTAAACAGTGGAAGTGTTGGTAATGCTGCTAGACAATACTGACTTCCCATGGTCTGGCAAATTCTCTGCTTTGGCATCGGTTAGGTCTTGAGGGTGCCAGATTAGAGAGGTTCAACCTATAGTAATAAATAAGCTGCGGCCAGATCCTTTCCAGGAGCAATGGCAAACAAGCCATGTGAGTCTGAAGGAAGATCTGCTAACAGTCCTATCTGCAACACTACCTGTTTTCTTGGCACAACCAACCCCTGACCTTGCTTTAAGTTAAAATAAGAGGAAGCTGCCTACTTGGTGGCCCTTGCTCTTACCACACCTCAAATATACTCACCTAGGAAACTACCTCTGGAATAAACTCCATTGCCTACTCTGCCCATGCATCTATACAAGTGACATCATCACAGGACCTAACCACATAAGCCACCACATCAGAGGCTTATACAAGTACACATCCTCTAATGTGATCTATGCCATCAAGTACCAGCAGTGCCCCTCTGCCATGTATATTGGCCAAACTGGACAGTCTCTATGACAAAGGATTAATGGACACAAATCAGAGATTCGAAATGGTAACAGGGCAGGCCAGTGGGTATGTGGGGGAACAGGGGAGGAGACTAGGGATGTGGGGGTGGAGGAGTCAGGGTGGAAGGTTGAGGAGGGGCTCAGGTCAGGGGGCTGTGAGCATGAGGGTTAAGGGGGGAGGAGGAACTTGGGGATCTCATCCAGCGACTACTTCTCTCCCCTTTCACCGCCCAGCCAATGGGGCCTTTTCTTCTCCCCCTTCCCCCCGCCCCAGCCCTCCCAGCTGGCAGGGGATTTCTATCTCCTTGCCAGCATCACCTCCTAGCTGGCAGGAGCCTTCTCTCTTCCCCCAGCCCCTCTTGGATGGCAGAGGCCTCCTCACCCCATAACCCTCTAGTGGTACAGCAGCCTCTAGTGGTCACTCTGCAATATCGCATCCCTCTTCTCAATGTCCCCTCCCTGAAAAACAGTCCCATTCCTGGCACTTCCCATTTTCCCAGCATAGCCAAACCCTGACCCTGCTCTAAGTCAGGACAAGAGGAAGCTGCATACCAAATGTGGTGGTCCTACTTTTTACCATTTAGGAGGAGTTCTTGAACAAACACACTCATGGACAGACAGACAGATGTACATTTCTAAAATATACAGATAGACAATCAGGCAATTGCTGATGAGCTTTCACTCTATTAATTCTGCAGACATACAGCGCTAGCTTCCTCACCTTTTCAGAGGGTGAGGTTATGTAATATGAACACTCTTTAGATTAATCCAAGTAGTTTTACTTCTATAGGAGCCTTAAATGAACAGACGTGAAGAGCTGCAAGTTCTTTTGACTATATATACACATGGCACCATATGCTTTAGAAATGTGAACTCCGTTCTTCATGCACATTAGCACATTTGCCCTAAAGCACATTGCAGGTATACTAACAAATTATTCAAATGTAATTTGATGCACAGTATCCAATTTTATATGATTTGACTATGTGCATTTACCTATCTGGCCACTAAATCCCTTTTCCAGAAACTGCAGTGGAAGATATGGGAGAATTAAAGCAAGTCCCCTGTTTAAAACTGGCACACAAAACTGTAATATGAAGTCATAACTTATCAGTTGGACACACCTGTCTGAAGCTAAGAAGCTCTTATTCAAATCTTAATAATGGCTCTCTACTGCCTTGCTGAATCAGCGCTTCCAGAACTATTGTGAGCAAGGACAGAAAAAGAAAGGATGGGAAAAAGATGAGGAGGCATGGAACTGAAGAGAAATGAGAAAAGGGAAATGAAAGAATGGAGATGGAAGAGGCAAAGAGGTGGATTCACGGTAGAACACATGATTGTATGCAACAAAGATTCACCTATGAAGGGACAGTGCAGTGCCCCAGAAGTCTTCACTTTCACTTTTGTGCATAGATCATTAAAAAAATAAAAAACAACAACAACAAACAAAAACAAAGAACCCAAAAAACCAAAACCACTACCACTAAGGTAAGTGCTGGCTCTTTGCAAGAATCCTTCATGAAGGCAACAAAGTTATTAAGTAAAACCAAAATTCAGCATATAACCTCACTACTCTGCAAGCCCACATCTATATTAAGGCGAAGGTCAGCTTAAGATATGCAACTCCAGCTATGTTAATTATGTAGCTGGAGTTGACATATCTTAATCCGCGTTTTCACACTGGCCATACAGAAGACGGTCAACACTGGGGAGGTGAAGAGAGGCAAGGGAAGCATGCGTGCAATGCAGCTTCAAGAGCACCAGGGACAGAGGAGGTCACAAGGCTCCAGCCTCCCCGTCCTGGACCATGGGAGAGGGCAGCAACACTCTGCCCCCAGAATGCCTATAATAGGCGTTCTGGGGACACAGTAAGGGCAGGGCCAGGCTGGCAGTTTGGGAAGGCAAAGTCTTCCCCCACCTAAGCTACCGGATGCCACATCGATCTTCTATTTAGTGTAGACATGGCCCAAGTGCTTTTCTTGGGTTGCTCCTCTTTATGCCAATTGATAGGTTCTTCTGTTTAACAGGGCAGACACACCAGCAAAATGGAGGAGCAAGCATGGAATTGAACTTAAAATTCTAACAACAACAAACAGAAAGATCACAGTGCTTCCCTACAATGTGTGGGCTCAGATACTTGGCTGGTATAAAAGTGCCATCACAACACTGAACTGCTGACAATCTGGTTAACTGCCTCCTGCATGGAAGCTGGCATTATGTGATCGCTGCTCCAGAAAGGTTCTTTTCCCCCCACCCGAAACTCAGCTCATTTGCATGCCTTGAGCACCTGTTAGGTTTGATTTTAAACTCTTTGGCCTGACATTTGCTATTGTTTGTACACAACCAATCACACATAAAATAACAGACTGGAATAACAAAATAGCTTTAACCAACAATTGCAGACCGCAAGAGTTACATTTGCCCACAATATTTCTGCATGTAAGAAGGTATAGTTTGCAGAGATTTCAAGTGGTGCTAATGCTGGCAATGTGAGGGAACCCTATCATCAGTAACATTGGGGCTGTGTCTGCATTGGCACCCCTTTCTGGAAAAGGGATGCTAATGTAGACTTTGGAATAGGCAAATCCGCAGGGGATTTAAATATCCCCCGCGACATTTGCATTAACATGGCTGCCGCTTTTTTCCGGCTTGGGGAAAAGCCGGAGAAAAGCGCCAGTCTAGACGTTATTCTCCGGAAAATAAAGCCTTTTCCGGAGGATTTCTTATTCCTTTCAAGTAGGAATAAGAAATCCTCCGGAAAAGGCTTTATTTTTCCAGAGAATAACATCTAGACTGGCGCTTTTCTCCGGCTTTTCCCCAAGCCGGAAAAAAGCGGCAGCCATGTTAATGCAAATGCCGCGGGGGATATTTTAATCCCCCGCGGATTTGCCTATTCCAACGTGCTACCTTAGCATCCCTTTTCCGGAAGGGATGCTAGTGTAGACATAGCCTGGGTGTTCAAGATGATCTTCATCTCCATCCACCCCACCTCCAAGCCTACAGTATTCACTGCATAGAACTCCACTTCTGCTCCATTAAACTATTGTGACCAAGTCATTGTGGTTGATTTTATTGGTGGCCAAGGGCACCATTTTTGGGGGGAGGGATCTAGGAGAAAATACTCTCCTCCCTCCCCCCAAAGTTTGAATCCCAGATTTCATACCTGAGATCTGCTTAAAACCCATGTTCTGACTCCAGAGGCAGTTCTTAAATGCAACAGACTGTGAGTTGCTTGCAGCTTTGCCTTTGGGGCAGGGAGTTAGTTATAAAAAGAGGAAGGCTAGGCATTCAAGTAATTGAAGGATCGTTAGATCATCATGAAAATATTGCCCGGTACTCCACTTAAAAGATGAGGGGGAGGGAGGGAAAGAGTAGGAATGAGTGTGGTTCTGCTGGGATTTGCAATTGTGTATGTTAAATATTCTGGAAGTGTTCTTCAAAAAGGAGTGGACAGCAACTAATCCAAAATAGACAGCAAAGAATTATAAGGGGTTTTCACAAAACTGGGTGATTGGGCAACACAAAGGCAAATGGAATTCACTGTTGATAAGTGCTAAATAATGCACATGGAAAAATATAATCCCAACTATAGACATAAAAATGATAGGGTCTAAAATAGCTTTTACCACACAAGAAAGAGATTTTGGAATTATTGTGGACATTTCCCTGAAAACATCTGTTCAATATGCAGTGGCAATCTACAAACTGAAAAGCTAACAGAATACAGCTGGTCCCCGAGTTGCGAACAGTCGATTTACGACTGTTCGCATTTACGACCAAAACTCCCATTGAGCAGTCGTAAAGGCGGTCCCTGAGTTACGAACACGACCCGTGATTACAAACAGCGCGGTCTCAATGTAACTCAATGGGGTCCGAGTTACGAACATTTCTAGTTACAGCTAAGTGTTTGGTCCGTAACTCATTCATAACTCGAGGAGAGGCTGTATTGGGAATCATTAGGAAAAGAATAGATAATAAGACAAAATACTATATTGCCTCAATATAAAGTCATTGTATGCTCATATCTTGAATATTGTATGCAGATCTGGTCACCTCAACAACAACAACAAAAGATATACTGTATTTAGAAAAGGTACAGAAAGGGCACCAGAAATTATTAGGGATAAGGAACAACTTCCATATGAGGAGAGATTAACAAGTTTGAGACTTTTCAGCTTGGAAAATAAATGACTAAATTGGAGGGGGCAGGATATGTTAGAGGTCTAGAAAATCATGAATGATGTGGAAAAATAGAATAAGGAAATGTTATTTATTCCTTCACTAACATAACACAAGAAGCTGAACCAATTAAATGTATAGGCAGCAGATTTAAAACAAACAAAATACATTATTTTTTTCACAAGCAACTTGTGGAACTCTTTGCCAGGAGATGGTGGAAAGGCACAAACTATAAGAGGGTTCCAATAAGAATAAAATAAGTTCAAGGAGTATAGGTCCATCAATGGCTGTTAGTCAGACTGGGTAGGGATGGTGTCCCTAGCTTCTGTTTGCTAGAAGCTGGGAATAGGCAACAAGGGATGGATCATGACGATTGCCTCTTCTGTTTATTCCTCCTGAAGCATCTGGCATTGGCCACTATTGGGAGACAGGCTACAGGGCTAGAAGGACCATTGGCCTGACCCAGTATGGCCATTTTGATGTTCTTATATAGAGCTGAAATGTATCTGCACCCTTGCTGTTACCCACTAGACCCCACTCTCCTTTCAGAGCTGAGATAGAGGGTCTGTCTCTCTCCACAGAGTTAGTAACAAAGTATGAATATATATTACAATTTTAAGGCTAACCAGTGTCCCTTAAGTGACTTGCCACATGATGTCAGAATATGTTCTTTTTAGAGCTGAGTGGATCTAATATTTAATTGTCTTTCTTTTGTATAGGCGCTAGATACAGTGCTCCTGTCAGATAACTGCTAAGTTGTCTGCCAAAAATGTAGAATTTTCCAGTGCCTAATAGCCCCTGGATAGAGATGAGGAGGAGGTTGGTTTCCTCCCCTCCGCATTTGGTGCTTGGCTTATATCTGTCTTCAGTCCATCCCCCCATGCTCTTACTCTCCCCTCACCCTACCCATCACATCATGCACAGGCTGCCCTCCCCACACCAAAATCTGAACTAGCGCCCCTGTTGGTGGCCATTTAATATGGTCTCTTTACTAGGGTTGGCTCTGGCAACAAGATGAATGCCATGTGCTTTGCACCTCCAAGCCAACCCCTGGTATCTTCACTTCATTCTTTTTTTAAATTGCTCAGTGGCATTCAAGAAGAATGAGCACCAGCACCAGTGTAGTCTCAAGTATTGTCCCGAGAGAACAGATATCGCTTTTCTGAAGCCTCAGTACCTCACTTGTGCAATGCAACTCAGCTCAACAGGGACATCGATCTTGGTACATATGTGGCTGCACTGACATCATGTGATGTTAGCATAGGCATGACTGTCAGGACCAACCCTCTGAGCATGCTCACTATAACCTAGGTATTTTCAGAAGCCAGAAGAGACTCAATCTTAGCAGGATGTTTGTGCAATTTATAAGTGTGTGTGTTCTCTCCTGACCCACTAGCTTCCTGAACATTACAAACGTCCCCAGAAAGGAGGGAAAAGAAAAGAACAAGAGACCCTAGGAAGCTCCACATGGTAACTCAGGAACCAGGAAGGGGCCCATTTCAGTTTGATTTCTTGCAGTGCTCTAGCTCAGAGATGAAATCAGAGATGAAATCTGAGCAATTTCTTGCTTTGCTCCTTTCTGGACAAGCTATTAACACTATAAAGAAGACTGAACAGTGGGGCTCCCACTGCCTCATTGTCAAGGCTCATTTCAAAGGCAGAGGCTGAAATTCCCTGATGCTGCTTTTGTTACTCCTGAACTCAGGTCTGCAAAAGGGCAGGCGACATGTTACCTTTCTCTCAAGCCACTGGGGCACGTTAATTAAAAGTGAGCTTCTGGGAGATGTGGACAGTTACTGAGTTTCTGTGTGATACACCCTTTACATTCAGGCTGCTTTATGTCTTGGGGTAAAAGTGGGTAGGATGAATGTTCTGAAGGGTGATCAGAAAGATACACCCACAACTCCTGCTATTGCTACTGGCAGTCACATGTATAAGCCCCTGTACAGAAAACTGGAAATGTACCACTCCGTTACAAAATCTTTCCTTAACCTGTGGGCATTATAGAGAGAAATGACAGGTTCTGCTCTAGGAACCCTTCTCCTCTCCCCAGCCAGCTTTCTGGAAAAAGCTACGGTCATGGAGAGAACTAAGGGAGAATGTAATGCCTTTCAATGTTCTTTTCCTGATAGGAGTTACCCTTCCTTAAGAGCCATGGAAAACATGTTGCAGACCGTTTAAATGACTCAAAGGATATTTGAATCAACGAATCAGAAAAAAGGGGGAAGTGTATTAATTAAACAGCTTTACTCATGCAGAAAAGCTGCCAGCATGAACATTTTAAATTACCTGGGCACACCTAGCGGATTTGCATTTCCTTGGCATAAATTTACTCTGCCCTACAAAGCAACATACATTTCATAATTCCATCTGAGCGAATAACAAAAGAGAATTGACAGCTAAGCACCACCTTCCACACTTGGGGGCTATAGCCTTTTCCGAGGGATTTTTTTTTTTTTTTTTGGTAGCTTATGCAGAAACTGGCTCTTGACTAGATGCAGCGACAGGAAGTTTAGAGTCTTCTATAAAACTAAAGGCTAAAGAAAAAAAGAGCTTCTAAAAACAAAGGAGGTGGAGCCTTGACCAGCAGGAGGGTAACTGCTTTGCATTGTTGTATATTAACATAAAATAAGGCAGTAGAAATGGATGTCCATCAACAGAATTAGAAAGAACTAAGTGAGTTTTTAAGAACAAAAGGTTTACTTATTTAAATTACAGGAGATGAAAAACAGCTGGGAGAGCAATTTATAGCACAAAGTACAAAGCTACGAGACTGTTAAATGTAATTATATTTCAAAGTACTTTTTCCTTCATTTAAAACTAAACATGTACAATCATTTTAACTAAAATAAAGCTAAGGACAACATATTCCTTAGATGTTCCATCCCTTGTTTTAATTGCTTTCAAATTCAGCTCATCCGTTTGTATTAACAAAATATTTTGATTCTCCCCATCCTCCATATAGGTTGCCCTTTCAAATATGAGACTAAAGCTATAAAAAAAAAAAGACACTATGTGAAGATCTGAATTTTTTAAAAGTACCTTTTTACGATTGACTTCACGGCTTTTAAATCACTCTTTCATATATAGTTTTATCATTCTTCTGCACAAAGGAGGAGTGGAAAAGTAGCTGTCTGTAATTAAAGTTACTTTTGACTCTTACCTTTGGTCACAGCACGGATGGATCCCAATCAAGATATTTAAAGTGAGAAAGGAAAAAAGGGGCCTGTATTCCAATGGAGGGGGGAGTTGAGCAAAGAACCCTAGCATCATGATGAAACTTGAAATCAAAGGCTGGTTTCTCAGAAGTACTCAGCACTGAAGTCCATGGTAAACACCCCCAGGGCGATACTCTGTACTCTGACTCCACTGAAGTCAGTGAATGGTTTTCCCTTGATTGCAGCATAGCCAGCATTTTATCCCCACTCTCTCTGACAGCAGCAGGACCTAAATCTGAACGTTAGTCCCACCAGTCTCATCAGTCATATATTAAGTCCTGCTTAGCAGAATTAAAAATAGATTATTGGTTCCTAATATAAAGTCACACTAATGAAGCCTGGTCCTGAAAGGAGCTAAGCATCCTTTCTTCCCATTGACTTCAGACTTTGACTCTAAACAGGATTTGGACTAGGGATGTTAGATATTGTGTAATTGAACAGTTTTGTAACTACATGAAATCTTAGTGGTTACACAACTATTCGATAGTCCCATGGTGCAGGGGCGGCAGCCAATGTGCTCACACTCCCACACCTGGGGAGCCCCTGAAGCCCCATGCTGCTGCCTCTTTGCCAGTTTAAAAACCAGCTCCCCACACAGACCAGCTGCCTGCCACCCAATGCTGCTGCCTCTGATACAGAGGCAGCAGCACAGGGTGGCAGCATCCCCTGTCTGTGGGGGATCCAAGTTCCCCATGGACAGGGGCTGCTTCCATAATCCTGATCCCCCTCCCCCTCTTTTCTGCCTCTGATACAGAGGCAGCTGGGGGAGAGGGGAAATACCTGTAGTTGACACGATTAACCTATAAGCCTAGGCTGATAAATTAACTGTATAGTGGACTACCAGTTGACATCCCTAATTTGGACCTCATACCAGGAAGCAGAATTGGAGTCAAATTCAGCCCAGAGTCCATCCTTTTTAAACAAAACATTTAAGCCTGTTCCTAACTTTAAGCATATGCTTAAATCCATGCAGCACATGTTTAAAATTAGGAGCACGCTTATGTGTTTTGCTAAATAGGGATGGAATCAGGGCTTAACATTTTCTCAGAGTATTTCCCATATCCCCCATGCCCTCCCCCAACACACTATAAAAACTCCAGGAGAATTGAAAATATTTACTGGAGCTCCACTCCAGACAGCTCCCTCCAGCTGAATTAAAGCCCTGGGTTGAATTAAATGCTTTTCTGAATTGGGGACTTGCTTCTCTCTCTCTCTCTCTCTCTCTCTCACACGTACGTAAATCTGGCCCAAGCCACTGAGCTATAAAGAACAGATGCACAAGTTTTTGTTTTTCTGCAGTCTAGCATCCTGTCTGAGACACCAATTTCAGATGCTTAAGACATTGCGAGAAAACCCCATGTTAGGCAGAAACCTCATATTAATTCTCTCTTAAATCATGAAGTCAGAAGTTCAACATAGATCTGACTATATTGACATTTTTCATACAAACCTCTTTTTTTGTTGGGGCAATGGGGAAGGAGGCAAAAAACACAGATTTGGGCTGACAAATATTTTGTGCATTAGCCAAATTGTTTTGATCAAAAGCAAACAAAAAATATTTGTAATTACTCGACATTTTCTAAACAAAACATTTTGACTTTTCAATATGAAACGTTTGAAATTTTACCTCAAAATTATTTACATTTTTTAAAATGTAAAGGTAGACCATCACATTTTGAGGTGAGCAAAAATGTGTCTGATTCAAAATGATTTATTTTCCAAATCAGCCATCAATCCTCTGTCCTGCCATCCACAAAAGTTATTCTAGGTACTTCTAAATTTTATGTTCACATCAAAGGCAGAACTGAGCGCCTACTCTTTCCCATTTTCATGTTTTCAATTCCTTATATTTTTGTCAAACTTGAGCCATTTCACCTGAAATTTTTCATGGGGAGGGGACTTTGAGCAAAAGCATGTCAGCCATTTCTGGGAATGAGTTTAATTTTGCCCATGTTAAAAAAAAAAATTTAACCATTTAGTTGAGAAGCCCTCAATGCTTTGGAGCAAGAGTTTGAAATTTGCTGGCAGAGTCACCCTGGGAGTCCAGGATGGATCATGTGGAAAAAATGCTCAAATGTGGCCCAGTTACAAGTCTGTAAAAATCTCACTTTGAACATACTCTCTAGAGGTTTGATCACATTTGGCAGCTTCCTTCTTTGAAGGTTCTTGCTGCACAGGTCATTCTCCAGCCAGTAGACCCTCTCGAGGAGTGACAGAGGCCTGGGCCACTTTGAGTTTAGAGGTCCCAACCCCAGGCCTCCAATGTATCTAACTTCTCATCCACAGAGTTATACTAAAACCAAAAAAAAAAAAAATGAAAATGAACAGTTGAGACATTTATTTATTAACAATTAAGTTATTATACCAATCGCATGTATATTACAAATGTAACTTTAATTGTGAGTTTCCACTGCAAGAAAAAACTCTTCATTTTAGGAATGCTTTTCTGGCTTTGTTGTGTGCAAACTCATTTATAATTGAAGAAAAATCTAAATTTACATGCAATGTCACTTAATGTTAAGCATTGTGAGCTCATTCAAATGCTCTTCTCCCATTGTAGAATGATGATACTTCTTTGCTTGTTTTAACAGGTTGAATGTGCATTCACCTAAACCCACTGATGCAGGAAGACTGACAAAAATATGTAATACAATTGTGATATTAGGAAATACAGTTGACAGACTGAGATCAAATATTTCTTGAAGCAGTTCTTTTGGCTTACAGTCCAATTTAAAGTTGGTGGAATGTATATGGTTCAGGAAGACGATCTTGTCACGGAGTTCTTGAAATTTCGTTGTACCTTTCTTTAAACTGTTCAGACTCTGAATATAGATCTTCCTCACTTAGGGTATGTCTACACTACCCCGCTAGTTCGAACTAGCGGGGTAATGTATGCATACCGCACTTGCTAATGAAGCCCGGGATTTGAATTTCCCGGGCTTCATTAGCATAAGCGGGGAGCCGCCATTTTTAAATCCCCGCTGCTTCGAACCCCGTGTAGCGCGGCTACACGGGGCTCGAACTAGGTAGTTCGGACTAGGGTCCTATTCCGAACTACCGTTACTCCTCGTGAAACGAGGAGTAACGGTAGTTCGGAATAGGCACCCTAGTCCGAACTACCTAGTTCGAGCCCCGTGTAGCCGCGCTACACGGGGTTCGAAGCAGCGGGGATTTAAAAATGGCGGCTCCCCGCTTATGCTAATGAAGCCCGGGAAATTCAAATCCCGGGCTTCATTAGCAAGTGCGGTATGCATACATTACCCCGCTAGTTCGAACTAGCGGGGTAGTGTAGACATACCCTTTGTTCTCTGAACTCCCAAAGGAACCCAAAAAAGGTACAGATTTGCTGTAGTGTCTCAAATTAATGTGTAAGACCAGATTTGATGGAGTCAATAATAATTGCAAAAAAACACTGATTCACTAGTGCCTTTCTGCATCAGATTGAGATGTTAGGCTGCGATTGGTGGAAAATGCAGATGAACTATCAATACTTTGTGCTGCTGATTTAGACTCAGAAAGGATTGCATCCCACTGATCACAATCTTTTGAATATCTGTAAGAAGTTGTTCAATGTTATCCTTCTCAACACATATATAGGGAGATATACCTATCTCCTAGAACTGAAAGGGACCTTACAAAATCATCAAGTCCACTCCCAGGACCAAGTACCATCCCTGATAGATTTGCCCCAGATCCCTAAATGGTCCCCTCAAGGATTGAACTCACAACTTTAGGTTTAAGCAGGCCAAGGCTCAAACCACTGAGCTATCTCTCCCCCCAATATAGCATTGAGTGTAGCATTGAGTGCTTCAATTACAAGATTAGTTTAATGGATCATTTTTAGCAGCTTCATCCACATGGTTAACATTAAAATGCATTCAATTTGGATGTATACTTCTGAATTGACTTAAGCTCAGTGTGAGTTTGTGCTGTGAGAGTAAGAGATTCAAGCTCACTTAAAACCTCTCTCACAGAGTCCAAATGCTGTTCAACTGGTTTAATTTAACATCATCAATTTGTCCTGACCATCTTGTTGTTGACTTGCCATGAATGGAAACAGTCAGATGCTACTTCAGAATTTCCCACTTTCCAAGACTGCTACTGAAGAGGTTGTACAATTGCTGGATTGTTCCAAATAATGTGATTGCTTCCCTGCATAATTTGTCACAATCAACGCTGAAAAGATTTAGTGTGTGATTGCCACAGCTGGAGAAAATACAGTTTGAATTTTGCTCAAGAAGGACTGCTTGTACTCCATTGTACTTCCCAGCCATATTGGATCTATTGTCATAGGCTTGGCCAATGCAGACTTGAAAATTAAACTTGAAGCCTTCCAGAATTTCTAATACATGAGTGGCGATTACTTTTCCAGTTTTTTTCATGAAATTATCGAACAAAATGAATCATTCTTTAATTGAAATCTTTGAACTTACTGCAATTTTAACATATTGACTAACCAAAGTCATTTGTTCTTTATGAGAACAGTCTGGAGATGCATCAATAATCAATTAAAAGTACTTTACATGTTGTATCTCTTCAAGAACTGTTGTTTGCAAAAAATGTCCCACACAGCTCAATAAACTCGTTTGTATTCTGGTAGACAGATAATGGACTTGCATGTGTTTTCATCTCTCTTGTGATTCACAAACATGCTTAACATGGCCTGATAAAAGTGGCTCATGCTTGCTAAGACGCTCAAGTATACCAAGAAAATTTCCGTTTGTAGGGTCACCAATACGTTGACTGAAATCAAATAAAACCAGTCCCCATTCAGAAAGAAAAAGAATGACATTCAATATGCGCTCAAGGAGTTCTTTCTAGTTATAAGTTTCTATGTGTATTTCACTCAGGTGTAAGTTTTTGAACGACTGCATTTGAACAACATTGTTCTTATTAAGAAGTCCAATATCAGGTTCTGATGCCACTGTCATTACACTGTGTCCTGTGCTAGTCATAAGTTCTTGCTCTTGCTGTGCAGCATCTCCAAGGTCCTCATTTTCTGTCTGTACAGTCTCTAAATCAATCATAGATTCTGCATCTATCTCTACTGTTGGCATTTCTGTGTCTTGATTAATGACCTCCACATATTAAGGCAGTGCCATTGAAATGTCATTTGTGGGTACAAAGTTTTCATCATCAGAATTGGAAGTGTCACTGTCAGTATGGTCACTGTCTGATGGCTAAGGGGTCTGTTCTACAAGAAATGATGTTACTGGTTTTAAACTCTTAATGGCTGCTTCACACTGTTGCTTTCGTTGTCTCTTACTTGCACCACTTTCAAATCTTTGTTTCATTTTTATAAAGGGCTTCTTTTAAAGCATCGTTACATACAATACATTAATTTGCTAAAGGCTATTGGTTATACAAAATTGTAATTGTATCTACTTCACAATGAATATTATACAATAATGGTTTGAGAGTTTTATTTTCCACGGACCTTATAACTTTATTTCAAAGTCTTGAAATTTTGTTTGCTAATGTAGTCAATTTGCCTACCCGGAGGGGTTCCTCCTCCGGCTCAGTGGGCGGCCACTCCGTTCCACTGCGCGGCCCCTTTAAGGCCATCCCCCTTAGTTCACAGAGAGCAGTTCAGCCCCTAGTTCAGGGGGTGACAGCAACAAACCACCACCATCAGTTATAAGGGGTGGCCAGGCCCCCAGTTCAGGGAATGGCAACAAACAAGCACAGCCAGTGTGTAAGTGGTGGCCAGGCCCTCAGTTCAGGGTGTGGCAACAAACAGTCAGTTTATAAACAATGGCCAGGCCCTCAGTTCAGGGCATGGCAACAAATGAACACAGGTAGTTCATAAGCAGGGGTCAGGCCCTTGGTTCAGGGCGTGGTAACAAACACTCACAGTCAGGGAGTTCCTTGTTCAGGAGGGGTGCAGGAGGATTGCCTGTGGCAGTGGCGAGGGGGGAGACTGCCACCCAATAGGTGGGTGGCAGGGGGGGGCGCAGGCCCACCCACTCCACTGCACCCTGGTCCAGGGCCCTAGGGCAGCAGTGCAGGCTGCGACGGCTCAGCGGGGGCTTCAGCCTGAAACGCGCCAGCCTAGGGGCCTTTACCAGCCCCCGCTACTCCTGGGCCACTTCTGTTCTCTGGCTCGGGTGGTACCTGGGTGTCGGGCGGTGGAGGCAGGAGAGTCTCGTCCCACCGAGGCGGTCCAGTCCAGTCCAATCCTTCACTGCTTGCAGGTCACTGGGGCTCAGCTGGGCTCCAGATGCAGTCAGTGTTGGGCGGTTGGGCCAGGCCTCCAGGTCAGGGTCTGTGGAAGTCCCCAGCGGTGCCGCCGGTCGAGGTAGCTGGGGCCACTTCCCCCCGGTCCCGGGGCAGGCGCTGGAGCACCAGCTTGGGGTGGCCCTGTGTCTCCTCCGTTACGTCTGGGTAGGTAGGCTGGCGACGCAGGGCCTCTGCCTCCCAGGCGGGGAGCCGGTAGTCTGCCTCTGGGCCCTGGCAAGTCAGAGGCCCTGGCCAGGTCTCAGTCCCCACTCCCCAGGCTGGGAGTCCAGGGGAGGCTTCTAGCCTCTTGGCAGGTTCAGCCCTGACTGAGGCTGCTGCCTGGGCTTTTATAGTCCTGGGCCCACCCCCTGGCTTCCAGTCAGGTGACAGGGCGGGGTTAGTCTCAGCCCAACATGGCGGCTGGAGGAGTTCCTCCTCCTCCGGCTCAGTGGGTGGCCACTCCTCTCCACTACAGCTAACATGTTCCCATTATTAAATTCCTCTAATAATTAGTGCATTATTATGAATATGAACATGGGGCAATTGCCAGATTAGATATAAAGTGTATTAAACAACTAGAATTAAAATGTGCCTATTAGTCAGTCTTGCTGAGTTGTTAATACCATTAATTGGTGCACCACATTTCACCCCCAACAGGGCTTGTCCATATGCACATTTTTAACTAAATGTGTTATTTTAAGTCAGTCTAGTTAAACTAATGCAAAAGGCTGTGTGAACACTTACTTTGATTTGAGTTTGACTTAGTTTAAAATAGATTTAGGGACATAGTTAAATTAAATTGGAATAAGCCACTCTAATTAAACTAGTGCAGTTTTGTATGTGGACAGCCCCACAGGGAAGGTTAATCTTTCCATCAACTTCTGAACAAAAATTAAGACATTGATCTTCATTTTGTTGCCGACAAACCACGTACTGAAGAATCTAAACTTCTGACCTGCACACATACAAAATTAGAGATGTAAAATCAAAGGCTCAGATCATTGGTCTGGAAATCAAAGTGTTGATGTGACATCATGTGTAACTAAGTCTTTCTTTCTTGTATAGAACATATGATGGAACATGTAATAGGTATTATTGTAATTACAAATAAACTATACTTTTCAATTAATGGGACAAAAGAAGTATTGGGGATGCATTGACCTGGCCTTTTTTATTGGGGTTGTTCACTTACTAATTTCCAAAGTGCCTTAATTTGTATTACATAACCTAGTGTGATTAAGGCTCTGACTTCAGTAGAAATACCTCTTATAGAATCATAGAATACTAGGACTGGAAGGGACCTCGAGAGATCATCGAGTCCAGTCCCCTGCCCCCATGGCAGGACCAAATACTGTCTAGACCATCCCTGATAGACATTTATCTAATCTACTCTTAAATATCTCCAGAGAGATGGGGATGACACAACCTCCCTGGGCAATTTATTCCAGTGTTTGACTACCCTGACAGTAAGGAACTTTTTCCTAATGTCCAACCTAAACCTCCCTTGCTGCAGTTTAAGCCCATTGCTTCTTGTTCTATCCTTATGTGGGACTTTAGCACCTGAATAAGGTCTTTGCAGGATCAGTGTCTTTGAAAACCCACTCTCTGCCACTGTTTTCTAATCTGAGGGCCTCTCTACCAGCTGGTTGAAAAAATGGTAAAGTTCAACAACCACAAAATTACACCCCAATCCCTTCCCCATCTAAGAAAAAAAAATTGGGAGTCATCACACACAAAAAATCATCCCAACTTTTCATCCAATTTTAGAAGAATCAAAGACCTCTTCAACTTGAGGAAAATCTGCCCTAGTGCAAATCCCAAAGGGGTAGACACACTGCACCAAAGTAAAGCAAAGGTTACTCTGACCTGACACCTACTCAATTCCAGAAAAATGACACCAGTGCAAATTCCACTTCATCATGATCATCACCACTACAGCCTACAGGGGCCCTAGTCCTAACACTATATTACTTGTGCTAGGCACTGTACAGACACAGGAGAAAAAGATGGTCTCTGTCACAAGAAGCTTACAATGTAAGTACAGTAAAAGCTTTGTTCTCCAGCATGTTAGGAGACCAGCACGTGCCAGTTAGTCAAATATTCTGCTTAACTCAGAATTATGCTTACCAATTGGGTCAGGGCTTCAGCTAGGGGTACAGGCTCTATGGTGGGGCTCTTGGATGAGGCCATGGATTTGTGAGCTGAGCCTGAGGGGTTTGGAATGTGAGAGGGGTGTAAGGTTCTGTCTCTGGGAGGGAGTTTGGGTGCAGAGGGGAGGACTCAGGGCAGGAGGTTGGGATGTGGGAGGGAGTTTGGGATGCTGGATATGAATGGTACTCACCTCAGTTAGCTCCCTGCAAGCAGCAACATGTCCCTGATGCTGCCAGGAAGACGGGCAACTAGGTGGCGCTCTATGCTGCCTCCACTCACAGGCGCCACCTCTACAGCTCCCATTGGCTCCAGTTCCCAGCCAATAGGAGTTGCAGAGCCAGGTGTTCTGGGTGGGCCAGAATGGGGTCAGCACATAAAACTATAGGACAGTGTGAAATGCATCCAAGTGACTTTATAAATCAGTAAGAGAATGCAGGTGACAATGGCCAAAATTCTGAACTAGTACAGAGAACTTTTCAATCATAAGGCACAATCCTGCCACTTTCTACACACAAATAGGCCACAGGAAGTTGAGTCAGGGTAATTAATAAGTGTCCATAATTAATAAATAATGGGATAAGAAATCTTCCATACCAGACCTCAATTAACCTCAGCATTACGAATATTCATGGACTTTATTTATCATTAATATTAAGAATCCTTTTACACTGACAAAGCGTTGTAAATGGGCCTCAGTGGAAACAAAAATCTGATCCTCATGTCCTTTATTCTATGGAGATATAGAAGATTTTAATAGCAAGGCCCTCAAGAAAGCATATAAAACCCACAGCTACTATTGATAAAAGCTTTAGCTACGTGCTCACTATGCCTTAATTACATGACAAAGTCTTTTCATGCATTGTTATAATAAAACACTATTTTAAAAAGCTTTACATTTAACCTAGCTATTGGCAATAGAACATACTTCACTACAAATGCACAATTCCAGACAGATGTTTGAAATATGAATGAACGTTTGAATATTCAGTTTTAAATACTCACGGTAAAGGAAGCTACAAAGACATGCCATTGATCTAATACTTGTTTGCACATTCCTTAGGTCTATGCGTGAAGCATGAGATTTCTATGTGCCTAAACAACAAAAGGTCTAAAACTGCCTTTTCAGTTGCAAACTTTGTTCATTTATTCCTGTGGCAAAAGAATGCAAATCTTAAGTCATTTTTGAGCAATGACAACATGTCTCTCACAAAAAGTTTCTTCAAGAAATAAGAAGGAAAAAAGTCAAGCTTTTTTTTTTCCAAAAAAGAAAATTTCATTTAACTAACTCATATCTGTCATTTAAAAGCAAGACCTATTTATTTTAGAGAGTAAATTTAAGCTACCCAGTCTAATACAGTTAATCAGGTTGAGGTTTGAAGAGCATAAGTAATTTACTAATTTCAGCGTTGCTTGGACTCTAAATATCTGTGCTGTACATATTTATGCCTCATCTCTAACTCAAGACGCACCAAAGCATTTTCGCAGGATAAAACACCAAGAAAAACCCCCAAACCCTACATTAATGTATCAACCCATATACTAGTTAAAAGATTGGAAAGATCTAACTATTGAACATTTTGTAAGCAAAGTGAAACAGTTTTATATAAAGTAAAGTTACATGGAGTAACATAATTCACTTGTAAGTGTCCATATTGCACATTAAATCATACAATTCTTTGTGGAACATGGCCATACTAATGATTTTTTCTTCTGTGTAATTCTGCACATTTTAAATTATGTTAAAGCAAATAAATTAAAGAAGGGGAAGGTAAAACATCCAAGAGGAAGAAGGTAAGAAAGCAACATTAATGTCACAATCAATTTCTGAGCTAGGAATAGCTACACTTCAAAGCTGATCCAACTGTCTAACTCTACTGAGTATTCTAAAAGGAACTCCTATTTCTTTGAGGAAAATAAAGCTACATACGCAGTCAAACCAATGTTTAATTCAGATTACACTGAACAATACAGAATTATTACTGGAGCCAATTAAACTAAACTTTCACCAACTGACAAAAATGTCATACCATATCTTATTATTTACAATTCAGGAACATAGGATGATGGTATTATAGTTCTGGGTCCATATTTAATAGGCTACAGTATACAAATGGTTAATACATCACTATGAGGATTTCAATTGCTTCATTTATTTGGTTGCTGGTGACAAAACTACCTGGTGTTTTTTACTCAAATTAGCCAATATTCCTGATCCTGTAGTCCTTCCATAGGAGCTATGCATTCAGAAGGGCTGAGGAATAGAACCCAAAGAGGATGTTTTTAATTGAAATAAGTATTTTATTACACAAATATAGTCATGAAAAAATTAACCCTGGATCCAAAAGCCACCATATTATTGCAGAAGGGCAATATTTCTAACACAGCAAATGTACAAATCTCTCATTACAAAGTAAAGAGTACTGGGGAACCAGCTATTTAAAAAGATAACCAAGACAGATAAAATGAGATGGCTGTCTCAAAACACCAAAGACATCATGGCAGATGTCTGTATTTGGAAGCAGCCCAGACATCATGTTCTTGAGAACTTACTTGGGAG
Organism: Pelodiscus sinensis; assembly: GCF_049634645.1. Taxonomy (NCBI): domain Eukaryota; kingdom Metazoa; phylum Chordata; order Testudines; family Trionychidae; genus Pelodiscus; species Pelodiscus sinensis. The sequence continues at coordinate 35,836,946 of NC_134723.1, read as the reverse complement.
TGACTATAATTCTGCTCTATGACTAGCAGGCAGTCCGCACTGAAGAGTGCCCTCTGTCTTGGGCTACACCAATAGGCCTCTCTCCTCCTTTAGAGAGGGGAGATTTCATCTAATCCACGCGCTTAATAAATTCTTTCTGTACAAAACTGTAAGATTTTGCTTGGTATGTTGCACAGTCCCTCCACTGAGGACCAAATCCAGTGGACCATGTGCCATGAATGGCCATCTGAATTGGTGCAGTTTTCATGCATAGTTTAGCACACCTCCATTAACCTCATTAACAAACTAAGGAAATTCAGCCTAGGTTGAGCTACTATAAGGTTGCACAACCATTCCCAGAGAATAATAATTAATGGCTTCTCTCACCCTGTATTCTATCTCCACAGAGCAGAGGGGAGGGGGCACAACAGGACTAGGGATAGAGCAAGTTTCTTGGCTGCTTTTGGGAGTGGTGCAGGGCTAGGACAGGGGTGAGTCTTCCTTAGCCCCAGTGCACCATCACCAAGGAGCCACCTGAGGTAAGCAGTGCCCAACTAGAGTCCACATCCTGAACCCCTACCCAAGACATGAACCGCCTCCTGTACCTCAAGCCTCTACCCTAGCCAAAAGCCTCCCTGCATCCAAACATCCTGCCAGAGCCTGCACCTAGAACCCCCTCCTGCAACCCAACTGCCTGCCCAAGCTCAACTCAGAGCCCCTCACAATCTAAATCCCTTAAACCAAGACCAGAACCTGCACCCCAACCTTCTGCCCAAGCCTGGTGAAAGTGAGTGAAGGTAGAGGAGGGAGGGAGGAGGGAGTGAGCAGGGGCGGGGCCTCAGAGAGAGGTGTGGCAAGGAGCACAAAGGAGGTGGGGCAAGGATATTTGGGTTTGGGTAGATCTTGGATTGTACTTAAATTCAAAAAGTGATCTCGTGCTTAAAAAGGCTGGAGATTACTGGTAGATGGTGCTTGGTTCTGCCGTGAGGGCAGGGAACTGGACTTGATGACCTCTCAAGGCCCCTTCCAGTTCTAGCGTTCTATGATTCTATGTTCTATGATTCCATGTCCCCACATGGGGGCACAATACTCAGTGGTTGTTTTCTGGTATCTATAGATACCAGCCAATACACAAAAGTTATTGTTTTGTCCCCTGTGCACACCAACAAAGTAAATTACTAGAGATAATTATTCATTAATGACATGTTCCCAGACCAAGCATGGCAAAAATGACACCAATCGAACATGTAGTTCTTAGTGCCCTCATCTCCCATTGGACATTCATTGACAGCACTCAGTGGATTAAAGGAATAGATCCAATATCTTTTTAAGGTCCCGGTTAACAACAGTACTTTATCACATTTCTAAGGTTAAGTCCTACCATGGGATTGCTCTTGGACTGTGCTGAACTGGGGTTTGAGCAGGACAACACAGAACAATGAGAAAAACAAACTCTTTACATTTCCTTAGTGAACAGCTATTTCCATAAACATGCCAGAATTTATATTCTAGCATCTCCCCACACACACCTTAAAAAAAAAACAGGAAAGGGGCAAACTGAAGGGAAATGTAACAAAATGGAAATGAATCCAGTCTGCCCCCCATTTTTTGGTCATTTTCCTAAACAAGGATTTTACCAAGTAGATTCTCGTAATAAATATGATATAAAAGAGACATCACATAATACATTTACACATCACTTACACAAATAATTACACGTCATTTAGATATTAGTCTTCCTTCTTAAGACATCACCTGGGATTTCACTCACTTCTCAATGCACATGTAATTCCCATTAACATTAATGAGAGCTATTCACAGTTACAGTTACAGAGCAGACAGTAAATCTCTTGAGAGAATATTTATATATACATATACACACACAGAGAGTGCATCTTGTTTGGAAAAAATAGAAATATAACTTAGCAAGGGCAGACTGTCAAACATCCAAATAGTCTAACCAAGCCTGACTTACAGTTTCCATTTCTGATCATTATATAAGTTGAAACTGATTGTCAATGGTTTTATGTTTTATAATATAGCATTATTGTTAGAGCCAGCTCCTATTTAGGCTGGAAAATAAGTGGTTTGATTTTTCAAGAGAACTTAGTGCATTGGGTGTTGAGCACCATTGAAAATCTGACCCTTACTTTGGTGTAAAAATGGGAGAGTTAGAACCGCAACTCATGAACATTTTTATGTATACTTATGCGTCCTTTTGCTTTGAACTCTGAAATCCTGGCCACAGTTAAATAAATGGGAATTTTGACACTGACATCAATGGGGTCAAACTTTTACCCCTGCAATTTACATGGGCCATTGATATGTTACTCTGAAGAGGATAACACACAAAACAATAATTACCTACAGAAAATAAAATGTAACCATGATATCCCCACTTAAAGATACCATTTCCAAATAAAAATACTCTTAAGGCAGCATTTGTCTCCTTTTTCAGTCTGTTACAGGCACAGCAGATAGCAATGCCTATAATTAAGGTTACCAAACAGTTCCCATTCTAAGACTCTGTTTTCAGATGCTTATAAGTTGGCTACACTAACTCGACTTTCCATGTTACAGGCTGATTTTTATTGAAAGTTTCAGCAAAAATGGTTAATCTGTTTCCAAGACTGTTAAGAGAAAACACATTTATTCACTCATCTTAACAAATGGATTGCATGAATATTTTGATGCCTGTAGCACCTCCACTGCTTTGGAGCAAGGACTTCACATTTGGCAGGCAGGTGATATTAGTACTAGTGCTATTATTTCCATGAAAAACCACCCACATTTATGTAGCCAAGTAATGAAAAATCTCAGTTTGCATGAACTCAGTAGGGCATTTAGTGTTCTCTGAAGATTGCATTGGTACTGAACATACTCCAGCCTCTCACAGCTCCTACATGTGACTGAGCTGCGTGTGCTCCATCCTCAGAAAGTGACTGTTGACTAGCTTAGAATGCAGGAGTGAGAGGAATGTAAGGAGAGGGGATGAAAAGAGGTTTTCAGGAGCTAGAGAGTGGGGAAGAAGTGGTGGGAGACAGGAGGTGTGGCAGGTGGGAGCACCAGAAGAAGAGAAGAAAGGACCAGGGGATTGAATAAGGCCAGGTCTACAAGACACAAATTTGATTTAAAATACACAACTCCCTCTATGAAAATTACATAGCTGGAGTCAACATACCTTAAACTGACTTTCTCTGGTATCCCCTCTGTGAGAGGCCAATGGGGGAAACTTGCCTGTCAACTTACCTTTCTCCTCATAACTCTGTGGAGTAGCGAGATCAATGGGGACACCATCTGAGTTCAATTTAGCAAGTCCTTACTAGACCCACTAAATTGAACCCCGGAAAATTGATCTCTGGAGCATCAATTTACCCAAAAGCATAGAAAAGAGTAGAGTAGAGGGAAAACCTGAGAGAAGAGGGGGAAAGGGAAGAGTGGTATATAGGCATACATTTGAGGTTAGGCTAAACACACAGGGGAAGGGATTAGGAGCTAGCAGATGTAGGGGTGAAGAGATTAATTTTCTGGGTGCCCAGCATGAAACACCTGGGACCAAATTTGCAGACATGCTGAGAACTCAGTGACTGTAATGTACGTCCATTGGAGCTACATTCTGAATATATGATATGCTATAAAATGCTATGAAGAAAGAGGTGTGTCAAGTGGGACACCCAAAAGTAGTGGCCACTTTCAATAATTTTGGCTTTAAACTCTGTACCTCACCTCCTCAACCCCATAACATGGGGATAATAATGGCACCTTTTCTCATGGGGGATTGTGAATAGATATTAATTGATGTTTGTGAAGCACTCAGATACTATGGTGAGAGCACTATAGAAACACTCAGGAAAAAATTAATAATATTGAATTCAATGCAGGGTTTGAAAGGTGTGGATATAAGGTAGTTCTGGGCTCTCTCACTAACTTATACACATATGTATGGCACAGAATAAAAGGCAATACTAAATAATTACCCTTTACTTGGGTAGAGCAGTGGTCTTCTGGGGAAAAAACAGTCTTTGATTATATGATCACAAACTACATCATAGGTAGAACTGTCCAAATAACTGAATATTCAGTTTGGGTGCAGGGACTGGAAAAAAAACCACCCCAGGAATAAAAATTGCTTCAGATGACATAAACTGAAAATGTTTTGAAATGTCTTGCATACTGAAATGCTAAAAATATTGTATCAATCTGAAACAAGATAAGAACATAAGAACGGTCTTTCCAGCCCAGTATCCTGTCTGCCGACAGTGTCCAATACCAGATGCCCCAGAGGGAGGGAACACAACAGGTAATCCTCACATGATCCCTCCCCTGTCACCTGTTACCCCCAAAAAATATTTCCACTGGAGACCACCCAGGGTTATACTAGTGTAGATTATTGTTTGAGGAATTAGCTCTCCACTGTATGTACTACAAAAAAAGAGCTGCCACCAAAGATTTAAACTAAAGGGGATAGCAAGCTGCCACCAAAGGTTTCAACTAAAGAGGGAACCAGCTATCACTCACTCTCTCTCTTTCACGCGCGCGCGCACACACACACACACACACACACCTCCCTTCATTCACTCATTCACACACATTCATTGCTGCCCTCGGGCACTTAGGGTACGTCTAGACTACAAGCTTTTGTCAACAGATACTGTCGACAAAGAGCATCTAGACTACAGCCAGTTCTGTCGACAAAGCAAGCCGCTTTTTCAACAGAAAGTGTAGATGCTCGCTTTTGAAAAAGCACAGTGTGGATGCAATAGCGCCTTTTGTCGATATAACTCTGTCGACAAAAGGCATTATTCCTCGTAGAATTAGGTTTACCACAGTCAATAAAACTGCCACATTCTGTCTACTTACTGTAGACAGAACTCAGCGGTAGTGTAGACGCAGGTATAGTTTTGTCGACAAAATTCCACTTTTGTCTACAAAACCCTGTAGTCTAGACACACTCTCTCACACTTACACAGACATATAGGTTGCATAAGGAGCCAAGGAATGCTGGTTCTGTAGGGTCTGTCTGCTCACCATAGCTGGGAAGCTTTTCAGGAAAGACACTGGCTGTAGAAAGGAGTTTCTCAGAGCAGGGGGAAGAAAGAGAGAGTCTCACATGTGCTCCCTCTCCTTATATTGTGTCCGAATGGCCCCTGTGACTCACCTACCTCTTCACCAGGGAGCATGCCCAGACTTCCCTTTATCCAGCAAAGCAGCAGTCTCTGATGACTCATCACCATGTGCTCTAGTCTTAGCACTGCAACTTCAAAAACACACTCACACTCTCTCCATCACTCAGGGGAGAATGCAGTTTAGAGCAAGTTACAAACAAAGTGACAGAGTTAAAAAGGCTACAAAGGTGCAGCTTACAGTAAGTTCCTGAAAGTTACAAAGATTACAAAGTTTTATAAAGATTACATCAAGTTGCAAGGTTTGACAAAGGTTACAATGAGTTGCAGTTTAAAACCTTAGACCTTACAGTTAGTGTAGTTTCAGAAAATGCATGTGTAAAATCAAGTAAGCGAAGACGGAGGCTTTTTTATGCAACATCATCCACCTCCAGAGAAACAGAGGCTAGAGATACCATTCCTACCTATCCTGGGTAATAGCCATTGATGGACCTAACCTTCATTAATCTATCTAGCTCTTTTTTGAACCCTGTTAAAGTCATAGCCTTCATCACATCCTCTGGCAAGGAGTTCCAGAGTCTGACTGTGTGCTGAGTAAAGAAAAACTTCCTTTTATTTGTTTTAAACCTGCTGCCTATTACTTTCATTTGGTGGCCCATACTTCTTATATTGTGGGAATAAGTAAATAACTTTTCCTTAATCACTTTTTCCCCACCAGTCATGATTTTATAGACCTCTGTAATATCCTCCCCCTTAGTCTCCTCTTTTCTAAACTGAGAATTCCAAGTCTTTTTAATCTCTCTTCATATGTGATCCATTCCAAATCCCTAATCATTTTTGTTGCCCTTTTCTGAACCTTTTCCAGGGCTAATATATCTTTTTTGAGATGAGGCAACCACATCTGTACGTAGTATTCAAGATGTGGGCATACCATGGATTTATATTGACATTAAGATATTCCCAGTCTTAGTCTCTATCCCTTTTTAAATGATTCCTAACATTGTTTGCTTTTTTGACTGCAGCTGCATGTTGACTGGAAGTTTTCAGAGAACTATCCAGAATGACTCCAAGATGTCTCTCTTGAGTAGTTGTAGCTAAATTAGTCCCCATCATATGTATAGTTGGGATTATTTTTTCCAATGTGCATTACTTTACATTTATCAAATTTAAATTACACTTGCCATTTTGTTGCCTCATCACTTAGTTTGGTGAGATCTTTTTGAAGTTCTTCACAGTCTGCTTTGGTCTTAACTATCTTGAGCATTTGGCATCATCTGCAAATTTTCCCACCTCAATGTTTACTCCTTTCTCTAGATCAGATATTTCATTTCAATTTCAAGGTGATTTAAAATGTTTTTTTAAATAAAATTGAGGGTCATTCTAAAACAAACAGTCAAAGTGTTTCATTCTGGAAATTCCAAAACAAACATTTTCAAATTTTCAAAATTCGGGTTATTTTCCCTTCAACCAATTGGCTGAAAGCCACCAGAATTTAAATTGTTTCAGTCAACCAAAATCTGCATTTTTATAAAAAAAATTCACACAAAAAATTCTGTCCATCTCTAATCACAATGCATGAGAGCTAAACCTTACGGCTGTGTCTACACTGGCACGATCTTGCGCAAAAGCGGCCGCTCTTGCGCAAAAACTTGCTGCCTGTCTACACTGGCTGCGTGTTCTTGTGCAAGTAAACTGATGTTCTAATGTATAAAATCAGGGCTTCTTTGCGCGAGAACTCTGACACTCCCACTCAGGAATAAGCCCTCTTGCGCAAGAGCTCTTCCAGAAGAGGCCAGTATAGACAGGCAACATGAATTTCTTACGCAAGAAAGCCCTATGGTTAAAATGGCCATCAGAGCTTTCTTGCGCAAGAGAGCATCTACACTGGCATGGATGCTCTTGCGCAAATGCACATCTCTTGCGCAAATGCACATGCCAGTGTAGATGCTCTGTTGTGGAAGAGTTTTTGCACAAGAACTCTTCCGCAAAAGAGTTCTTGCGCAAGAAGCTACCAGTGTAGATGTAGCTGTTTCTTTAGGCAAATCTAGGTTTGATATACCCTAATCTGAGATTTTCACTTTTCAACCTTAGTGGGTTGGGTGGGTTGTTTTAGATTTATGGATATAACCTAATGTCCATAAGCCTACATAACTTGGCAAAAATCTTGTCCTGATTGCTTGCAAGGTATCATTAGATGTAATCTGTGCTGGAAACTAAGTGTGTGTAGATAGTCAAAACCACAGTTTGTACCAATGAGTTTATCCTACTTTCAAGAAGTGGTGAGTTCTACCGGAGCAAATAATAGATTTTCCTATCCATATCAGGGGTTGCACTGAATCTAAAAAAATCCTAAGAGAAGACAGGTCTTACTTTCCTCAGCACTACCTCAGTTTCAGGTAAACTGCTGGGCTACGTCTAGACTGGCCCCTTCTCCGGAAAAGGCATGCAAAGCAGGCAAGTCAGAATAGGGAAATCCGCGGGGGATTTAAATATCCACCGCGGGATTTAAATAAACATGGCCGCCGCTTTTTTTCTGGCTTGGGGAAAAGCCGGAAAAGAGCGTCTAGACTGGCGCGATCCTCCAGAATAAAGCCCTTTTCTGGAGGATCTCTTATTCCTACTTGCATATTGAGACAAATATTTTCAGTGAAAATAATTATAATGAAAATAAAATGCATGCCCACAAAATATGAAAATTCAAGAATTTCCAAAATTTGAATAATTTCAATAAATTTCCCCAATTATTCAATAAAAAGAAAAAACATTAGCGTGTGTCCAGCCAAATCCTGCAGTCCTTCACTCGGGCAACAACATGGATTCATTCAGTTAACTTATACATCTGTCATCCAGTGTGTCTTGTCATTCTGTGCATGACACCTACTCATCCCCCTTATGACACATTCCTTTATATTACTCATCACACTTCTGAATTCACATTCCCTGTACCACGCTGATTAGTTCTACTTGTTGCACTTCTGTATCTCATAACACCCTGTCAACACTTCCTGCACTCAGTTGCACATGGGGATGTCCAAAATTACTCCAGATTAGTGCTAATCTCAGAGTGGGAATAAATTAGGGTACGTCTACACTAGCTCATTAGTTCGAGCTAGGTAGGGTAATGAGGGCAAGCAGAGTTGCAAATGAAGCCCGGGACTTAAATATCCTGGGCTTCATTTGCATGTTCCCGGACGCCGCCATTTTTAAATCCCCCTTAGTCCGAACTCCGTGCCCACAGCTACACGCGGCACAGAGCAGGTAGTTCGAATTAAAGATCCTAATTCGAACTACCATTACTCCTCACTCCACAAGGAGTAACGGTAGTCCGAATTAGGATCTTTAATTCGAACTACCTACTCCATGCCACATGAAGCCACGGGCACGGAATTCGAACTAAGGGGAATTTAAAAATGGCGGCACCCGGGAACATGCAAATGAAGCCCGGGATATTTAAATCCCGGGCTTCATTTGCAACTCTGGTTGCCCTCATTTGCCTACCTAGCTCGAATTAACAAGCTAGTGTAGACATACCCTTAGAGAAGAATATCTTTAAAAAATCCGTACCAGACTTTAATAAAATTGTATTTTAACCGTGATTTTTATTTTGGGTCTTTCCAAATTTAGAACCAAACAGTAAATAGTACTGCCTTTAACTCTCTTTGCTATTACATCCTGTGTGGTCATGTCATTGACCTAACCATAAAGTAATAGCTTTCTCTGAAGTGCTCTCTAGTCCGGCAGCCTTACGACCTGACAGGTACCGCACCAGAAAATTTGCCAAACCATGGGGAGATCGAAACTGTCTGGCAGTTTTACCAACACTTCCACTGCTTACTGGGCTCTTAGAAGACATTTAGGAGTAAATTAGAGCTAAATAACAGCACAGAACACGGAGAGCCAGAACTGGTGGCTGTAAACAAACCTTATGGAACTGTGAGAAACTTGGCCACACCCATGTTAAGTGAACATCCAGCTAACTAAAATCATGCCAGACCATGGATATTGCAGGATCAGAGAGAGTCAGACTAGAGAGATTCAACCTCTCGTGTCCTGAGAGTCAACATATGTCAATGTGTGTTGATAACCGGCAGACATGTGGAAAACTGTATCCTGGGTGAGACACATCTTCATCAGCTATTAGCTCTTCCTTTTCAATCTTTCTGATCCTGCTACAGCTTAACAGCTTTTGAGAGAGCTCTCTTTGTTGAGCAAATGGCACTGTGGTTCTTCTTACCAATGTGCATTTCAGTTGGTAGCACAAGTCTCCTCCCTTTCTATAATTCTGGGGGAGTCATGGTCTGAGGAAGAATATGCTACTTGCTATTATCTCCGTGGAGTGCTCAGGGAAGAAGGGGGGGCAGGCAATGTTAGTAAAATGCTTTTAAAAGTGTAACTGCTAGGTATCATTGTGTGTTTATGCTAGTTCTTTTCAATCTATCGTACAGTGCATTCCATGTTCCACCACTAACAGTTTTCCTTTCACTTCACACCTGAATTATTGTGACTTGTTATAGTTCCGATGCCAGACCATCCACATCAATAACACTGATGGAAAGTGCAGTCATTCATGAAGTTCTCCCGTGAGTGATTCCAGCAGTGAACTTCAAATGACTTAACCAGATCAACCGACTTTCAATGTGAAATGACATAGTTACAAAATTATGGCCAATGGCCTTCAGGTACTTTACACAGTACAATGCTGTATGAACCAAATCTTACAGGGGCTTACTACTGTAAATAATCCCTGTGAATCACAGTAGTAAGCATTATGCTTCATGCTAAGTGAAAGCAGCACTTGGTTCTGTGGCTGCCTTCTTCTGCCTGAATTAGATTAGATTTTTTTTTTTTTTTTTTTTGCATTGTGCCTTATACCTCACCCCACACGGCTACAAGACTGATGATTTGTGAGTTGAAGTGCACCACAAATCCCTTAATTTTTTATCATAAAAATACTTTTAACACCTGATGTAGTTTAATAAATTAAGTTCATTGTATTCATTTGCATAATTCTGGACTCACTAAGGGCATGTCTACACTGCACGCTTATTTCAGTATAAGCTATTTTGGAGGAAATACTCCAAAATAACGTATTTCAAAATAGTGCATCTACACAGCAAATGCCCCTTGACAAGTGCTAGGCTATTTCAAATTAGAGCATCTACACTCATAGGACACTGAATCGCATTTAAGGCCACCCAGAAGCATTTCAGGCAGGGCACGAGGGCAGCACTCGCTTCCTGGAGCTGCTGCCTGAGACTATCTGAGGCTTGAGCTTAAAGGGACCCCCCTTGTACAGCCAGGTCTCAGGCTCTTCTCTTTTGCCTGCCTCATTGAGGGACAGCAAAGCCTTTTCTCTGCATGCTCTGGTTGCCCTTGCGGACACCTCAGCACTCCTGCCATGGAGTCGGACTTGCCTCCAAGCAGTCAACGGTGCACTCATGTCTTGATGCACCTCCTGCGGGCTGCCTCCCTGGCCCTGCAGGAACAGGACCCCCAGCTCCTTGTGGGGCAATTCTTCACCTATCTCCGAGCACTGCTCATGCAGCTCAGCCCCACCCACCTTCCCCTGTGCATCGTGCACTACTGCTTATGACGACTGGGCACCTGCTCCGACTGGTGGGACCAGATCGTCCTGGAGGGATGGGATGACCAGCAGTGGCTCCAGAATTTCTGTATGAGGAAGAACAACTTTCTGGAGTTGTGTGTGTGGTTCACCCCTGCCCTCCAGTGATGAGACACCTACAAGAGACCCACCATCCCCCTCCAGAAGTGGGTAGCCATTACCGTCTAGAAGCTCACCATGCCGGACAGTCACTGATCCATCAGGAAACCATTCGGCGTGTGGAGATCAACCATCGGGGCCATGCTCATGCAGGTAGGGTGCTCTCATACTATTGTCCCAAGAGGTTGGTGAACTGAAATGCTGGAAGGGGAAGGGGGGATTGAAGCCCTCTCCCTGGGAGGTTTTTCTGTCCCACCTTCATGAAGCCCTGACAGGGGGATGGGGCAAGTCAGGGTTGCTCCTGGTGTGTGAGGAGAGACGGGTTGGGCTCAGGCATCTCCCAAGGGTGCTGGCAACCCTGTGACTGTTTGTCTCCTTCTATAGGTGGTGAGGGCCATCAATACTGTCCTGCTATGCACAATCAAAATTTGCCAGCCCAGGGCTTCCCCAACCTGCAGGGGGGAGGGGGAGGCTATGGATTGCACTCCTGTCCCCATCTTGGCCTTCAGTCACTGAGCATCCAAATACAAAGGGGTGCCTTTCGATGATCCTGCAGGCCCTTGTTGACCACTGCAGCCAGTTTATGGACATCTACATCAGGTGGTTGGGGAAGGCACACAATGCCTGTGTCTGTTGAAACTCCAGTCTCTTCCAGAAGCTGCACTGTAGCACCTTTTCCCCCAATTGCACCATTGGGGTCAGGGATGTGAACATGCCGATCTGTATTGTAGGGGACGTAATCTACTCTCTGCTCCCCTGCCTAACAAAGCCCTGCACTGAACACCTCGACCAAAGCAAGGGACACTTCAATGCCAGGCTTAGCAGAGCCCATATTGTTGTTGAGGACACCTTCAAGTGTCTGAAGGGGAGGTTCCATTGCCTCCTCACCAAGCTGGACCTTGGTGAGCAGAACAACCCCCAGGTGGTGGCAGTGTGTTGTGCCCTTCACAATATGTGCGAAAGCAAAGGGGGAGACTTTCCTGCCCAGGCTGGGGGCAGAGGCCAGCCGGATCGGCAGTGCTTTTGAACAGCTGCACATGGCTGCTATTCAGCAAGCCCATCAGGGAGCTGTGTGTCCGCGAGGGCCTGAGGGAGAGTTTCACACAAGGACCACAATGACACTACCCTGGGTTCCCCCCAAGGGGCCTGTGCATTGCTCCTCTTTGCATTTCCTCACACATCCCTCTCTTCCTTCCCCTCCTGAGACAATTCACTACACTTTTTGTTTTGGAACCGGAAACCTTGGGTTTTTTTATGAGGGTGAATGTAACTGGGGATGAACAGAGGAAAGAACCTGAGAGGAGGAGGGGAAGAGATGGAAGGGGGAGGAGAGGAAGAGAGGCTGGGTGTGGCACCTGTTTCAAGTAGTCCCACTGCCTTCTGTGAGGGCCCCTCAGCAGCCAAGGGGTGGGCTAGTGAGAGAAGCCGTAGGGGCAGGAGCTGGCACAGGAGCAGCCACCAGGAGGTCAATGACCATGGGGAAGGGTGTGCAGATGGTTCAGCCCTGTTGCAGCAGCTCCTGCCCGGTGTCATGGTGCAGCTGGAGGTCCTCCTTAAGTCTCTGGTCCTGCCAGTCCATGGAGTGCTGGCAGGGCTTGAAGGGCAGCAATACGCTCCCTCTGGAGGTCCTCGTGGGCTCTCCTGTTCCTGCAGGCCACGTGGGGTTGAGGCAATGGCATGGGAAGTGCCGACCGCTCCCCTCTTGCAACTGGTCCAGATGCAGAGAACAAAGAGAAGGGCAGCCATTCCAGGAGACATTGTGCATGAAGCCCAGCCCTCATCTCTGAGCCAAGACTGAAAGGCCACAGGTCAGATGAAGGCGATGTGCTTCAAGCATGGCCATCTGTGGGCCAGACAGCAGGCCTCTCCGGACACCCTGTGAGCCAGAGCATAGAGGTCCTCTATTGCTGCCTCGCAGGGCAGTGTGCCCTGGACTGGCGCTCTAAATTTACAGGCTGCTGCATGATCCCAGGCTGAGAAGGCCAAGTGAGGAGCATGCAGCAGCCCCTTGCTGCCCACTGTCTCCACCCATGTGTGTCTAGGGAAGGTAATGGCACTCACCTGAGGGGCCTTCCCCGGCCTCAGACAATGCCCAGGAGACATCCTGGGTCGGTGGTGTGCTGGCTCCAGGGTGAGCATGATCTTCTGGCTAGAAGGGACTGAGTTCATGCTGGCCTCATCCGGCTCTTTTCTCCTCCTCAGCACCAGCTGTGTCCCCCAGGAAGGTGACAACAGGTGTCTCCACCCCTGAGTCCACAACAAGGGGCGGGGAAAGGGATTGACCCATCCACAGGATGTGGTAGAGCAGGGTGTAGTACAGGCAGGCTTGTGATGCCGCTCCAGAGCTGGAGCTGCCCTCAGCATAGACCTGCCTTAGCCTTCACCTTCATGCACACCTGCTCCTGGGTGCGCATGTGGCCCTTGGTGGCCAAGCTATCAGCCATCCAGCCGTAGATGTCCACATTCCTGCACCTGGTACGGAGATCCTGGAGGTTTGGCTCCTCACACCAGGCCTCAATGAGGTTCAGGATCTCCGCACCAGCCCAGGAAGTGGGGGCAGCCCAAGGCGAGCTGCCAGCAGCTGGCGCCCCGGGCAGAATGCGTGATCGGTGCCCCCACCTTCACAGCCCTCAATGGCATGACATCAACATTGAACGCCCCATTTAACGTGGCGCCATAGGCAATGGCCTAGTTGGCCTCTATACACGGGCCACCCCTGCCAGGAAGGCGCACACCTCTTCCATCCCCGGGCTGTCTGCCAGCTCCCTAGAGCAGAGGAGGGTTCAGCTGGAGCAATGAGGTCACTCCCGGTGGCCGAACTTGCTGGTCTGGCAACTGTTGTGTGGCTCAGAGCCGTCAGGGCCTGCTGGGAGCCACAAGTCTTTTTCCCTGTGGCTGCAGCTTTAAGGGTTTTGATGAATGTGGACAAAGTGGCCAGCAGGGCACCTGCTGGAAGGGCTAGAGGCCTCTTTTTTTTCAAAATAACTCCATCTGCCCTGTCTACACACGCCCTATTCCAAACTAGCTATTTTGGAATAGACATTTTTCCTCATACAATGAGGGTGGCAGAATCTGGAATAAGATGCCCATTTTATTTCAAAATTATTTGGAAATAATGGGCTTCCTATGTAGACACTTGCAAAGTTATTTCAGAACAACATTGGTTATTCTGGAATAACACTGCTCTGTAGACATGCCCTAAGAGAGCTGGTACATAATTTTTCCTAACGGAAGGTTAAACCAGATCCATGCTGCTTAGACATGCAGATTCAGTGTGCTAGTAGCTGCACCCTTAGAGGAAAGAACAACTATGTAAGAGACCTTATAAGCAGACATTAACATACGTAAGAGAATCCAGAGAAACAAGAGAATGAATATGGACAAAGGATATTTAGCATTTCTTGTTCCAGTGCTCTCACAACTTTTTTTTTTAATGCCGAATAAAAATATTTAGTTTAAAGGAACAACTTCCAAGATCATGATGACACGTTAAATTCTTTCCCAAGCTCAATAAACTATGTCTTATGACTTATAAGACTTGTAAAATCTTTACAAGACTCTCGACAGCTCCACATGTGTTTATGGCAAGAAGAATGGAACCTTTTCCTGAACATCTGCTAAATCTTGTATCTTGGCTAGAATTACTCTGTACATGATAGCAAAGTACTGTGTAATGGCTTCTCATGGAGGTTTGGGATGTGATGGAATTTTTTTCATTATAGTGGAACAATTATTTGAAAGACACTTTACAATAGCCTACACCTGCAACATGCATTATATATATATATAGAGAGAGAGAGAGAGAGAGAGCCACTTTGTTCATTGCAGGCTGAAATCACATAGCTGGCCATGTTTTCCAAAAGATTGCATGCACAGTTACTGCATTTGCATGCGCAGACCAGGATGTTAGGGGTTCAGCTACTGAGTTTATGAAATGTATGTGTGCAGATTTAGAGCATGCTTTAACAGCTTAAAACTTGGCCCAGAGAGATTATCACTAAATCACAGAAGGGAGATCTATTAGATCATGCAATATACTACTTTCCAGTGAAATAATTGCGTTCTGTTGTGTGTTTACTTGTATTCTGCAGCTTTGGACCTCTCATACAATGGGGACTCCATTCTTTGCCAAAAAGACTGGATATTTATAGGGATAACAAGAATATCCAGAGTTGTCCTAATTCATTATAAGACATTTTGGAGGACTATTAAACTTCATGCTTTGGGGTTTAAGATGACCTCAAACTATCAGATACCAAGATGGGACCTTATGTACGGTGCATAATATCTCATATCTTCTTGTGAGGTGTCTCAGACCTCCTTCTTAAGCATCTGGTACTGGTCTCTGTCCCAAGACAGCATACTGACTGAGTAGATGGACATTCCATCTGACCCAGTGTAGAAACTTGTGTGTTATCTGGAAAGGCTATTCCAACAGCCTAAGATTTTTCTATCAAGAATTTTTTCTAATGCATCTAAAATTTTCCCTTTTTTAATTTCATCCCTCTGCTTTTCACTATAGCCTCAGACTAATAGAATGCTCAAAAGTTTCTGGCAACTTGATGAACAGTAGTTGGAATAAATTGCCTAGACCTGTCCAAAATACATGTTCACAAATGTTCACTTGTGTGAACAGCCCAAAAATCTTATTCTGAATTGCAAGGAGAAGCTAATGATTTTCCATTGTCCTGGGCAGAAAACAGATCAAAGTCACTAGTACTTTTTCATATCATGCTGAGTTCACAGCACTAGTCCTTGTGGTGTGAGAAACTGGACTGATGAAAGGATGCTTTTCCTGCATACAGCTTTTAAATTTGTTGGCATGCGTTTCTGGTGTGTTAAACAATTCTATATCAACCGGCTGGCAGTAACTCACAATACTAAATAGCATGATTCCCACAGCTCCACACCACTTCCTAACATGGGACAATGAAGCAACCCCATTTGGAGTTAACTGCTGCCTCTCTCGACTTTTTCTAGGTGCAATTTACACCAGAAATACCATTATTTCAACACGGTGTGCAATTTAACACTGCAAGTCTCATTTTCCACTTGCTCCCTCACCCCAGTTTATCAAAATGAAGCACCCCACAATTGATCTCAGTGAAGCAGAGTGATTTGGCAATACATATTGTAGTCAGTGGGTTGATTTTAACAATTGCTACTAAAGCCAGTTAGCTCTTTAGGCTGCCTCTGTGCTGGTGTAAAAAGAAATGTTAACCCTGAGTAAAGTGTTCTGAATACAAAATGCTTAACTTGTTCTTTCTTTCAAGACTCAGAATGAAATTCAGCACAAGTACTCAATGCAATACCCAGGGGGAAAGAATCCTTAAGGAGACCTTCCAGAAAAACATGCCTACTGTACTAACATACTTATTCTATGTATTTCCATTCTCAAATGAGAGTTAGCCAAGAAGTAAAGAGGCTTCCTTCATGAAGCTGGCCCAAACTCAAACATTTTCTCCTTTTCACCATAGGACGATGACAAATTCCAATATCCTAGGAAAACTAAAAATATACATCCATTTTGTGTCAAATCCATTATTGACTTGACCATAAAGATCAGGGCCTTTTGGAGGCACAATACATAGACAAAGTAGGAGATTTTGTCTTGGCTACTTAGATTTAACTAAGTGTATGAGAAAGGAAGCATTATTGTGCCCATTTTACAGAAGGGGAACAATGACATGGATTTAAGTGACATGTCAAAGATTTGAAGGGAAGTCTGGCAGAGTAAGGAACTGAATCTAGATCACCTTAGTCCCAACCTAATGCTTTATCCATACTTCCTCGCATTTTTAAATATTACTATTTATAAGTATTCCTTTAGCACTCAGAGTCACCCCGTAATCAGAGCACTAAAAATATACCTCTTGTGAGTACTACAGTTAAAAATAAAATGCATTATGTTATATGTACTGTAAACCAAACTGATGTCTTTAGAGGTGACTGATACCCAGTAGCAATATATTAACAGTGAGAATAATTAACCATTGGAACAACGTACCAAAGTGGTTATGGTAGATCCTCCATCAATGTCCATTTTAAAATCAGGACTGGATGGTTTTCAATCTGCTGTAGTAATTGTTTTGGGGCAAGTCTCTGGCCTGTGCTATACAGGAAGTCAGACTAGCTGATCATGGTGGTCCGTTCTGACTGAATCCTAAAAATCCCCAGAACCCTCAAGTCCTGTAAAACTAGAGGCTGAATCTACCACTGGTACAAAGGGTTCTGGGACTCTGGTGTTTGTTCATTTGGGGGGCAAGAGAATTGCCAGGCCGCTGGCAAGGTGGGGGTGCAGCTCTGCACTCGCAGAAGGGTCCTGGCCTTAGGTAGAAGGGGCAGGACTAGGGCTTGCCTCCCTGCACCAGCCCTCCAGCACTGCCCAGAGCGCCTGTGGTAATTTACGAGGGATGATTTGGGACAGCCTCAATTTGTTTGTATAGCCCTGTCACATGGTGTGACTCATCACTGCAGCACCTCCGGCTGGTCACTTGGGAATTAGCTCAGTTCTGCCCTGGAGTACCCCCTTCCAGCCAGAGTCTCACCTCTGTTACCTGTTTGTGTTAATGGCTCTGCCAGTTTACATTAGGACCCGTGTCCCTCCCAGGCCGCGGCGCCCTTCGCTATGGGTACTGCCCTGCTGCAGTGCCCCACACTCTGTGGTCCTTCCTCCAAGAGAACTCTCAACCCCCAATACCCACCTTACCTCAATGGCCCACTGTCAGCCGTCATCCAGACCCTACCTCAGGGGCAAACTGCAGGCTGGAGTGGCCTTCTCCTATCTGAGGCTACCCTCAGGCCTTACCTCTAGGGTTGCCAGGTGTCCAGTATTGACCCAGACAGTCCAGTATTTTCACTTTCTGTCCGGTTAAAAAAAAAAAATCAGAAAATACCAGACACCTAAAATGTCTGGTATTTTCTGATTTTTTTTCCCCTGCCAGGAGGCAAAAATACCAGACACCTGGCAACCCTACCACACTCAACAACCCTACATACAGCCCAGCCCCTGGCCCCCCCAGCCCCAGGGACCCGCCTGGTCCCCCCCTCCCAGGCTTCCCCTTCCCCTCACCCCGCTTACCTGGTTCCACAGGGAAGCTGTCTTCTGACATGGAAGAAGAAAACAAGATGGCCACCAGCAAAAAAAAAAAAAAAAAAAGCCCCGAGGGGGCCATGCTGGTATTTGTGTATTTTTTTGTTATTGTTGTTTTTTGCTTAATAACTGTCGGGATCCTTTTGCTCAACAACTTTGGTCTCCCCCTTTCCTCCCCCCCCCCCAACAGTGGAGTTTTTTTGGGAGGGTGTCAGTATTTTTGGTTAAACCACCTGGCAACCCTACTTACCTCAGGCCTGCAGGCTGGGATTTGCCCGGCCAGAGCTCTCCAGCATTGTTGGGCCTGCCTTTCCCCAGCATTGTTCTGTCTCAGGAAGCCTCTAACTTCCCAGGCAGCCAGGTCTTTCCTTCTCCACAGCTGGAGCAAGAGTTAGTGAGACTTTCCTCCCCTCCAGGAGCCCTCATTTAGACAGCTCTAATTGGCTGATAATGTGCCACAGCTGCTTACTCCACAGCCCCAGCCCTCTCTCAGGGCTGGATTTAACCTTTCTTAGGCCAGTGCAGATGCTCCATCAAAATACATAGTGCTTTACACAAAGCATGCAAAACACCCTTATGTAGATTATAATACAGACAGCAAAGGTGTAGGTACAAAAAGGTGCAGAGGCATCAAGGAGAAGATTAGCACAGGAAGACTTCAGAAAAGCGTACATACCTAAAGGAAAAGAGGGAAGGTGCTGCAGGAGCAGCAGAGGATGAAAAAATTCAAAGCTATGAGTGGAAGGAGACAACAGCAGGGCAGATAGAGAGGATAAGGAGAAATGTAAGGAGCAGAAGGGGTAGCAGGAATTAAAATGAGACACGTGAAGGGTCTGAATCATGCAGAACATGGAAAGTGAGGATGAAGAGATTGAATTTATAGCTGATAATTATTTACATTCCATAACTCCAAGCGTAAGTTGCACATTACTACATAATTACTACCAAATGGGGAAGGATTTGTCTCAGAAAATCAAAATGAATGGTTAAATTACAAAGAACAATGGACCACAAGAAGGAATGACTCTCTCAGGAAATTAATATCCCGGCTTCCACCCCTGAGTTACTCGCAGCAACGTACCCCAAATCACTGGTGCCCAACGGCCAGTCCCATTCGGGCCGACTGATCGTGTCTAGCTGTTCAGTCTGCAAGCACAAAAGGCTGATCATGTGGACAAACCTGTATTAGGGCAAATGAAATATTTAATGCACCTACAACTTGGCTGCCCAAAATTAGAAGCTCAGCTCAAAAAGATCAAGTCAAGGGACTGTACAAACTATATCTGGACAATAACACTGAAGAAACATTCCAATGAGATATCAGGGTTTTCCTCGTGTTTCCTTATCTTTCAATACACTCTTTCAAAATTATTATATTCAAGTTTCAATAGCAGCTGCCAGGGCAGCTCAATAGCCAAACCAAAGAATCCAGGAGCTAATTCCCAGTCCCCGAAGCTTCCTTTGTGTGTATGTATGGATTTTTAAGGACAGTGACGCATATATATGTTCAATAGGTTATCGTTAAGTCCACAAGATGTGCTCGAGATTCAAATTAAATCTCCATGTTACTCTCCCTCTCCCCAAAGCAAAACACAAAGCCAGAAAATACAGTGCAGCGGGTGAGGCTCAAATTGTGATGGAGGTAATGGGGCTTCCAGGAGCTGCCTAGTTACCACGGCAACTTAGCACACCCTGGAGTCACTTTATGAAGGCACTGCTGAGGAAACCATGGTTTGGTGAGACCTTTGAATGACTGTAGCAGCAGGGCCAGGTCTGACAACCAGGCTGCAAGGAGGGAGGAGGGCTGTCCATGCATAGCTGCTGGGCCCACCTCCCAAGTCATCAAGGTGCAGGGTGTGGGGGGGAAGCCACTGCAGTTATTCAGCCTGGCCTAGCAGATCAAAGACCCCCAGACATGACTGGAAATAACCACTGGAATAATGTACCGGGGGTTATGCTAGATTCTCTAACAATGCCCATTTTTACATCAGGACTGGATGTTTTTTCTGAGTTCTGCTATAGTAACTGTTTTGCAAAGAGAAGGACAAACTCCTCCCTCTATGGACTAGAGGCCACCTCATTGCTGGCTCCTGGATGGAGAGGGAGGGAACAGGTCTGTAACAGCAGAGCTGCAGAGGGCTGCCTGCATAGCTGCTGCAGCAGTGGCACCTGATCCTTGCAGGTGCAAAGAAAAGCTGCAGTCCTGGCAGGGCAGAGCCAAGATACCCCCACCACCAGGGCTCTGAGGAGGGAAAATGTCTGGATTGCCAAATTCTTCTTCCTTATTTTTGGAAATCCTCTTCCTCCTTCTCTGCAAACACATGAATTTAGATTCTTTGCCAGGTGTTTAATTTATAATAGATGACCTCCGCCCGGTATATAATTTAAAATCAATCAATTGTACGTTGGGCAGAGGTGGAAATGACTGTTTTGTGATATGCCTCATCTCTCTAACAAGGCTAGCAGCTGCAACTGTTAGCAGCAATAGCCATAGTACACCATAGCTCATTGAGATGGACAATGGCTAACCTTCACCAAATGAATAACAGCCACACCATGCTGCAGTTTAAGTGCCCCATTTGAGATATCTTAAAGTGGCCTGATTTTAAGAATGGCTCAGAATTTAAGCACCACAGGTTAACTACTCACAGTCACTGACCACGTTTTAAATGACTGTTTAAAAAGGACATGATTTTAATTTCCAGATCACTTCATTAATGAACTCCTCATAAGTTTATCAGCTGTGGGGGGGGGGGGGGGGGAGAGGAGGAGAACGAGGGGAATAACCTTTTCAATTCTCTCTCAACTCGCTGGCTTTATTTCTTAGGTCATGTCTTCACTACCAGGAAGATCGACATGGCAACGGTCGATCTTCCGGATTCGATTTAGCAAGTCTAGTAAAGACCCACTAAATCAAATGCTGAGGGCACCCCCAGTCAGTCAGTGCTGGTAATCCTTAAGTCACAAGGAATAAGAGAAATAGACAGGAGAATTTGTTCCCGTCAACTTCCCATTGTGGAGATGGCACTGAAGGTCAAATAATGGTATGTCAACTCCAGCTACGCAATTCATCTAGCTGGAATTGTGTATCTTAATTTGACCTTCCACTTAAGTATAGATAAGGCTTTAAAAAGCTGATTCGGGGCAGTTGGGCAAATATTATGGAGACAAAAAAACCCACCTTGGAATATTGAAAAACACAGAGTAAGGGTGGGAGTAACACATTAGGAGCTGCATGGAAATATATTAGAGTTTAAAAACCCCAAAACATCCTGGAGAGAGGACTTTTTAATGGAAGTGGCTGTAAGAGATATAGATAGTGGGCAACTGGCCTCGTGGAAAAGCTAACACAGGACTACACTGAGTTGAGCAGGAAAGTAAGACAGGAAGTTGTACCCTTGAGGGCAGTGAAATTTGTTCAGGATGAAGAGATTGAAAAATAATGATGTTCAGACATTCTGGGGAGGAGGTTCGTTAGGGATCTAGCCAAACAAGACTGATCTACTTGTCTGTCCTCTTCAGTTTGTTTGTTTGTTGTTAAAAGGAAAAGTTTGTAGTTTGGATGCTGCTGCCTTCAGATGCTCTTTGAAAGAAGGGGACTTGAAACTGGTTGAACTGTCTTGTGGCCAGACATGCCTCTTGCCCAAGAGACGGGACAGGAGGATGAGGTACAGAGCAGCAACCCTTCCCCCACTCTCCAAAAAAATCCCATTTGTCTAAATTAACAATTTGCCATTAAACATTTCTATTTTGGTGAAACTTCATATTTCACCAGCAATGTTTTTAGTCATAATTTTCAACTAGCTCTACTGAGGCATTTTGAACATTCCACCCTTCGTGCACAAACTGCTGCCCAAATGTCAGCATTTTCAGAGCTACCCTGACATTGCATTTCTTACTCACCCAAAACTCCCATGGACATTACCAGGCATTTCTGCCAAGAAAGGCAGGTTCAGATCCCCTGTATCCTCCCTCTCCAGGGAATTTGGCACTGCTGCCTGGTCTCTCGTCTCTGTTGTATTTTTTCAGTTCCTCATCAACTGGAAATCTGCATCTGAGTCTTTACGTTCCATGGAGTTTGAAACAAAGATTATTCATTTCCCTGGGCCATCTCCTTGGTAACTTGTGATATGGTGTTTGAGAAGGTAAGGACAGAAGGAACTAAAGGCTGTATTCTCTCAGGAAAAGCCAGATCTGGGACACTATGCTGGAAAAAATAATTGTTCCCGTTATCGTTGTCTCTAGCTTTACACATAAGGGAGAAAGAGGACTGAATAGATAGTTACACTGTCAACGTAGATAAGGAGAGAGAAGAGAAACATTCCTGCAGTGGTGCTAAGCATGCATTCCCATGGGTTATACCTTCACTACAGAGATCACTAGGTGGATCTGAGCACCCAGATTAACCTAGCCCAGGGATCTCCAAGTTTTTAAAAGTATGAAATCACTTTTTGAATTGAAGTGCAATCCAGAATCTACCTCAAACCCAAATACCGTCACCCCACCTCCTTCGTGTCCATTCCCCAAGGCCCTGCCCCTGCTCACTCCATCCTTCCGCCCTTTCATCAGGCAGGGGCAGAGGGTTAGGGTACAGGCTCTGGTCTTGGACTAAGGGATTTGGAGTGTGAGAAGGGCTCTAAGCTGAGCCTGGGGCAGGGAGTTGGGGTAGAGGGGAGAGCTCAGGGTACAGGTTCTGTAAGGGGGTTTGGGTCTAGGACGTCTCAGGCCTAGGACAGGGGCTTGGAGTGTAAGAGGGGGTTCATGACTGGGACAGGGATTCAGGCTCCAGCTGGACGCTGCTTACCACAGGTGGCTCCTGGGTGGTGGAGCAGTGGGGCTATGGTAGGCTCACACCTGCCCTGGCCCTGCACCACTCTCAAAAGCAGCCAGTAAACTCCCTCCATCCCCCACCTCACCCCCGTGCTGTAGAGAGAGAGAGAGTACAGGGTGGGAGAGGGAAACAGCTCCAAGGCAAAGGCAGCGGGGCGGGAGGGGGAGGAAAGGGAGGAGCTGAAGTGCTGTTTGACAGCCTCTTAACAAACCATTCAGGATCACTTGTCAGAGGCTCCAAGATCTACCAGTAGATCCCAATCTACTGGCTAGTGACCACTGACCTAGCCTATATACAGGGACGAATGAGAGTGCCGCAGGGCCCCGGGCAGCACAATTTCGTGCCCCCCCCCCTTGACATGGCGCATGCGCTGTGGCGCCACGGCGCATGCGCTGTGGCGCCACGGCACATGCGCGGGGCTTCTGCAAGTGCAGGGCCCGGGGCAGCCGCCCCGCTCGCCCTGCCCCAAATCCGCCGCTGCCTATATGTGAGCAGCCAAGTGTAAAGCACTACCCATAGAATCATAGAATCATAGGACTGGAAGGGACCTCGAGAGGTCATCGAGTCCAGCTCCCCGCCCTCAATGCAGGACCAAGCTCCGTCTACACCATCCCTGACAGATGTTTATCTAACCTGTTCTTAAATATCTCCAGAGAGGGAGATTCCATCACCTCCCTTGGCAATTTATTCCAATATTTGACCACCCTGACAGTTAGGAATTTTTTCCTAATGTCCAATCTAAACCTCCCCTGCTGCACTTTAAGCCAATTACTCCTTGTCCTGTCCTCAGTAACCAAGAGGAACAAATTTTCTCCTTCCTCCTTGTGACACCCTTTTAGATATTTGAAAACCGCTGTCATGTCCCCCCTTAATCTTCTTTTTTCCAAACTAAACAAGCCCAGTTCATGAAGCCTGGCTTCACAGGTCATGTTCTCTAAACCTTTAATCATTCTTGTCGCTCTTCTCTGTACCCTTTCCAATTTCTCCACATCTTTCTTGAAATGTGGCACCCAGAACTGGACACAGTACTCCAGCTGAGGCCTAACTAGTGCAGAGTAGAGCGGCAGAATGACTTCATGAGTTTTGCTTACAACACACCTGTTGATACAACCTAGAATCATATTTGCTTTTTTTGCAACAGCATCACACTGTTGACTCATATTCAACTTGTGGTCCACTATGACCCCTAGATCCCTTTCTGCCATGCTCCTTCCTAGACAGTCGCTTCCCATCTTATATGTATGGAACTGATTGTTCCTTCCTAAGTGGAGCACTTTGCATTTCTCTTTATTAAACCTCATCCTGTTTACCTCTGACCATTTCTCTAACTTGCTAAGGTGATTTTGAATTATGTCCCTATCCTCCAAAGAAGTTGCAACCCCACCCAGTTTGGTATCATCTGCAAACTTAATAAGCGTACTCTCTATCCCAATATCTACATCATTGATGAAGATATTGAACAGTACGGATCCCAAAACAGATCCTTGCGGAACTCCACTTGTTATCCCTTTCCAGCAGGATTTAGCACCGTTAACAACAACTCTCTGACTATGGTTATCCAGCCAATTATGCACCCACCTTATCGTGGCCCTATCTAAGTTATATTTGCCTAGTTTATCAATAAGAATATCATGCGAGACCGTATCAAATGCCTTACTAAAGTCTAGGTATATGACATCCACCGCTTCTCCCTTATCCACAAGGCTCGTTATCCTATCAAAGAAAGCTATCAGATTAGTTTGGCATGACTTGTTCTTCACAAACCCATGCTGGCTATTCCCTATCACTTTATTACCTTCCAAGTGTTTGCATATGATTTCCTTAATTACCTGCTCCATTATCTTCCCTGGGACAGACGTTAAACTGACCGGTCTGTAGTTTCCTGGGTTGTTCTTATTCCCCTTTTTATAGATGGGCACAATATTTGCCCTTTTCCAGTCTTCTGGAATCTCCCCTGTCTGCCATGATTTTTCAAAGATCATAGCTAAAGGCTCAGATACCTCCTCTATCAGCTCCTTGAGTATCCTGGGATGCATTTCATCAGGACCTGGTGACTTGCTGACATCTCACTTTCCTAAGTGACTTTTAACTTGTTCTTTGTGTATCCTATCTTCTAAACTTACCCTCTCTCTGCTTGTATTCACTACGTTAGGCACACCTCCAGACTTCTCGGTGAAGACCGAAACAAAGAAGTCATTGAGCATCTCTGCCATTTCCAAGTTTCCTGTTACTGCTTCTCCCTCCTCACTAAGCAGTGGGCCTACCCTGTCCTTGGTCTTCCTCTTGCTTTTAATGTATTTATAAAAGGTCTTCTTGTTTCCCTTTATGCCTGTAGCTAGTTTGATCTCATTTTGTGCCTTTGCCTTTCTAATCTTGCCCCTGCATTCCCGTGTTGCTTGCCTATATTCATCCTTTGTTATTTGTCCTAGTTTCCATTTTTTATGAGACTCCTTTTTTATTTTGAGATCATGCAAGATCTCCTTGTTAAGCCAAGCTGGTCTTTTGCCATATTTTCTATCTTTCCTGCACAGCGGAATTGTTTGCTTTTGGGCCCTTAACAACGTCCCTTTGAAATACTTCCAACTCTCCTCAGTTGTTTTTCCCTTCAGTCTTGCTTCCCATGGGACCTTACCTACAAGTTCTCTGAGCTTATCAAAATCTGCCTTCCTGAAATCCATTACCTCAATTGTGCTGGTCTCCCTTCTACCTTTCCTTAAGATCATGAACTCTATTATTTCATGATCACTGTCCCCTATGCTGTCTTCCACTTTCAAGTTCTCAACTAGTTCCTCCCTATTTGTTAAAACCAAATCCAGAACAGCTTCTCCTCTGGTAGCTTTTTCAACCTTCTGAAACAGAAAGTTGCCTCCAATGCAGTCCAGAAACTTATTGTGTCCTCTCATTGTGCCATCTCATTGTGTCCTCACCATTTCTGCACTCACCGGTCATGTTCCCTTGGTTCTTTTAAGGGAAGCCCCTCAACTTGCGTTGGTCATACCTGCATAACTTGATTAACATATCTACTGTCTTGGTCTATTTCTACACATAAACTTGCATGGACATAGCAAAGGTGAGAATTAATCCCCATTTATTAGTGGGTTGTGGCCACGAAAGCTCATGCTACTATCCACGTTTTTTGTTAGTCTTTAAGGTGCTGCAGGACCATTTGTTGTTTTTTAAGTTTTTTCATTTATTTCTGCATAAGTCTATATCTGCAAAAACAACAAGGAGTCCAGCGTCTACACAGCAGGGCAAAAGTCGAATTAAGCTATGCAACTTCAGCAATGTCAGTTGCGTAGCTGAAGTGGAAATAGCTTAATTTGGCTTTTGGTGCTGTCTACAAACAGGAAGTCAAAGGTAGAGCACTCTTCCTTCGACTTCCCTTACTCCTCATGAAAAGAGGGCTACAGGGATCAGACTAAGAAGTACTCCAGTTCGACATTATTTTGAAATAATGGCTTGTTGTGGAGACACGCATTTTGTTATTTCAAAATAAAGTCGGTTATTCCAAAATAACGCTGCTGTGTAGACATGCTCTAACAGAGTTATTTACTTTTGGGAGTTGTTTTTTATGTTATTTTTGTTAGCCTTTAAGGTGCCACAGGACTTCAAAATGTTTTTGAAGACACAGACTAAGACAGCTACCCTTGTGAGACCCTCTGTGGATGAACACTTATTTTGAAGTAAGAGAGTCAATTGAGCTAATGTTGGCTAAATAATGTTTAGCCACTTATTTCACAATAAAAGTGCCCACGCAGAGACTTGTACCAACCTAACTAAATGAGTTTTAGGAAACCAATCTAATTCAGTTGGTGCTAGTTTAGTTTCCCTATGAACAAGCAGTCCTCTTCATGGAGGGAATCAGTGGAATCCCAAAGTTGTGTTAACAGCCGTGGGTATTTGTCTGTTTATTATTATTGACTTGATATACAGAAGCACAGTTAAGTAACTCACCCAAGGCCACACGAGAAATCTGTGCAGAGTTGGAAATTTGAACCTATATCGCTCAAGTCTGCATCCTGTGCTTTAAACTGAGAAAGAGAAGGTAAAATCTGAGGACCAGATTCTGTTAGACTCATTCATGTTGAATTACTCTTCACTCTAAGAGCATTGCCATTGGTTTAGAGTGGAACCAAGGTACTTAGTAACTTAGGCCTTTTTTAAAAAACACCATGAGTTAAGTGCTTTAGAAGATCTCAGAATTTTGGTTAGTGTGATACAGGAAGCACTCACAAACTGAAGATTCATTTTAGATCTCTCCTTTTACATACACTTCTTGATAAAAGCCACAGAATGAGCTTTGCAAACAGTTAAAATAAAAGAAAGTCTTATAAATGTGGCACTTGGGGAAAAATGTAAAGGCTTCCTGTTAAATTAAATTGTACCTTTACATAATAGATGGCTCACAGCTATTTGTAAGGAAGTGACAAAGCTGCCCCAGATCTTAAGATATTGCAAAAAGGTTCACAGATGCATTTATGTAAATATTTTCTGATGACTCAGTTGCTGCTGAAAATACTTTTGAAGTCATCAAAAAGAATTTAAAACATTTTTCAATTGTATCATTAACGCTTCATTTTCAAAATAGCTGAAACAACTTTACTGAACAAAATGATGAGTGCTAAGAAACTCTATATTTT
The DNA here is from genome assembly GCF_049634645.1 of Pelodiscus sinensis. Classification (NCBI taxonomy): domain Eukaryota; kingdom Metazoa; phylum Chordata; order Testudines; family Trionychidae; genus Pelodiscus; species Pelodiscus sinensis. The sequence continues at coordinate 35,809,558 of NC_134723.1, read as the reverse complement.
GCAATTTTGTATGCAGTCCTCCAAGTGAAATGTTGCCTTTTGGGGAGGAACAAAGAACAAGAGAAAAGTGCTTTTTAAATACTCCAGCAAGTCTCTCCATTCTAAAATAAGAAAAGCAGAAATTCATCCTATCTTACTATTTGATTTTTGTGGACCTGTGTGGAAAGAGTTATATTTCTAACAATTGCAATCAGCAGATAACCCACACATTGAAACGTACACTTTAAGCATTTTTCTACTTATTATATGCTCCATTTGGACTATCTAACCTAGGTGTCCTAAAATATTTGTTCATCAGACGTAGCATTAAATCAACTTAGCATGTGTAACTGATTTTACATGCTAGAAGAACCAGGGTCAGATTCCAACTCTCTGAGCAAACATATTCACAATCTGAAAAGACATGGAACAATTTTACCTCACAGACACATCCTGTTTCTGAATGTTGCAAGAAGAAAATATTTTATAGCCTAGCAATGCTATTTACTGTCCTAGATCGACATAATGTGTTTCATACAAACATTTCCATTCTGTTTCTCTTTTATATGGTTTTCTGAGACAATAGAGTAAAATGAAGGATTGTTTTTTTTACTTTTAATATTAACCTTTTATTAAAATATACTAATTAGGGCTGCAAAGATCATCAAGAACATAATTTTATAAAAATGGAAAAGTAAGCTCAGGCTCAGAATAATTGATGTATTTGGACACATCTGAATTAGTAGTCGAAGAAAGAACAGTTTTTCAATGGGGAGGTCAATTACATGAAGCTGAAAAAATGTGGGCCTTATTTCTATATATAGTTGGACAAACTTTATCCAAAATCTAACCCTTCCTTCTTTCCTTTTCCTTCCTTGCCTGTCCCATTCTTTTCCTCCTTATTTATATACATCTTTTCCTATTTTTATTATTGTAACCCTAACATGGTATGTTTTTTCAGTATTGGTGGGATTTGTATTGTCTGGTGTTGCCTCTTTGATTAAGCTGTGATTACATAATGGCATTTGAGTTCTGAAGCATGCAGGGTTCAGAAACACACACAAGTTATATGTCATTCCCCTTTTTGCCCTTTCATTATTTTAATATCAAAACAAAACAGAAAAACAATCACAACACTCACTTATTTAATAAATGATGAATATCTTAAATAATCTACCATGAATGACAGAATTGCAGACAGTTATGTACAATCCCTTCACTGATTTATTACAGATCCAAATTCCTACAGGAAGCATCAAATGCACACAGGTCCCCCACCACTCAGTTTTGTATATGGGTCTCTGATTTAGGTGAAAGCTTTGTGAAAACACATGTATCCAGACAGCTTTCCCTATTGGATACACATCTAAGCCACCTCAAGCATGTAAGACACAAGATATTCCAGTTAAGGTCAAAAGTAATTTATGTGCTAAAGGGAGCTTTGATGCACGTGCCTATTTCTGATGGTAGCATGAATTGGTGCTCCAGGGTTCATGAAAGATGCTAATTTTTTACCATAAAAAACACCTTTTGGGGGATCTGCCGTCATATCTATGGGAGATCTGTGAATGGCAAAATGCCGTGAGATCATGCATAAAGTGAAGGAACTGCTGACAGCTCTTCAACCATATTATTCATTCCATTTCTCAGAGATACAGAGTGCTGATCTCAAGACAGAATATGGCCGTTAGCACACTCTCCTTTCAAAATACAATCCTGGACCCAGCGGATGTTGCTTAGAAAAATTTACAAGGGAACTCGACATATTTGCATATTTGAAGTATCTGATTAATTACTAAGTATTACACATTAGAGTGAATAATTGACAATTAAGTTCATTTTGTCTTTTGTGTGCGCTTGGGGATTATTCACATGCAGTGATTTCTGCAAAGGTATTTGTTCTGCTGATGTATTCAATTCACATCGCTTAGATTTTTGTTTGGGTTTTTTTGTTTGTTTGTTTTTACTCCATGTGTTGGTTATGAACATTTTCAATTCATGCTTTTGCTTAGCTGTGATTAGTCAGAGAAGCCGCAAAGTACGGTTTCTTTTCCTTGGCTGGGTACGTTAACAAGCACTGTTGGGACAAATAGATGCACTTATGAATTAATGTTCGGTTTCCTCATGCATGTGACATTGACATTTGCTTTCTGTGAATATTTTTGCCAGTACAACTCAGTTGCACAAACATATACACCTCCCTTCTCTCAGATAGGTAAGCTGAAATCCTGGCCCCACTGAAGTCAGTAACAAACCCCCCATTAATTTCAGTGAAACCAGGATTTCCTCCTGATTTTATACAAGTCTCAGTTTATTTCTGAAATGGCAGAATACGTCCCTTTGCCACACCAGATCCAGCTGATAACTACAGCTGAGAGTTTGGCCTGTGAGCTCAAGAATTCTTAGACCAGATCCTCAGCTAATGTAAATCAGCATCTCTCTATTGTAGTCAGTGAATCAATGTGGCTACGTCTACACTGGCATGATTTTCCGAAAATGCTTTTAACGGAAAAGTTTTCCGTTAAAAGCATTTTCGGAAAAGCATGTCTAGATTGGCAGGACGCTTTTCCAGAAAAGCACTTTTTCCAGAAAAGCGTCCGTGGCCAATCTAGACGCGCTTTTCCACAAAAAAGCCCAGATCGTCATTTTTGCGATCGGGGCTTTTTTGCGGAAAACACTACTGTGCTGTCTACACTGGCCCTTTTCCGGAACAGTTTTCCGGAAAAAGACTTTTGCCCGAATGGGAGCAGCATAGTTTTTCCGGAAAAGCACTGATGATTTTACATTAGATCGTCAGTGCTTTTCCGGAAATTAAAGCGGCCAGTGTAGACAGCTGGCAAGTTTTTCCAGAAAAGCGGCTGATTTTCCAGAATAACTTGCCAGTGTAGACACAGCCGGTAAGTTTATATCAGCTTGGGATCTTACTGAAGAATTTTTTTAAGTGACTCATCTGTTAAAAAAAAAAAAAGCCAAACAAAAAAATCAGAAGTAAAACCAAGTGCCCAGCTTAGAGCTTGTCTACAGGACAGTGACCACAGCAGCATAGCTACAGTGCTACAGCTGTGCCTTTGTAGAGTTGAGGTTTCCTAGGTCAATGGAAGGGGTTTTTCCACTGCTTTAGGTAATCCACCTTTCTGAGAGGCAGGAGTTAGGCTGATGGAAGAATTCGTCCACTGACCTGGCTCCATTTACCATGGGGTTAGATCAGCTTAACTGTGTCACACAGGGTGTGAAATTTTTCAGAGCCCTGAGCAATGTCACTAGCTTGACCTAGGTGTAAACCAAGCCTAAGTCAAACACTATTTTTTATCCAAGACTTAAGACATCAGCCTTTGAGGTCACTTGACCCTCTTCCAGGTGCAAAGACTGCTCACTCAGCTGGCCATCCAGCAGGAAACCAAAATGAAGGACTCATGTCCTCAAGGAAGCTGTCAAGCTAGACACTCAAGTGGTAGGCAGCATTTGGGGTGAAGAGTAAAAGAATAGATAGAGCCTCTGGAAACAGAGAACATCACTGTGTGAGAAAGAGGGGTGGGAAAAGAGGAAGAAAAATCATTTTGCCATTTTCAAAGGAACCTAGAATGGTTTGGTGCCAAAATCCCACTGGCAATCCCTGGATGTTGGAAAAATCCCAACTGTGGTCTATATCCTTAATACAAGAGCAGGGCCACCAATAGGGGGAAAGGGGAAGAGGGAAGCTGACCCGGATCCTTTTAATTGCTGCCAGAGCCTCACATGACGCAGTCTGGACAGCACTGAGAGAACGACATGGTCCAGGCGGCGCTGAGGTCTGCCTGCTCATAGTTCCACCCCTTCCACCTGAGACCCTGCCCTTTCCGTGGGGCCCCCGCCACACACACATACACTCATATATTGCCCAGGGCCTGGCAACGTCTGTCACCAGCCCTGAACAGCAGCGGAAATGTCAGAGAACTGGGAATGTGACAAGCAATACAGGTGTGACACCTCCCCATGAGTGAATTATGACCTGAATCTGAGGAGACACTACCACTTCTACAATTCTGGCTGGAACATTGGGGTGGTTCTATTGCAGTAGTTGATTTCAAGTCTCAGAGCGGGAACTGTGTTAGTCTATAGCTGCAAAAACAACGAGGAGTCCTGTGGCACCTTAAAGACTAACCGATTTATTTGGGCATCAGCTTTCATGGGTAAAAACCACTTCTTCGGATGCCACACAAAGTCTTTCCCAGAGGTCTCACCCACACACTCAGGTTCTAACGGCCATATTCAAGGTCAAGAAGAAATGTATATCCCGGTAAGATTGGCAGAGACCCCATGGGTTTTTTTGTCTGCCACCCCTTATATTGTGGGGCATGGGTCACTTGCTAATTTGAACTAGAGTAAATGAAGTCTTTAAATCAAGATTTGAGCAGTTCAGTGACTCAGTTAAAGGCTAAGAGGTTTTTTACAGAAATGGGTGGTGAGATTCTGTGGCCTGTAACATGCAGGAGGTCCAACTAGATCAGGGGTGGGCAAATACTAGCCTGCAGGCTGGATCTGGTCTGCCAGGGTTAGCTCCCAGTGGGTCAGCTCCCAGTGGGTCTCCACACCGTCTCATTACCTGCACCTCCACATGTACAGTGGATCACACAGCTCCTGTTGGTTGCGGATCACTATTCCCGGCCAATGGGAGCTATGATCGCCCATACCTGCAGAGGTGCCAGTAAATATAACAGCAGCAGCTCACTAGGGGCTAACCCTGGTGAACTGCCACCATTTTATTGCTCACCCCTGGACTAGATGATCATGATGGTCCCTTCTGGCCTGAAGTCTGAGTCTTATGTTCTATACAATTATTTCTAACAAGCTACCACATCAAAGAAGTCACAGGTGGGCTGTCAAGAGACGCTTCCTCACAATCTTTATGTTAAAAAAAAATTGTGAGGGGAGCTGTTGCCAGCAAACAGCCATATGGGAATGACTTAGACAATGTCATGCCAAAAAGATTAGCGTCTCCTATGCCTATCCACAGACAGTTCCTCTCAAGTCAGCACTCCTTTACTATGTAATGTATCAAAAAGAACACCATTGTTTAGAATGTGCTTCTTACTAACACAGGAAGAGAAAATGATAGGAACACAGGAGCTCAAACTTTGAGAGATGAAAAGAAAAGCACAATAAAGACAGTCTTCTTTGAGCTTACCAGACTCTGACATATCATACAGCTATAAGCATGGAATCATCTCCCCCGTATACCTTGTGAACCACTTTCACTTCAAAAAAATTTACAGAAAGCTGTTTCTCTGTATTTCTGACAAAATTTACAATGCATGGCATTGTGCAGCATTGAATTCCATTAAATTATTTCCCTTAAAGGTGACCTGCAAAGGATTTTTAGAAAATTGATGTGTGTCCCTTTTATGCTTCTTTATGATGCATAAAGAAAGCTTGAAAGTTTTTTTTTATTTCCTCCAAAAAGCTTTGGTTTTTTCTTCTTTTTTCTCCCCTTTTCCCACTCTGCTTTACTTTAGCAATATGAGGCATGTCATGTTTGGTCCCTTTCTAGATTTGGGGAATACATTTTGAGAATCATAAATCTGTCAGATATACTATTTCTTGCAACTTAAATAAAAGGCTAAGGATGTTGAATATCTGAAGATATCCTCTCTTTCAAATATTTGTTAGGCCTTACAATTAAATACAGGTTAATAAATTAATAGGGCAGCTTTAGACAAACTGATTAAAAAATCCCCTCAATTGTTCTGTTTTCAGATATTTGTTGCGTAAATTTCACTAGCTTTGTAGTTGCCAACCTTCCAGGCCACACAAAACCTGACTTTCTAATAAAATCTGCAGCTGTGAGGAAGAAAATTTCCAGTAATATACAAATAGCTGGATGATTTCAACTATCACACTTTCTTCTCTCTGAGGGTACCCTTTGAATTGTAGGCTGCAACAATTAACACAAAACCAGCAGCGAAAGTCTCATAGCTCAGGTTACATGAAACCAACTGATGGCAGTCCAGCTGGCCTTGCAAACCCAAATCAGAAGCTCAAGACACAAAGTTTAGCAGGTTTCATTTGTAGTTTTGGGTTCATATAGACCCTAAAACTTTGAACAAAACTGGAACGAATCTACCCAAAAACTCAATGCTGTGTCTCCACCATTCCTTCCCCAGGCTTTGGGAACTTGCCTATACCTCCCAACCATCACCAGGAACCTCTCTCTTCCATCCACAACCTCCTTTTTCTCTACTCATGTTAAGGATAATTGAGAACGCCCACCCATGATGGTCCTCTGGGTCATCTCTGACCCCTAACTAAGCAGCAAAAAAGCAATGGGAGCAGTACTGTCTCCTACCCCTTGGTGGCAATATGGAGGGGTGGAGACGCTAACTTCCTAACTGTCAGCATGGTTAAGCACTGGAATAAATTACCTAGGAACATTGTGGAATCTCCATCATTGGAGATATTTAAGAGCAGGTTAAATAAACATCTGTCAGTGATTGTATAAATGGTGCTTGGTTCTGCCATAAATGCAGGGGGCTGGACCTGATGACCTCTCGAGGTCCCTTCCAGTTCTAGTGTTCTATGATTTCCCAAAAAAAGTCAACCTATCTGCCAACCTTCCAGAAGTCAGGGATTAGGTGAACAGGACAGCCACCTATTCTGCACAGACACCAGGAAGGGAGGAAATAAAGGCCACTTGCGCAGAAGATGATTATGGATAATCCCCCAGAAGTTTTAGAAAAACATGCTCCAGATTAGTCGATTTTAAGGCCAGAAGACAGTATTGTGATCAAGGACTCTGACCTCCTGCACAACACCAGCCATAGTCTTTTCCTCAATTAATTCCTGCTTCAACTCCAATAGCTGTGGTTGAGCTAGAGCACGGCTGTCAGAAAAACATCCTATTTTCAAGAGTTTCTAGTGATAGAGAATCCGCCACAGCCCTTAGTAAATTCAATTATTTTCATGCTTAAAAATTTGCATTGTATTCCCAGTCTGAATTTGTCTGGCTCCAATGTCTAGCTGTTAGACCTTTGTCTGCTAGACCAAAGAGCCCACTGTTAACCCAAGTTCTGCTCCATCTTTAGGTGTTTCTAGACTGATCAAGTTATACCTTAGCCTTAAGGTACATACATTAAGCCCCATGAGTCTCATGGGAAGGCCCATTTTCCAGGCCTTTAGTCCTTGTGGCTATTCCCTAAACCCTTTCTAGTTTTTTAGCATCCTACTTGAGCTGTGGACACCAGAACTGGACACTATTCCAAGAGCAGTCACATCACTCATATGACCATATGTAGTCACACAGCCCTGTAAAGCATGCAGCAGTTAATGCTTGAACATACTCTAAATGCTAAGGACCAACGTTCCCTCTAATTGTTTCTCAACTATGTGTGGAATAAATTTTGTTATGTGCAGTGACGCATGTGTGGATGTGCACTAACAGTAGAAACACATGCTACTGGCAATGGGCGCTATTCCAAACTCTGCTGCATAACCTTGGCCAAGTCATGTCATCTCTCTGAGCTTCTATTCCCTTCTTCTCCATCTGTTTAGATTATAAACTGTCTTTGTCTCTCCCTGTCTGTTTATGTAGGACTTAATGGGCTGTGCGCTATGCTGGGGACTCCAGCTGTTATTCTAGCCCTAATAATTTTCATATATGTGTCACGCACTGGCAATATCTGCTGGAGACTGGCTACAGGATGGAATGTAATGCCAAGGTCACGGAGAAGCAACAGCAACTTCCTGCCTCAAGGCTGGTCTGCCCTTTCATGGCTCCACCTGCCCCAAAATACCCACCCAAGCAGAGGAGCTGGGGACACACAGACAGCTCCCAGAGAGCTGTATCAGCTCCCCACCATACCCTGTCTGCCACAGGCAAGTCACCTACCTGAGGACACCCACAAACAGAAGACAGGCCATTCCCCTCTGGTACCGGACTGCAGGAGTCATGAGAGCCTGCACAAAGCCCAGAGCACTGGCTGTCTAACTGGTAATTACTTTCTGGTGAAGACTGAAAAATGGGTCATTAGAACCATAATAAGCTATTTTCATTAATACAAAAACCTGATTTACATTTTTTCCCACAGAGCCATTATGTTCCAAGCATGCTGCATGGATGATTTCTTTAAGCACCCCCACATGGAAGAGTGATTTTAAGATCCTGCGAGGATCACTTTTTAAGCCAGGAAACCTATCTCACAATAACATTGTGCTTTCTGTTAACCCTCCTTCCTATGCTGTTATCACAAACCCTTGCTTTTCTAAATACACAGAGCTCTTAGTGGCACACTAAAGCAGCAAAATCCACGAGCCCAGCTGTTAACACTGAGTATGTAGGTCAATGTCAGTTCTATTAATTTTATCTCTTAAAGACTTGCACATTTTTCTAAACAAATCTATCCCTTTGGGGGGTTAAACTGTAATTTGCAGTGTGGTTGTGAGTCCATATCACATAATAGATCAATTAGTCTGAGCACTCTGGTATATTAATCTTGTTCGCATGCAGTAAAGGCAAGTATTGCTAATTACTGTATTACAGTATTGCCTGCTTTTCCCAAACATGCACTAGGGAGAATGGGAATTGATTACAATGGTATATTGAATAAAATTATCTTTGTGTTAAACTGTCAGCAAAGAAGAACATTTGCATTCATTCATCTTGTTTGAATCAGTATCTGCTGGATGATCTACGGATCTTTAGTGATGTGTTGAGTCTGCAAAACATGATCCTTGTCTTTTAAAGCAAGTTATGTGTTTATATGTAATGGGCATTCTTCTCCATACAATATGGCAAAGAGTGTCCTTTCTATACCTGGCAGTTTATGTCTTTCATGTTTTTAGGATCAGACAGGAAATTCACCTGTTAAAGTTAAAATTTAAATTAGTCACGGGAAATCTTATGTGTCTTCATCCTGTTTCCATTATCTTCACTGTCCCCTGAATCTTGAGCTTTGATCATAAATTTATGACTGTTTTCACTATCATTAGGTCTCAGTGCTACAGTACTATGCATAGGTCATTTAAAACAGTGTAGACACTGTCTCTTCGGGAACTGCAGATGTGCTATTACCATGAGTGACCACAGGGGCTGAATGCTAAGGGGGAGGCTTCAAAGGGGCTGGGGGACTGGAATGCCTCTATTAACCTGCAAGGCCAAATAAAGACTGGCCTATCCCAGAGGAGATGATATGGGATTTGAAGTTTGGATTGTGCAGTGTCAGAGAGCAGATACCTAGTTAAGCACAACCAAGTCTCTCTCTCACTAAAGGTCAGGGGATGGGGTATACATAAGGGACTCAGACCTGGGTGCCCTGAGAATCATCACAGTCTTGTCTGTTGTAAGGAACTTGAAAACAGGAACACAATGTACCTGTGAGTTTGGACAGCACCTTGCACAATATGACCTTGATCTCAGCTGGGGCTGTAGGCCTTATCATAATACAAATATCATATAAAACTACTACTAGTAGTACTACTTGTAGTAATAAAAGTTGTAGTAGTAAAGACAAGGCCCACACAGTGACACCAATGCTTAGCACTTACAAAATGCTTTGCATGTTCAAAGCCCTTTCAGCAACAACTTCTGTAGCCAGACCTCAATCTGTGAATTTGTTAAAGTGGAACAGAGGCCAAGAAACTCTAGAAAGATGATGTAAAATAGGAATGCTGGCATTTGGCAGCTACTACAAGTAGAAATCCCATATGAAATGCCTGACACAAATGTAGATATTCATGTGTAATATAACGGCGAGTAAGTTGAACAGAAATATGACTATTAAAAAGTGCTATTTCCTCTATCCTACTGCAACAGATGGAGTGATTTCAATCTTTGTATTCGCTCTGTGGAGCACAGCTGGAGAAAGGTTGTTTAGATTTTTTAACAGCATGAGAATATCTTTACTGAGCACCAAAACACCCCATCACTTAAGAGAGGATCTCTGCCACAGTGAAACACAGTGGTTCGTAACTGTAAGTACTGCTACATACCCACCCCACAGACAGGATATAGGGACACCATCAAGGGATAAGAAGCCAAAGCATAGATTTCCTGTCATTTGTTGACATCATTAGTTTACTATTTGCTTTTGGAAACCTCCTTGCCTACAAACTTTAACCAGACCTTTTTGTGTCTCTTAGGTGCAAGCTTTGGGAAGACATACAATTCTCAGGTGATCCACAAAATAAAATGTTCCATCACTGATTCTCCTGAGAGATTACACAGCTGTGTGCATTATAAATTATTATTTCTGTCTTGGAAAAAAGCTATTAGATCGTCTAGGGCCATGCTTGATCTTTTCTGTTTATGGCTACAGTTGCTTCTGGACTCAAATGCATTCTTTATTCCATGGGCAACTCTTACTTCCAAACTGGCTCATCCAAGATAGTCTCAGAGGAATAGCCACATTAGCCTGTAACTTTAAAAACAATTAGGAGTTCTGTGACACCTTAGGTACATCTACACAGTAGCATTATTTCAGAATAACGGACATTATTCCGAAATAACAGTGCACGTCTACACTATAAGACTTTATTTTGAAATACTGTCGAGCTGGTGGACTTCTTTCTCTGACTCATGGTAACCCTCATTTCACAAGGAGTAAGGGAAGTTGAAGGAAGAGTGTTCTTCCTTCGATTTCCTGCTGCGTAGACAGTGCCAAAAGCCGAGTTAAGGTACTTCAATTTCAGCTACACAATTAACATGTCTGAAGTCGCATTTCTTAATTTGACTTTAGCCCTGCTGTGTAGAGATGCCTTGAGAGACTAACACATATATAGTGTCATCATGAGTTTCTTCAGATGAGAGAGCTATATAGTTAGTCTGGTGTGTCTACACTGCACCATAGCTCGAAATAAGATACACAATTTGACCTATAAAAATTGTGTATCTTATTTCAAAATAGCTTATATTGTACTTTGGCACTTGTCTACACAGCACCACATTTTGAAATAACCCACTATTCCGAAATGTCCCTTACTTCTTGTGGAATGATGCTTACAGAGACCTTGGAATAGCAAGCCTGCTATATTTCAAAATAACGGGCTTGCTGTGAAGACGGGGGATAGCTATTTCCTGATACTCCGGTATCCCAAAATAATGCTGCAGTGTAGACGTCGCCTAAGAGTGTGTCTACACTGGGGAGTTACTTCAAAATAACTCCCCTTATTTCAAAACAACAAGGCAAGCGTCCACACGATCAAGCCCGTTATTTCAAAATAATGGGTTTGTTATTTCAAAATAATAATTCCTGCTTTTGAAGAGGAATAAGCTTATTTTGAAATAGTTATTTGGAGAGTTATTATTTCAAAATAATTTATTTCAAAATAACTTGATAGTGTAGACATATCCTTATAAGGTGCCATAGAACTACAGGCAGTCCCCGGGTTACGTACAAGTTAGGGACTATAGGTTTGTTCTTAAATTGAATTTGTATGTAAGTCGGAACTGGCTCCAGATTCAGCCGCTGTTGCTGAAACTGACCAGGGGCTGACTACAGGAAGCTGGAGGCAGAATTGCTCTGCCCCCAGCTTCCTGGAATCAGCCACTGATCAGTTTTAACAACAGCTGAATCTCGAGCCTGGGACAGAACAGCTGGGCTGCCAGGTAGGTCCCTGCAGGACCAACCTGGCAGCACCCCAGCTGCTCTACCCCAGGGTCCACAACAAAAGCCTGGTCTGCTGGGGGGGCGGGACACACTAGCTGCGCCCCCCCCCCCCCCAGCAGACCAGGGACATGGGGAGCAAAGCGGCAGCGGCGGCGGGGTGCCGAGCCTCTGAGGCTTTGCTCTGCCTGTTCTATTGTCCCGATGGCTACTTATTGTCATCTACGATAGGGTTTCTCTCTCACATGGGTCCATAACTTCAAATCCCAACTATACACCACACCACAGGAACTCTAACTCAGGAACCAATCCCTGCAACAAACCTCGGTGCCGACTCCGCCCACATATCCACACCAGCGACATCATAAGAGGACCTAACCACATCAGCCACACCATCACGGCTCATTCACCTGCACATCTACCAATGTAATATACGCCATCATGTGCCAGCAATGCCCCTCTGCCATATACATGGGCCAAAGTGGACAGTCCCTATGTAAAAGAATAAACGGACACAGCAGATATCAGAAATGGTAACATCCAAAAACCTGTAGGCAAACACTTCAGTCTCCCTGGACACACAGTCGCGGATTTAAAAGTAGCCATCCTGCAACAACAAAAATTCAAAAATAGACTTCAAAGAGAAACTGCAGAGCTTTCAAGTAGGAATAAGAGATCCTCCGGAAAAGGGCTTTATTCCGGAGGATCGTGCCAGTCTAGACGCTTTTTTTCCGGCTTTTCCCCAAGCCGGAAAAAAAGCGGCGGACATGTTTATTTAAATCCGCAGGAGATATTTAAATCCCCCGCAGATTTCCCTATGCTGACTTACCTGATTTGCATCCCTTTTCTGGAATTTGTGGCCAGTCTAGACGTAGCCTTGGTGTTCACACCTCCACATCAGCTGCTAGAAGTGGGCCACATCCTCCCTGACTGAATTGACCTCGTTATCTCTGGCCTTCTTCTTGATTGGTACTCCTTTCTTTTCATGTGCCTGTATATTTATACCTGCCTCTGGAATTTCCACTACATGCATCTGACAAAGTGGGTCTTTGCCCACAAAAGCTTATGCTCCAATAAATCTGTTAGGGTACGTCTACACTACAGCGCTAGTTCGAACTAACTTAGTTCGAATTAGTTAATTCGAACTAAGCTAGTTCGAACTAACGCGTCTAGAACTAAAAACTAGTTCGAACTAGCGTTTTGCTAGTTCGAACTAGCAAGTCCACATTGAGTGGACTCTGTACAGGGCTTAAGGATGGCCGGAAGCAGTGCCGGCAGGGCATAAAAGGAGGACTTAGAGCATGGAGATGCTGTCTCAGGCTAGCCGAGGGCTGCGCTTAAAGGGTCCCGACCCCCATCCCGGACACACAGTTCTAAGGGGTGCCCCGCTTGCAAAGAAGTTCTGGCTTGGAGTGCCCTGAGTGCCCACACTGGGCACATCACACCACTCGGCCATCAGCCCAGCTGCACTTGCCGCAGGCTGCCATCTGGGGAGAGGGAGTAATTGGGGGGCTGCAGGAGAACTTCCACCCCCAGAAGCCCGCAGAGCCAGCCCAGTCCTCCCCATCGGGGGCTCGTACCCCATTCCTCCCTCACCTCCTTCCACTTACCCTTCCTTAGCCCCCCTTCTTATTGATGTACAAAATAAAGATAACGTTTCTTCCAACATTGACTCTGTCTTTATTGAAAAAAACTGGGGGAGACTGGGAAAAGGAGGTGGGAGAGGGGAAGAGAAAGGCTGGGAGAGGGGAGGGCAACTAACATGATCAGGGGTTGGGAACAGGTCCCAGATGAAGAGAGGCTACAGAGACTGGGACTGTTCAGCTTAGAAAAGAGGAGACGGAGGGGGGACAGGATAGAGGTCTCTAAAAGCAGGGGTTGGGTGGAGAGGGTGCATTCAGAAAAGTTCTTCCTGAGTTCCCATAAAGAAGGACTAGAGGACACCAAAGGAAAGGAATGGGTAGCAGGCTTGAAACTAGTAAGAGAAAGTTGTTCTTCTTGACAAAGCAAATAGTTAACCTGTGGAACTCCTTGCTGCAGGAGGCTGTGAAGGCTAGAACTAGAACAGAGTTTAAAGGGAAGTGAGAGAAAGTGATGGAGCTTGGGTCCATGGAGTCCTATTAGCCAGAGGGTAGGAGTGGTGTCCCTGCCCAAAGTTTGTGGAAGGCTGGAGAGGGATGGCACGAGACAAATGGCTTGGTCATTGTCTTCGGTCCATCCCCTCCAGGGTCCCTAGGGTTGGCCGCTGTTGGCAGACAGGCTACTGGGCTAGATGGACCTTTGGTCTGACCCAGGACGGCCATTGTAAGCTCAGGGCTCAGTGTCGGGGGTCTCAGTGGACCCCCTTGATTTTCATGCACACCTGGTCCTGGGTGGCCAGGCTGGCAGCTCTCCTGCCCTAGACGGCCACTTTCCTGTGCCTAGTGCGGAGATCGTGGACAAGGTCCACGATGTCCGCACTAGCCCAGGAAGGTGCCCGCCTCTTGCGGTCCAGGGCAAACTCCCAGGAGCCGCCAGCCTGGTCCCGGCAAGAGGGGGTGGGCTGGGGGGCATCGGGTGGGTGGCTCTGTGCCGTGCCAGGTGCAGGGTCTGCTAGCTGGGTGCTGGCAGGCTTGCACCTGGCACGGGCACCGTAGCCAGCCCGTGCCCCTTTAAGGGGTCCGGGGCCGGGAGGGGGGCATAGAGTTTCCCTGGTGTTGGCCAGAGTGGCCACCAGGGAAACCTGGGGAGGGCTAGCCTCCCACTAGTTCGAACTAAAGGGCTACACAGCCCTTAGTTCGAACTAGCTAGTTCGAACTAGGCGTTAGTCCTCGTAAAATGAGGTTTACCTAGTTCGAACTAAGCGCTCCGCTAGTTCGATTCAAATTCGAACTAGCGGAGCGCTAGTGTAGCGCCTATTAAAGTTAGTTCGAACTAACGTCCGTTAGTTCGAACTAACTTTGTAGTGTAGACATACCCTCAGACTATAAGGTGCCACAGGACTTCTCGTTGTCTAGCCCTGTGTATGGAAACTTAATAGACTTTTGTACTATCTGACAGGGTGAGACACAGCTTGATCCAAATCCTAACTGGTATATAAAACTTAGATTGTAATTTTGTGATTTCTTAGATAACCATTTTTGAGCTGTTTGCTATCACTTAAAATCTTTCTTTCTGTAGTCAATAAATCTGTTTTATATATTTTTATCTAAAACAGTTGGATTTGCTTGAATTGTTTGGGAAAAATCTCAGCCCAGCCAAAAATGGTTTTGTGCATATTCCACTCCACATCAAGGGAGGGATGAACTGGGTAACTGTAATCACTTCATACTGGTCAGGCTTTTGACCAGGGCTGGATGGTACATCTCTGTGGTCCTAGGCTGGGGGTATTTTGGCTGTCACCTCTCTATTCTTGGTTCATGTGGTGGCTGGCCAGAGCATGTATGAACATTGCTGGGTGTTGTCCCTGTGTGTGGATAGTGGCGGGGGGGGGGGGGGAGGGAGGAAATGCAAGACTGTAGGGCTTTGCAACTTGTCACAACATCTCAGTGCAAGAGGAAATCCAGACTGGTGAGATAGAGGGCTCAGCTGTACCCTAGTTCCAAGTGACACCCCAAGGGGGACCCATCTCACATGCAACATTCAGACTGCAGTGTATATTTAAATATACAATGAATCATCCACACTTCGTAACATATAGACTGTAAAGAATATTTGGGCTATGTCTACATTGCATCCCTCTTGTGTAAAAGTCTGTGCAAATGCAGCACAGATTAGCATATTGCCACGTTTCATTTGCATAATTAATTAGGGGCCATTTTTGTGCAAGAGTCTTTTGCACAAAAAGAAGCCGTCTGCACAGCTCCTTTTTGCACAAAAGCCTCTTGTGCAAAAACAGCCCCTAATTCATTATGCAAATGACGCGTGGCAATATGCTAATCTGCACTTCATTTGCACAGGCTTTTGTGCAAGAGGGGTGCAATGTAGACGTAGCCTCGGAGTCAATCGTGTCAGTCATCAATGCATTAAGGAAGTCTTCTATATAATGTGTGGGAGATTGCTTTTGCACTTGTTTTAAACTATTTTCCATAGAGGAAGTTAAACCACGTAAAAGCAAGTTAAATCAACTTCAGGGTTAGTGGAAAGTGAAAGGCTCTCTTTCCATCTCAGCCTCTCTCTCCATTCCAGGAACAGCAAGAGTTCTATTCTTTAGGAGTTAACCTTTTATTATTCCAGTTTAACAGGTATTACCACTCATGTAACCCTACTAATGCTTGAGGAATCAGAATTTTCTGATGTTAATTTGTATGGAATGGTGTAGAGATGCCTCTGCTGGCAATTTGTTAGCAGTGCAAAATGCCAACTCCTGCCACACTGATAAGATTAGGGATCTCCAGCAAACTTTTGACTTTTCAATGATAAAAATACACCGGAAGGCTACGTCTAGACTGGTATGATTTTCCGCAAATGCTTTTAACGGAAAAGTTTTTCCGTTAAAAGCATCTGCGGAAAAGAGCATCTAGATTGGCACAGACGCTTTTCCGCAAAAACACTTTTTGCACAAAAACTTCCATGCCAATCTAGACAGTTTTGTGCAAGAAAGCCCCGATAGCCATTTTCGCCATCGTGGCTTTTTTGCACAAAACAGTTTTTAGCTGTCTACACTGGCCCTCTTGCGCAAAAACATTTCCAGAAAAGGGCTTTTGCCTGAACGGGAACGTCAAAGCATTTGCGCAAGAAGCACTGATTTTGGACAGTAGAACGTCAGGGCTTTTGCACAAAATCAAGCAGCCAGTGTAGACAGCTGGCAAGTTTTTGCGCAAAAGCAAGTGCTTTTGCGGAAAAACTTGCCAGTCTAGACGCAGCCGAAGGTTAGAAGCTCTGTGGGGTCTCACATCGTCTAGAAAGCAGATCGCACCCGCATTTCAGTACTCAACAGACTGAGCACCGCCCTTCCCTTTTGCCCCTCCAAATAGTGACTGTAACATGTTTGCCGCTCACCACCATGGCACCTCCTGCTGGTCATTCCCGGAATTACCTCTATCATTCTATAGGCCACATTCGCTCAGTGGTGCTTCACGGCTATTGTTCCCTCAGTCTTCACCACCTCCATTATCTGGGCCCATATCACAATGGCCCTAGACTAGCTGCCAGCAACTGGCACTCCAGGTGAACCATGAAATCAGTGCCCCCACCTCCAAACCCCTCAATGATATTGCACCACCATTTGGCGCCCCATTTAGCTTGGTGCCCTAGGCGACTGCCTAGTTCGCCTATATGGATGGGCTGCCCCTGCATCAGGCATAAAGTTGGAGGGTGGGAGGAAAGGATGGGCTAGTTGTTAAGGCACTGGGCTGGGAGACTCAAGGCCCAGCTCTCCCACAAGCTTCCTGTAAGACCCTGCAAGTCACAGCATCATCCGACCCCATATTCTGTAAAATGGACATAATTCTTCTCTGCCTCCCACAGGCGTTGGGAGAAATCCAGTAAAGAGTGTGATGTGCAGAGATGTTACAGTGATGAGGGTCACATCCATGGGTAGCTCAGGAGTCCCACAAGAATGAAACCTCAGAACTGGGGGGGGAACCCTCCATCCAGCGAGAGGCCTTGGGACTCCAAACTCTATAGTGCTTATGGCATGTTATGGTTGGCATAAGCCAGATGTCCTCTCACCTTTCTCACTTAACCTCTGGCTGCAGGGAGATCCCAAGACTTTGATTAAGCTGGAAAATCACGTGGCATGTATAAATTAGACAGAAGATATCCCTGCTCTTAGAGCATCAGTAACCCAGAAGAGCTGCTGAAGGATGTCGCCAGAAGTGCAATGCATCACTGAAAGAAGTGCTGAAAATGGACATGAAAACAGGCCTCTGACCGTTCTTGGTATGCACGCTTTGCATGCAGCGTTTGAATGCAAAGCCCAGGCCGGCCGGCCTGCCTATCAGGGTGCTGCGTGACTGAGAAACTCTAAGCAGCACAGGGATTTTCGTATTGGGATGTTGACTTTTCAGAGTGAATGATTTCCTGGCAGCAAGTAGAGAGTTCCAAATGAAGACGGCATGCGACGGCAGGCAAGCCACCCTCTCCAGATGGAAATGATTAATAGGCATGCTCTAGGGATGACAGATGCCTGTAACTCATGACAGTGCTTGCACAGTGCTGGGCTTCTCTACATACCTATTTACCCTGCTTTGCCCAGCAGGGCGTTTAGTTGTACAGTAAAGGCCAGGGGCTGGGATGTGGAACTTGGGGCATCTGGGTTCTAGTCCCAGCTCTTCTATCAATTTTCACTATGACTCTGGGCAAATCACTTTGTTTTCCTGTGCCTCAGTTTCCCCTTCTGTAAAATGGAGCTAATGCCACCTGCCCTTGCACAGGGCTCCAAGCTCTTGATGAAAGGGCTGGTTCTATACAAGGGCAAACATTACCTTGAGTTTCAAAGAAAGTGATTGCAGGTTTCAGCCTCCAGCAGTTTTTGCCTAAAGAACCTGACCATTTTAAGGCAAACCCCCACACACTGCCAGCCACCTCCCCTGTGAGCACAGAAAGCAGCTGGAAAGATGCAGGGAAAACTGTCTGGGAAGTCAATGCATCCTGTGTGCATCCAGCCTCACCTCCCCCACATCAGCAGCAGAGAAGGGACCCTGCAGCACAGCCTTCCACACCGCTTCCACCCCACACGGCATGGGTTCAGCCCACCACCGTGAGGACTAGAGACGAGAGAGTCTGGGCCTTTATTTGATGGCTACTCCTGCCTAAAGCAGAGGGAGTGCAGGTGGCCTGTTAATCATGTGTTTCTTTACCACCATCCTTCTCCATTTTTCTGTTGGTCTATTCTGGGTCGGCATGATTAATAACAATAGTATAAACCTCAGGAGAACAGGGCACCCATAGAAATACGCAGAGGATTACAGCCAGCTATATCAGCTCTATCGAGGGTAACTTCCCAGTTATAAGCCATGTAGGGCCCTTTTTGTAATCCCAATGGCAAGTGAACTATCGCAATTGGGGGGGGGGGGGAGAAACAAACAGTGTATTTCATGATCGTTCATGTTGCACATCACAGCGAAATTGTTTAAACAAAGAACTTCAGTTGTCTTTGGTGTAACTGATCTAGTGTCTTCTTCCCCCACTTGCCCTTAATTCTCTGCTTAATCTAGGTACACTTAAAAAGAGTGAGGCTATTTTTAGTACTATATTGGCTAGCAACTTGGCATTGGATTTTTACTCTGTAACAAGATATGCTGAGATGATAGCAGGAGAGAAGATTCTTCTAACAAAAAAAAATGGAGGAGGGGGATTAGGTTTGGATGCCACCTGTCTGAATCAACACTGATGTAAAGTCTGACTTCACATGCGCATGCCACTCCCATTGAGTTTGGCAGAAGCAGCACACGACTGTCTGAAAGGAGAATTTCACCTTAATGTTCTATTGGTCCTCTTAGTTTGAATCTGATGAAGTGGGTCTTTGCCCATGAAAGCTTATGCTCCAATATATCTGTTAGTCTATAAGGTGCCACAGGCCTTCTTGTTGTTGTTAGTTTGAATTGGGTGACAGGCTCTCCCTCCATCTAGTTCCTGCACCATCCATTTCACTAGCACAGGGATGAATTGTTTTTAAGGGATTACAAAGGAGCATCCAGATGTGTGTAAAATGTGGTTCCCAAGACCAAATGCCTCCAAAACCTGGACCTAACAGCTATGCAGCATGAGAGGCTTAGGTTTGTACCCAAGATTACCAGGCAAGCTTGGGAGGGAAGATGAAATTTAATAAGGACAGATGCAAAGCATTCCACTTAGGAAGGAACAATCAGTTTCACACATATAGAATGGGAAGTGACTGTCTAGGAAGGAGAACTGCTGAAATGGATTTAGGTGTCATAGCAGATCACAAGCTAAACATGAGTCAACAGTGTGGCACTGTTGCAAAAAAAGCAAACGTGATTCTGGGATTCATTAACAGGAGTGTTGTGAGAAAGACACGGGAAGTTATTCTTCCGCTCTACTCCGTGCTGATTAGGCCTCAAGTGGAGTATTGTGTCCACTTCTGGGCACCACATTTCAAGAAAGATGTGGAGAAAAACTGGAGAAGGTCCAAAGAAGAGCAACACAAATGATAAAAGGTTTAGAAAACATGAGCTATGAGGAAAGACTGAAAGAACTGGGCTTGTTTGGTTTAGAAAAGAAAAGACTGAGAGGGGACATGTGTGACGGACCGGGCCGGGTCTGGGCACAGCTGAGGGCATCTGCTCAGGGCGAATTGCTCAAATTTGGGGCTCCTTACAGCCCTCAGACTGGACACCTTCCCAAATAGGCCACACACCAGTCCCACAGAGCGCTTCAACTGCCTGCTAGAAGCCTCATGAGCAAAACCCCTCCGACACCCCAGCAATATCCATGCCCCAGATGGCCCTGGGTCTCATACACAGGTGAGGGGTCTTAGAACCCAATCTCACCTACCCCGAACAAGTTCTGTCCGGTTCCAAGAAACCAGCCACAGATCCCAGGCCAATTTACTCTCTGGATCTTACCCACAAACCACGCTGAGCCAATCCTTTAGAATCTACAATCTAAAGGTTTATTGCTACAAGAAAGAAAAGCATGAGAGTAAGGTTGTTAAAGTATTATACATTACATGCATTGAATCTCCCAGTTCTCAATGCAGGCTCTAGCAGAGATGTTATAGCTGCTGGCTTAAAAGTCCTTGTTGCACATCCTATGGCAGGATGGGTCCACAGTTCTTCCTGGCTCATGATTCCCTGTGAGACTGCATCTGGGGTCAGATGCAGATCTGAAGACCCCATGGAGTTGGCCACATGGCCTACTTATACCCCCTTCTGGCTTCTTTCAAGCTGGGGGGAGTCACATGGCCAGTGACCAGGTGTGTCTTTGGCCTTCAGAGTCCCATTGTTCCCTGAAGCTTTGCTCATTAGCATGTCCATGGGCAAACATTCCTAGCCCATTACTCAAGCACATTCAGAGAGACTTCCAGTCTCCATACAGAGTACAGATTCCTAACTCCACACACCGACATTATACAGATATATGAAGAGCAGATACAGAATCAGAAGAAAGTAAGCTTTTGTTTGACTCCTCACATGGCCCCCCTTGTACCACTTTTGGGGCGAACAGCCCCCCCCCATGGGTGCAGCAGTGACCCAGCTACTCCCCTCACAATCCAATAAGGTGACAACATGATAGAGGCTTTCAAGTATCTAAATGGGTGTTACAAGGAGAAGGGAGAAAAATTGTTCTCCTTGGCCTCTGATGATAGGACAAGAAGCAATGGGCTTAAATTACAGCAAGGAAGGTTTAGGCTGGACATTAGGAAAAACTTCCTAACTGTCAATGTGGTCAAACACTGGAATAAGTTGCCTAGGGAGCTTGTGGAATTTCCATCTCTGGAGATATTTAAGAGCAAGTTAGATAGGAATCTATCTGGAATGATCTAGATGGTGCTTGGTCCTGACGTGAGGGCAGGGGACTGGACTTGACCTCTCAAGATCCCTTCCAGTTCTGGCATTCTATGATGGACACACGCATCAGTAACCAGGTAGCAACACCAACTGAAAATGAAGACAGAACAGAACTCATGGGTTTTCCACCTTTCTTCCTTCCAGCCATTTCGTGGAAAGTCTCACAACATTTGGCACATAGAGTCCTGTCCATAATTACCTGGCATTTAATTTAACCCCCATTATTATCTCTTCCCTAACAGTATCTCCAAATCTATATAATTCCTTCCTTCCCATTTTCTCCTCTAGTGTTAATAATCTTTTTAAAATGTATCTGGATTGTTCTCTTTATGGCTCAGCAATAGCATTTTAAGGCCCCAGTCAGACTAGATGTTATACATGCTATCCAAAGGAGTTTACAAGATAACCCTTAAGTGACAGTCTACTCACAGTGTGTAAAAGTCCTTGGTTAACTTTTTGCAAGACAGGGACCTAAATTTACCCTCTAGCCCCAGTATATAGTGAATATACTTTGGATGCATCAGTTTCCACTACTTCACAGCACATATTTTCTTGGTAAATACCATTGGCCAGCTCACTGTTTGCTTCATTTTGCAGGACGCAATCATTCTTTAGTAAGAGTATTCGACAGAAGCAATAGTAGTTCAATAGATCTATAGAACTACTGAGTTTAAGAGCTTCCTGTCAATTCCATCCCACTGATTGTGAAGGATAATACATAAATAATAAAAAACAGGGTAAGATTTGCACTTCTATGGAGCCTTCCTGCCGAACCTACCCAGCAATTGTGTCGGACAGCTATTGTTATCTCCGGTTTACAGGCTGGTTTCCCCTGAGCAAACACAGGTAAAATGCTTTGTTCTATGAGCATTCAACAATCCACTGGCAATGCCAGGACTGGGGCCCATATTCCACGATGTAACCAATAGGATGCACTCCCTAGACTTACATGCCTACAGTATATAAGCTGCCATCTCAACAGCAGCAATTTATTTTAACCACCACTTCCCCTCTCCTCCCCAGCCCAACACCTCCCCCGCTCCCACCCTCCCTACCCCCCCCAAGCCTTGCAAGAGAATCAGGCTTCTATGTCAGAACATATTAAAAACACAAGTCCTTTGGACAGAGTAGCGCATCACTGAAAAGTAGTTATTTACAAATAACCATGCCCCCATGGACGGTCTGTGAGCCATGGTTAATTTAATAGCCACACATGCTTATTAGAACCATTCATGCCCTCCCTGCAATTCGCTTGTTTACCCATCGATCAACAACGACTTTCAGATTATTTTAATTAAGAAACCCCTTCATTCAGTGAAGAAACTCCTTCTCTTCCACTAGGGCAAACTAGTACTTACCAGAAGATGACATGCCATTTGGAACAGCTGCAAGTTGTGAGTTGGGTTTGCATCCGGAGGCAGGGAAGAGGAAGACAGTAAGTTGCCTCAACTGGGAGCAGCATCAGACAGAATTTTGATAAACTGCTGCTAACCGCTAAACCTTTCCGTTTTTTGTGAGCCAGCCCCTGTGCCCAGGAAATCACCACCTGGAGTTGCCTCCACAATCACATTGTGAAGGGAAGCGCATCCTGTGAAAGCGGTTATTAGGATAGCTGATGGGGCAGGGGGAGGCAAAGGAGACTGGGTGGCGGGTATCCTAGGAAGGAGAAGGCCTTGCCTTGCCAAACCTCCAGGCATGGCCCCGCCCACATTCCACGCCCAGAATGCCTGCTGTAGGCGTACTGCGGGTAGAGTGTTGCTGCCCTCAGCGCCTGCCCTCCCCGAGCTCTGGGGCCGGGGAGATTGGGGCTGCGCATCCTCCCCCCCGCCATGGTGTGGGGGGCAGGGCCTGGTCAGAAGGCCCTTGCCTCCCCCAGCCCCACTTTCACCAACTGCCCATGCAAAGGAGGCAGCTGCCCCAAGGCCTGGCAATTTAAAAGAACCCTGGATTTCAGGACATCGCCATTGCTGCCATGACAGCAGCCGTAGCCCCAGGCCCTTTATATCATGACCAGAGGCCTGTGTGGTTCCACGGGCTGGCTAGAGAAAGCTAGCCCCCCCTCTTCTGCCTGAGGCCCTGCACCTTCTAGGGAGCCGGGCCCACCTTGCCCCGGGCCCAGTGAAGTCTGCCACCACCCCTGGCAGTTACAAAAGGCCTAACTCTTCCACAGACCCAGGGGTGGAGTCACAACTGCGACTAGCAAAGGTGCTAAGGGGTCTCCAAGGCTCCTGGTCAAGTCACAGGTGGCTATGCCGCAAGGCGAAAGTGTCTACAGTTCGGAGGAAATGTTGACAGTTGAAATAAATGAAATTCATTTTGATTGGTTAGTGTTAACGTGCCGAGGTTGCCCCCTCTTCTTGTTTATCTGGAGTGGTCACCAAAGGGAAGTAAGATGGGGAGCAGTGCCCTGGGGGAAGGAGTGAGCTTTGCCATCACCACCACTGTCCCCTGGGAATCCCAGGATCTGCCATGACACATATGGACCCCTCAACATCCTGATTGTGAAGGTGTGTCAGAGAGAGGGAATCAAAGACATCACCCCTTCCATTGGCCACAGCTAAGTCTCAAACATCACCAGACTTGGAACAATGCCGTGAGCCTGCGATCTGAGACGCAGCTAGAAGCAATGCCCTATACAGCCTGATGCTGGTAAAGTCTACTGGGTCTCAGAGCAGCTGCTTGACAGCCTGATGTGCCAGTGGCTCTCCAGCAGCAAGGCTGCAAGTGAGAGTCAGCATCAAACTCAGAAGCTGCATTTTCTGTCTTTGAGGTTCCCTCCCATCCCATTTCTGTATGCTTTGTTTTATCTTTAAGGAAGCAGAAGAGCACTTTTAACAGTGCCAGCCCATTTCCACTGTTTTCTTTTCCCCCAGAAAGGACCGTTATTATTGTCTTTAAGACCAGACTGAGTTTTTACAAGGAAAAACCCCTGCAGCTGAAGCGAAAGGGAATAAGGGCTATTGTTAACATGAAAGTCTTACTTAGTACTTCACATTTCAAATGCTTTAACT
The DNA here is from genome assembly GCF_049634645.1 of Pelodiscus sinensis. Taxonomy (NCBI): domain Eukaryota; kingdom Metazoa; phylum Chordata; order Testudines; family Trionychidae; genus Pelodiscus; species Pelodiscus sinensis. The sequence continues at coordinate 35,785,540 of NC_134723.1, read as the reverse complement.
GTTTTTCTTTCCTGTTCTATATCTTTAATAAAGGTTTCCAAGATTTTGGACAGTGGTTGTTGCCAAGGGACTAAACAGATCAAGATCTCTGTTCTCAAATTCCCAAGCCTTGTTTAACTGTTCGTTGTCATATAGTGTCATGGTCTTATCGAGATACCACATGAGGACAAAAGTCAACATGGTTTCTGTAAAGGGAAATCATGTCTCACTAATCTATTAGAGTATGTCTACACTACAAAGTTAATTCGAACTAACAGACATTAGTTCAAATTAACTTTGATAGGCTCTACACATACAAACCGCTAGTTCGAACTTAATTCAAACTAGCAGAGTGCTTAATTCGAACTAGGTAAACCTCATTCTACGAGGACTAACGCCTAGTTCGAATTAACTAGTTCGAATTAAGGGCTGTGTAGACACTTAATTCGAACCAGTGGGAGGCTAGCCCTCCCCAGCTTGCCCTGGTGGCCACTCTGGGCACCACCAGGGAAACTCTTCTGCCCCCCTCCCGGCCCCGGAGCCCTTAAAGGGGCACGGGCTGGCTACGGTGCCCGTGCCAGGTGTAAGCCTGCCAGCACCCAGCCAGCACACCCTGCACCTGGCACGGCACGAGCCAGCCACCTGCTGCCACCCAGCCCTCCGCCTCTTCCCGGGACCAGGCTGGCAGCTCCCGGGAGCCTGCCCGGGGCTGCAAAAGGCGGGCGCCCGCCTGGTCTAGAACGGACATCGTGGACCTCATCCACGACCTCCGCACTAGACACAGGAAAGTGGCTGTCTAGGTCAGGAGAGCTGCCACCCTGGCCACCCAGGAGCAGGTTTGCATGAAAATCAAGGTGGTCCAGTGAGACCCCCAACCCTGAGCCCTGAGCTTAGAATGGCCGTACTGGGTCAGACCAAAGGTCCATCTAGCCCAGTAGCCTGTCTGCCGACAGCGGCCAACACTAGATACCCTGGAAGGGATGGACCGAAGACAATGACCAAGCCATTTGTCTTGTGCCATCCATCTCCAGCCTTCCAAAACAGAGGCCAGGGACACCATTCCTACCCCCTGGCTAATAGCACTCCATGGACCCAACCTCCATCACTTTATCTCACTTCTCTTTAAACTCTGTTCTAGTTCTAGACTTCACAGCCTCCTGCACCAAGGAGTTCCACAGGTTGACTATTTGCTTTGTGAAGAAGAACTTTCTGTTATTAGTTTGAAGCCTGCTACCCATTAATTTCATTTGGTGTCCTCTAGTCCTTCTATTATGGGAACTAGTGAAGAACTTTTCTTTATGCACCCTCTCCATGCCACTCATGCTTTTATAGACCTCTGTCATATCCCCCCCTCAGTCTCCTCTTTTCTAAGCTAAAAAGTCCCAGTCTCTTTAGCCTCTCTTCATATGGGACCTGTTCCAAACCCCTGATCATTTTAATTGCCCTCCCCTTTTCCACCCTTTCTCTTCCCCTCTCCCACCTCCTTTTCCCAGTATCCCCAAGTTTTGTTCAATAAAGAGAGTTTCTATTTTTGACCACACGTGTCCTTTATTTTGTACATCAGGAAGGGGGGCTAAGGAAGGGTAAGTGGAAGGAGGTGAGGGAGGAATGGGGTACGAGCCCCCGATGAGGACTGGGGTGGCTCTGCAGGCTCCTCGGGGTGGAAACTCTCCTGCAGCCCCCCGATTGACCCCTCCCCCCGGATGGCAGCCTGCGGCAAGTGCAGCAGGGCTGATGGCTGAGTGCTGTGATGTGCCGAGTGTGGGCACTCAGGGCACTCCAAGCCAGGACTGCTTTGCAAGGGGGGGGGAACCCCTGAGAACTGTCTGTCCTGGGTGGGGGGTCGGGACCCTTTAAGCACAGCCCTCGGCTAGCCTGAGACAGCAGCTCCACGCTCTAAGTCCTAATCTGATGCCCTGCTGGCACTGCTTCCAGCCAGCCTTAACCTCGGTTCAGGGTCCACTCAATGTGGACATGCTAGTTGGAATTAGCAAAATGCTAATTCGAACTAGTTTTTAGGTCTAGATGCACTAGTTCGAATTAGCTTAGTTCGAATTAACTAATTCGAATTAAGTTAGTTCGAATTAGTGCTGTAGTGTAGACATACCCTTGGAGTTCTTTGAAGGGGTTAACAAACATGTGGATAAGGGGGATCCAGTAGATATAGTATACTTGGATTTTCAGAAAGCCTTTGACAAGGTCCCTCACCAAAGGCTCTTGTGTAAATTACATAGCTATGGGATAAGAGGGAAGGTCCTTTCATGGGTTGAGAACTGGTTAAAAGACAGGAAACAAAGGGTAGGAATAAATGGTAAATTTTCAGATTGGAGAGGGGTAACTAGTGGTGTCCCCCAAGGGTCAGTCCTGGGACCAATCCTTTTCAACTTATTCATAAATGATCTGGAGAAAGGGGTAAGCAGTGAGGTAGTAAAGTTTGCAGATGATACCAAACTGTTTAGGATAGTCAAGACAGAAGCAGACTGTGAGGGACTCCAAGAAGATCTCACCAAACTGAGTGATTGGGCAACAAAATGGCAAATGAAATTTAATGTGGATAAGTGTAAAGTAATGCACATCGGGAAAAATAACCCCAACTATACGTACAGTATGATGGGGGCTAATTTGGCTACGACAAATCAGGAAAGAGATCTTTGAGTTATCGTGGACAGTTCTCTGAAAACTTCCATGCAGTGTGCAGCGGCGGTCAAAAATGCAAATAGGATGCTAGGAATTATTAGGAAAGGGATAGAAAATAAGAATATTTTACTGCCCCTGTATAAAACTATGGTACACCCACATCTTGAATACTGTGTACAGATGTGGTCTCCTCACCTCAAAAAAGATATTTTGGCCTTGGAAAGGGTTCAGAAGAGGGCAACTAAAATGATTAGGGGTTTGGAACGGGTCCCATATGAGGAGAGGTTAAAGTGACTGGGATTTTTCAGTTTAGAAAAGAGGAGACTGAAGGGGGATATGATAGAGGTATATAAAAATCATGAGTGGTGTGGAGAGGGCCGATAAAGAAAAGTTATTGATTAGTTACCATAATAGAAGAACTAGAGGACATCAAATGAAATTAATGGGTAGCAGGTTTAAAACTAATAAAAGAAAGTTCTTCTTCACACAGTGTGTAGTCAACCTGTGGAACTCCTTGCCAGAGGAGGCTGTGAAGGCTAGGACTATAACAGAGTTTAAAGAGAAGCTAGATAATTTCATGGAGGTTAGGTCCATAAAAGGCTATTAGCCAGGGGATAAAATGGTGTCCTTGGCCTCTGTTTGTCAGAGGCTGGAGAAGGATGGCAGGAGACAAATCCCTTGATCATTGTCCTTGGTCCACCATCTCTGGGGCACCTGGTGTTGGCCGCTGTCGGCAGACAGGATACTGGGCTAAAAGGACCTTTGGTCTGACCCAGTACGGCCATTCTTATGTTCTTATGAAATACCTCATCTGCCTTGTCTTACGAATGTTTTGGGACTGACACAGCTATAAGCCCACTACATACAACATGAGCACATGGACCCCTTGTCTCTGGAAGCTCATTTAACATAAGAACATAAGAACTGCTGGACTGGGTCATACCAAAGGTCCATCCAGCTCAGTATCCTGTCTGCCGACAGTGGCCAATGCCAGGTGTCCCAGAGGGAGTGAACCAAACAGGAAATGATCAAGCGATCTCTCTCCTGCCATCCATCTCCACCCTCTGACAAACAAAAGGTAGGGACACCATTCCTTACCCATCCTGGCTAATAGCCATTAATGGACGTAACCTCCATGAATTTATCTAGTTCTCTTTTAAATCCTGTTATAGTCCTAGCCTTCACAATCTCCCCAGGAAAGGAGTTCCACAAGTTGACTATGCGCTGTGTGAAGAAGATTTAATCCATCAAAGTGAAATTGACAGAGCTCCCCGTTTTGGTATGGTGTAAACTACAACACAACAGGCGATGTGCCAGAGAATTAGACCCAGCAACTCCTACATAATCCAAGATGCAATGATGAGGTGGAATAGGTCAGTGGTTTTCAAACTATGGGTCATAACCCAGTACTGGGCCGTGGAATGTCAGCACTGGGTCTCATTGCTGCAGGATGACCAGTGGGGGGGCTAAGGCAGCTACCTATTTGTCCTGGTGCTGCAGACTGCGCTGCTCCCCAGAAGTGGCCAGCAACAGGCCCAGCTCCTAAGTAGAGGGGAGAACACAGGGCTCCATGCATTGCCCCTTCCCTGAGCACTAGCTCTGTACTCCCATTGGCTGGGTACCTGCTTCTGGCTGCTTCTGGGGAGCAGCAGGGTCTGCGGTACTAGGAGAGGCAGGAAGCTGCCTTAGCACCCCCCACTACATTGCTCGAGGTAAGCCCTTGCTGCCCCAGCCCTGCCCCCCGAAGCCAGACCCTTCTCATTCACCCCAAAGCTCTTACACGGTCTTTAATGTATTTACCTCACGCCATATCTGTAGGGGAGGAGCCATGCTATTATCTCCCTTTTAGAGACAAAGGGCTGAGACAGAGAAACTGAGCAATTCCCCAAGACCACATAGGAAATTGAAACCCAGACTTCACATTCTGAGGATAACACTCTAGCCACTGTGCCATCTGTCATCTTCTGGCAGAAAGCGTTTATCAGCGTGAGTTTGGGAAGACTGCATTACTCACAAATGGCAAAGTTTCACAGAAAAAATGTTTTTGGAAACATGTTAAAGAAACTCTAAAATAAGTTTTCATGGCTACAATTTTCCTGAGCTCTCTGCTTGTAAAGTCAGGATCTACATTGCAGAGCTTAACTCAAAATAAGCTAATCAAATTGAGCTACGTCAATTGCATATCTTATTTCTAAATAGAACAGTCTTCCCCTAACTTCCCTTGTTCCTCATACAGTGAGGGTTACAGGAGTCACAGAAAGAAGTCCTCCAGCTTCACAGTATTTTGACACTATTTTGAAATAACTGCCTGCTGTGTAGGCGAAGACTAGTGCTAGTTATTTCATAATAGTGTTGCAGTGTATATGTAGCCCAGTATCTATAAACTATGTTTACTGTTGGGCAAGTTTCCTCTTTCCTGAAACTCTGAATGCTGTTTTGAAGCACAGGGTTGTGAAGAAGAGAGATACCACTAAGAGTAAAGCTGGAAGTCAAAGATGTTCCACAGGAGTCATGCCCTTCAGAAAATTCACATATTCATCTTCTTTCTCTTCTGCTCTGATGCATGCAATCTGGCACTCCCCTTCCGTCAAATTTGTTGACCAACTAGAGTACGCCATTTCTGGATCAGCATATGGATTGATAACAGTGTCGTTATGTCTGATGTGGAACAACAAATGCTCCTATAACAATAATGTAGCTGACCCACTGGCTAACTAAAGCTAAATAGTAATTGTCTTAACCAGATGGCAAATTATGTCTTGTTGGATGTTGAATGAACAATGGATCTAAGTTGGCAATGATTGAATTGATTGGCAAGACTATGAATTTAGCTGGGGCAGGACTGAGCTCCAAGGGACTGCAGTTAAAACCCCTCAGCTGGTGGCACCTGTGCCAGAAGATTGGGGCTCAGGCTAAGGGGCCATCCAAAGTGCTATAGCCAAACCCTAAACATCTAGGCTGTGTCTACACTGGCCACTTATTCCGGAAAATCAGCCGCTTTTACGGAATAACTTGCCAGCTGTCTACACTGGTCCCTTGAATTTCTGGAAAAGCACTGACGATCTAATGTAAAATCATAGTGCTTTTCCGGAAAAACTATTCTGCTCCCGTTCGGGCAAAAGTCCTTTTCTGGAAAACTGTTCCGGAAAAGGGCCAGTGTAGACAGCCCAGATTTCTTTTCCGCAAAAAAGCCCCAATCGTGAAAATGACGATCGGGGCTTTTTTGCGGAAAAGTGCGTCTACATTGGCACGGACGCTTTTCTGGAAAAAGTGCTTTTCCGGAAAAGCATCCTGCCAATGTAGACGCGCTTTTTCCGAAAATGCTTATAACAGAAAACTTTTCCGTTTTAAGCATTTCCGGAAAATCATGCCAGTGTAGACATAGCCCTACACTGGAATTAAACAGCCTCTTCACCCGAAGTCCACTGGTGCAGGCCACCTGTGGGCATGTAATTGCAGTGTGGACAATTACTTGAAATTAGGGATGTGATAATCTTGGGTTTATCAGTTAAGGTTCATGGTTATATGCAGGCTCCCTCCCTGCTCCTGGGGAGCTGGCGGCCACCCTGCACCACTGCCTCTGCTGGAGATGCAGCAACACGGGGTGGCAGCCAGCTCCCCAGGAGTGGGGCGGCAGGTGGGAGCCAGCGTGCACTGGGAGACAGCTTAAAAGCTGGGAGCTAGCTTAAAAGCCGGCTCCTGGTTCACACCAGCTGTCACTCCACACTGCAGGTGCAGGTAACCATGTAACCACTGAGATTTTCAATGGTTACCCATTTACCAGATTACCACTTTGTAACATTTCTACTCAAAACATTAGCTGTTTCTTGTGCTGTAAGAGTATTACAAAGACAGGAGGGCTTTAATATTGCTACCATGTTTATGAAGCACAAGTTTCTGCTAATACAATAGGGTATGTCTACACTACCCCACTAGTTCGAACTAGCGGGGTAATGTATGCATACCGCACTTGCTAATGAAGCCCGGGATTTGAATTTCCCGGGCTTCATTAGCATAAGCAGGGAGCCGCCATTTTTAAATCCCCGCTGCTTCGAACCCCGTGCAGCACGGCTACACGGGGCTCGAACTAGGTAGTTCGGACTAGGGTGCCTATTCCGAACTACCGGTACACCTCATTTCACGAGGAGTAACGGTAGTTCAGAATAGGAACCTAGTCCGAACTACCTAGTTCGAGCCCCGTGTAGCTGCGCTGCACGGGGTTCGAAGCAGCGGGGATTTAAAAATGGCGGCTCCCCGCTTATGCTAATGAAGCCCGGGAAATTCAAATCCCGGGCTTCATTAGCAAATGCGGTATGCATACATTACCCCGCTAGTTCGAACTAGCGGGGTAGTGTAGACATACCCATACAGAGTTGATATTTAACCCCCTCACCCACACTAACAAGCCACAGAACATTTTTTAGACAGTGTAACTTAGATATTTACATTTCATTCTATGCTTAACCTCTTTCCCCAAACAAGCTTTGGACTGCCACATAATTCAATGCAGTCGTTTGTGGCTATTTCTGAAGAGAAAGCCAAATTAATCCAAATTATATCGTCTGAATACAAGATTATCAAATGTGTAAAAGCAAATACTTTCCAAAATGCAGCGTGGAATATGTCATACACAAAGAACATAAACTCTGAGAAAACAATCATCAAAAGTCCATATTTGTCTGTTTTTCAAGCTCACCAGATCATTTCTTTTTTCCCCCTCACAGCCAGTTCCAATTTTCCAGCATTAAATCTCAAAATCCATGTTCCCCTTGTTTAAATTAAATCTTCAGATGGTAACTAGAAGAAAAATTCTCTCTCGCTGTTCATCAACAGTGTATTAACTAAGTACTCAAAGAACCTGAAGATACTCAAGCTAACTAGACAGCATGGCCTCTTAAAGTTGACTTTTTTTATACTAGCCTAAGTTTGTTCTAAAAGCTCTACGGCAGAGATCAGCGAACCAAACTGGGCACTGTCTACCCTCTCTTTTTTTCTTTCACTTCATCAGTTTTGTACAGGCCAATGCTGTTTACCTAGAAGTCAGAGACCCATCTACATGGGCAAATCATTGTTGAACTGTTGGCCAAACACTGATCACACTACAGTCCAGGGGTACGTAAGAGGCTGCTGGTGGGCCGAATCTGAATCCAACTTGCCAAGCCACTGGATCCGGTCTGTAGCCGCCTCACCACAATCCTTACACAGAGAGCAACTCACTCATTAAACAGTGGGCTGTTTTCCACTCTGGACTGAAGGAGAGGCAGGAGGGAGACTTTGCCCACGGCTCCTGGCTCCCAGCAAAATCTCTCTGCTCCCATTGGGAGTTTCTGGCTTCCTTATGCCTGGAGCAGACCCCACGCGGACCAGCCAGCCGACTGAGACTTCAGCAGAGAGCCTGCCTCAGGTTCCTGCAGGGCGGCTGGCTGGGAGCCACCTAGGTAAGTGCATCCCAGCCAGAGCCTGCCTCTGGCACCCCAGCCCCTCTCTTCCCTCTAACTACCTACCACAGACCAATACCCTTTTCCCCCTTATCCCAGATCACAACTCCCTCCCAGACCCTGCACCCCATCCTATACTCCTCCCCAAGGCCAGAATCCTCTCCAGCACCCATACCCTCTCCCTGCCCCTGCCCTCCATTCTCCTGCCCCTGGGCACCACACAAACCCTCTGCACCTCCTTCTTCTAGGCTACAACTCCCTCCTAGACCCTGCACCCCCTGCTACAGCCCCTCTCCCAGGCTAAACTCCTCTCCTGAATCTTTACCCCCTCCTGGACCCTGAACCCCAAGCCCTCCCCCAGATCTCAGCCCCCTCCTTCACCCAAACTCCTTCTCACACTCCATGCCTCCTCCTGCACCCCACTCCCCTACCCCAAGTTCCCTTCTGCACCCAACCTCTGTCCCAGATCCCACACCCCCTCCATAGAAGTGTAGCCCTTGACCACTTGCCAAAATCTTGGAGTGCCTCCCTTATTAAAAATTATTGCCCACCGCTGCTATAGTCAATAGAAAAAAACCCACCAACGTCAGTACCGGGAAAATTAGTTGAACTAATAGTAATGAATAAAATTGTCAAACACATAGAACATAATTTGTTGAGCAAAAGTCAACATGGTTTCTGTAAAGGGAAATCGTGTCTTACTAATATATTAGAGTTCCTTGAAGGGGTTAACACACATGTGGACAAGGGGGATCCAGTAGATACAGTATACTTGGATTTCCAGAAAGCCTTTGACAAGGTCCCTCACCAAAGGCTCTTGTGTAAATTAGGTTGTCATGGGATGAGAGGGAAGATCCTTTCATGGATTGAGAACTGGTTAAAAGACAAGAAACAAAGCGTAGGAATAAATGGTAAATTTTCAGAATGGAGAGGAGTAACTAGTGGTGTTCCCCAAGGGTTAGTCCTAGGACCAATCCTATTCAACTTATTCATAAATGATCTAGAGAAAGGGGTGATCAGAGAAGTGGCAAAGTTTGCGGACGATACTAAACTGTTCAAGATAGTCAAGACTAAAGCAGACTGTGAAGAACTTCAAAAAGACCTCACCAAACTGAGTGATTGGGCAACCAAATGACAAACGAAATTTAATGTGCATAAGTGTAGAGTAATGCACAATGGAAAAAATAACCCCAACTATACATACAATATGATGGGGGCTAATTTAGCTGCAATTAATCAGGAAAGAGATCTTGACGTTATTGTGGATAGTTCTCTGAAAACGTCCACACAGTGTGCAGTGGCAGTCAAAAAAGTAAATAGGATGCTAGGAATTATTTAAAAAGTGATAGAAAATAAGACGAAGAATATCTTACTGCCCCTATATAAAACTATAGTACACCCACATCTTGAATACTGTGTACAGATGTGGTCTCCTCACCTCAAAAAAGATATTTTGGCATTTGAAAAGATTCAGAAAAGAGCAACTAAAATGATTAGGGGTTTGGAATGAGTCCCATATGAGGCTAAAGAGAATGGGACTTTTCAGTTTAGAAAAAAGGAGACTGAGGGGGGACATGATAGAGGTATATAAAATCATTAGTGGCATGGAGAGGATGAATAAAGAAAAGTTATTTACTTGTTCCCATAATATAAGAAGTAGAAGACACCAAATGAAATTAATGGGTAGCAGGTTTAAAACTAATAAAAAAACATTCTTCTTCATACAAACCACAGTCAACCTGTGGAACTCCTTGCCAGAGGAGGCTGTGAAGGCTAGGACTATAACAGAGTTTTAAAAAGAGCTAGATAAATTCATAGCGGTTAGGTCCATAAAAGGCTATTAGCCAGGGGGTAAGGAATGGTGCCCCTGGCCTCTGTTTGTCAAAGGCTAGAGAAGGGTGGCAGGAGACAAATTGCTTGATCATTGTCTTCGGTACACCCCCTCTGGGGTACCTGGCACTGGCCACTGTTGGCAGACAGGATACTGGGATAGATGGACCTATGGTCTGACCCAGTATGGCCATTCTTACGTTCTTATGTTATGTTCTTATGTTCATTTTCCACAGGGTCAGGATTTGGCCCTAAGCTGTTGTCTGTATTGTGGACAGCACTCAGAAGCCCTAGTCATGGGCCAAGAACCATTGTGCTGTGTCCATCACAAACAGAACAAAAGAGGCAGTCTCTGGCCCCAAAGAGCTTACAGTCTGAGGCTATGTCTACACAACAGCACTAATTCGAACTAACTTAATTCGAATTAGTTAATTCAAACTAAGCTAATTTGAACTAGTGCATCTAGACCTAAAAACTAGTTTGAATTAGCATTTTCCTAATTCGAACTAGCATGTCCACACGGAGTGGACCCTAAACCGAGGTTAAGGCTGGCCGGAAGCAGTGGCGGCAGGGCATCAGATTAAGACTTAGAGCGTGGAGCTGCTGTCTCAGGCTAGCCGAGGGCTGTGCTTAAAGGGACCCGACCTCCACCCTGGACAGACAGTTCTCAGGGGTTCCCTGCTTGCTTGTCTAACTCGATGAGGGACAGCAAAGCAGTCCTGGCTTGGAGTGCCCTGAGTGCCCACACTCAGCACATCACAGCACTCGGCCATCAGCCCGGCTGCATTTTCCACAGGCTGTCATCTGGGAGGGTCAATCGGGGGGCTGCAGGAGAGTTTCCACCCCGAGGAGCCTGCAGAGCCACCCCAGTCCTCCTCATCAGGGGCTCGTACCCCATTCCTCCCTCACATCCTTCCACTTACCCGTCCCTATCCCCCCTTCCTGATGTACAAAATAAAGGACACGTGGTCAAAAATAGAAACTCTCTTTATTGAACAAAACTGGGGGAGACTGGGAAAAGGAGGTGGGAGAGGGGAAGAGAGAGGGTGGAAAAGGGGAGGGCAACTAAAATGATCAGGGGTTTGGAACAGGTCCCATATGAAGAGAGGCTAAAGAGACTGGGACTTTTCAGCTTAGAAAAGAGGAGACTGAGGGGGGATAGGATAGAGGTCTATAAAAGCATGAGTGGTGTGAAGATGGTGAATACAGAAAAGTTCTTCATTAGTTCCCATAATAGAAGGACTAGAGGACACCAAATGAAAGGAATGGGTAGCAGGCTTCAAACTAGTAACAGAAAGTTCTTCTTCACAAAGCAAAGAGTCAACCTGTGGAACTCCTTGCTGCAGGAGGCTGTGAAGGCTAGAACTAGAACAGAGTTTAAAGAGAAGTTAGATAAATTCAGGGAGGTTGGGCCCATGGAGTGCTATTAGCCAGGGGGTAGAAATGGTGTCCCTGGCCTCTGTTTTGGAAGGCTGGAGATGGTTGGCACGAGACAAATGGCTTGGTCATTGTCTTCGGTCCATCCCCTCCAGGGTACCTAGTGTTGGCCGCTGTCGGCAGACAGGCTACTGGGCTAGATGGACCTTTGGTCTGACCCAGTATGGCCATTCTAAGCTCAGGGCTCAGGGTCGGGGGTCTCTCTGGACCACCTTGATTTTCATGCAAACCTGCTCCTGGGTGGCCTAGACAGCCACTTTCCTGTGCCTAATGCAGAGGTCGTGGACGAGGTCCACGATGTCCGCACTAGATCAGGCGGGCGCCCACCTCTTGCGGACCCGGGCAGGCTCCCGGGAGCCACCAGCCTGGTCCCGGGAAGAGGGGGAGGGCTGGATGGCAGCGGGTGGCTGGCTCGTGCCATGCCAGGTGCAGGGTCTGCTGGCTGGGTGCCTTTAAGGGCTCCGGGGCCGGGAGGGGGGCAGAAGAGTTTCCCTGGTGGTGCCCAGAGTGGCCACCAGGGAAAGCTGGGGAGGGCTAGCCTCCCACTAGTTCGAATTAAGGGGCTACACAGCCCTTAATTCGAACTACTTAATTCGAACTAGGCGTTAGTCCTCGTAGAATGAGGTTTACCTAGTTCGAATTAAGCGCTCCGCTAGTTCGAATTAAGTTTGACCTAGCGGTTTGCTAGTGTAGCGCCTATCAAAGTTAATTCAAACTGTTAGTCTGTTAGTTCAAATTAACTTTGTAGTGTAGACATACCCTAAGTGAAGCCAGATCGTCTGTGTTAAACATACAAAGCCAAAACTGTAGCTACCTCCTCCTCCACCAAATGCAGCACCAGCTTACCAGCAGGTATGAAGTGGTCACACTTTGTAAACAACATAGCTCTTTGCCCAGGTTAATAAATAGGCAAAAGATGAAATACTGCAGAAGCCTGTAGAAGATGAAGGTTTTTGTATAAGGCCTGATTTGGACCCCACTGATGTCAACAGGAGCCTTCACTCAGGTCCAGCAGGAACACACATACCTCTATGAAATATTTTAGAAAGTTACAAGCAGTAGGCTCTGATCCTGATGGGATCCTCCCTCCTGGCCCTGTGACGTGAGACAGCAAGGCTCTGCCAACTGGATCCCCCTTCAAGACCAAGGCTTTTCTTGTACCTTTTTCCTCTCCCAGGTGATTTAAACGGAAATTTGGTTCCACTCACATAAGGTCATAACAGCCATTCAGGGTCAGGCCAAAGGTCCATCTAGCCCAGTATCCTGTCTTCCAACAGTGGCCAAGCCAGATGCCCCAGAGGGAGTGAACAGAACACATAATCATCCAGTGATCCATCCCGTCACCCATTTTCAGCCTCTGATAAACAGAGGCTAGGGACACCATTTCTATCCATCCTGGCTAGTAAGTATTGATGAACCTATCCACCATGACTTTATCTAGTTCTTTTTTAACCCCTCTTACAATCCTGGTCTTCACAACATCATCTGTAGTTCCACAAGTTGCCTGTACCTTACATGAAGAAACACTTCCTTTTGTTTGTTTTAAACCTGCTACCTATTATTCACCCTTTGCCTATCAAAATATTCCTTTGTTCGCATCATAACAAAAGCCAAAGGAACATTCCCCTGTAATTCTGGTGCAATGGTGTAGCAATATCTGCAGGAGCGGTTTCATGGAGAATCTTTGCACATTCACAGACATTTCTGTGCACAAAGAACCCGTAGCAGATTGCACAATTAGAAAGGTTTTAATATGGTTCTTAATGCTTATCAGAGCCACACACTGCATACAGTGAGTGCGCCAGCCCCTGCGCTTTGGGGGAATCATGTATTGAGTTAAAATTGGAAATGTTCCAATATTTAGCCCTTTGTCCTGTGGCCTAACCAATGTACACTCAGGAAGGCCTTAGTCCAGAGGAGGTGGGTGGGAATGTGAGGCAGGCAGGCAAGCTGGAAGAGGAGGTGAACAGGAAGGGAAGCAGCAGACAGGAAGGGAGTGAGGAGGTGATCAGAGGCTGGTCAGACCCAGTAGGTGGGCATACCAGGAAGACGGCAGAGGAGGCTAGCAGGGAGGTTACTTTGTCTCCGGCTCATCCCCTCACAAGGACGGCCCTGCTTACTATATTGTAGGTAACCACTTACAATGGAGCAAGCAACTCAGTAATAGGGGACTGTTAACCCCTTACTAAAACTCTGTGGGAGTTTTTCGTTTGCCAGCTCCCACTATCAAAAGGGGAAAGGTCCATGAGAAATCAGGGCCCTGAGACTGACAGACCCCAGAGACAATGGAAAGCAGCCAACACGCCAGCGCGGCCTGATTGACAGGTTGGACAGGCCAGTGAGGAAAGTAAGAGGCCAGGCCCCGTCCTCCCTGTGAGCTGCAATTTTTCTGGGTCTCTCTGAGCAAGGAGAGAGCTGAGAGACAGCTAAGAGGAGCAAGCTGTGTGGAGAGGCAGTCCTGCAGCAACAGAGCCAGGCACAGCCCAAGGAGTGCAAGCTGTGCTGAGGGGCAGTTTTGCAGCAACAGAGCCAGGCACATACAGCCCAAGGAGCGCAGACCCTGTGTTGAGCAGCAGACTGGCAGTGCTCAGAGAGCCAAAAGGGACAGAGAAGCAACGCAAGGAGCTGGAGACTGGCAAAGCAGCACAGCCTGCAGCTGGGTGTGGTGAGCAGCTGGGACCAGCAAAGTGCGGGGAGAGGCTCTGGGCAGAGAGATATCACCAGCCAAGAGGCCCAGCAGGCCAGACTGGAAGAGGGGTCTGGCCACTTAGAGCTTGAGACTGTGTGGTCACTGCCAGAGCAAGCGTGTCCAGCCTGCAGCCCCCCTGCAGCACATCCAGGGCCTCTAAGGGGCCTATAAGGAAGAGACTGTGAACTGTCTGCAGGCTGCTGTTTTGATGTCCCTGTGCTGCAGAGCAGGGCTGTGTGTTCTCATTTAGCCATTCTCATTTTTTCTTATTCTTTTCTTTTTAATCAGTTGATGTTTAATAAATTGTATTTGCTTTGAACCTTATGAAGTGATCACTGGGCCAAGAAAGCCTGCAGTGTAAAGAGAGCACCTCGGAGTGGGGACACCCTAACTCCTGCCCCTAGTGACTACAAGGTCGGGGATTAAGCCCCAGGAAACCTGGGCCCAGCCTTGTTGGGGTTTCGAGGACTCTGCTACTCAGGAGAGTGGAAGGGAAGCCCTCAAGATCAGGGAAGCTGTGGGGTAAAGGAAGTGGGAGCCGGAACTCAGATGCTTTCTCTGGTCCATTTCACCGGGGTGGTATAGAAGCCGGGAAAGTTCCCCACAATAGCGGGACCATTCCCCTGCTTACATCATGGCTAGACTATTATGCTGAACCCCATGTTAAGTGGCTTCCTACAACAAGTTACACCCTTCCTGCCTAATAATCTGTCCCTATTTGTATTTTGTTCCAACACTGATCTCCCTCCTCCTCTCCCCCACATCTGAAGAGCTCTGTGAAGCTCAAAACTTCCACCAACAGAAATCGGTACAAAAATAAAAGATATTACCTCAGCTATCTGGTCTCTCATTCTGGCATTCACAAAAGCTACAATGCTGAAAACATACACATGCTTATGCCAAGTAGAGAGGGCAGACTGGTTTAACAAGACAAAGTAGCTAAAACTTTTGTTTGAGCAATTCTTCTTTTGGGACATTTTCTATAGCACATAAAATAATGCAACACGGGGCTCCAACAAGAGTGAAAACATCAGTGCAAGAGCCCAAGAGATAGAACAAAACAAACCCATATGTCCTAGAAAAGAACCTCTCCAAACAGAGATTTCACTAATCAAAGTGGGTGCACTGAAGTCAATGGGAGTTTTGCCATCAACTTCAATGGGAATAAGGTTCAGCCCTAAATGACTATCTGAAGTGGAAATGAAAAACAGTCACAAGAGATTTATTGTAACCAATACCACCAGAACCTCCAGACAAAACAATAGCACTGGTTGTATCCTGCTGTCATTATTTAGTCTTTATTTCCATGACTACAGAGCTGGCACGGAGGCTGTCACACCCAATGGCCATTAGTGGTGGTATTGTTCGGGGAGTAGGACTTGCCTACTTCTGCTTTTGGCCCTCATAGGTCTTACTCGTTTTCTCAACTCTGTAAAGTCAGGACTTGAATTTGGGATAGGCCATCATTAGATATAATCTGGCTGACTAATATGTACTAGAACATGGTTTCTATTTAACTAGGGTCTACTAGATCATACTCTACACATTAGAATCCCTGGCAGGATCAAATGTAAACAATTAAAGCAAGACAGATAAAGTTGGTTGTAAAGCTTGTGCACATAGGACTGAAAGGAGTGGCAAACTGTTATTAATAGTCATTTAGAGAGCATCATTAATGGGACAAAGCAGCGTAAGGAGGTAGATCAGTGCCAGGCAGAAAACAGAGTTGATACAACGCAAAGTTATGAGATGATTCAATGCAGAGCAAACACAGAGTTTGGTCACAACAGCTTGGATACAGCAAAAGGAAGAAGAATTTGCTATCATTGTCTTTTGCCCTCCCACCTTCCCCTGTTTTTCCCTTTCTCACTACTGGCTTCTTTGGAAGATGTCTGTCACCTGGTGTTAATGGGAATGGTCTCACAGAAGAAGAGGCAGGGGTCATAGGAAAGGAAGAAAAGGAAGGTGAGTGGAGTCTGGAATGGACATCCAGAGCATCTCCTGAATGTTTGTGTCTGGGGTCTGCACTATCACTGCAATAGAACTCCCAGCCTCTGGGAAGTCCACTTGTAGAGTCACAAAACCAAATGCAGGAAGTACACAGTGACATCATATTTCCCATTTGCCCTCTTATACTCCCATTTCTTACCTTTCTCCCACTCCATCTGGAATAGCCATGGGAGCACGAGACGGGCCTGGATTTCTGCCTGCTTTCATTGCAGTGCTTGCTTTTGCTTTTTCTTGCAAATACCTTGCAAGTGGACCCGCACTGCAGCTACCCGCTCATCAAACTACCAGTGGGGTGCCCTGCTCACCCTGCCTTTTCCAGGATCCAGCACTAAGCATGTCTCCCCTTGCCTCTCACTGCAAGAGAAATAGCGACGTCCAAAAAACATCCTGCTTTTCCCAGCTGCCTTGCACTTGCTCCACTGGCTGCTCTTCCTGGACCGTTTCCTCAGTGCCCTCCCATCCAGCACTCTCATTCCACAGTGCACTCCTGCTTATTTTGCAGGGCTGTTTTCCCACCTATAATTGTTTTTGTTTATTTGTTTGTTTGTTTGTTTTATACAGAGGCCAGAGACCTGTTGTTCCTCTGCTCTCCACATTGCTTGAGTAACTCCGCAGAGTAGCATTTCACACCCATTTGACACAGGAGCAATAACTACAGTGCAAGGCAGTGACAAATCAGGCCACAGCTGGTTTCTTGTGGTGACCTGGCTGCAGTCACCCTCCACTCCCACGTTGCTTTCCTTATGAGCTGACCTGGCTGGCAGCTCCGCACAGCACAAGCCCCCCTGTGCTGAAAGGTCCAAATGCCCTGACAAGCTCATGGGAACACTAGAGCTATGTCCACACTGGAGGGCTCTTCCGCCAGAAATATGCAAATGAGGCTATGTGTGGAATATCGCTGAGCCTCATTTGCATATCTAATGAGCCGCCATTTTGCAGAAGAGGCTCTTGCGCCAGAAGGAGCTGTCTACACTGCCCCTTCTTGCGCAAGAAAAACCCTCTTGTGCAACGCCGCTACGCGGATTATTTTCAGGTATAATGGCATTGCGCAAGAGGGCTTTTCTTGGCAAAAAGGGGCAGTGTAGACGCTCCTTCTGGCGCTAGAGCCTCTTTCGCAAAAATGGCGGCTCATTAGATATGCAAATGAGGCTCAGCGATTTTCCACGCTTAGCCTCATTTGCATATTTCTGGCACAAGAACCCGCCAGTGTACACATAGCCAAAGTGTTTCTACACCCCTATGCTGCCAACCCTGCTGGTGTGTGTCCCTGTAAAATAGCATGTAAACGGCATCCTCTCTCTTACAGGGCCAAAGATACACAGGGCAGCCTTCAACCAAACACCAGAAATAATTGATGTCTGGCTGCATTCAGCTAATCCCAAAGCAAAGGACTAAACTGTGGCTTGTTAAGCACCTCCCAGCTCTAACCCTCCACCAAGAGAGCCTTTTGCACTGCCAGACTCATTCCTCACCCCCCTCTTAATAGGCTGCTGAAGGGGATTAATTGATTCCCCACAGCTGGTCCAGTGCTACCATCCGGCAAGTCCCTATGCTCCCAGCAGACATTTGTGGTCTGCCTCTAGCTAGAGGGAGGCGATTAATTAACCCCTTCCCTGCTAATCGCTGGATGGCTCTGTCCACCTTGTCACAATCACTTATATTCAGTTCTTCCTGCCAGCAGTTTCCAGATGAAGGCAGCTGTAGTAAGAAGAGGGCCTGGAACATAAGCCCGTGTGTGATAGGCTTTCACCTAGGCCTTCAGGCCCTCTTCTTACTACAGCAAAACTGCTCCAGAGTGCACGTGTGCACGCGTGCGCGCACACATACACACAGTGTTATTGTGGGGGGAAGTCCCCAGCACACACACACACACACACACACACACACACACACACACACACAGTGTTATTGTGGGGGGATGTCCCCAGCACACACACACACACACACACACACACACACACACACACAGAGTGTTACAAGGGGTCTGAATAGAGTCATGGAATGATTGTCTCATTAGAATAGGTAATTTCCTCTTCAGATACACTCACCTTCCCGTCACTGTAGAAGGTGAGCCACATCCTACCTGACTTAACTACCACAGATACTGTCCCATCTCTTTATCTCTGCCATTCTTCCACTACAAGCATCTGAGGAAGTGAGTTGTAGCTCACGAAAGCTTATGCCTTAATGCATTAGTTAGTCTTTTAGATGCCTCCTTGCAGTTCTTATCTGAATGTCTAGCTGCAAATCTGAGCTTCCAAATGTAAGATGTGGATGTCTGGTTAAGGTGCCCACAAAAAGCTGAAATTGCAGTGCCATGCCTATTGGAAACTACCACCATCTGCAAATGTTACTGTTCATTAACGCCATCTATACCACTTCTTGCTTCAGTGCATGGAACATAAAGGAAAATTCATCTGCAGTGTAACTCCATTCCGTGACATTTATTCCAGCTGAATCCAACTTCAATTGGAACAAGACAGTGAATGGATTCTGGCTCATAAGTTGGTTTCCAGGCCTGTGCACAGGAATTTCTGGGAGGAGGGGTGCCTTTTTTGTAAATGTGGACAGCATTTTTTTTTCATACAAAGGAGTTCAAAATAGTCCTGCAATGAGTGTGCATAAGAGAAGTTAATGAAAAATGTGAGTGGAAACAGCGACTGGTGAAATGATTTTGTTATCATACAAAATTATACGGGTGTGACGGGTCGGGCGCACCCGTGACGCCGCCCCGCACTGAAACAGGGAACTTAGGAGCACCGTCCCCGGTCGGGACGGCCAGCGGCCCGCCGGCGTGCCCGTCGCCTGCCGATGACGTCATGGGAGGCGACGGGGAGCGCACGGGGAGGGGCGGGGCCCGGGAGCAGGGGAGGACGCCGACCGCGGGGCCCGCCGGGGAGCGGGAGATACAAAAGGCGGCCGGCCAGAGACGAGAGGGAGGAAGCACCGGAGGCAAGGGAGGCGATCCGGGCTCACCGGGAGGCTCAAGAGCGGCGCGGGATCCACGGCAACAGACGCCCCGCCGGCGGCAAGGACGCGGAGTGAGTTTGTCCCCTCGCTGGGGAGCAGGCGCGTAGGAGGCCGGGAAGAAGTGACCCAGGGTGGGGCCGTGGAACCCCGAGAGTGGAGGGTTTGGGGGAATGTAACCCCCTCCACTGACCAGGGACTAGCGTCCCCGTCTCAGGGCCCTGGGTCGGGGTTCGGAGTGAGGGAGGGCCCGGACCCCCTTCCCGGCGCCCACAGGCCAGTACGAGCCACGGTTTTCTCTACGAGTGGTCGAGAGACCGGGGTCAGGAGGAGACGTAGGAGGCCACGCCTCCGTTTGGGACAAGGGCCACCCAGACTTGGGGTGACCACTGGGACACTGGGTTACAACGGTAATAAAGGTTTTATAGAAATTACCTTCTGGGAGCATGGTGGGCAGTGCGACCACCATGACCCCTCACTCCCTTGGCCACCTCTGCCTGCTGCTGCTCTACCTGCTCGGTGAGGCCAGTGCTGGGTGAGTGCAGGAGGGCCAGAGGGGCACCCCCTGACCCTGCTGCTCTGCCACCAGCCCTGCCCACCCATCCCCCCACAACACAACACTCTCCCCATCCCCCAACACAGTGGTTCTCAAACTTGTTGGCCCGTGGCCCACCTGGCTCAATGCAAACCTTTCCGTGGATCATCATTTGCTAATGGAAACTCGCCGTTCATTACATAATTACGCTCGAGCCATTATGCTAGTGCTGCAGCGAGGGAGAACGGCTTAATTTAACCAATAAGAAAGGAAATATGGATTTAAATGATTAAACAGACTAAGCGCTTTAACTTTTTAAACATGTTCGTTTATCAAACTTCATTTTAAATAAAGTAAAATATTAATTTATGTCCAACACAAAAGGTTCTCGTGTTTTCCTTATGTATGGCAGGGGTGGGAACCTTTTTTGGGGGGCCGCTGACCCACAGAAAAATAAGCTGGGACTACACAAGTGAAAAGCAAAAAAGAAACGCTCCAAAAAACCTCCAACCCTCTCTGCTGTGGCCCCCAACTGAGACACTTCACTCCTTTGGCGCTCCAGCCCCACAGGGGGAGGCGGAGGGGGAGGGGAAGGGGGAGGGGCAGGGAGGATTGAGGTTCAGGAATTCCCATAGAATCATAGAGTTGGAAGAGACCTCAGGAGGCCATGGAGGTCCCCCCTCTGCCCAAAGCAGGCCAACCTCATATTTACTCTTCTGGGGTTCCAGAGTTAGAGGATTTTATGGACCCCACAAGGTTCTGGGGTTAGGACAAAAATGGAGGGTTTAGTGTGTGGGACAGGGCTGCCAATTAGAGGAGTGGGGGATGCAATATCTGGGCGGGAGGTGAGGTGCAGGAGGGGGTGAAGGTGCGAGGTCTGGATGGGAGGTAGGGTGTAGGAGGCTGGGAGGAGGGTGTCTGCCTGGGGAAGGTGCAGGAGCAGGCTGGGGGTAGGTGTCTGGCCAGGGGGGAGGGTACAGGAGTAGGCTGTGGGGGGCATGGAGGTGCGGGGTCTGGGCATGAGAGGGTGGGGGACACTTACTTGCCTTCACGCCCCACGCCAGTCTAAGACATAGCCTCCTGCTGCTCCCATTGGCCGGATTCCAGCCAATGGGTGCAGTGAGGAAAGCTTCCAGGCAGCATATCCATGTGTTGCTGTTCCCCCGGCTAAAGGGGAGGCAGAGTGCTTCTTCTCCATGAGACAGATTGTACAGCGAGGCTCGAGGATTTCCCTCCACCCCACCCTCAGCTGGAAGCCAACTCTGGTGCTCCAGCCTAGAGGGAGCCAGGAGGGACAAGGCTGGAGTGCCCGCATGGACTTCCTGCTGACAGGGGAAGGAGGGAGGCTGAGCTGATGCTAGAGCCCCTTCATGCTTACCTGGGAGACCATGAGGGGATGCGTTTGCACCCTTCACACTCTCCCACCCTGCTTACAGGCCTGGTTTCCCACCAAGTACCATTGAGATCCTGAACAGATGGGTGTTTCTTAAGGAAGTGATTTCCTGACAACAGTGATTGGACAAGGTTGAAAATGTCTCTTTAATGGTCTGGGTCGTAAAGAAGATACCAAGTTATTCAGTGCTCAATTTCTGTCCCAGCAGAAGGTTTGTGAAGTGAACTCTGAACCATACCACTCCCAGCGCTTCTCTGACCAAACCCCACTGCTACTTTTTCCCTCATCCATACTCAGTTCGGCAAGAGAAGTGGATTCATTAATCTAAAGAACTGGTCATAAAATTTACCTCTCTACTATCCTCTTTTATTGCAGAAACCTACTGTTTTGTCCTTCAGTTTTATGAGTATTATAATAAAAAACACATGCAAATTCCCATATTTTTAAACAGTTGAGCATCAGTGTGGTTTGAATTAATGCTTCTGAAAATATAGTCTCCCCATGATGCTATCTGAAAATGGAATCTGCTCACAGTTAAACTTCAGTTCTTCAGATGCCATATACTGGCATTTTATGATAGAAAGAAATCTGTTTGTTCAGCGAGAGGGGGTTACCTTGTTCTCAGAGAACAATAAAGAGGAACACACTTCTGAAAAGGCATAGTCAATGGTATTAAAGAGATCAATTCAATGCAGACTCGGACAACACTGGGAAAGACTTTAATCTAGCACTGCAAGCACAGGCATAACTTACCAAGTATAAAATGTACTAGCTGACTTCATCAGCCACAATAAGTACATCAGCAAACATATGTCGTACCAGACAGAAAATAAAGTCCTTTCATACTACATACAGGTAAGAGCAATATTACTTTTGCACACAAGTGCTAATGTATTCGAATTGTGTTACCAGAGTACTGAAAAATTGCATGAGCCAATCTGTGTATTCTTGACTTACAATGAAGTCTGCAGTGGCAGCAAGATAATGATACAACCATGAACTACAATTTAGTAGAGTCCATTTATTTACAATGGGTAGACATTAACAGTCAAGAGAGATGAACAATGTGGAAATCATATTTTTAAAGGAAGACTTCATAGCACCAGATTCCAAGAGCAAGACTTTTGCCTTCTGCAAATAATGAAAAGGAGATGAAGGTAAATGAAGTTGTAAAGAAATGAACAATGTGATTCTAGCGTTACTTATATTCAGTTTGGATTTTCAAGTTCTCTGAAATATTTGGCTTACTTCTGGGATGTGACAATTAGGGCTGGCCAGAAAACAAGCATACTGGGTTGTTTTCATTCCGAGTCAGAAAAATAATTAAATCTTTCAAAAATGTTAATGATAACCCATGAACAACAGAATATCCTCGTGGTTAGGGACCTGAATCTGGATCATCCACATTCTACGAAAGAACCTTAGTTCTTCAAGAATGGGCCTTTTACTCTCCCATTTAGACCAAAAATGCCATCCAGGCCCAAACAATTTTTTCTGCCAAAATGTTCAATAAAACCAATACATTCCATGAAAAGGTTTGGTCTTAAAGAATCGGAGGGGGGGAGGGTTGGAGGGAGGGTTGTTTCGTTGTTGTTGTAAAAATGATTCACTAAAAAATTCTTAACGAGCATTAGTCACAATCCAGCAAGTAGAAGCTTTTAAATTCCTGGGCTGTTGATAGTAATACGACCTCTTTATTGCATCTCTTATAACCAGTGCTGTAGCTTGGAATCTCCGGTAAAGGGCAAAAAGCACATCCCTCGGAGGTCCTGGGCCATGTTATGCCACCAGTTTTTAAAGGAGATATTTTTAAGAAGCACTTCAAATAAGGAATTCTGCTTCGCAATCAGTGCCACAATAGGCCCTACTGTTTTCATCACAGTTCATTAATTACCCACCCACCTTTCCATCTGGCAGAATAAAACACTAGAAAATCAAGCATACATAGCCAAACAACCAAACAGCCTAGTGTTGCATAGTGGGCCAAGTTACCTCTGTTGTAGCCCTGATGGTTTCCATAAAATGACACCATGGATGTATTTGGCCCAGCCTGTCTTCGGTTATAGAAATTCCCCCAGAAATTCTTTGGTGTGATGCTTTGTGACATGTCTCAGTAATTGTCACATTGATTTGAATTTGCTCTCTCTTCTCCCCCATGCAAATGACTTGCTCAAATTATTTGGCCAAAAGACTCCCACCATTCTCTGGAGCTATTTACACTGTGGCAAAACGGGTGTAAAATGCTATGAAATTGGAATGAAGGCATTTTCACCCTACTTTGCAGTAGTGTAAATGTATGTATAATGTGCAGGTCAACAAGGGCATAACGCCTATATGTTACTCTAGGCAATAGTTTCTCAGCTGATGCATACACATGCCTGTTGCTCCCATTTATGTCAGGGGATGCTAGGGCATGCACTTGAGTCCAGAATCCTGTGATTAAACAGTCAGGATAAATAGCCCTACCATTTTAGAAACTGGCACAATTTATTCTTGCCAATGACACTGTATTGTTCCAGTATCGTCCGGCTTCGAAGCAGACTGACAGTTCCAGTGCTTCTGTTATCAGACCTCAATTCTGGATATTTTGCTCCTGGAGTAAATTGCTCCAGAAGACCAGAAATATAAGAGGACCATGGCAGATTTGTAGGCATCTGCACGATTAATGAGAAATAAGCTTAAAAAAATGTATTTGCTTCTCAGTGTTTAAGTAAAGCAGAAAACAATGATAATAGCCTCCTTTGACCTTCACATAAAGAGCTAGCTCTTCACTGAGTTTAAAGGTAGGAACCAAGAAATATAGTTTTCCTTCATTCCTAAAATAATAGGCAGTAGAATTAGATAGGACTGGGACTTTTCATCATGGAAAAGAGAGGACTAATGGGCTATATGATAGAGGTCTATAAAATCATGATGGGTGTGGAGAAAGGAAATAAGTTATTTACGTGTTCACAGAACACAAGAACTAGGGGTCACCAAATGAAATTAATAGGTAACAGGTTTAAAACAAACAAACAAAAGGAAGCATTTCTTCACACAACACGCAAACAACCTGTGGAACTCATTGCCAGATGATGTTATGAAGACCAGGACATTAACAGGGTTCAGAAAAGAGTTAGAGAAATTCATGGAGAATGGTCCATCAATGGCTATTAGCCAGGATGGGCAGGAATGGTGTCCCTAGCCTCTGTGAGAAACTGAGACTGGGTGACAGGGGATGGATCACTTAATGATTCCCTGTTTTTATTCATTCCTTCTGAGGCACCTGGTATTGGCCACTGTTGGAAGACAGGATACTGGGCTAGATGCACCTTTGGTCTGACCCAGTAGGGCCGTTCTTAGGTTCTTATATTTCCTTGCATATGTAATGGTAACCTATCCTGCTTGGCCATCAGCAGGACTGAACATCAGCACTATGGCTGTGTCTAGACTACATGCCTCTGTCGTCAGAGGCATGTAGATTAGACACATAGGCAAAGTCAAATGAAGCCGCGATTTAAATGATCGCGGCTTCATTTAAATTTACATGGCTGCTGCGCTGAGCCGACAAACAGCTGATCAGGCTGAGCCGACAAACAGCTGATCGGGGCTTTTTTGCGGAAAACAAATCTGAGCTGTCTACACTGGCCCTTTTGCGCAAAAGGGACTTTTGTCTGAATGGGAGCAAAATAGTATTTCCGCAAGAAGCACTGATTTCTTACAGTAGGAAGTCAGTGCTTTTGTGGAAATTCAAGCAGTCAGTGTAGACAGCTGGCAAGTTTTTCCGGAAAAGCGGCTTATTTTCCAAAAAAACTGGCCAGTCTAAACACAGTA
Source organism: Pelodiscus sinensis (assembly GCF_049634645.1). NCBI lineage: Eukaryota > Metazoa > Chordata > Testudines > Trionychidae > Pelodiscus > Pelodiscus sinensis. The sequence goes on along the minus strand of NC_134723.1, from coordinate 35,760,812 downwards.
TTATCAGATGAAAAGTGATTATTGCCCAATTTTCTCCTATTTTACTCCTGCTAATTGTCAATTTCAGATGCATAAAGTTATTCCTGAATAGAACTGGATGAATGTTCTGTAGAAAATAATTTATCTGATTAATTTAGCACTTTTTCTCTTTGCAAATTTCCCGTGAACAATCTTGTTGGTATTAATTTGTTTGCTATTCAAAATTATCATATTTCATAATATTGTACATATACCTCAGGCAATGAATGCATTATTGCATCCATAGATATAAGTATTCAAAGTTTGAGTGTCATTATTCACTGGGTGAGTTTGGGCACCTAAAATCACATGCTACTTTACACCCAAATGGGAAGATCAAAATACTGATGCACTTGAATAAACCACCACACCTGTGCAATGCCCTGATTCAGCAAATCATTGAGCATGTGCAGTCAATGGAACTTAAGCACTTGTGTAAAATTAAGCATGTATCTGAGAACTTAGCAGACTTGGGGACTAAGTCAGTTTCAGGGTGATCATGAAAACACTCCTGCAGAAACACACATTTTCATAAGCATTCACCAGGCTCTTGTTTACGTCAAATACAAATGTTGCTTATGCAGCTGTTCTCAGGCAAGCAGGGCGGTTAGGATGGATGTTTGCAGGAGAATTCATGTATCTTCCTAAGAGAGGAGAATTCATGTATCTTCTATGCCCTGGTGTTTGGAAAGGCTTTTTTGCAAAGTTCGCCAAACTCCATCCCGCAGCTCATCCTCCACGACCAGCAGAACCATCTCCCAATGATTATAAACTCAGAACTAGGTACCGTCATTCATTTCACTTTTATGCTTACAATGTTAGACTTCTGAGCAGAGCTGCATGGGCATCGTCTCCAATTAACACACCCACATGTGAAAATATAGGACCCAGGAAATTGCTCCCCCAAATTTCAAAGCGGTCGCCGCATGTTCTAAAAAGCATTTAAAACAGGAACACTTCTGAAAAATAAAAGGCCCTTTCTGATGGTCCTCAGGCATGCTTAAGAGGTGGCCAGCTTAATGCAGAGATAATGTTTCGAAGGGCAAGGCTTTTCCACACTGTCTTTACTACTCTCCCAGCTGTGAAACATACTTACATACACTGTTATAGGCTGTATTGGAAAGTATAAAATATGAATAATTGCATAGTAATAATAACAGCAAGACTTTTTACTAGATAGTACCATTTAGCTAAGGATCTCAAAGAGTTTGACAATTGTTAACTCCTTAAGACTGTTTCCAGGTCTGTTGTCATTCTCATTGTACAGAGAAATAAACTGAGACATAAGACTCCCAGTTCAGTGGGCCACCCATATTCAGGAAAGCATTTAAGCACAGGCTTAATGTTGAGCCTCTGCTCAAAGTTAAATGCTGTGCTGAACAAGGGTGGACTTCAGCATGTGCTTAAACACTTTGCCAGAGTGGGGCCAAGAGAATCCCCATCTTGCTTATACTAAAATAATCTGCATTAGGTTTAACTACACCACAGTGTGTACTACTAAGTTAAGCAATGCCAGTAAAACCCCATTTTGTACTAGTGCAATCCTGCCCAAAGTCATTCAGTGGAAGAGTCAGGCATGGAATACAGAGCCACGTTCCCGTCCTGCGCTCTAACCATTAGACAGCTGTGCCCCTCTCCACGCCCCAAACTGACTGATGGAATTAAAGTTGTGGAGTGAACTCTGTTGCTTTTGATCTCTATTCAAGGTGCCATCAAGGGCTCTTAATAGGTGGTATCTTAGCAAATGCTTTAGCAACTGAAACCTTCTCTATAAAAACCCTACTGTTTCTCACACTTGTCTGAAAGAATAGAGGCACAAGCTGGCTTCAAATGCCAGCTGACAGATGGGAAGACAAATGGACTATAGGATTCCTGATCTAAAAAGTCAGACCCATGGTCAGGCTAAAGAAACCTACATCTCTATTTTGATGTTGACCTGAAAGGGAAGAGGGATGAGTCAACAAAAAGGGCAAAGGGCAGAAAACATCACAAGTATGAGGCCAACGCTGCTTTGAACTTGAGGACAAATACACTAATGTTATGAAGTTGACAAAAAAGCTTCTTGACACTCCGTGTCTGCAAAGTGGGCAGCGTCTGACCCAAATGGCTCCTCGATTCGTTCCCATTAATGAGCAGAGTTAGGAACGGTGAAGCTGACCGAATCCTCTGTTGCACTGAAGACATTTTTGTTTCTTTGAGCCTCAGTTATTTCTATGAGGCTATGTCTACACTACGAGTGTTCTTGGCAAAAAATATGCTAATGAGGGACTCATTTGCATGAGTCACAATCTCATTTGCATCTTTTCTGCCAATCCGTTTTTGCACTAGGGTTTTTGAGCAAAAATAAGCAGTGTGGATGTTTTCTTTTTGTGCAAAACCCTCTTTTTCCACAAGATCCTTATGCCCCAAAAAAGAAGGCTTACCAATCTTGCGGGAAAAGGGTTTTTTGCACAAAAAGAAAATGTCCACACTGCTTGTTTTTGCGCAAAAACCCCTAGCGCAAAAACGAATTGGCAGAAAATATGCAAATGAGCTTGCGACTCATGCAAATGAGTCCCTCATTAGCATCTTTTTTGTCAAGGAAACTCGCAGTGTACACGTAGCCTAACTGAGATGGGAACATGAAATGGGAACAAGAACAAGAGCAGACTATAAGAGAGCTGCATGGAAACACTCCAGCAATGTCTAATTTTTTAACTAATTTTGACCGTCTCGAGGGTCACAGCACAATAACAACACCCAGCAACAAGGGGCTTACCCACACACAGAGTGAGTCGGGCCCCTCACAGTTTATTTTAGTGTTATATTTGTTTCTAAAGCAGATTTATATGGGAAAACCTATCACTATTGATTTCTTTCTGAGTCAAGTTTTCTGTATAAAACTCCATTGAGGACTTTTAACTCTCACCAGTTTTCACCTTTGCAAAAAGGCCACTGATAAAGGTTAGTAATTCAAATGAATTTAAACTGCACCTTCAGAAATCTGAAGAACAAAACAAGGGCTGGATAGCTTATTGTTACATGAGGGCTGGGGAGAAGCGGGGACTTTAACTCGCTCTTGTCCTTCAGTGCTGCTTTGTTATCACAAGTGTGGCCTGATAAAACTGCTTTAATGCGGTTTGTTCCAAGAGATGAAACTGAATCTTTATGTAGAGTTTCAACACTCAACAGTATAGCTAGGCAGTTTCATTTCACATCTCTGGGATACTGGACAAGCACAAAAATAATTGCAGACTCAGAAAAGATCAAGGAATGTGTCCCTCCTGCAACAGATGCTGTACTAGAAGGAAAGACAAAAGCTGAAATGCATAATGAATTTAAAAAGATTTTTTCTTCAAACATGTCACTTGTTTGAAGGACTGAATTGTTGGCATCAGATGTGTAGATCAGCTTGTTAGCAAAGTGAAACATGATGACTACTATGTAATGGCAATTGATGAGTCAATTGGAATCACTGATGTTGCTCTAATGTGCATCTTCATTTAATATGTCAATGGTCAGAAGTTAACTAAGGACCTTCTGTTTTTGCGACTGCAGAAGCAAACAAGAGGACACAATGTACAGCGGGTAACAGGCATTCGAGGGCTGGAATCAAAGAGGTCATAAAGCCTCTAGCTAATGCTCTATTATACCACTGGCGCTGAACAATAATATCTGACTCACCTCTAACAACGGAATTCAGACTGGGGAGCATGAGTGCCTTGTCCATCACACAGTTCTCTGAGCTGAATTAAAAGCCAGAAATTAAGATGGCACTGTATTACCTAGAAACGGAGGCATCTGTCTGAGACTGACACCCATTCCTCACGCTGATTATTCCAGAATGTGCTTGACGGGGTTGCTGCTGAAGATAATTTGCTGAGCATGATATTTTTGATAATGTGATAAAAATAAAGATATTACTTGGTAGAAATGAATAATTTTATTTTCAGAATTAAAATAACAGGTTGTTCCCATTCTACATAAATATTTCAGAAGGAAACACCACCAACAACACTTGGATTGTATTTTATTTGTTTTTTGGCATTGGTATAATAGACCTGAAGAATCTCAGAGAACAACGGCAAGAACAGAATTTTTATAACAATGAAGAAAAAATTATAGATGTGTGAAATGCATCCATCACATCACAAGAAGCCTACATTTTCTAGAAGGATCTTCATTTGAAAAAATGAAAGACAGAGCGGGTATGTCTAAACTACATCCCTCTTTCGAAAGTGGGATGTAAATTAGGCAGATCGAAATTGCAAATGAAGCCAGGATTTGAATTTCCTGTGCTTCATTTGCATAATGGCAGCTGCGTGTTCTTTCAAAAACGGGTATTTCAAAAGTGAAACTGCTGTCTAATCAAGGTTCTTTCGGAAAAAAAAAACCCTTTTTTGAAAGAACCGTAATGCCTGAAAAAAATAAGGTTTACTGGTTCTTTCGGAAAAGGGTTTTTTTTGTTTTGTTTTGTTTTGAAAGAACTACATCTGGACAGCGGTTTCACTTTCAAAATACCTGTTTTTGAAAGAATGCGTGGCCGCCATTATGCAAATGAAGCATGGGAAATTCAAATCCCAGCTTCATTTGCAATTTCATCTGCCTAATTTACATCCCTCTTTCGAAAGAGGGATGTAGTCTAGACAACAGCCGAAGTATGAAAGAGAGGACCAATTACTACAAGACAATTTGTAAATGAAGTACAGGATTGTGCTTTCTCTAGAAGAATTAACAAACTGACAGACTGTAATGTCTATTTCAGGGCCTTTGGACCATATTTTGAAGCTTTTCTTGGAGAGACATGTCTTTGCTGAGCATGGGAAATAACCCCACAGCTGAACACGATGGGATGATGTGAGCAGTTTTAACAAGCCAAGAGAAGCTTTTTGCATAGATTTTGAGAAGGGCTGTGCTGAAACGGCCTGATCTGCAGGCTCTTTTGAGACACAAGGCAAAATAATGTGGGCAAGTTCCATTTCCCTCTCCAATCCCTGGAGCCTATCCTACCACACAAAACTCTGGACTTGGTTCAAAATGCAGCTGAGGCTTTTCAGATACACCCCTTTTGCCTCTGCTCTCCTTTTATTTCCCCTTGTCCTGTTTTTGCAGCCCATGCCCTCATGGTGGGTGAAGGTCCAACTGGGGAAGGCAGCCGAAGCCCCGCCCCTTCTGCCCAAAGCTACAGCTCTTCCCACAAGACCCTGCCCCTTCACAACCTTCCCCTCCCCCCTCCAGCTAAGCCCCGCTCAACCCCAGCTGAGGGCCAGGGCTGCAGCCCTATCACCTCCTCAGTGGCTGGGCAGTGTAGTTTTGGGAAGGCAATGGGTTCCTTTGCCTGCATTACCCACCACCCATGCCATACCTCCTTTCCCATGTCTACCTCTGTGCCTTCTTTTGCATTAACCCTCTCTACCTGGACCTCCCTTGCTTACCCTTTCCAACAGCCACTCCCTCAAGGAAGCTTATAATCTATGTTTCCCCAGGCAAAAACACCAACCAGACACACATGGCCCCATTCTCAATTGCCCTGTGCCGGCAGACACCTGCCAAATAATACCAAACCAGAGCGGGAGTATTTCATATCCACTTTGCACAAGGATCAATAATAAAGTGGGAGGCAGTTGAGGATGGGGCCCCAACATACCCATGTGCCCTAAATGCACACATTTGCTCCCGACCTCACAGAAGACATTGGCGGGGGGTGGAGGACTCTCATTTACACTAAGGCTTCTTTGCATTGCTCTGGCTGAGCAAAGGGTCCTTACATCAGTGTACATACAATTTAGGCCCACGTAAAGCCCTTTTATACTGTTAGCTCAAGCAAACAGTGCAAATCATAATCAGTGACCACCTTTGCATCACTCCTGATGGTAGCAACAGTGGAGGAAAATACATGTGTGAGAGAGGGTATAAAGGGCATACCAGGAACGTAGGATCAGGGTCATCATCTTAGTGATGTGACTAATGCCAATGACATAGTTTCCTGACACATAAGATGATGTTGTGTGATTCTGCTTTTTTAGAATATGAGCAGCACAGTAAAATATAAATCTTCCTGTCATGGATGGAGCAAAAGTCACTGCAGAATACTACAGCCTTGAGCCTGCAGTCAAGTATCTGTGCCTTCCCAAAACCCTGCCACAATCAGTAGAATACAAAAAGGGGCCCTATTGTGTCTCTAGTGTTCACTCATGCAGAGGATCAGTATCTAAACGATCATGTACATTCTTATTTAAAGGCATGGCCTCAGACCCATTAAATGAAAGAGATTTTACTGGGCAATGGACCAGGAGCTAATCTCTGTGTCTTGAAGTTCTTGTACACTGTAAACTGTTCGTCTACAGAGTGTAAACTCTTCAGTGCAGCAATCTGACTTCTGAGTTGCCCAGGAAGCACCTACAACACCTATAAGCACTTTAAAATAGCACATGAATAAAGAATAACGTAATATTAATTTTGTGGATGGATGGATGACAGGAGAGAGATCACATGAGGTATTGGCCACTGCCGGCAGACAGGATACTGAGCTAGATGGACCTTTGGTCTGACCCAGTATGGCCGTTCTTATGTTGGGACTGCTGTGGGAATTTTACTCAAGAAAGATGGTGCCCCAAACACGCTGAAATCGTCTTTTATTTTCAAATACTGTGCGTAGATTTTAGTATCATTTAACAGCAAAGTTGCTGACAGATGCAAAAGGTTCCCTGTTTTCACTCCGAGAACACTTCAGTTCAGAAGACAGTAGACACGTTTGTGTGTTTTAATACATTTTCATATTTTATAAAAGTCATTTCTTCTGGAGAAATGGTATGGTGGGTGCAGCTTTTAATGCTTTCAAGAATTGAAAATGTTCATTGAAAGATAATGGAAAGCAGACATTTAGTAACATTTTCATTTTGCATGTTTAAATATTCATAACTATGTTCATAAAACCACATGTTTCTTCTCCTAGTGCTCTAGCGATTGTGTTTATGAAATGCAATATTTCTTGATTGTCCCTTCATTGCATCAATTTTTTTTTTTTTTTTTTTTTTGCAGAATGCTATTTTGTCAGATTATGGAAGTGACAATTAGCTTTTAGGTAAAAGATTGTCCAAGATGAAGAGCAGAAAATTACACGAAAGAAAGCATTGGCAGCCCCAATACATGTTTCACTGATGCACCTGTGACTCTAAAAATTGTATAGGAGGTTTGTGATAGCTTAATTCTTACACAATGACAATGTACTGTCAATTTGGAAGTATATGTTTCTTAGTCTAGTATAAAACACTGATATCATATTTCTAGGTTTCATTAACAAAAAGTCAAGTGCTGATAAGGCTTCCAATAAAAAGTATTCTCTTTACTATGTATATTTTCTGTTAAATTTAAGTAAAATAAATTAATATGAATTCAGAGTCACTTTAATATTACAGTTGCTCCGATTCCCAAAAAGTGTTGTTGAAAGTTGATCAATTAGTCTTAATCAGAAACCTAAAATACCAGTATCCTGAAATAGCTATTCCATGTCTTTTAGGCAAATCCATTATTTTGAAATATAACGAGCTCGCTACTCTGACATCCTTGTAATTAAGGGACATTTCGGAATAGCAGTTTATTTTGAAATTTGGCACTGTATAGACAGCACCAAATTTCAAGATAAACTATTTCAAAATTAACTCAAAATAAGATACACAATCTGTGTAACTCAAATTCCGTAGTTTATTTTGAGCTAAGGGTGCAGTGTAGACGCACCCTAACAGATGTAGACTTCATTGCAGTGAAGTCTTCATTAAAGACACTACCACATAGACTCTACTGCAGAGTATGGTACATTTTCTAAATTAAAATTATATGGAAATTAGGATATTCATAGTAAAAACAATAAGTAGTCCCGGGGCATCTTAGGGTATGTCTAGACTACATGCCTCTGCTGACACAGGCATGTAAACTAGGCTACCCAACATAGTCAAAGAAGCCGGGATTTAAATATCCCCGGCTTCATTAAAATAAACATGGTCGCCGCGCTGTGCCAGCTCAGCTGATTGTCGGCACAGCACAGCAGTCAAGACGCGGATCGGTCGACAGGGGAAGCCTTTGTCGACCGCTCCTGTAAACCTCGTTGCACGAGGCATAAGGGAGTGGTTGACAAAGGCTTCCCGTCGACCGATCCAGTGTATAGAATCATGAATTTTTATGGGTAAAACCCACTTCATGGAAAGCTCATGATGCTATATATTTGTTAGTCTAAGGTGCCACAGGACTACTCATTGTATTTGAAGTTACAGACTAACACAGCTTTACCTCTTGAGACTTTTTACCATAGTAACTAGCGTTTACAGAAGTTCTCTCAAAAGTTTGGGCTCAATGAAATCAACAGAAAGGTTTCTACTGATTCCATTCCACTGAATCCTCAAATCATATCAATTCTAGGCCAAGATTTTCAAGGGTGGTTAAAGATTTTGATTGGCTCCTTTTTCCGATGCCCCGCTTGAAACACCAATGTCACAGGGCTAAACCTTTCTCTGACTGATGCCAGAGTCAGTGGCGGATATACGGCATGGCAAGCGGGGCAGCCGCCCCGGGCCCCGCGCTTCAATAATCCCTGCACACGCACCGTGGTACCACCATGCATGCACTGTGTCAAAGGGGGGGCCCCGCAAAATTGTGCTGCCCTGGGCCCCGCAAAATCCTCATCTGCCCCTGCACTGAGTGTTCCCTTCATAGACCACTTGCAAGACTGGGAGTAAACATGAAGGCTATGTCTACATTGTGCTCTCTTGCACAAGAACATATTTATTACGCCTCATTTACATACTTAATGAGCCGCCATTTTTGCACAAGGGACTTTCGTGCAAGAAGGAGCAGTCTACTTGGCGCAAGAGCTGTTCTGCCTGAAAATAAGCAGCATATGCACCTCATTTGCATATGTTCTTGCGCAAAAGAGCACAACGTGGATGTAGCTGAAGAGGGGGAAGGAAGAGATGACACATCGTGGCAGCTTTTTGTTTTGCATCATGTTTGTTACTATTCATATCTTAAATGAAAGTTTATGAAAACATTAGGGGAAGTAATAGAATCCTCTTGTTTAAAAGTCTCAGAGGGGTAGCCGAGTTAGTCTGTAAGTGAAAAAACTTAAAGAACAACAAATGATCCTGCAGCACCTTAGAGACTAACAAAAATATATATGGAATCATAAGCTTTCATGGGCACAAGAAGTGGGTTGTGCCCACGAAAGCTCATGATACCATCTATATTTTTTGTTAGACTCAGAGGGTATGTCTACACAGCAGCATTATTTTGGAATAGAATAACTGATGTTATTCCAAAATAATATAGTGTGTATCTACTCTACAAGCCTTTATTTCAAAATAATGGCGAGCTGAAGGACTTTTTACTCTGACTCATGGTAGCCCTCATTTCACAAGGAGTAAGGGAAGTCGAAGGAAATGTGTTTTCTTCTTTCAACTTCCTGCTGCGTAGACAGTGTCAAAAGTTATGCTATTTCGACTTAAGCTACACAACAGACGTAGCTGAAGTTGCATAGCTTAATTCGACTCTAGCCCTGCTGTGTAGATATTCCCTAAGGTGTTGCAAGGCTATTCATTGTTTTTTAAGAATCCTCTTGAGATTCATTTTAAAATAAAGGCACAGACTGAAATTAAAAATACAAAATATCTATAAATACCAATGTCATTTCCATCTCTAACAAGTTTGATATATATCTATATATAAATATATAGTTTATATTATAAAGGTAATATATAGTTTCTATTACTGAAATGTTACACATGTAAAATTTATGGGCCTATAGGACCCCCACAGGGACTTTCTGCAATTGTTACTTCATTTTCCAAAACAGCTCTCATGGCCTAATAATACATCCCTTAACTATCAAGAAAGGTAGCAGTGTTAGTCTGTAACTTCAAAAACGAGTACTCCTGTGGCACCTTTGAGGCTAACAAAAGTATAGAGTAACATGAGCTTTCCGAGGCAAGACCCACTTCATCAGATGATGAGTTGGGAGTAGAAATAAGAGAAACCAGGTATTTTATAACACCGTTATAAGAAGAAGGGGGGGGGGGAGAAATGGAGGAAGGTACCTGTCTATTGTAGGACCAGTGCTAATGAGGCAAATTATGAGGTCTGGAAGGTTGTGAACCCCTGTATTGAGAATTTACATTAAAAACAACAAGGAGTCCGGTGGCACCTTAAAGATTAGCAATTTTATTATTGCATAAGCTTTCGTGGGTTGCAATTCACTTCATCAGATGCATTAAGGGAAAGAAACAAACAGATAGCAGGGGTACAGAAATGGGAGTGTTACATCAGAGCCAATTCAATCAGGATGGATGTAGATAAGAAGGTAAGAATACCTAATGTGGAAAATTACTTATGGTCATGAGTGAGCCCTTCCCAATCTCTATTCAAAGTTTACATTGATAGGCATAATACCATCAGCAAGAGCCATGTCCTGGACTAGGAGACACAGTGCAGCATATCCACTGCTGACCCTGCAACATGATGAGTTATTTAAGAGCAGGTTGGACAAACATCCATCAAGGATGATCTAGATGGTGCTTGGTCCTGCCGTGAGGGCAGGGGATTGGACTTGATGATCTCTCAAGGTCCCTTCCAGTTTTAACATTCTGTAATTCCATGTGCTCTTTCCACTCCCTTTGAAATGAACAGGAATTGAGAATGCTTGGCAAGGTAAGGCCCCCAACATGTAGGCTATTCAGTGGAACAACGTTTATTTCTCACGGTACGCTGAACAATACAGGACTAGTTCTCCTTTCTGCTTCTGACAGACCAGCTTCAGCCTGTACAACAGAAAAGGAAACAAGCTGGAAGCAGGTTGTTCCAGGAATCAAATGGAGTTGAGGTCTGGTATAAAGCCCATTGAGGTTACGTGTTAAGTATCCAAAATGGCTGCATCACGGCCATTTTGTATCTCTGGAGTTACTGCAGGTTCAAGCCAGGAGCCTCTGCCCTTCTGAAAGAGTCCAAAGATATGGCAAGTAATGTATATACAGTATAAGTTGTACAATCACATTTCTTCTAAGGGTTTCTGGGCCAGTAGCCTGCCTGGCATGTTTCCTTAACTTCTCTCACAGCCAGATAGGTGTTTGTGCCTTCATTTGTTACTGGGGATGTAGAGCTGGCTCTAGGTTTTCTACCACGTGTAGCCTCTGTCATCTGCAAAGGTGCAAACCCTGAGGTTTCAATGAAAGAACATGATCAGCCTATAGCAAAAGGAATTTGTCCAACTCAGCTTCATGTGGGGCTCATTACAAAGCCTAGTTTTGGCAATTCAAAAGCTGATGCTACTGAACAAGCTGCCAAAACAAAAATACCCAACTAATCTCTTTTTTCCGTTATTAGCAGATTGACTTGGCATTGCTTGGGTTCTTAACACAATGAAGTTTTTTTTAAATAAAAGGGAAATGTACTGCTTTATTAAATGATTGTATTTTTCAAAAATACAGTGTTATTTCTATTAACAAGTTTATTTCAGATTTCTTAAAAAAGGGGATTGTTCAAATGTGTCCTTTTAAATTTTTTAAATAATTTTAATGGGAATTCCATCAAGTGTATTTTTTTATCCCTATAAACTCTTATCATTCACTATGTTCTAGCAAAAAGGGGTTATAATCAATTTAGTGGCCAATAACATTGTCTTCTGGTTTTCAAACCTTAAAGCAGTGATTTAGCTGTGCCAACACAGAGCACACCTCTAAATGTATCCGTTTTATCTCTCTTCTGTAAGGTTTATTGAGAAGTAAACCTATTCCAAGTTCATCTCATTTTTCTGACTCATCTTGGCTCAGTCTCTTTCAACATTCATTGTCAATTCTGAGGACTACTTGATTTGGTGATTCTCTTTTCTGTTATGAAAAACAATCACATTCCATACACAACCAAACTCTTACATTGCTCTAAGTTATGATAAACGGAAACTGTATACCAAATTTGGTGGTCCTAGCTCTTACCGTTTAGGAGGCATTTCTGAATAAACAGACAAACTCTTTAGTCTACAGAGCAACATTATTTCAAAATAATTAGCGTTATTTCTAACTAACTTAGTCCGCATCTACACATCAGGCAGTTTTCAAAATAATGTTGAAATACTGGCAAGCTGGAGGACTCCCCTTACTCCTCGTACAATGAGGAAGTCAGAGGAGGAGTGCTCTATTTCGAAATAAGTGCTGTGTAGTCTCTCCCAATTTTGAAATAAGCTACACAATTGATGTAGCTCAGTTTGCGTAGCTTATTTTGAGGTAAGCCCTGCTGTGTACGTGCACCCCACTTCTACACAAGCCACCCATTATTTCAAAATATTGTTCTAAATAATTAGTGCTCTATTTAGACATCCCGGTAACCTTCGTTCCACACGGATTAAGGGATATTTTGAAATAGCATGTTATTTTGAAATTTGGTGCTGTGTAGATGTGCTGTGTAGATGTGCCAAATTTCAAAACAGATTCGAAATGATACGCAATTTGCATAGCAATTTGTGTATCTTATTTTGAGTTTAGGGTGCTGTGTACATGCACCCTAAAATACATAGTAGATTAAACTTCTCTATCAGATGGAACCAAGAAACATGCATGTACTTACCACCATAGTTTTATGTTAAAAAATCTAAACAGCAAAATATCCTTGTTTATGGAACATCAAACTCAGCATCTCACAACTGAAATATCTGCTCATTTCTTGCCTCGTGACTTAGTTCCTCTCTAAACTAAGCATACAGAACTTCCATTGGTGTCACAGAACACAGAGGGCAGATAGCCTTAATAACCTTAGCTCGTAGAGCCAAATCTGCATAAATCAGGTCCCAAGCTCCTGTGAGTATTATATGAACAAGTAAAGGTTCACACAGGTATACATTTGCAGGAAACAGAACGTATTTTTAACCCGAGCTAATGTAATATCAAGGTTAAACAAGTGCCTAATTTCAACTGATGTGAAGACTAGCCAGCCTGAATCAAATATTTGTTGCTGCAAATGGCAACAAGTTGAAGATTATTTTTCTGCAGAAAATGTGTCCCAAACTGTTCCTCTCAGAAAACAGGAAAACATCTCTGCAGAGACATTTCCCCACATAATTAGACTGACCATAAGAACAGCATTTGTGTTGGACCAGTCCATCAGCAAAGGCCAGGAGAGTCAGTCTAGTCCAGTGTTTCTCAACTTTTTATAAAGTACCCCTTTAAAAAAATTATAAGTACCCCCAGAACCTAGAGTTTTTAGACACCCTAATTTTTTGTCTATTGCAACACATTTGTTTTAACGACTTAATTGTAGCCAGGCAGGCGATGAAATTTTTTTATGTAAAAAGTACAAAATAAAATGCTCTAAAACTTAAAACAAAAATTCAGTTTTCTCCAAATGTCAGTTGTTTATTTATCCCCCGCCTCCTCTGGACTTTTCTCGAGTACCCTAAGGGTATTCGTACCACTGGTTGAGAAACACTGGTATAGCACTAGCTAAGAGGCAACATTTTTAGATTAAAAACAGAGTATTGGAGAAAAAGACGGGGAACGTGCAAAATAGGACAACATTAGTTGCTGCAGAAACAAGAAAGTTTTAGAGCCAAAACAGTCAATGTAGAAACTTAATGGTGTTGTACTAAGACATTGGAGAACAACTTGATCATGTGCTTTCAGACTGTACACAGGCACAAGCTGCTCAAAGCATACACAAATGTTTAAACAAAATATGATTTCCATAAACTTGCACCTAAAGTATGAAAATATGCAAAAACAATCATACCCACAAAGGAACCAGACTGTTCATGGCTCATAAAGCATGGCAGAAAAGGAATGGGGAAGGCTGGTCAGCTGTTTTCATTTAGATTCTTATTATGCAATGAAACCTTGTTACTGATTTAAAAAAGAATACTTCTTGGGGTCTATATAGTTGGGGCAAAATCTTGCTAAACTTACTCTTGCAAATATGTCCAATGTCAGTGATTTCATTGGCGCTGACAGCAGCCATGAAATAGGCAAGCAAGATATGGGCCTTTATTTGTACATGCCAGGACTGCTGGATTAATGTGCTTTGATAAAAATGCAGGCCCGTTATTAATTATAATGCACTGAATACTGAACTAGCATGTCATCGCAAAACAGGGGACATTTTAACCCCTCCCAATGCACATGCCAGCCAAAAAAAACCCACTTAGTGGGACTGGTGGTGTGATCAAGGATAAGCAGTATGGACACACCTGCGAGCATTTGAAAAACCAGCAGCCAGCCCTTCCCAAAATCATCAGATTTACTTAAAAGTCACGATTTTAAAGAAATAATCGTGAGACTTCCTTGCTTGCTTGACTTGTGCACTCACTTCCCACCCTCAGCCTTTGCTCTGCAAGGCCGGGAGGCTAAGAACTCTCCGTATTTTTTAAAGGAGAGCTGACAATCTCTGCACCAGGTGCTGGGGCTTGGGAGGGACCCTCATCCGTAGGACAGGGCAAATAGCAGGAGCGTTCTTGTGCCCGGCGTGGCTGCCTGCAAAGCCCCTTTGCAGCCACCTCCTGGTACCTCAGGGGCCATGCAGCAGGGGAGGCAAGGATGGGCCTGCAGGTGGTTTCCAGGCGCCCCCAGGGAGGAGCGCCCCTGACCGGCAGGCACCCCCTGGAGGCGCCCGGGGAGCTGCGGAGCAGGTGCCCAGGGCCCGGCCCAGCTGCGCTCCAGCGGGCTGGCGACCCCGCCGCCATGCGGCTCCGTCCGGCCCCTTTGCACGGCGCTTGCGCCAAGGCGCAGCAGGTCGCCGGCTCTTTGCAGGCGGCTTGAAAGGGAAGCGGCAGCGGAGGAGGGGCCGGTCCCAGGGCAGAGCCCAGCCCCCAGGCTGCCCGCCCGACGGGGGGGTGGGGGGGGTTGCTCTTCACCTTGCCTCCCCCCGCAGCCGGGATGTGACGGGGGAGGGGGCTGCCTGCCTTTGCTAACTGCAAGCCGTGCGCCCCTCCCCCAAACATCGCCGAGCCCGCCGGGCGGCAGCACCCCCCCCCCCCCCAAATACTAACCGGGGTGGGATTCGGAAAAGGGGGCGGCCCCCAGGTCGGGCGGCGCCAGGCGAGCAGAAAGGCCAGTGCGCTCGGGTCGGGGTTTTAAGCCCCTGCTCTAAAACTGGGGCTTTTGGTGCTGCGGGAAAGTGACTCCCGGTGTGAACGAAACCAGGAGCCAATCCGGGCTGGCTTCGGTGTGAACGAAACCAGGAGCCAATCCGGGCTGGCTTCGCCGCCTCTAGCTCGCTCCTCGAAGTCCTCCTTTCCCACCTCTGTCCCCCCCCCCCCCCCCCCCCCCCAGGGAATCCTGCGGAGCGGGGGGCATTCTCCCACAGCTGTGTGCGGATAACCCACCATCACCCGCCCCTTTCTTGGAGGGGGGGGGGGTAGAGATTTAGCCGAATAGCCTCCACCACCCCGCCCCGCCCCGCAGGAAAGGAGGTGGGGGGACTGTAACGTGCAGTCTTCCTACCTATCCCCTCCACGTGTTGGCAGGAGAGAGGCCGCACCCTGGCCTTTCCGGCACCCCACTGCCCCGCGCTTTAGAGACACTCCGCAGCCTTTCATCCCAGGGAGAGTCGGCCGGGGCGCGTAGGCTCAACCCTGGAGCTCGGAAGACAGGGAAAGGCGAGCTTCACAAGCGCTGGGAAACCTCCGGAGCTGGGGACTGCCCCAAAGTGTCCTTCAACATCTAAAACCTTGCAACATCGGAAACACAACCTGCACCCTGGGGCCAGCGACTGTGGAAAGTCTCCTTAACGTTTCAAAGTTAGTCCAACATAAAATGGACACCATTAGGTTTCCTGCAAAGCACTGGGTTTGAAATCATTTCTTATTTACTATCTCACTTAAACCCAGATCCACAGATCCATTTTTCAGGGGAAAACGCAACCCCCCTCACTTTTCTATTAAAAGAGAACATTTAAAAAAAAAGAACATGTATAATTGTCTAGTGTGAATATAACTGTGAAAGGTTCAGAAAAATGTAACAAACGCAGCGCATTTTTTACATTGCAAAACCCTATTGCATTTATTTCTTATTTTAATAGTAGTATATTCCAAAGCAAAACTCCTCACCTTGTGCTTTTTTCTGTATTTTGCAGTGTCTCACAGCACTACTTGCCTCTGTATAAAGTTGACAACTTTAATGGAATGGGATTTCAAATCCGTTGCCTGTGTATAGCAGAAGAAATATTTGGCTGCATAAAAGAAATCGAAATAATCATTTAAAAAATGTATTTCAAAGGGGAAAATTAGGACAAGAGAATAGAATGGCAATTTAACCCTCATTTTGGAATTGCAGTCCTGTCAAACATTGTAATCAATCTACTGGAGTTCCGGCTTTATTTCTGAAAAACTTTTCCTGTTTTTTAAACGATTTGTTGGTTTGATCTAAACTGCATAAAATAAAAGACATTTTAAAGCAGGAAGTAAACAAACAGTATTCTCAGTTCAGCCGTTCCAATGAGTGTCAAGTTCAAGATGGGACTGTCTGGGTTTCCTTCCCTCCCGCAAAGGTCCTAAATTACCCACATCCTTAAAGCCAGGGAAAATTCTAACAGCTAACAGTTTACAGAATACATTACTTTAGCTGAACTGTATACACCTTCAAATGCTGCATTCTATCATATGTATGTACATAGAAATGATGCTAGTTAATAGTCACCATACACTGTTAAATTCAGTAGATAAGATATTACAATTAGTCAATTTTAAATAATATATTTAGGGAGAGAAATACAATCTATTTTTAATCTCCAAATAACACTTCTGGGAAGATGGCATATTTTGTTTATTATTATTAAAAATGAATGAGGCTGTTTTAACTGACAAAGTTAGACAAAGATCTAAATGCAAAATAAATATTAGACATGAGAATTTTAAAGTTTACAAAAATCAGGAGAAAGAAAACCAAAAGGTGGATCCATTAATAGCTTAGGTTAACTGAGATAATATATGATACAGATGAAAAATCTTAAAATATTTTGGAGGGGGAAGTGTTGAGGGAGGTAGTTTTTGATTTGTTTGCTTTATTGTTTTTTCCAATAGTAATTTATCAAGCTAACATTTCTCTCTAATTCCTCAGTCTTCTCCCCATTTCTTGGCTTTTACTTCCTGTTCATTTCTTAAATAGTCACTGTTCACACTGTGCCTTCATTATTAACCTAAAGCAAAAATATAATACAAAACCATACCATCCTAAATCCCATGTATAAAGCAGAAACTGATCAACATAATTTAATTTTTTAAAATATTATTAATTGCCAACCAATAGATGGTTGGTTTTCTAGAATTGTGTGTATATATGCTCAGTTTTGATGTTCCCTTTCACCAAAGATATAGTAAATATCAGGTTAGAATTTTATTTTAAAACAAATAATTGCATATGTTACTGATATTAATTAAAATTATATCAGCATCTGTGTACAACTCATTAGCTTTGAAAATATATTTGTCAATGAATTTCTATATTGTTTCTTAAACTTTTGAAGTTGTCTTGTGATTGGCTATATAGAATAATTTTTATAGCTGTGTGGTGGATTATATACAACCAAACAAATCCACCTTTTGCCCCTCCCCCCCCCCTATAACCGGGATAAACTAATTCTTTTAAGAAGCACTTACATTAATCTGAAGTAAACACATGGAACTAGATTCTTTTACTCACTACCCAGCTGTTTCAGATTCATCCTAAACCTCTTAAATGCACGTATACAGAACTAGATGGCTGGGCATATCTATCCATCTATGGAGACACATGCAAGCCTTTCAGAAAAGTGTAAAAAGGAGCCACACACAAGAATAAAACTCACACATTAGATTTACCTTCTGCTGTTTACTATGCAACACAGGGAACGCCTAAATGTTCTTTGAAGTGCAAGAAAGAGATATGTCATGGTCCCTCACAGGACAGATCAGTAATATTGGATTGCTTGCAGAGAGTGCAATAACAAACATATGAAGCTCGAGGAGAAAACAAACCACTGGGATGTGAGGGCGGAGACAAGGGAAACAGCAAGACGACTCTCATTTCCCTGTTGAAAGAAACACTGTATATTCCCAGACTGCATCAGGGAAGCAAATCCTATAAAGACTGGGAAGGAGATACAGACACCTTGATATGTGGCTACTTTGCCAGTGCTGGATGAGCAATAAGGAAATACAAGAGTGGTTCAAAAACTATTCCATGGTGTTCTTTCAAAAACAATAAATTTTTAATGCTAAAGCAGTTATAACCAAAAACTGTACAGAGTTGGGTTTTTTGTTTGATTTTGTTGCTTTTTTGTTAGAAAACACTTTTCCCCCATAAATATTGTTCAGTTCCCGGCACTTCGTATCAATCATTAAATTACAAACGATAAATATGGCATCATGGATATGTATTTACAAAAAAAAGTTATTACAAAAAGGCAACTGTTTTACTAAACGGTCACAATCCGGGTAGAATAACACCACAGCCTCATCTTGGAAAAATACTGGACGAACCCATCAGACGAGAATACATTCACAAGTATAATGCTTTGAGAAAGGAGAGAGAGAGAGTGAAAGAGAAAGTGAAGTTCAAGACATAACAGGACTTTGGCACGGTTTAAGAATGTGAGTTTAAACAATCACCACTAAGGCGAAGGAGAATTTTCATCCTCATGTCAGCATCCCACCGAAGGAAGAAAAAGCCAAAAAATGACAATAATAAAAATTAAAAAGTATTCAAATGAAGGAAGGGAGGAAAGGGGCGGTAACTGGCAGAGGGAAGAGAAAAAAAATCAAAGAAATTACTGCGAACGCCAAAAAAAAAAAAAAAATCCAATCCTGAGAAAAGTCCAGCGTCTGCTTCTTGCAAAAAAAATTAAAACCCTTTCCTGGATAATTGCAATTAACTAGATGTAGCCCTATACGGTTGTTTGCGTGAAAACTCCATTTCCGTGTGATTGGTTTTCAGTTTTCCTTGGAATTCATTTGGTCCAGTCTATAGTTAGGTTGGCTGGTTTGTCCTTAGACGTACCATTCGTTAAAATTGGGTGGCAGTCCGGGGTTGTGGCTGGTGTTACTTTGAATTGTTGACGGAGGGGTTTTGGTAGAGTCTTTACTGTTTGTAGAACTCAGAGCGGGTGGAGTGGACGATTCATAGCCTGAACTGGCAGCGGGGGAGGAATCTGACCCTTGCGATTCATGAACCTAAAATGAACACGACACACATAACGTCACACTGATAATGCTCAGTCAAAATAGCCCGGTTCTAACACTACAAAGCAGCGCAAGACGATTCAGGCAAGGTAAATATTTACACTTCCTAATGTGACTACACTAATACAGACAACAAATCATAAATTATTTGGAGAATGGGAAACTTATCCATGCAGCGATGATATTGGAATTTTAAAACAAGTTTTCTCCCTCCCGGACCGTCTGAAAAGATTTCCCCCCCACCATTTATGCCAGCCGGTTATTAGATTTTGGATGTGGAAATGCCACGGATTGACTTGAACATATCCTTTAAATATTTTCAGCATTGCTTGCTGGTGGTGTCAATGTTTTAAGAACATTCCAATAATTTCCTCCTCGTTTGCAGCTACATATCACTCACTCAAGAACGGTTTTAAACCGTCTTTCTATCCCGTCTGTGGAACAAGAAAATAAATAATGCAATTTATCCAAACGATTGTTGTTACTGAAAGGGCCTAGCTATTAATTACAGCTAGAACTGCGGAGAAGGTGTGAAAAGGGACAGTTCCACTAGTCATTTTCATCAATCGGAGAGGAGTGCAAACTGCTGTAATACAAATCTTTCAGAGTGGATGAACTGTGTCATCCTAAAGCTGCATCGATCGTTGCACAAATGTAGTTTAACAAGGGGGAAGGAGAGGGGAGAACAGGCTTCGAATTTATTGAGCCAGAAAAGCGATCAAGAGTTAAATTACCTTCATGTGTTTCCTAAGAGAGCTGGGATGGGTGTAAGACTTGTCACACACTTTACAGATATAAGGCTTGTCTGAAGTGTGTACATGCATGTGCTTCTTTCTGTCACTACTGTTCGCAAAGCGTCTATCACAGCCTTCGAATTCACACTTAAAAGGTTTCTCACCTGCAAAATTCAGAAAGGGTTAAAGGACACTACAGAGGAAAGGTTCATTTCGATTCCCCGTTAGCGGATCGATCGCTTTGGCAACTCGCTTACAACAATTACTTTGATGCAGAGGGTGAGAGACTCTCTCTTGGCTTTCGTCCGTAGTCTCACAAACACTTTTCTTCCAATGTCAGCGGAAATACACCAAGCATCAAAACTTTTATTTCTCTTTTTTATTATTTCCCTTCCGCACCTTCCTTTACCAAGCTTCTACCGGTGGAGATAGTATGCACACACACACATCCATACACACACAAAAAGATCAGACAATAGGATTTGTTACGTTACAGTTAAATTCTATCCGTCCTTTGTTACTTTTAATTTGCCTCTTTCAAATGCAACGGTTGTGCTAGGCGAAGTGTTAAAGGCAGACTACCAGTACTTGATGTTAGGATGGGGAGGGCGGAGGGGTACCTACATAAATTCGAGAGCACCACACAGCAGTTTTACAAGATGTAGCCAACAAGACAAGAAAACGTGTGGGTTTCCTGCCTTTCCTAGTTTTACTTTACTTTTGTGGCGCTCTGAATTGAAGACAGAAGCTCCAAATAAAAATACTTTGACAAAAGTATCACTGATTTAATTAGGAGATGTGCCAATCAAGACTAAAAAAGAACGGAAGTAACCGAAAATTAGATTTAATTAGCATTTGTATAGTTTCCTTAACAGAATGTATGCAGACAGCTAAATCGTTTGTAAAGCAATCCACGCTCAATTTTTTTGCTTTGCCTCATTATAAACCCCAAAAAAGAGCCAATAAAAAAAAATCGGACGAAATCTTCAGTCTAGCTAGGTTATGGAGAAATGAGCGATTGGTATCGCTGAGTGAAATTAACACGCTCGTGGAACAGGCGGAGGTTAAAACGACTTAAACCCCCCGAGTGAGAAGTTTTCAAGAACGACAAAGAATACGGCATTTGCCTCCAAGCTCGGGGAGAAGGAACATTTTTCGCCAGTTCTCCAAGGGGCTTGGATCTCACACGATGGTATCGATTGGAAGGGGGGGGATAGTAGGGGGTTTCTTTCCTTCCCACTGTTGAATCATTCACACGCCCCGTTACTTATTTTCCCCCTCTCTCCTTACCTGTATGCGTCCTTTTGTGGATCTTCAGATTCTCGGACCGGGCAAAGATTTTCCCACAGCCTGGGAACGGGCACGGGAAGGGCTTTTCTCCCGTGTGAACGCGAATGTGGTTCACCAGTTTGTATTTCGCCTTGAAAGACTTGCCTTCCCTCGGACACTCCTCCCAGTAGCAGATGTGGTTGTTCTGCTCCGGGCCCCCGACATGCTCCATCGTCACATGGGTGACCAGTTCGTGCATGGTGCTGAAAGTCCGGTCGCAGCTCTTTTTGGGCCGGCTCAGCTGGGTCTCCTCGACCCACTTGCAGGACAGCTCTTGCTTGATGGGCTGGCGCATGTAGCGGAAGAAAGCCCCCGGGCCGTGGTGGTGATGGGCCGCCACGTTCATGCCCATATTCACGTTCATGGGGGCATAGTTGTGGAACTGGGCGCTGGCGTACGGGTCCGTGCGGGGGCTGGAGACGGCCCGGTAGGGGTCCGGCCGCCCGAAAAGATCCCCCCGCAGCCCCAGGTGCATCTGCCCGTTCTCCACGGGCCCGCCGGGGGAGGAATGGCTGGGGCTCTGCTCGTGCAGCCCGGGGAAGAGCAGGTAGCCGGGGCTCTCCGCGATGCCCGGCGGCCCATGCAGGCTGCCGGGGGAGCCGCCGAAGATGCCGTGCTGGGCGCCGCCGGAGGCGGGCTCCCCCAGGCCGGAGCCCCGCTGGCGGAAGAGAAAGTCCCGCGTGGAGTTGAAGGCGGCGGCCGCGCCCCCGTAGGCGGGCACCTGGCCGGCGTGGTGGTGGTGGTGGTGATGGTGGTGGTGGTGGTGCCCCAGCGCGTTGCCGTAGCCCGAGCCCTGCGGGGTGAACGCCGAGCTCTGGCCGGACGAGAGCTCGTGGGCGGCCGGGCTGAGCTTAAAGGCGGCCGCGTGGGAGGCGTCCCCGAAGGGGCTCAGCCCCATCCCGCCGGCGGCGGCGGCGTCGCGGCTCGGCCCCTCGTGGTGCCGCGGGGCCCCGAAGCCCCCGACGCCCAGCGCGGGGAACTGCGGCCCCCCGTCCAGCAGCATGCTCATGGGGCGGGACGGCCGCCGGGCAGCGGCGGGAGGGTCCCCCCGACACAATGGGCCGGCCGCGGGGGGAAGCGCTCCTGCCCCGCGGGCCCCACGCGCGACAGCCCCACGCGCGCCCGCCTCGGGGGGCTGCCCAGCGCCGCGGCCCCCTCCCCAGCTCGGCTGCGCCGCTCCGCGTCCGGCCCACTCGGCAGTGTCCTTGGACTGCTACACTCAATAGCGCTCTCCCCGCACATAAACCAACTCGAGAGGCAGCCCGCGCCCAGCCAATGGGGAGCCGGCTGGCGACGCGTCACCTGACCCCCGGCCGGCCAGCCCATTGGCCGGGCCGCTGGTGAGTGGCAGAGTTTCACAGGGACCCTGGCAGCTCCCGGCCCGGCCGGCTCGCTGATTGGCCCGCGCGGGTTTAGTGACTCGCAGGTAAGGGGTAAGGGGGCCCGCAGCCCACATGGTTTGTTTACTCGCGGTGCCCGCGGCGCTGGAAGCGAATTGTGCTCCAGCCTCCCCCTCCTAGCCCGCAGCGCCTGCCTCTCAGCCACCATGCGTCCCGGGTTTGCATCCCTCTACCCCCTCAGGTCTATTTACATGTCCCCACTCGGATCCCCCTTTCAGGGTGTCTTCTGCCCCCCACACACGCATACACCCCGTCTGTCTTCACCCAGGTTTTTAAAATATATTAAAAAAAAAAAAAGAAACAACTCAAACCCAAAGCGCAGCGAGACATACCGCAGGGCCAAGCGAGAGATCAAAGGACAGAGATAGCAATGGGGAGGCAACCGTTCGCTGGCTGGCGAGATCCAGCTGCTTAAAAATTGCACCTTGATTGGAAACCGTAAATCTTCCGCGCTATTAAAAAAAGA
The DNA here is from genome assembly GCF_049634645.1 of Pelodiscus sinensis. Lineage (NCBI taxonomy): Eukaryota > Metazoa > Chordata > Testudines > Trionychidae > Pelodiscus > Pelodiscus sinensis. Next base: position 35,737,706 of record NC_134723.1, on the reverse strand, counting down.
AAAGGTTTAAAAACGAATCTCCATTAAGGCAGCATAATTCAGAGCTGTTCTGCAAACGTTTACACTGGTCTCTTTTCCTTGGGGGGGGGAGGCGGGGGAAGGGGGTGGAATCAACTGAACAGCCTCGAGTTCAAAGCGATTTTATTTAGGAGTAAATTTGGTGGGCCCTGCTTATGGTTAGCTACCACACACCGTTTCTTTTTCCCCACAAGAAGATGAAAGAAATAAAAAAAAAGCATAAGAGATTATTTCAAATCTTGGGCTGAACAAGATAAAGGGCATAAACCCCTCATGTTCTTAAGCTTAAATGCCGAGGGGTTTAGCTCCACAAACAGTGTAAGTGACTCACTTTTTATCGCTATATAAATTGGTTTAGAAACGTGGAGCAAAGTCTCAATCAATGGTGCCCCTTTTTTGTTTATTTGATTGTGTTTATTTATTGATGGGTTTTATTTATTATTTTGCCGTTGCAAAGTTCTGCCTTGAAATAATTATCAGCTGCAGACAGCCCCATAAATCCGCTCATTTTCTGTTCTGGAAAGCATTTGCAAAGAACGATGGGGAGCAAGAGTGGAAATAAAAGGCAGAAAGAAAGATGGCTGTAATTGTAATATCCTGAGATTTGCTGAGCCCCAAAGTCTGTCTATTGAGCCGGTCTCACAGGACTGCCGCCGTCTCTCTGCAGGAAACATAAAATCTGATCAAGTTCAGAGACGCATTGAGAGACTGCTTCAAGCAGCGCTTTATAACTGCAGCCCTTTCACATCCTTCCCCCCAATCAGCCCCAGGAAAGACTCCACATTCTTTATTTTAGGGTTTGAAAAAAAAGCCACCGATATAAAATCTCCCTCAGTAGTAACACCATCTCCCATCAAACCAATCAAAATTCACACTCCACAGCCATCAAGAACATTCCCAAAGTTGGAAGGTGAGTCCTTTCTGTCTTAGATTATTGCATCTCGAGAGAAAAAAACCAAACAAACAACAAACCCCTCTTGCAATAGAAAAAAAATAGCAGATTTAATGCAGATTTGGAGGGAGGAGAGAGACGGGATCCTGGCTCGGAGGGAACCGCTTGCTTCGGGTTTTGTTTCACACACACAAACACACGTCAACGGGGACTGAATTTGCCTGCACGGGGCACATTCAAAGCTGAGAATCAATGTTAGGAAATAAAACGAACGAGGGGGGATTTGAAAGCTCGGAGAACTACGCAGTTGTTGTTCTTTGTTAGGTGGGATGTGGATAGATGAGGATATGCTGGAGGACTCTGGTGGGTTGGGGGGTCGTGGGAGGAAGTGTGGTAAACCCAGGCCCAGCGCAGGAACCTGCTCCGGTCTTTTCTGGTGGTTCAGACCCAGGCCCCTGGACTCCGATTCATGGCGGAGTGTCTCTCAACCGGCTCAGCAAAGAATATCTAACTTCCCCATTTCGGTGTTTTATGGCACACTGCAAACCGAAGGGATCTTTACGAGTGATGTACCTGGTCTCTTGGACAAGTCAGGGCCCAGATCGGATAATTAATTACCTCCAGCACGTGTTGTGTTGTCTCTGCAACAAAACAAGCATAATTCAATTAGATCATCCGGCGAGTATTGGGTAGAGAAATGCCTGTGAAGTTCCCGACCTGGGGCAAGGAGGGCGAATGGCCTTTTGCTTTTGCAGAAGGCCTCACGTGTGGGTCTCCTCATTGTCTTTAGCCTGAATATGATGTAAAACAACTTCCAGGCGCGCTGCTACTCAGAACGAAAACCCAAGGAGATCTCTGTCCTCGGAGGGGATTTGTGGGTTGGATGGGTGGGTTGGTTCTTTTTTGACCCAGGTGCTCTGAAAGGTTGGATGGGTACATTTATGCAGATGTCAGTTTATGAAATAACTCTGCAAAAGAAAGTGAAGTTCAGAGTCTAGTCCCTTTTGCCAGACAGCTCAATTTATTATTATTATTATTATTATTATTATTATTATTATTATTATTATTATTTTACAGAGGACCTTTTAACACGGAGGGGAGAGGGAGGGAGTCAAACTTGGCTTTCCCCAGGAAAAGCTGGGCTGAGATGGGGAAGGTTTTTGCCTATAAAAATATTAGCTCTTCAAGTGGTAAAAGCGCCACCTTTTCTCAAGAGAAGCAACACGAGCGTGGAAAGAAACCGTGGCTTTAAATGAGCTAGGATTCGCCATTTCTTGAAACTATTTTATTGCTTAGCAGAAGGCAACATTATCAGCACTGACAGGCTGGAGTCTACTTGTAGATCGGGCGACATAAATTAGCCTGTAAATCTTTGCTTTATACGTTTCCCGGTTCTACTCTGCCGGGTCTAGAGCTGTGTGTGGAATAATGAGTGTATGTATCTAAAATAGTGCAGATGGACTTGTATTTTATTTTGATTTGGTTTATATTTGAAACGAAATAGCCAGTAATTACACAAATGCCATGTAAAAGCGGGTTCTACTCTATTTTTTCCCTTTTTGCAACTAAGCCCCCATGATGGGGGGCGGGTGTGTTTTTTGACAAGTTCACGCAATAGTGGTTTTGATTCAGTGCAGCACAGAACCAGTCCAAGATTCCTCGTGTTTATTTCGCAGAGCCAGAAAGGTCAAATACCTCTCACCTTTAAATCCATTAAATATAAAAAGTGGGGGGGGGGGGGGAAAGAGCATTGTGCAGTCGTCATCCGGTGTTTTGTGTCGGAAGGAACAGACTAGGCGGAGATCAGGATTCTAGTTTTACGTCCAACGCGTGTTTGTGTAATTTGCCCCTTTGGGGGGGTTATTTTCAAATCTGGGATGGAATTGGAATTTTGACACTCTCCAAATCCGAAAGCCCCCTTCAAACAGCAAAGCGCCTTTCCTTCCTGCGAAGGATCCCTGATTTATTTCCATACAGGATTCTTTGGTTATACAGGGAGGGAGGGGTTTTCTAGCTAAATTCTTGTGCCCCCGGACACAACGTTCGCCTTGCTGTAGAATGCACACCAGACCTAGGATCGTGTGTGGTATGTGAAAATGACCAAAAGTGGTGTTTTCTTGACTATAAGTCTCATTTTCTCGCTCTTACTCCAGCACAACTCCCATTAAAGTTTCTGGGACTGTTGCCTGAGTGAAAACTGACTAGATGCTCCTCACAGTAATGTCAGGCAAAAGGCAAATTTCCCCAAGTCATTTCTTTCCCTGTAAAGATCATTTCTCTGTGGGGCTTTTCAGGTGAAGTTTCTGTATTGATCTCCCATCAGTTCTGCGCGTGCTTAAAAGCTAATCGCTGGGTTATACTGGAAGTTTATTTTTTTATGGCCGTATAAAGACTTTTTGTTTTAAAACTGCAGCCCAGATAGAAAGGCAAATATTTTACGAGCGCTAAATTCCTTTTACAATGCAGTCTATCATAGACAAATGGATATCACTAATAAGCGGAAAGGAACGTAGTTTTTCTTCTGCCATAACCATATTGCAATTCCAGTGTAATTAAATGCAAACCAGAAGCGAATGAGACATTTTCATTGTAACTGTCAATCAGTCGAGGGGTAATCACATGTACATTTGAACTTCAGAGATACCGGCTGAAGTAAACAGGTCTGAACTTCGACAAAGAAAAGGGTTCAGAAAATCAAAGTGCAGAAAGAGGCAGGAAGAAATACTTTAATGTATCAAAAATGTGGGTGGGGGGGGGAGACACGATTTGTGTTTATAAAAAAAATAGAAGTGTGTAGGAACTCGCTTGCTCCGAGGACTATAATGATTTAATTAAATTGAATACATGTCTGGGATGAATTGTATGCTAGATCCTAGATAATCAAAAGCGATAGTAAGGTGAGCAAATGTCTCTAATAAGCATACAGAGATCGCTAAACTGCTAGAGTGATGCTTGGGAAGAACAGTGGGGAGATACTGCAAATAAAAGTAGTGGGGAATTCTTGTTTGTTTGCAATATCTTTTCCTGTATTTGGCTTCTCTGGGCAAAGTTTAGGTTCTGTTTTAATTCACGAAGGAACAAACCCGGGTTAAAATAACTGGGGGTTCAGTAGGGTTGGGAAATCTGCAGGCTATTTTTCAATTTTACTGAATACCAAAATTAATACATAAATAACCCCAAGGGTTCTTCTTTCCTTTCCAAAACCAGAGCTCTCAAAGCCAGAATAATTCATAACATACAGTCGGATTCAGTCAGAGAATCCCAGGCCACTTTCTTTCTCTGTCCTAGCGACAGAGGCAAAACGCCACTAAGTTTGAGGTAGAAGCATTTACAGTATTGATGCTTGGGCTAGACTATCCCAAGGGACCATAAAACGGAGACGGTAATTAATTTCTGAATGCAAAGTTTTTCGTGCCCGCTGCAGTGACTTCGTTCTGCAAGATGTGCCCTCTGTGGGTTCTCACATCCCTTCTATGTGTGTTTGTAAAAATGCAAATTAAAAACCTCTCCGCGGTTGATTCAGACAGCTGAGTAGTGTTACGTGTGCATTGTGTCTCTGACTATAGGATTTTTATCATCTGGGGAACCCACATCCATTTATAAAAAGTCAGGAAAAAAACCCCTACACACTACCCTTCCCTCTTCCAGTACCTTAATTCCACTTTCCTGCATAGATTTTAAACAAGCAAGACTAGTTTTCTCCTGCAAGCCCCACACTACGAGCTAATAAATATTATGCATTTCCAGCTACTCATTTTCTGGATTATTTTTAGAATGCAACCCTCAGGATACTACTGTTTTACATCGAGGCATTTGGGGTTGCACAGATCCATTTTTAACCATTTCCACCCCACCCCGATTACGTTGTCTTCAAAACTCTCTCTCTTAGACACAGACACACACTCGCTTCCAGGCAATGCATTTAGTACAACAAACACACATGCAAGGAAGGGTTCATGCGGGCTTTTCGCTTATGCAGATTATGAATGGGGGGGGGAAGGTTATTTAGCCTGCACTCTTTGTCGGTATTCCTTGTTTGCTTTAAAGAAAGGGACATTACATTAAAGATGCCTGCCCTGGGGAAGGGAAAGAAATCAGTTCTCTGCGAGGCGTTCGCATGGGCAAGTGGGGGAAAGTTTGCAGCTCCCGGGACAGCGTTGCGAGGTTTCCTAACTCAAGGACTGTTTGGTTTATTTTCAGAGGTATTTAGCTAGTTGCCGGAATCAAAAGCCCGTCTCCCTTTCAGGCTCCGGCTCTCTCCTCCCCCGCGCCAGCTAACTTTAGCTTTTCAGAAGGAGAAGGGGGGGAAAAGTTGCGAATATCTCAATCAGTGACGAGGTGACCTGTGACCCGGAGGGTGGCTTTATTGTCTTTCTCCTTTTGCGGGGGACACACACTTTATTGACCCTTTCTGCGTGACTGAGCCCTGAGGGGCAACCGAAGGCACCGAATTGCCCGAAGGCATGTGGAGGGGCGAGTCCCCAGCGCCTATCCACAGCTCAGCTCCGCTCCTCCGGCTCAGCCAGGAACTCCCTTCCCGCACTGCAAACTGTACGCAGATTAGAGGAGGAAGGGAGCCAACCCGATCGGAATCGGAGAGACCGGGATCCACCCTGATCCGAATTGGGGAGACTGGATGGAGCCAGTGTGCGGAGGGCTGGGCTGGGGCGGGGGAAGGAGAAATTTGTGTGTGTGTGTGTGTGTGTGTGTGTGTGTGTGTGTGTGTGTGTGTGTGTGTTGGGGGGGATTATTAAAGACCCAATGTGCATTTTACTGGGGGGGGGGGAAATCAGGCTTCCCCCCTTTTCGAGTCACACCGAATATCGCACCTAGTCGCTGATTTATGATGTGCCCCCAAATCTTCTCTCCCCCGCCAGCGATCCCTTCACTAAAACTCCAGATCCTCGTGTCCCAATGTGGGTTCCCCAGGCGCCGCTTCGCAGAGGCGATTTCAGGTGGGCAGAACTTGCTGGGAGGGGGAGGGCAGAACGCACCCCCACGTCCCGTCTTGCGCTCCCCTGGCGCCGCCGGCCAGTGGTGCTGAGGCCCGAGCGGGGTTCTGCGGTTTGCAGCCACGTTCAGCATCGCTATGGAGAGGGGCTGAAAACCAGCGCGCAGTTTGCTGGGGCGGGGAGGAGTGTCACAAGTTTCTGGCGCAGCGCAGCGCCGTGTTTCCAAAGGGGAGGCTGCACGTTCTCCTGCCCTCCCCCAGCTCAGCCCCGGTGCGCCCCAGTTCGCCAGTCGCGAGGCTTGGACGTGCGAGCCAAAACGATCCCTGGTCTCGGGGCTGGAAACAACAGGGAACCGCCCCGAGCCGCCAGAGGCGACAGTCTGAGGTTTTGGGGGTGGCGACCGCGACCCGCCCGGGTTCATAGTCCGCTGCGTGCAACTCGCGTGCAACGCGAGAGCGCAGGTTCAGCGCAGCCGGGCAAGACCCCAGCTCTTGGCAAGGGAACCGGCTGGGAGCAGGGGGCGCTCCAGAGCAGAGCAGAGCAGATTGCACCCGGGCTGGGAGGGATACTGGGCCTGGGTGCTTGCTGGCTCCCCTAGATGCCTGGAGCCCCCCGCAACTCGGGGTCTCGCGTCGGACTTGCCTGCAGTACACCACAACTACTGCAGTGAATACAGGCAGCCTCTGGTTACCACCTGCCCTTTCCAACCGGGATGTATATAAATGTATCACTCCCGCCTCTTACCATGTCACAGACACACACAAACACACACACACACACACACTTACACTTTTAGAATGTCAATGTCGCACACACAGTTTTTAATAACCTCTCTCTCTCTCTCTCTCTCTCTCTCTCTCTCTCACACACACACACACACACACACACACACACACACACACAGAATAGCTCTCACACACTGGCCTTAGGGCTATAGGGGAGAACCAACAACGAGAAAACACTTAACCAAAGGCCGATGAGCACGTTACAACGGAGAAAGAGGGAAGTAAACGCACCAGGAATTTGGGCATTTACGTTCAATTAAAAACAAAGACCCCCTCCCCCCCAACCCCCCCCCCAAAGAACTCCCCAGCTAGTTCTTCGCTCCTGTCCAACATCACGCTAGCTTCACACGAACCCCGCTGCCATTTCTTCCCTTCGTTTTTCCGCTAGAAGGGCCCGATCCTGCTCCCAATGAAGTAGCTAGCAACCTCGAGGATCGAGAGGGCTCACCAGCACCCCAACGATGAGACTTTTCCAGCCTACTAACCACTAGGGCCCGATCCTGCTCCCAGAGAATTACGTTGGGCCTCAATAGCCCACTACACAAGTCAGTTTCGGCTCTGGGGGTAGCTAAGGTGGGAAGGGCAATCGCCCAGTCTGTGGCCGAGAAAAGGGCAAACGGCAAACGAGGGAAGGCCCAGGTATTTTGCCCGATTTGCTTTTTCAAGGTCAGGCCCGGCAGCCGGGCCCAGGGAGGAGCCGGGGAGCGGACTCCGAGGAGCACCGAGGGGTGGGCAAGGAAGCCGGGCAGGCGGCGTAGGGAGCAAAGCTTTGCCGCCTGCCTGGGCCCAGCCCTGGGCCACCTCGGGCAGAGGCGTCCGTGCTGCAGGCCTGTGGCTGGCAGCTCTTCGCTCAGCGAGCACCGGAGCCGAGGCTCCCTGCCCACCGCCCCCCTCCTCCCGGGGGAGCTGTTTATTTACCCGCAGTCTCCCCTACCCGGGACAGGAGCTTGGAGGAAGCGCAAAGCTCCAGCATCCATCCGCCCGGCGCCCCACCTGCACCGGCCGGGTAGCGGGCGCGCCTGGCGCCCGCGGGGGGGTAGGAGCCGGGTTCTGACACACGATGCGCTGGGGGCGGGGGGGGGGGCTTTGTCTCTTAGGAAGGCGCCCCCCGGAAGTGTTGTGCTCACGGAAACTTAGGGCTCCGGCTCAGGCGGTCTCCGATGCCTCCCCTCCCACCTGATCCCCTCAACACTTCTCCTTTCGGAACCAGCCCGGCTGGATCTCTTGGCCCCTTGCCCCAGCTCTTCCTCCACATGCTGGGATGGAGGGGGGTCTCCATTCCTGCAGGCAGCTGTAGCAACCTAGGAAACTTGTGGGGCGTTTAGGTTTGCAGCACTCAGGCAGCTTTACTTGAACACCGAGGATTTGACATAACATGACACCTTATTACTCCATGACTGTTTGTTTTAGCGTTGTTCTCCCCCCCCCCCATCCAAAGAACTGAGCTAGATCTGTTTGCCCCCCTCACTAGCTCTCAAGTACCAGCAAAATAATTTAGCACCCCCTAAGGAAAACGAACGAGTTTCTAATGTCACGGCAGAAATTTTTAAACAACGTGTTGAATATTTTAAGGTCTTACAAAAAACATCACAGAAGTAGCATTTTAATTTATTCAGTTTGCTCGGTTACATGCCTTAGTCACTCCGGATGTGTTGTGTCTGTATTCAGTGACACTGAAACGATACATTTAGATTTTTTCCAAATTATCTGAGAATTAAGCTTTTTCTTCTGCTCTATTTTTAGCGGTTCCTGTTAGGGTTGAAACGGTTTCTTCAATATTTTGCCATTTGGGTTTCTATTTCTCGGGCTGGAATTTATGTTTGTCTTTTTATTCCTTTGCAAAGATATGTCTGAATGGAAATATGGAGCTAAATTAGATTATAATTCACACTCCGTTCTAATTTCCATGCATGTGCTGCAAAAAACAACCCTCGTTTTATGAATGAATAAGAATCGAGAGCTCAGGAAAGTAGTTTTTAACCGTGGGAGTTAAAAATACAAACAAGACAATAAATAAAAGGTTGTGTATTTGGGTGCAGAAGGTTGCTACTTTATGTATCGTTGTGATTAAGTGACAATTCGAGCAAGGTTGGACACCTTCTGATATTATTGTGATTGCCTGAAATAAAGAGCTTATTATGCTACCAAATGAGTTATTTAATGTTGAAACTATTTAGATAGATGGCTTGATTTTCAATGAACTCGTGTGTTTTGCCCGTATGGTAGACGGGGAGATTGCATATTCACTAGTGTTTATTATAACGTGTTATTCAATATATGTGTGTTAAGTAACAAAGGAATAGGACCAGAAACAAAGTCAGTGGAAGATATAACGCAATTACCTAATTTTATACTTGAAAGCAATCCTACTAGTTTACTAAGGAAGATGGATTAGACTCAAGTGAAACGTCCCTCGCTCCCTCCGCTCAGTTTGCTTACTGTTTAATTGAATTAGCGAACCACTTGCATTGGAAAATATGATTTTCAAAACTTGCGTATTTGTTCTTCGCAAATTAAATATAAATCCAAATGGGGAGTGACAAAAGATTAGCAAACCATAATATTTTCCCTCTATCAAACCGAGTAAGAGGAGATCTAGTGTTCCTACTACTGCTACATTTATTTGTGAATTTCTGCAGACCTGTTTATTTTCACTTAAACCAACCAATCAGTCTAGGGGCGCTATCAGTAATTGCCCATCAGCACTGTAATTAAAACGGAAATGTTTATGTCAAGGACAACTCCGAATCTGACTTTAATGTGATGAACCTATACAGCCAACGAGCCAATTTATTTATCAGCGTTGCAATATTACTTCCTTCGTTCTGGCAGACAGTGGGGTATATTTCATTTTGATCGCCGGGTGAATAAATCAAATCATTTGTCTTTCATTAGGAATAGCCATGTCGTTGCCCCGCAGTTCAACAAATATTTATTGCACACGGATTTAGAAGTTGACCGGGTAAAGTTTTAGGGCTTTTTTGGGGGGGGAAGAGGGCAGGTGTATTAGAAGGAAAAGCAGGGATATCATAACTAGGAAACAGGTCCAATGATTTCACTGCAGTTTTATCTCGAGCTCACAGAAGTAAGACCTTTTCAGGGAGAGAATTTCGCCACGATTCAAGCAGCAGGCTTTTCCCCGAGCGGATTCAATTCATATGAAGCTACTCGTTTTGAAAGTGTCAGTTGTGCCACGCGACCCCTTTTTCAGAGACGGGGGCCCTGGATCGTGGGGAGTCACACAACCCGAAAGTAATTGCCTGGCTGGGCGAGGCTGGAGCGCCCATGAACTTTGCTGGGATGCCAGTCGCAGCAAAGAAGGGAGTGTAGCGATGTCAGGCGTAGACCCCAGGTAAAGACAGTTGCGTGTCTTGGTTCCACGCAAGCCCCCTTTGTGGGGAGCCTCACCACACACCCTCCCACGCAGGCTGTGGAAGCTGCTGTGGATCCGCGCAGAATTCCACGTGGACTCTGGGTTCTGCCCTGCGCCAAGCAGCCCGCGCCGGTCCAGCTTTCAAGGCGCCCAGGTTTATTTTCAAAACTGCTCCTGTCAAATGCATTTGCTCGGAGCCACAAAGGGGGAAGTGGAGCATTTGTCTGCGCCGTGGTGCAGGCCGGCCGCGGTGTTAATGCCAGGGTGGGGCTCCGGGAGACAGACACCAGATAAAAGCCGAACGCGCCGAATCCACTAATTAAAACATTGTGTTGGGACCACATTTTATTTCTTTTTTTGATCTGAGCCGGGGCTGTTTTAAAGAAATGTCAGCTCCGCCAGAAAGCGAGCCCGCGAAACCCTATTTCCCTGCGAGTGTGCGGCGCGTTTCAAAGGCGAGTGTGAGCGACTTGAGAAAGGAGATCCCGCTGCGAGAGCTTGCGTGTCGTCTCTTTACCAAACTAAGCTCCTGTCAATCACGCCCAGCCCCGGCCAATCACCAAGCCCCTTTCTGGGAAGCGGCTCATCCCGCTGTGCTTTTTATACATCACACGGCAGCGTGTTTAGATGCGGTTTTTTTTTTTTTTTTTTTTTTTTTTTTTTTTGCTCCCACTGTAAGGGCTGGCTGAGGAGGGCATGGCTACTGTATCGCGCGCCCCAAACGCTGGAGTTTGCATGACTATTGTGTATGCCTTTCCCTGGCTCACGTGGGCCGTGTTTGTTATGGACACTAAATGTCAGAAGGGGGGTCATTAATTTTGGAGGTTCCCAGGCACCTAGCTAGCCCACAATATGACAGGCTGGGTCGAGGTTCACTCCTGGCCCCACCCTGAGGACAGCAATACCGAGCCCAGCATGGCGCTGCCACCTTTGGTCCTTTGGGGGGGGGGGGGAAGGAGGACACCCCTACTGGGACGGTCTTAAAACTCGGCTCCTCTTTCACAGTTGGCCAGATTCGGAAACCGCCCTCGGTTTCTGGCCGGCGATCCCCAGTGGTTCCCCCTCTCGGCTCGGTCTCTTATCCCATCTCCCCAGTAAGCTCTCCCAGGAACCACCATGCCCGGAGCTGAGGAGAATCCCCCCAGAACCTCTTACCATGGCATGTTCAGGATGTATCTAGACTCATCCAGCCCCAGGGGGAAGCAGCCAGCTAGCCCCAGAGCCTCTAACGAGCAGGGGCCACGGAGGGCTGCCAGGGGTCTTCCCATAATTGGAGCTAAGCCCCCTTTCGCCTCTTCGACGGATCTGACAATCCACAGAGAGACCGAAGCGTTCCTCCCTCACCCTGGGCCGCTCATGAAGCAAGAACTGATCTGCAAGTGGACGGACAGCAAAGGACACCCCCGCACCATCCAGGCTTGCTCCAGCATTTTCAGCACCATGTATGAGCTAGTTCACCATGTCACCATGGAGCACGTCGGAGGACCAGACCATGTGTGTGACTGGGAGGGCTGCGCTCGAGAGAAAAAACCCTTCCGAGCCAAATACAAACTCATAAACCACCTCAGAGTGCATACGGGCGAAAGGCCATTTCTATGCCCGTTCCCGGGGTGCGAGAAAGTGTTTGCAAGATCGGAAAACCTGAAGATACATAAGAGAATCCACACAGGTTAGTTAGAACTACAAGTAGATCTGGGAGGGGGTTCGTTCGCTTCCAGAACTTGGAAGGGTTGAACTAGCGCTACAACAATAATAAAATAATAGTAACACTTTATTATCCATTTCCCTTCCGTTTTAATGGAAAACCCCCAACGTTGTTGCATGTGCCATATTTACCCCTCGATGCTTTTTATAACAGGGAAAATATTTTTGCTGTGTTTCTGGCTCCTAATTGAAAACAAGATCATCGTTTTTTTTACTAAAGTTCCCCCTTTCCTCCTCCTCAAACTGTATGTTCCCAGGCGACTGTGCAAAGGTGAACCCCCCAACCAAACCACTCACCCAGCCACACTTAATATTTCTCGAGTCAATAATATCCTAATATTGTCTGAAGGGAAAACGCACCCCTCCCGTTCACACTCAAATTCCAGTGACATTATATTCCCGTAGAACCTCCCAGCGTTGACAAAATGAGTCTGCTTTCATGTGGTTATGTCATAGCAAACAAAAAAGGCAGTCATCTTTTTTCCTGTTAGAAGGAAGAAATTGAGAGAGCGAGGAGCGAAAGAAACGTCACGCCGAAATGTAAAAAAGAATGATTGCCTTGTAAAAATATGCTTTCCTTGCTCGAATGTTGCCCCAGCGTTTTGTCTAATTAAATTTCCGTGTCCCTAGTTTTTAAGATCCCTTCAAATCTACTCCCTGCCACCTCTCCCAAATACTGCCTGCCCTCCACACGCTTAGATTACTATCTCTCCCTCGCCAAAAGAAAAACGTGAACAAACGCTGAGCGGGAAGGAGTAAAGGCTACCGAGGGTTATTTAGCAATTCGATCCAGTTTGGACACATCGAAATGTGAAACAAATATTTCAAAACCAGGGATTGTAGAGGCATGCTGGGAAATTCACTGTCTGGCTGCATCTCTCTATTCCCCCAGACAAAGAACGCAAATTCTGACACCAGAGAAATGAGTCAACATACGGGAGGCTTCCTTTTGGAAGGCAAGGGCGGGGATCCGCATGGGGCAGCGAGCTCAGGCGCTGGACTAGTAATGATGATTGTCCGGACCCGAACCATTCTGGGTGTTGTTTTGTTTAGTCTCGTGTTTTGTGCCTTCATTTTAGGCATCAGCTCTGGATCTGCTGGCGCCTGCCACCCAGCCACAAAAGCTGGGGAGCTAAACACAGAAAGTCACTGGCACGAAAAAAATAAAACAAGCCCCAAACAAATCACAATTACAACCCGCCCTGACTGTGAAATCCCCAGGTGGTTTGGTTCTTGGAAATGGCCTGGCGCGGGCACGTCCGTGTGCCCCTTCCAGCCGCGAGGGCTCGGTCCCGGCTCCGGGTGAGCATGTGGGTTTCTGTTCCAGGGGAGAAGCCGTTCGTGTGCGGGATCGCTGGGTGTGCCCGGAGCTTTGCCAACAGCAGCGACAGGAAGAAGCACGCCCACGTGCACTCCAGCGACAGGCCGTACCGCTGCAAAGCCCCCGAGTGCGAGAAATCCTACACCCACCCCAGCTCCCTGCGCAAACACCTGAGAACGCACGGCAGCCGCCCGCCAGCCTGCTCCACCGCCGCCACGCCCCGGCCGGGCGCAGAGCCCCCAAGAGCCGGCGCCTGGCAGCCATCGGCCAACCCTGCTGCGTGCCCCACCAGGTGTGGACCCTCCAGGTGCCAGGCAGGGGAGAGGAACGCTCCGAAGGTGGAAAGAAGGGGCGCCTCCCACGCAACCGCCCGCTGCAAACTCGCCCCCAGCTAAAGCGCACGGGGCGCTCCGAGAGCTCCCGCAGGTCTCCAAGCCCGCTTATACTCCCGGCCGGGCTGGGAGTCAGGGCACAGCAGAGACAGCCCACAGCAGGCGTGACAGAAACACTCCCCCTTCCAGGCCTCAATCTGCCTGCGAGTCACTTTCCCAGGGCCAAAGGGACCCTTCTTTCCCATCCTGCCCGTGGCTGCGAGGCTGCAAACCCTGGTGGGAATTGGACCATGGGCGGAGGTGGCCCGCCCGCCACCTGCTTCGGGGGTGACCCGCCCGCAACGTTGCCGGGGGCTGGCAATTTAATGACTAAATGGAATCCCAGCCCGGCTGGTGTGCGCCAAAACCAGCCCATTTCCCTCCCGCCACGGCACCAACTGGAAAGACCTGGCTCTTCTGCGCCATACACCCGGACCTGCGTCCTTTCCCGCAGACAGCAGGTGCTACGCTAAAGGCCTGTCTCTCTCCAGCACACTGCCGCACACGTGTTACTCCGTCTGTGCGTGTTCCGTACGGAGCTAAGCACAGGTACCCCCCGCTAGCCAGGAAATCAACCCGCACGGACTTCAGCAATCGGTGTGCCCCGTGGGTTCTTTCTGTGGCGAACGCGTAGCCTTTGCGCTCAGGGGCGCGGCGTGGGCGAGCCAGGTGGAGGCTGCCCCAGTTACATTTGCAGCCGGGTAGAGCTGTTGCAAAAACAGGGTTGTTAAGCCTCTGATTAGAGAGCCCTATTTAAAGCACAAAACGCGTGACGTGTCGTTTTCCTCTTCAGCATTGGCGTGCGCTGGATTGTTTTGCCTGTGTCCCCGCCGTGCGCTGTGTGCGCGCGTTTGGTGTCGCTGTTTGTCGAACCATTTGAAATAAACAAGCGGACGTGCTCCCAGTTCGGACAGGTCGGGCCGTAGGGAGATTGTAACGTGGCCAGTTGTGCGTAGAGCGCAGAAAAGGAAATGATTCTGTAAGCTGGGCTGGACAGGAGCTACTCCGATCTGGGGCTTTTCTCCTGGATAGAGCCCAATGCTCCAAGTCTAGCTGCCATTGTTGTAAGCCTCTCGATGACAGCTCATTCTTTGGCCCAAGTCGCTTCGTTGTAATTACTCATGAATTCACCTCTCCTCCCCTCCCCACAGTCGGGAAAATTGATGTGAAATCACTGGGAATGCAGCTCGATTATTTGCGTGTGGCTTCTCCTTTGCCAGGTAAGGCGGCAGCCTTTTATCTTAAAAGTACCCATTAAAAGTCACACTTTTGAGGTATCCTGGCATTTGTAACGACTTTGTATGGATGCAATTCTCAGCGGCGCCTCTCACCCTAATGACACGCAAAGCCAAGCCATGCAAAAAAACGACTTTCCTTTTCACGTGCCCACCCCATGAAAACACGTGTCGTATTTTTAATCTATATTATATTTATATAAATATTTCCTAATCAACTTGTGTCGGATTCCCCAGGCTATCAGCTATTAGCAATTCTCTTTGGAAGCCCTTGCCAAGTGTACCACATGTCAGTCAGATAAAAGATTCTCAGGATCAAGACTTATATAACACAACTGCGTGAGCCTTTAACGCGGGTGCCTAGAACTCTTTGGGTTTACACCCCGGGGTTAACTCGCATCTGTGTCGGACTTCGAAGCTCTTTGAGGGACCCGATCCCGAGACCCTTTCCTGCTCACCCCTGGAGGTAGGGGATCAGTCCCTAATGGCTTCATTGCTCATCTAGCATTCGGAGACTGCTTATCAGCGTCCAGATGGCCCATTCTCCACACCTGGAACGGACCAAAGCGAGCTCTAGTCCCTGCAACTTTCTATCCCAGGGACCAGCAGCCAGCGTCTGGAGCCAAACTCTTCTGTGGTGATTGCGCCTCCTGTGCCTTCTAGATCAGAGCTAGCCCCTACAACTAGAGCCCAGGGAACCAGCTGCAAGTAGGCAGGGCGGAGACAGAGACTGCCAGGTACTGCCACCCTATCTTACAGGGGCCTGGAACAATATGTGCAGTGGGGGTGCGGAGAGCCGCTGAACCAACCTGGCAGCCCTGTGTGTATTGGAAAACACCTCAAGCCCGCACCCGCCCCTTTCCAGCGCCCTGCTATCTTGGGAGTTATGTCTCCAAAGGAAACCGCTTTCTAGACTCAGAGGGGTAGCCCTGTTGGTCTGTAAGTCTTTTTTTTAAAATGAGTGGTCCTGTAGCAGGATGGATGGATGGATGGATGGATGGATAGATAGATAGATAGATCTGGAGGTATACGGGGATAGATAGATGGACAGACATGGGGCATAGGAGATAAGTAGATATAGGTAGATAGGTAGATCTGGGGGTGGACAGGGCCACACAGCCAGGCAGACAGATCGATCTGGGGGTGGACGGGGTCACACAGACAGACACGCAGACAGATCGATCTGGGGGTGGACGGGGACACACAGACAGATCGATCTGGGGGTGGACGGGGACACACAGACAGACAGGCGGACAGATCGATCTGGGGGTGGACGGGGACACACAGACAGGCAGACCGACAGATCGATCTGAGGGTGGACGGGAACACACAGACAGGCAGACGGACAGATCGATGGGGGGGGGGTGGACAGGGACACACAGACAGGCAGACGGACAGATGGATGAAGGGTGGACAGGGACACACAGACAGGCAGACGGACAGATCGATGCGGGGTGGACAGGGACACACAGACAGGCAGACGGACAGATCGATGGGGGGGTGGACAGGGACACACAGACAGGCAGACGGACAGATCGATGGGGGGGTGGACAGGGACACACAGACAGGCAGACGGACAGATCGATGCGGGGTGGACAGGGACACACAGACAGGCAGACGGACAGATCGATGGGGGGGTGGACAGGGACACACAGACAGGCAGACGGACAGATCGATGCGGGGTGGACAGGGACACACAGACAGGCAGACGGACAGATCGATGCGGGGTGGACAGGGACACACAGACAGGCAGACGGACAGATCGATGCGGGGTGGACAGGGATACACAGACAGGCAGACGGAGGCAGACGGACAGATCGATGGGGGGTGGACAGGGACACACAGACAGGCAGACGGACAGATCGATGCGGGGTGGACAGGGACACACAGACAGGCAGACGGACAGACCGATGGGGGGGGGGTGGACAGGGACACACAGACAGGCAGACGGATACCCTCTGTAACATTTTGCACCCCGGACTAAGCTCATCCTGCCCCTCCCGCCGCCCCAGGCCCCCCAGCGCCGCAGTCCGTCAGAGCAGAGTTTGGCAGCCCGCTCCCCAAGCTCAGGGCTTAGCTCCCCTCCCCCGCGCCCCTTCCTCCTGTTGGGCAAGCTCAGGGCAGGCTGCGCAGCCCGCACCCCAGAGCCACTCCCCCCCCCCTTCTCCCCGCGGGGAGCAGCGCGCAGCGCCGGGCGGCCCGGGGCACTGGCAGGGAATACAGGGGGCTGGGCAAAGCTCCCGGGCCCGCCCGCCGGACGCGGCCCATTTGGAAGCGCGGCCCGCGGGGGAAGGGGTGAACGGGGGAGGGGGGAGGCTGGCAGACGCGCTGGGTGTCAAGGTTTGAACGGGGGGGGGGGAGGTAACAACCCGGTGCAGCGAGCACCGGCGCCGCGGCTGGGGTCCGCGTCCCAATGGGCCGGTGGCGCCCTTGGGTGGTTCGCGGCTCGTGGGGGCGCAGAGCTGCGCGGGGGAAGAGGGGGATTTTGAGCGGCCGTGCAAATGGATCAAGATCCCCCTCCCCAACCAACGCCCTCTCCCCCCCCCCCACCCAGCCCTGGCGTCTGCAGCGAAAACAGGGAGAACCCTCCGCACCGCAGCCACGGGAGAGCGGCCTGGCCCAGCCCTTGCTCCGGGGCGGGCGGTCCCACAGCTCCCGGGCCCCAGGGAGGAGAGACAGCCCGAGCTCTCGGCGGAGCCAGGGCTGCAGAGATGGCTCTGGCGCTCGGCACGGGACAGGGAGCCCAAGCAGAGCGGTTACTGCCCTGGCCTCAGCGGAGTCACTCCGGATTTGCACTGGTGTAAACGAGGCGGGCAGAATCTAGGGGTGGGTGCGGCCTCAGCCACCAGGGGCCTTCCCAGCCCAGGCAGGGGGCGGGATGCGCAGAGCTCCTAGGGCACCAGCAGGGCGGGCGGGCCAGAGTCGTAGAGAGGCCGCCAGCGAAGGCGAACATTTCTCACGCTGCGCTGACCCCTGGGCGCAGGCTTGGCGGTGACTGTCGGCAGCTCGGATTTGCTCCGGGGCTTCTGCTTGTGCAATGGACTCAAGAGATGTAGGGCCAGATCCTGATCCACACGTTGCCCTTGGCCGCAGGTAGCCCCCCCAGGGCATGGCCAGCCTCCCAGAGTGGGCTGTGATTTGGAAGCAATAAATCCGGCTCACCCAGGGGAGCCCGGTGAAGGGGGAGAGAAGAGGAAGGGTGTGTTAGGGGAAAAGTCAGGATTAAGCTGCATTGCGCTAGGTGCTGTACAAACATACAATAGCCGGGGCCCCTTTCATTAAGCATTTACCAGCTAAAAGAGAAGGTGGAACAGATGGGATGAAACAAACAAGTGACCCAGCCAGGGTGAAAGAAACCAGACAATACACAGAACAGATTAGAAGAACTCCCCTTGGCTTTAATCAGGGTTGATTCTGGCCCCTTATGAATGTTGCTTTATAGATATTTCTGGAATGAACACATTACAATTGGCTCTTGGCAGCAGAAAATGGTAAGCACCATGTGGGAAGGTGAGGAGATACCAATAGGAACACAGCTATAGGAGAGTGAGATATTTTTAGTATTATTTAAACCTGCAGACATGTGACACATAACTAGTCATCATTTGGAACATTACTTCCTATTGATCCATTTGTTTATAGAATTCATCCCAGTACTCTCAGCCCCAAATATTCAAAAACCAGGCCCCCAAGATCATGAAGCTGGCTTAAAATACATGTTGGGTTCTTTTTTGCTTTCTGGTTTTTCAACCTTCGGTAGGCACCAGGGTTTTAAATCACTGAGCTTTTCTACACAATCCCAAGGTCTAGAGACTTACTGTTTTAAAGAATGAAAGCCTAGTGTGTCACCTAATCACAGGACTCCAGGAACTGGGGCTTTAAGAAAAAATGCCAGTTATCACAAGACTCACAATAAAATTGGGAGAAAGAGCAACACTGGCCCTACATAATTATCACACATTTAAATAATCTTCACCAAACACAAAAATATAAACAGGCCCAATTAAAAAAAACCAACAAAACTGCAACCCAAAACCAGCCTCCAGGGGTGGTAGAGCAATTTCTATCAAGATAGGAAACGAGTGTGTGTGTGGTGGGGGGGGGGGGGGGAATGCTGCAAGCCACTGCTGAATCAAATGTATATCCTGTATATGAGGGAAACCACTCTAAGCTGGGGGTTGCCGCAGCACCCTGCGCCCCTACTTCCAGCTCCTATGCCAACCTCTAATACAGCCAGTCAGCTGATCGGAGTACCAGATTCTCCTCTCATTTACCAGGAGTGACTCCCCTTATATAAATGCAGTTGTCACCTTTATGTGGGAAGAAAAGATAGAGGGGTGGTTTTTGGGGTAGTGAACAGGTGCTGAAGGAGTGCAGATTTCTGCCTTCTTCAAGATCTGCTGTTTGGTTTGGTTGTTTGCTTTCAGTCAATGTGCACTGCATACATTCTGTGCTACTGATCCCCACTGATCTTGATAAGACATAGGATCTAACTTTAAGGCCATAAGAATTTCACCATATTACAACAGTTTTTTCTCCATTTGGTTGCAGTGTCAATGGAAGCCTGAATATATAAAGAAAGGGCCCCAATTTCTGCCATCCGCACTGACAACTGCTCTTTGCAGTAAATGTGTCAAAGGGAAATTGACAGAAATGCAAGTTAGCGGCAGGGCATTGACTGAACACAGAAAAATTGTTTCTGGTCACGGAAAAGTAAAAGAAGCTGCATTTCTAACACAGCCAGGCTCTGACATACAAGAGAAAATTATATTTCTGATGGATGCACACAAGGCCAAATTCAGCTCACAGTGCAAATCTGGTGCAAGAAATCAGAGCAGTATTTGGATCATAGTTATGCCCTATCATTTTTCACTGATGGGGGGAGACCGGAACAGAGGGAATGCTGCATTTTCACTGTGGATGGATCCAGGTTGCTTGTTGCAGGATTTGGCCTGTAGGTCCCAGTTCAGAAAAGCACCCAAACACATTCTTAACTTTAACTTGCAATCAGTGGTATCGCTCATATGCTGAAAGGGAAGCAGATATCCTTAGGATATATATTTGTTTATACAGATACATAGGGTGTATATAGATACGTGTTGGTATTGCTACAGCATGGGTCAGATCTTTCTGCAAGCTCCAGCAAATCTCTCAGTGGGTCAGACCTCAGCTCAGATAAATTGCGATAACCTTACCAACTTCAACTGAGCTATGACTATTTACCCAAGCTGAGGATATGGCCTCTTGACTTTAATAAGAGTTGTGCTTGAGTAAAGGTGCAGAAGATATGAAGCTGGGAGGGGTTGCAACTGCTTTGGAGGATGAGGTCATAATCCAAAATTATCTGGACAAACTGGAGAAATGGTCTGAGGTGAATCGGATGAAGTTTAATAAGGACAAATACAAAGTATTTCACTTAGGAAGGAACAATCCATTTCACACATACAGAATGGGAAGCGACTGTCTAGGAAAGAGTATTGCGGAAAGAGATCTAGGGGTCATAATGGACCACAAGCTAACTACGAGTCAACAATGTGACATTGATGCAAAAAAAGCAAACATGATTCTGGGATGCATTAACAGGAGTGCTGTGAGCAAGACATGAGAAGTCATTCTTCTGCTCTACTCTGCGCTGATTATGCCCCAGTTGGAGTATTGTGTCCAGTTTTGGGCACCACATTGCAAGAAAGATGTGGAGAAATTGGAGAAGTTCTAGAGAAGAGCAAAAAGAATGATTAAAGGTCTAGAGAACATGAGCTATGAGGGAAGACTGAAAGAACTGGGCATGTTTCATTTAGAAAAGAGAAGACTGAGGGTACGGCTACATTGTAGGGGTGGGAGGGTTCAAAGAAGGTATGCAAATTGCACTCGTATTTGCATATCTTCTTCCGATTCTTTTTCCAGAAGAGGATTTTCCGATATTTGTTCTCCTTGGCCTCCGGGGATAGCAAAAGGAGCAATAGGCTTAAACTTCAGCAAGGGAGGCTTAGGTTGGACATTAGGAAAAACTTCCTGACTGTCAGGGAATAAATTGCCTATGGGAGGTTGTGGAATCTCCGTCTCTGGAGATGGTCTAGATGGTGCTTGGTCCTGCTGTGAGGGCAGTGGACTGGACTTGATGACATCTCGAGGTCCCTTCAGTTCTAGTATTCTATGATTCTATGTTCTATGAAAGGTGACAGGATTTAGCTTTGTGGGGTGAGGGTGCGGGGGGAGAGAATCTTTCTACCTAGATGTCTGTTCCTATCCAAATATACACTTTACCCAAATTAAAATACAACAATTAGTACTTCAAAGCAGACTTGGTTTCTGGAATTAGTTTTGAGTATGAATACGGGGAATTAAAACCCTCAGTAATTTGTAAACTATTCAGACAGTGCATAGAAGGGACAATGCAAGAAGGACAGATCAGTTTTCTTTTCTGGGAAATTGAAACTAACGATGCTTCTTTTAGTCTCTTCTGGATGATATGCTGGAAGAGAACTATCATCAGAGCAGTCCCATCTATAGGACAGTTTGGGGTGACTGTCCCAGGCTTTGTGCTTTGGGGAGGCCCTGGCGGCTGCCTCAACTGTCCTATGGATTGGTCCCAGGGCAGCCCAGGTGATTATGTGGGACCCTGGGGCAGGAAGGTAGCAGGGGACAACCCCTCCAACTCACTGCAGTGACAGGATCTGGAGTGATCTAGCAGCCTGCTCTGCTGTGCCCCACCCTGCTGACCTCTGCCTGCTTGCTGTGCTCCACTTCACCGCAGCAGCAGGAAGCAAAGGGCCACAGGCTGTTCTGCTTCCTGCAGCCATGGAGAAGCAGAGTACAATGGACTGGGAGAGGGTGGAGGGGTGGAGCACAGCAGGCAACCGGGCTGCTCCAGCTCCCAATGCCATATTGAGTGTGGTGGTGGTGGGGGGGCAACTTTGGCTGCAGCCCTGCACCAGGTCACCTATAATCCCCTGATTTGCTTGGGGTAGGGGGGTGAGGGGCAGGGTGGAGGCAGAGCAAGGGCGGGGCTTGTGGAAGGGGTGGAGCAGAGATGGGGCTGGGGCTGGGGCAGGGCACGGGGGGGGGAGGGAGAGGTTGCCCCAGGCTCTACCCCCCCCCCCTCCGGGATGGCCATGATGATCATATATATAAACAGAGTGCCTGGAGCATAATAGCTGAGATTCTGCGTGTTCTCAACTCTTGCTGAAGCTATTATGGTGACTCTCCATCACCTTAAAAGATGGAGCCACTGGCTGTATCTACATAAAAACCAATGCTGTGTGACAAGCTCATGTGTCTTTGTAAATTCCATCCACCCTGAATATCATCATGACTGTTTCTACATTTGTTCTTGACCTCTGGACAATTGACTGAGGAAGAGTGTGCAGTTAGAAAAGTCTTCAAGAGTCCGTTTGGTGATACTAGACAGTACTGTGATGGGTGACATAATTATTGCACTTTTAAAACAAGGGGATGGATAAAACAGTGTCAAGAGCTTTGGGTAGATTTCGTAGCAAATTCTTGCTATAAATAGTGTCAGACTGCATAGAAACTATGCTGGATTCATGCTATTATTTTTTATGGTTTATGTTTCATTAGGTTTTGAAGAGTATTAATAGAATGAAATGCATACAGGAAAGAATGCCAGTCAGTATTAATTATGAAAACCAGTACGTTATTCAGCAAATCAATTATGTATTGGTTACATTGCTTTGGTATGATGTGATTGCATGATAACAATAGAAAATAAGAAAGAAAACCGAAGAAGCACTCAGAGAAAAGGAATAACAACAATTTTAGCTGAAGAAAAAAAAGATAAGAGAAACATGAGAGAAAACAAGCAACATGAAAACATGAGTCAACATGACTTTTTTTCCTATGGAGCTGAACTAGCTATCTGTCTAGAAAGACTCTCATCTCCATAGCATTTGAACACTTGAATAGTAGCCACATCAAAGTATTCCATGACCAATATTATATATTAATTTGATGATAAAACACAGCTGCCTGGTCTACTTCACACATGAGGGTTGCCAGCTCTCATCTTTCTGCATCTTTCTCTTCATTTTTCCAAAAAGCAATTTCCCACCCAAATGTTGCTGTTTTTAGCAGAGAGTTAAGGCAGTTCTGTATGAGAGGAATCAACTTGGCTTTTCAAGAGGACATGGTGGCTGTTTTGCTGGTATGTTTGTTTAAGAAAACAAACAAACAAACAAAAAACCCACTTCTGTTCAGTCTGGGAGAATTAATGTTTTGATTTTTTACCCAGGATATAAACGGAGATGTGTTCGGGTGCATCCAAATTTTAGGGCAAAGTTACTTTTCTTCTCTACCTTATGCTGGGAAAGTTTTACTACTTCACATACAAAAAACACATATAGTTTGGAACACTTGTCTTATTGTATATATTCCGGTCCAGGAAATAACCCAGGAGGTGGGGGACATATGACCCAGGGGCGAGATCTGGCCCCCAGCTTGCCTGGATCCAGCCCCCAAGGATCCTGCCCTCTCCCTACCACTCAGACCCCACACCCGAAGCCTGTTCTTGGCAGACCACTCCCACACATTGAACTCCTGATTTTTGACCCCACCCCAGAGCCTAGGGGGCCATAAAATCTGCTAGCCCAGCCCCCCTTTGGCTCTGGTGTGTGAGGGGAGTGTCTGATTCTCTGTCAGAAGCCACATCAGTGAATTTTTTTGCTTCTGACTTTTGTGTGGCCCCCAACTGATTTTTCTGTGGGTCAGCGGCTCCAGACCCGAAAAAGTTTCCCCACCCTGATTAACAACCCATCACCTATCTGAGTTGGAATCACTTTGATATGGGTGAGTTATCCAGTGGGGACCCTTGCATCTTTCTTTATTACATCCTGAAAGGACCATTCCATGCAATGGGTACTGTCAATGAGTTTTGCAGACATTTCTGCTGAGTGGTAGGGCGTGTTTCTGTAGGCGGGGAGGGGCTTAAA
The DNA here is from genome assembly GCF_049634645.1 of Pelodiscus sinensis. NCBI lineage: Eukaryota > Metazoa > Chordata > Testudines > Trionychidae > Pelodiscus > Pelodiscus sinensis. The sequence goes on along the minus strand of NC_134723.1, from coordinate 35,714,110 downwards.
ATGGGGAATTGGGGATGAATCTCTATGGCTGACTCGGACAAATGTTCAATGGAAGGAAAACGCTGAAAGCAGACAAGGTAGTAATCACTTCCAGTTAGTGCAGCATTTCTGAGGATGGCAGAAATGTAGAAAGTCTCTCAAGTGCCAGCTTTGTGCAGATGAGGATTGCGTTCTGCTTTCAGATGCTGGCTGCCAGTAGCCCGCAGTGCCAACCTGAGCCTAAACAAATTTGAAACTTTCACCGGAAATGATTTGTTATTTAACCTTCCTTTAAGTCTTGAATGCTGAGCAATGCTAGTGACTCATTGATTTGTGAATGGTAGCCTCTCTGCTACCCAATGAAATCTTTACAATCAGAGAATTGGAGAGCATCACGAGACTTTTTAAATATACAGTCATCTAAATTCTGCCTACCCAGAATTCTCTGGCTCTCTCTGAAGACCCTGGGATGCTACAGGACTTGGGAGAAAATTTAAATTCACGAGCTATTAAGTGGCAGGTGCACGCTGGGGATGGGTTAACAGTGTTTGCATTTGTAGCTGAACAATGTAATCTCTCTATACAAATAGACACCTCCCCACACACACCGAGTTTGCTCTGCACTGAGCCCAACAAGATCCCAGTCCATGCCTAGATCTCCTTGGTGCTAACGTAATACCAACTATGAATAATAATAAGACTATCTCTCTATCAGTACATACAAATACACATAGACAGATCAATGGAGAGAGAAAATACATGACCGTGGTGTATAAAGTTGGCTATATGAATTTGGAATTGACACATGATTCACAAGGGGCCTTGTTATTGACTTTGTCCTGCCTCTTCCCACTGTTCAGCCACTTCTCCTCCAGCTACCTTCCTACCTTCATGCTTTCTTTCAAGGCACCCCTACCACAGGGAACACTTGTTAGTGACTGAGGTGTGGGCAGTCATGTTTAGTGAATAGAGCCACAGTGTGGCCCAGTAGTGAGAGCCTGAGTCATTAGCCAGGACACTGGAGTCTGGGGGCAGGCCTCGGAGGCAACAGTCCAAGTTGAAATCAGACTGTCAGGAATAGGAGCCAAGGGTCAGAGACAGGCACTTGGTGAGACAGGACCAAGGCGGGATACAAGCAGACACAGGAACTATCACAGCAATGGGGAAACTCTTTGAGCAGCCACCAAACTGCTGCAGGGCATAAGAGCTGATCTGCTGACACTGCCAACCAGCCAAAGGATGCATCCAATCAGGTAACTTACAGCAGGCCAGCTGTGCTCACTGTGAGGCCCAGAGACAAGCTCAGCTGCAGCCCTTGATTCCTGACAACAGCTTTCCTAGCCCAGTTCTTTTGGCCACTACCCGATGTCCCTTCATAGCATGACACCAAACCCATCATGTCATTGCAATGCCCGTAAGAAATGCCCCGACTATTAACTGGGTAAAAGCACAGTTGGGGACAGTATATACATGTTCACATTTTAACTGTTCTTGATTGTACAGATATTCCTCTCCTTTAACGCCCATAGGTTGTGCCTTACATTCCGAGTTTGTAGGGGAAAAGAGAGAACCTTTTTATGTGTAACCTTTCTGCCAGGTAGCACCAGCAGCAGCCAGGGCTGGGTTCCATAGGTAGGGGGTCCTTTTCATCCATCCAGCACAGAACTGGCTCCAGTCTCCACACAGTAACCTGGGAAATTCACACACACTCCTGGCACCTCTGAGAGGCAATGCTTCCCCCTCGCAAGCATAGAGTCTGAGCATACAAAATAAACTTTTAAGGGAAGAGGGAGAGAAGTAACATGGTATAAACGCGAGAAAACCCCACAAACAGAGTTCAGAACCAAACCAGAAGTAAATGTCCCAGCTCAAGTTGGCTGGGCAATGCCCTTTGCCTCTCAGGCTCACAAGTCCTGTTCCATTCACATGCCCAACCCTTCTCTGTACCCCACTCACAGTTGCTGCCTGTGGTCAGGGCAGACCAGAGTTCAGAGGTGACCTGAGGCAGCATGAGAGGAACACGTGGTTACACAGACTAGCTGAGTCACCATGAGCTACTTTCAAGTTTCAAATCGTACCAGTATGTTTTAAGGTTTTTTTTTCTTCTGGTTTTAAGATATAAATGAACAAGAAAAGTTATTGAATTCAATAATCTTTAGCAGCCACTTCCCCAGCCTTTATCAGCTGGTAATACACACATACACATACACACATGTATTTATATTGGGCCAAGTTCAATAGTGGCACATAGGCTGTGTCTAGACTACATGCCTCTGTCGGCAGAGGCATGTAGATTAGGGTTGTAGGCAAAGGGAAATAAAGCCGCGATTTAAATGATCACGGCTTCATTTACATTTACATGGCCGCCGCGCTGAGCCGACAAACAGCTGATCAGCTGTTTGTTGGCTCGCATGCTAGTCTGGACATTCCCCCTATCGACATCAAAGCCCTTTGTCGGCAGCCCCGTTATTCCTTGTGGGATGAGGTTTATTGGGGCTGCCGACAAAGGGCTTTGATGTCGACAGGGGGAACGTCCAGACTAGCACGGGAGCCGACAAACAGCTGATCAGCTGTTTGTCGGCTCAGCGCGGCAGCCATGTAAATGTAAATGAAGCCGCGATCATTTAAATAGCGGCTTCGTTTCCCTTTTCCAAAACAACAAATCTACATGGCTCCGTCAATGGAGCCATGTAGTCTAGACGTACCCATAAGGTGGTGACACTAAAACCATCTTCTCCTAATTTAGGCCCTGCCACTCTCTGTTAGGTTCCTCACGTTACCTTACACCAGGCATGTCCAAAGTCCGGCCCGCGGGCCAATTGCGGCCCGTGTTCCGGTTTAATACGGCCCCACAGGTAATTTGGCAATATCTATTTTTTAAGGCCCCCAACGAATCCATATGTATTGAGATGAATACATTGTAAAATCTCAGATAATGTCAGTTGGTCTAAATCAGTTATAAATATATTTGGACACAACATGTATACTTGGTGTTATGTTCCTGTTCATATTTTTTGAACTTAAAAGTTGACAGACAACCTTTATTACCAATAATATGTAATGTACTTTACAATGTTCCTGACATATATTTCAGCTTCCTGGATTTTTTTTCATCTGGCCTTCAGATATGAAAAACAGAGTGATTTAACACCTGTTTAGATTTGTCATCCATGTGACGAAATGAAAAGTATGCCGTTTGCAATAAACTTTGCATAAAATAGTTAATTTGCATTTAATTTTAATGGTTCAAAGAATGTCAGGCAAAATGGTCGGCCCTCACGCATGTTCACTTCATCAAATCTGGCCCTCTTTGAAAAAAGTTTGGACACCCCTGCCTTACACCTTCTCCACCTAAGTGGAAGTGTCTCTTAATCTCATGTCGAAGAAAGTGCAAGAAGGGGCATCTAGACAGACCCTGTATGAGTCTAATTGTGACACTTTCCCCCACATTTTTCATTAAGATATTATTGCTAAAATATGAATATGGCATCACTAAGATATGTTCTATGCAAGGTGAGGTCTCATTGGAAAGGTCATGATTTACTGAAAATGATTATCCTGTTGTATGCATGTATCATTTCTGCATCTGAAGTTGGGAATATTATCTAGTTACCTACAACAAATGTGTTTACACCTGAAGAACACCCACCACACAGAATGCAATCATTCTGTATGGGCCAATAGAGAGAACAATAGTAATCTCCCACCTTCCTGGTGTAACCCCTCCTGTTGGCTAGCTCAGCAGCCCCTTCTCTCAGCATGCAGCCTGTATGCTGCTTCTAGCACAGTCCTTGCTGAGACCCTGCTGGGGGCAGAGGGCACATCCTGGCAGGAACCAGAAGTTCTCCCAACATGCCGCAGTTTGTAGTCCACAACTTGTAGTTCCCAGGGCTGCTGCTAAAACACACTGGACCTTGAGCTACACTGGGATGCTAACAACCTTGGGAGGAAGTGGGTTTTGCCCACGAAAGCTCATGATACTATATATATTATTTGTTAGTCTCTAAGGGTATGTCTACACTAGCCCCCTAGTTTGAACTAGGGAGGCTAATGTAGGCATTCGAACTTGCAAATGAAGCCCGGGATTTAAATATCCCGGGCTTTATTTGCATGTTCCTGTCCGGTTGCCATTTTTAAATGCCACTAGTCTGGACTAACTGCCCGCGGCGATACGTGTCAGTTAAACGGTAATTCAAACTAAGTCCTTAGTTTCAATGACCTGTTACACCTCATTCCAGGAGGAGTAACAGTTAATTCGAACTAAGAACTTAGTTTGAATTACTGTTTAACTGCCGTGTGTAGCCGTGGGCAGTTAGTCCGGATGAGTGGCATTTAAAAATGGCAACCGGACAGGAACATGCAAATAAAGCCCGGGATATTTAAATCCCGAGCTTCATTTGCAAGTTCTAATGCCTACATTAGCCACCCTAGTTCGAACTAGGGGGCTAATGTAGACATATCCTAAGGTGTTACAGGACTACTTGTTGTTTCTTTAAAGTTACAGACTAACACGGCTACCCCTCTGAGACTTTTAATCTTGATTTATGGCTGTTTTGACACTGCAGGGTCATGTGATCATGTGAGCTGGTACTGGACTCCATCTTGGACTATTAATATTTTTCCACTAATCAGAGGTGCGGATCAAACTAGGAACAATAGAGTCCTACCTTTTGTAAATCCTATGTAAGGCAGGGAGTGAGTTAATCTAGGTTCTTTCTTCACTGAATCCCCACCCAAGATGGTTTCTGGTTACATCTAAAAAAACAAGAGAAAAAAGGTGGAGAACACTGAGCCCACAATGGAAAAAGCATGTGGCCTATGGGAAAAAATGCCTAAAACAACATTTAGGATCAGAAATTACTGTAACCAGTTTCCTTAGAGTATTAAGCTTTGTTTTATTTGTTCAGTAATCTGCTTTGATCTGTTTGCTATCCCTTATAATCACTTAACATTTATCTTCTGTAGTTAATACACTTATTTTTGTTTTCTCTAAACTCTGTTTTTGGAATTCATAACTGTGTGGAGTCCTGTGAGTATCTTCCTCCACATTGAGGGAGGAGGTGAATTTCAATTAGCTGATGTGATACAGATCTCTGTGCAGCGCAAGACAATATAATTTTAGGTATGTACCACAGATGAGGTGTATGTTTGAGTGCTGGGCAATTCTCTGACTGAATCTTCCCATGCAGACCTGAGTTCAGTGTCTGTGTCGTTTCTGCAGTTGGGTGTGTCCTTGCCTCTGTGTGTGTGGGGGGGGGGGGTGGGTGTGTGTGTTAGAGGAGGCTTGAAGACTTAGTTCAGCAGGACAGGGTGAGGGAGCCCAGGCTGGTGGAACAGGCAGGCTCAGTGGTACCCTAATACACGAGCATCACAACAAACTTATGCACAGAAATCAGGATGAGACCTATAAGGAAGTGGTACAGATAATCCCAGCTTGGCCTACTATGTGGTTCTTACACCTTCTCTTAAAGCATCAGGTGCCAGCCAGGATACTGGGCTAAATAGACCTTGGGTCTGATCCAGATGGATGATTCCTATATTCCTATTATCTGGACTGGTAGTAGCAGCAATGGAGTGGGGGAGGAGGGTTGGAGAGGGAATCCTTGTGTAGACACAACCTCAGTTGATGGAAACAAGATTTCTGAGTACAAAAGTAGGGCAACTGGGGTTGCAATTATTGGCTATGCCAAAGCAAAGGCCTTTTTGCAAATCCTGTGTCCTTGCACACCAATAAATAATGCTTGTACACTAGACTAGAGGTAGGCCTATGAGAGCTGGCTTAGTGACTCTGTGGTCCTGCCTTAGGACAATGAGACAGCAATCGATGCTATGCTTTAGCCTTTCTTTCTGTGGCAACAGTGTAATGAACAGCATGATGGTCAAGATCTAGGTCTATAGCTCAGCCTTTCTTCTGGGTTAGATTTTCACTGCTCTAATGCTGGTAAGTAAAAGAGAGTCTCTGGGTGATTTCCAATGGCTTGGAGCACTCTAGAGCCTTTCCCAAATTATTACACAGAGGCAGTAATAAAAGCTATAGGGCTGCCTCCAAACCTTTTAGAAGAAAGAGGTTGGAATAAGCACCATTTCCTGCAGGCAGGGAGACAGAGCTGCCCTTCAGGGCCCCATTTTGCGACGTACAGCAGCTTGTCGGGGAAGATCGATCGTTGGCATGGTAACGAACTCATTTCCCCAGAAAATAGCTCCTTTTATTAAATTTGGCTGGCAATTGATCAGCTCCTGATTCGTGTATCAAAACATGACAAGCACTTAATGAATCACAGATTTTTATTGAGTGGAATAAAAACAAAATCTGGCATCATTTGGGACTGATTTCTGCTTCTGAATGTAGCCCACAGGCTGTAGCGAAAGCAGAAAATGGTACAGCATGAGCCTGCGCTCATGGGCTGCAGGGAGAACACAAAATAAGCACAAATGGAACCCATTCTTACTGCCGAGTCGAGACTGGAATCTTGGGAGTCTCTTGTTTTGTTTTTGTTTTTTTCTTACCATGTATGCCTCTTAATCCAGAGAGATATCTAGCCATGAAGCTGCTTTTTGGGGGCAGTGCCGGATCTCTTCCTCCCTACCCCCATTAATGGCATTGTTGCACTGTATTATTTACTAATTAGCTGTTGTAAAAGTGATCCCTTTCATAGTGCTTTAGAGCATCAAAACTTTTTACAGACACGAGCTAGTAAAGCCCTAGCATTTGCTCCTTACACTTTCAGAAGTTCCTCACGTCCAGTGCATGGAATCAGAGAAATATTGGGCTGGAAGGAATCTTGAGAGCTCATCTCCATGGGTGGCTGGTAATACAGGCAAAGGAAGGCACTGCCTTCCCAAAGCTTCCTACACACTCCAGCCACTAGGGAAGACTACAGCCTTGGTGCAACATCCTGGCTCCCCAGCCACCCGGAAAGTTGGGGCCATGATGCAGCGGCCTGGTTCCCCAGCCAACAGGGAGAGTGGGGGGCAGAGAGATGGTGCAGCAGCTCCAGCCCTCTAGGTGGCCAGGAAGGATTGGGCTGGGGATTGGAGGGGCGGGAAGGTTGTTAAAGGGGTGGGGCCTTGAGTGGAAGGGGCGGGGCCTGGACTTGCCTTCTCCAGCTGTGCCTTCTCCTACTGCGCTTGGTCATCTCTAGGCCACTGAGGCAGGACCAGGTAAACCTAGAACATCACTGACAGGTGTTTGTCCAACCTATTCTTAGAAACCTCCAGTGATGGGTTCCACAGCCTGCTTTAGAAGCTTATTCTAGGACTTAACTGACCTTACAGTGAGAGAGATTTTCTCTAATGTAAATCTTCCTTGCTGTAGACAAGGCTTATTGCTTCTTGTCCTACCTTCAGTGTCCTGTAAATAACAGCCTTTAACATAGCTGAAGACAGTTTTCAGATGCCTCCCCTCCGTCTTCTTTCTCAAGGTTAATCAGACCCCATTTTTTAACTCTTTCCTCATAGGAAAGGCTATGCTTTAATCCCAGGCATTTTTATTCAAAATCAAGGACTGGTAATAAACAAAAATTCATGGGCCGTGATCTACCTGTGAGCTGTACTATACACCCCTGATTAAATATTTGGTGGGAGGGAAAGGGCAACCCATGGATTCCATGGGTGCTCAGCACAGGAGCGGGGAGAAGCCCTGGGTAGCACCACAGGTGCTGGGAGCAGGTAGGTGGCTCAGGGCCCCCATGGATACTTTGAGGGGGGAAATGGAGAGTGGAGGAGCAGACAGGCTCCCTTCCTGTCTCTGCACCTCCTTAGAAGTGGTGACATGCCCCTTCCTTAGCTGCTATGTGGAGGGGAGGCCAGGCAGCTCTGCAAGCTGCCTCCACCCCGAGCAATGGCTCCACAGCTCCTATTGGACAGGAATTACAGCCAATGAGAGCTGCGGGGGTGGTGCCTGAAGGCAGAGCCAGCAAAAGGGCTGCCTGGCCATGTAGGGGTATGTCCTAGCTTCTTGGGAGACACCTGAAGTAAGTACCACATAGAGTCCTCACACTTTTCCATGCCCCAGTCCCCAGCTCTGAGCCCCCTCCCAAACCCAAACTCCTGCTTCTGGGAGGGGCACAATGGCCTGAGACTGCCCTAGCAGTGGCTGGTGCAATTGCCCAGCGGCTGCCTGAGCTGAACAGGTAGCCCCCAGGACAGCCACACTGGCCACTGCAGAAGTCACAGAGGTCCCAGAAAGTCACAGAATACACGACTTCCGTGCTCTCAGTGACAAACATGCAGCTTTTCTCATAGGTCAGGTCTGTAAACCTTTTATTATTTTTGTTGCTCTCCTAGGTCTCCAGCTTTTCCCTCTTTCTTAACGTGTGGGACACGAAACTATTCTCGCATAGTCCGCAGCAGTGCTTAATAGAATGGGTCAATTTCCTCCTGTTCTTACATACAACACTCCTGTTTATACACCCTGGAATGGTATTAGCCTTTTTTACAGGTGCAGCACATTGTTGACTTATGTTCAATTTGTGATCCCCTCACACAGTCAAATTGTTTTCGGAAATACTACTTCCTAGCCAGTTATTCTCCATGCTGTAACTGTATACTTGATTTTTCTTTCTTAAGTGAAGTACTTTGCACTTGTCCTTATTTAATTTTATCTTGTAGACTTCTTGTTCAATTTGTCAAGGTCCTTTCACAGTCTAATCCTGGCTTTCTAAGTGTTTGCAACTCCATCCAGCTTGCTGTCCTCTGCAAATTTTATAAGCAGACACTCCAGTCCGTTAGCCAAATCATTAATGAAAATATTGACTACTAGACTCATGACTGATCCCTACACAATCCCACTAGATACACCTTTTGACAGAGAACTACTCTGAGTTATGGTTTTTCAACCAGTTGTGAACCCCCTTATAGAAATTTCATCTAGACCACATTCCCTAGTTTGCTTATCAGATTGTCTGGTGGGACTGTGTCAAAAGCCTTCCTAAAATCAAGATACGTCATGCCTATGGCTTTCCCACTACTCACTAGGCCAACAACCCTGTCAAGAAGGAAGTTAGGTTGGTTTGCCTTGATTTGTTTTTGATAAATCCATGCTGGCTATTCCTTACAACCCCAATGTCCTCCAGGTGCTTAGAACCTGTTTACTACTAGGCATTAAAGTTAGGCTGACTGTTCTATATTTCTCAGAGTCTTCTCTGCTATCTTTTTAAAATAAAGTTTGTTTGCTCTTCTCCAGTCCTCTGGGATCTTGCCTGGCCTCCATGAGTTCTCAAAGATAATTACTAGCAGTTTCAAGATTGCTTCAGGTAATCCCTTACAAACTTCATCAGTCCCTGCTAACTTGAATAAATCTAATATCTAAATATGCATTCACCACTTATTTCCCCGTTTTACCTTATACTCCTTTCCCCTGCTTATAAATATTAATTGTGTTAAGTATCTGGCCACAATTAACTATTTTAATGAAGATTGAAGCAATACTGGCATTAAACAGCTCTGTCTTCTTGGTATTGTCCATTATTAGCTCTCCTTCCCACTAAGTAGTGGACCTACACTCTCATTTCCTTAAAGGCGAGTAGGTTAACAGTGGTACAACATCATGTTACAATATTCACTATTGATGTTTGAAACTACCCAGACAAGTTCTAAACCATCACCCAAAATTTTACTCTCATCTTTAACTTGCTTGCCTTGGATTTCTGGGCCATTCCCCCTGTAGACATTCTAGCTAGTAGATTGGACTCTAGCTTTCCCCCAATCCAGTTATTAGACTAATTCTCCTGTAAGTAAGGCTTTTGGTCTGAAAGCCCCAGGGATCCACTCTCCTTCTATTACCCAATGCTCATGTCACACAGAGCTGAAATAGTCCAGCTATGGAATGACACAACACAAAAGCCCTCTGCAGCGCCACAGAAATGATGCATTCCATCAAGAACATAAGATGCATTTTCAAATTGTCTTCACATGCATTTGAATGAGAGATAATAACAGCTCCAAGAGGCTTCTTCTAGCCTATTAAATAACAGTCACTTTAAGCATTGTCTAAATTCACACTTATATGACACATTATAAAAATCCAATACTGGCCACCTTCTCATATACAGCAAATGCTACATAATTGAAAAAAGTCTATGTATTTATTTACATGATAGTGTCTATGATATTTGATTTATCATGTCAACTCTTATGATAGGTCTAGTATATCAAGTATGTGTCTATAAGAGATTTCTCTTTCTCGTGCTCTCATCTCTGCCATCACAAAAAAAAAACAACCCAGAGATAATTAAAATGTTCATCACATACATGTGCATTCACAAATGCTTCAGAGAAATATCTAAAATAAAAGCAATGATATTGCAAGTTGTTTTTTGGGGGCTTATGCTAAAATACTCAGTAATGCAGAGGCATTCCAGAGCAGTGATAGCCATGTTAATCTCCAGTTAATTAATTGCAATTCATATAATTTCAGGGAGTGTCTAAAAACTGTGAGTAGCCAATGTTAAAAATGGCTGCTGCTTTGTGTAGTTGATCTTTTTCTGCATTGCCCAGGAATCTTTGACAAATTTATTTATCGACCATCTCGGCCTCTGAGTCCTTGAGAGAGGAAGGGGCTCTGGAAAGGCTACCTGCCTTTTAAATCAACATTTCAGAAGTTTTCCAATCCTCCCCTGTGGTGGACTGCTTTAGCAAACAGCACGACAGAGCCAGGCCACCATTACTGACCCAATAGCTACGTCAGTAGTTCCCAAACTGTGGATTGTGACCCTGTTTCAATGGGGTCAGTGTGAGATTCACTGAGGCTATGTCTACACTGCACTGCTCTTCCAGAAAAACCTACGCAAATTCCGAACCACAATTTGCATAGCTTTTTCCGCTTCTTTTTTTTGGAAGAGGCTTTTCTGACATTTGGCCCATCTACATTCGGCCAAATGTTGGAAAAAACCCTTTTTCAGAACATCTCTTCTTCCTCGTACAACGAGGTTTACAGGGATGACGAAAAAGCGAGTCTGCTCTTCCGAACATTTTTTTGGAAGAGCAGACGCGTTCCCTGGATGCGGCAGAGTTTTTCTGGGATACCAAAAACTCTGCAGTGTAGATGTACCCTGGGCCTGGTCTGCTGCTTCAGGGCCTCCTTCCCCTCTGACCTGCCTGGGATAGAAGGGGTTGTGTTGTGACTTCAGCCTCCCTCTCATACATTCACAGAGATCCTCTGACAGTAGGGGGTGGGCAAAGGAGGCAACTGCTCCAGGGCCCAGCGATTCAAAAGGGCCTGGGGCACCCAGCTGCTGCTGCAGCAGCAGTGGTCAGAGTTCCGGGCCCTTTACATCGCTGCTGGAGTGTATTCTGGGCAGTGCTGAAGGTTGCCTGCCTCTTCCAGGGGGAGGGGACCGAGCTAGCCCCGCACCTTTCCCAGGGGCCTGGCAAGTCTGTCAGCCCCACTGCACTGAGTGGGCTTGAGCTGCAGTTTCAGCCCCAGCATCAAGGAGCGGGGGGACCACGTCCTAAGTCTTGTTGTCAGCAGGATGTTGTGGTGCACTGGAGTTGGAGAACTGCTGCTCTACCTGACGACTTTACCACAAAGGGAAGGATGGCTCCGGGTGAGGAGCTGCTTGAGGAACATGATTGCCCAATCAGCTGCCTGCCAACATATGGCACCATCCTCTCCTTTATTGGGGGCGAGCCAGGCCCCCTTCTCTCCAAACTCATTCTTCATACTGCCCAGTGTGCTGGATAGGGCAATCCCTAGTGTGCTTGTGCTATCTTCTGTCCACTTCCCACCTCAGACATGTCTCTCTCCTCGCATAAATATCAGGACAAGGGCAGGTATGACTGTGAATTACTCGGTGGAATATTTTGTATTTCTGCAGCACTTTCCAGCTGAGGAGCTTAACTTCCTTTACAGACCATGAGTTAATCCTCATACTGCATCGCAGTGCCATAGGCATTATTATCCTCATTTTACAGCTAGGGAAACTGAGGCATTGGTGAGCGGAGTAAAGATGGAGCATAGAAACAAGGTGCTCTCTGTGTGGTGCATCAAAGAAAATGGAAGGCAAAACTGAGGTCTGAGTCTCCGAGCAGCAAGTAGTGTTTCTCCATGAGCAACACAGAGAGGAGGGGAAAAACCTGCAAGGCAGAAAACTGAGAGCTCCTGGAGAGTACTTTAAAGATGCTTTTTTCTTCCCATGGTATGATAAGAGAGAGAGAGAGAAGACTTGAGAAGGAGGTGAGAATAGGTAGCTCCCTGTCCCTCTCCAAAAAAGCTCTGTTGTGTGTTTTTTGCTTGGGGTTTAGTATTTAAACTATATACCTAGTTGCTAAAAGCAGGGATAGCTTTATAAATATACAGCCGAAAGCTTTATAAATATACAGTATCTGTATGTGAGGATTCATGTAACTTTCCCCATACAGGGCACGAAAAACTCATCTACCTATAACAGCTCAGGTGAGCAGCATTATCACTTATTAAGGTTGACCATTGCCTCCTATTACAAGACCCTGTTTTCCATTGCTTAGTATAGCTTTGCCAGGCTTTAACAATTTAGGCTGACATTTTCGATGCTAAGTGTCTGCCTCAGGCTGAATATTTTTGGAAAATTTCAGCCAGCGCTGTTTGTGAGGAAAAAAGCTAGTAGAAAATAAACAGTTTTGCTCGTGTAAAAATATTGTCGTTATCATTTCTTTGAAAATCTATCCCACTCCCATGCTTTGTAGAAGGGCCTTGATGGGGGCAGACATTGTGTCATGATGTGCCTTTTGCCCTTCCTGTGAAGATCTCCCCGACTTTGTCCAAGTCATAAGCCTTTGAAAAATTGCAGTTTGCACATGCTCAGTAGAGATTTCCTAGATTTTAGCAGCTAAATTCCCCCAAGATTCTATCCATGCTCCCAACATGGGGCCGAGTAGAATTTTTCCAGCTATTGCAGCCCTGGGCCGCTCTGGGCTGTCCTGGGTCTGGTACCAAGCAACTGAACTGAGAAGAAAGGCTTTCTCTACTGTACAGTGAATGACCCCGTTAGACTCAGGATGGGGGAGGAAGAGCAGATTAAATTAATTGCTGATACAAGACAACAATGCACACTGGGAGGAAAAAGATGAACTACTCACACACATCTGGGTTCTAAATTAGCTGTGCTTTCTCAGGAAATTCTTTTCTGTATAGGTTTTTATACTGTGCTCATCATCAAATTATCGCAGGGCTTCTGAGGAAAAAGATGCAGGCATGCTGTGAACAGGTCAACTAAGAGCTCAGCTCATTGATCTGCAGTGGTCAAAAGAAGAAAACAAAATGTTTAGCTGTAGAGGAATGAGATAGAAGGTAATGCTGGAAATGCTGAAATGACATTATAGGAACATAAGGTCTGACTTTGTCACAAGTACTGGGTTCCACTCTGGCCACCCTGTCCGAAAAAATTGTAAAAATAGAAGAGGTCCAGAGATGGTCAATGACAATAATCAGGAGCTTGGAGGAAAACTGTATGTAAGGAGAGACTGCAAACATAAAGGCCATTTAGTCTAATGGGAAGATGAAGAAAAGGTGACGTGACAGAAGTATATAAAATAATGAATGGTATAAAGAAGGTAACTTAGGTGTTTCTTTCAGCCTCTCCCGTAATAAAAGAATAAAGGAGTATACAGTGAAGCTGAAGGCAATACGTTTAAACTTGATAAAAGGACATTTTTACACAAGGTATAATTAGTCCATAGAACTCATTGTCACAAGATAGCAATGAAGCCAAGAGATAAATAGGTTTTTACAAGGATTGGAGATTTATGTTGACATTGGGTACACCTGTAGCTATATTGTATAAGATAAACACTTGTATGGGATGTGAACAGAATGTTTCAGGGTATAAGATAACTACAAACTGATAAGAGTTAGGAAGAAACTTTCCCTTAGATAGGTTATTCCATCATGGAGTTTTCTCACCTTCCCCTGAACCATCTGGACTGGCTCCTTTTGGAGATAAGATATCAGACTAGCACAGCATTCCTCAAAGTGGGCCTTGGTGCTTTGTTTACCTAAAGGGACCATAGTCACAGGGCCTTGCAGCTCCCATTGGCTCAGGTTCACCCTTTCTAGCCAATGGGAGCTGCGGGAAGTGGCATGGCCTGGTGGCCTTGGCTGGAAATAGCGAATTGGAATCAATGGGAGCCACAAGGCTCTGTGGCTACAGACCCTTTAGGCAAACAAAGCAGCACGTGCCCACTAGTGGCTTTCCCAAAGTGGACCCATTGCCCAATTTGAAAAAAGCTGGACTAGATATACCATTAGTCTGATCTAGTAGGACAATTAAAACAAAGGGACAGATAGAGAGAGAATTTTGACATGAATGTTATATAACCCACCCACAGCAGTCATGACAAAAACTATAGTCTTAAATGAGTTATGCTCAGGCAAGCATTCAGTATCTAACAATCAGGTTTATAATTAGGTCTAAAATAAGACTGAAGGTAAGAACACTGAATTAAAGCAGCACAGCAAATTTTAGAAGGGCAGGATGGAATTCATTGAGGGGAAAGCAATAAAATGGAAAGTGTTCAAAGATAAATCAGTTTAGGCCTAAGAGTTTGCCTGACACCTAGAAAATGTACTAGGAGTACAGTGTCAAAAAAGCTAATGTGAACAACTCAAAAAACACAAGAAGGGAGAGGAGAGGAAAGAACCATGGAACTTTGGTACAGCAAAGAGGTGCAATTATACAGGGAAGTTTAATGAAGTGTAAAACATCATAAGGAAAGCAAAGACAGAGGATGAAAAGATGATTGCATATTTGGTTAATGCGCACAGGAGATGCATCAAAAACAGGAGGAACAAGAGGTCACTATGGGAGAAAATAAAATGTTAGAGAAATGGCAATGGATTCATTGCCTTGAGTAAAGATTTATTTGCCTCATTTACAATAAGAAGGATAGTGGCCAGTCTGCATTCTAATTCCTTGATTGATTGATGAAGACAATTTCCTTCAGTATCTGTCATTCGCCACTATCCCTCTTCTTTCGAAAGAACTCCTGCTTCCCCATCCACACACGCCCTTTTCCGAAAGAGCTCTTTTGGAAAAAGTCTTCTTCCTTGTAGAAAGAGGTTTACCAATGCCACAAAAAACCCTCTGTTCTTTGATTTTTTTTTCTCAAAAGAACTTGATTGCAGTGTGGACGTAAGTGAAGGTTTTTTTCGGAAAAACAGCTATTTTTCTGAAAAAACTCAGCCGTGTAGACATATCCTCAGTGGTGTCCAAGGCTCTGCCTCGGCCCTCTGAACTGGGATGAATTCCACCCTAAACCAACAGATTTGATGCCTGGAAGTAAATCTCACAGGTGTAAATTTGGCTTATCGGCTCTATGACCTTTGTTTCCTCTATGGATAGCAGAATCTGTGAGGAACCTTTAAGTTCTGGGGGGAATTAAGCTTGTGATCAAATTGGAAAGACAGGCAGCATACTGGTGTCAATGTTAAAGCAAGGGATACTTGCTTCTTCCAGGCACTGTGCTGTGCATAGCTTTCATAGCTCAGCTCCTTTCACCTGTTTGGTGATTCTATCTTTTTTCTGTATGGTTTTACGCATCAGGGATGAGGGTGGGGAAAGAACTTTAGCCACCCCCCCCCCAACCAAACCCAGACCTTGCTTTAAGTCATGATAAGAAGAAGCTGCCTACCAAATTTGGTGGTCCTAGCTCTTACCATTTAGGAGGAGTTCTTGAACAAACATACTCACAGGTGGATGGACAGGCAGACTTGCTTGCTCACAGACAGACAAATTCTCTCAAATATACAGTAGATGATATACAGGCCAGCAGAACTCTAAGGGTGTGTCTAAACTACATGGCTCCATCGATGGAGCCATGTAGATTAGGCTGATCGGCAAAGGGAAATGAAGCCGCGATTTAAATAATTGCGGCTTCGTTTAAATTTAAATGGCTGCCACGCTGAGTCGACAAACAGCTGATCAGATATTTGTCGGCTCAGCGTGCTAGTCTGGACGCTCCCGCACCGACCTGAAAGCCCTTTATTGACCTCCCCGTTATGCCTCATAGGATGAGGTTTACCAGGGAGGCCGATAAAGGGCTTTCATGTCAGTAGGGAAGCGTCCAGACTGCCCTGATCTGCCAACAAACAGCTGATCGGCAGAGCGGGGCAGCCATTTAGAGGAGTCAAATGGTTTTGCAGACTTATCTTGAAACCTACTTATATAATTGAATGGCATCCTGGGAAGAGAATCTACTAGCTTATTTATCAATTGAGCAAAAGCTAGGCTGTTGTTTCCTTTCATTTCAAACCAATTGTGTCTTACCAATTGAAATTAAAGCCCCCAATAGGATCATCTCCTCCCTAGGATAATTTTGTTACATGCTTTTCATTAATCCGACCACATCTTCCCTAATATTATTTGGCAGCTCATTGAAGCCGCTGGTAACTAGAGGCATTCAGATGCATTGTCTGGATTCTGATAAAAAAAGTAAAATGTATCCAATTAAAAATTCTTTTAGTGTTGTACAATATATTAAATCCCCCAAAGTCAGGGCACCCACAGCATCATTCTGTCCACGTGCTCTGCCATACTAATGTCAACATTAGAGAAATGTGTCCATCTGTCTAGTTGTCTATTCCTATTATATATTTCAAGAGAATTTCCAGACTGGCTGAATGTTTTTCATATCTGGAAATATATGTTTGTCACTTCGGGGAATTTTCTACAGAGCATTCTGACTTTCTTCCTCAAGTCTTTTTCAGGTCCTGAAATTAATATTCAAAGCCTTCCAGAGAAAAATGCCAACACTGAATGAAGATATCACCACACAATTGTTAACCTAATATTCATAATCAGAAATAAGAACATAAGAACATAAGAACGGCCGTACTGGGTCAGACCAAAGGTCCTTCTAGCCCAGTATCCTGTCTACCGACAGTGGCCAGCACCAGGTGCCCCAGAGAGGGTGGACCGAAGACAATGATCAAGCAATTTGTCTCCTACCATCCCTCTCCAGCCTCTGACAAACAGAGGCCAAGGACACCATTTTATCCCCTGGCTAATAGCCTTTTATGGACCTAACCTCCATGAAATTATCTAGCTTCTCGTTAAACTCTGTTATAGTCCTAGCCTTCACAGCCTCCTCTGGCAAGGAGTTCCACAGGTTGACTACACACTGTGTGAAGATGAACTTTCTTTTATTAGTTTTAAACCTGCTACCCATTAATTTCATTTGATGTCCTCTAGTTCTTCTATTATGGTAACTAATCAATAACTTTTCTTTATCGGCCCTCTCCACACCACTCATGATTTTATAGACCTCTATCATATCTCCCCTCAGTCTCCTCTTTTCTAAACTGAAAAGTCCCAGTTGCTTTTAGATAATAGAGGACAGAAAGAGGTGTGAGGGTACAAAATGCCTTCTAAATTCTAATAAAATGCACATCAGTTTCCGATGTAACAGCACCCACTTTTAGATGTGTGAGGGTAATTCAGGAAAAATAAAATAAAGGAGAATTTTAGATAAACGCAAGAGTGTCAAGAAAAGCAAATCTCAAAACCTTGTAAAGAATCACTTTAAAATATTTAAAAAGCATTACAGGAGAAAATGAGGTGAACTGAATGCAACAAAGGAACCAAAAGAGAAAACAAACAAATAGGCAAATAATAGACGCAATTAAACTGTAGGGCTCCATTTCTCTTGGTGCATTAACGCAATGGCTTTCAAACTTTTTTCTCATGACGCAATAGAAGAAAATGGTTGATGCCTGCGACCCAATGCAACTTGACTAGAGTGTGGGCTCCAGGGTGGGGCTGAGGCCAAGAGCTTTGGGGCATAGGAGGGGGCTCTGGCTGGGGGGACGGAGGTCAGAACTGGGGCAGGAGGGACTTACCTTGATCAGCTTCTAGTCAGCGGTGCAGCAGGGGTGCTAAGGCAGCTTCTAGCCTCTCCTGGCACCGCAGACCACGCTGCCCCCAGAAGCAGCCAGAAGCAGGTTCCCAGTCAGTGGAAGTGTGTAGCTAGTGCTCAGTGCCCTGTGGGCTCTCCTTCCTTAGGAGTCGGGCCTGCTGACGCCCACTTCTGGGGCACAGCGCAGTGCTCAGTCTGCTGTGCAGGACAGGCAGGGAACTGCCTTCGCACCCCTACTGGCCACCTGATCCCCCAGTGCCCAACATTCCACAACCCAGCACTGGGTTGTGATCTGTAGTTTGAACACCATGGCTGTGTCTAGACTGCATCCCTTTTCCGTAAATGGGATGGAAATTAGACATATCGCAATTGCAAATGAAGAGGGGATTTAAATCCCCCCTGCTTCATTAGCATAAAAATGGCTGCCGCTTTTTTTCGGCTCGGAGCTTTGCCGGAAAAAAGCACCAGTCTAGATGTGGATCTTTCCAAAAATAAAGCCTTTTCCGAAAGATCCCTTATCCTTCTTAAAATTTGCATCCCTTTTACGGAAAAGGGATGCAGTCTAGACACAGCCCACTGGTTTAATGAATAGGGCCTGCTTTAGTCATGTCAGAAAATTGCATCAGCTTCCACATGGGAGAATGCTATGGGGAGTGAGGGAGGCAAAGCAGGGAGAAATGAAAAAAAGGAACAAAAACAAAGGTAGATTCATTAGTAGTTGGCTTCCCCCCAGGAAACGGGAAAATAGAGGTAATAGGGTATGTCTACACCAGCCCCCTAGTACGAACTAGGGAGGCTAATGTAGGCATTCGAACTTGCAAATGAAGCCCGGGATTTAAATACCCCGGGCTTTATTTTCATGTTTCCGTCCGGTCGCCATTTTGAAATTCCACTAGCCCGAAGTAACTGGAATGAGGTGTAACAGTTAATTCAAACTAAGGACTTAGTTCAAATTACCGTTTCACTGCCGCGTGTGGCCACGGGCAGTTACTTCGGGCTAGTGGAATTTCAAAATGGCGACCGGACAGGAACATGCAAATAAAGCCCAGGATATTTAAATCCCGGGCTTCATTTGCAACTTTGAATGCCTACATTAGCCTCCCTAGTTCGAACTAGGGGGCTAGTGTGGACATACCCATGGAGAGACAAGATGGTACATTGTCAAAGGTGAATGGGCACAAAGGCAGTACAATCCATAGACAGCCTAGGACAGGCATTGTGGACTCCACCCTAGTCCCTGTGCTGAAACCGTGGCATATAAAATGCCCTTTTCTCTATTGCTCAGCTGAACACTATGGCTGTGATAACAGGGCGCAGAAAGCGCCATTTTAGCAAACAGTCTCCTTGTATGGCTGCTTGATCAGTGCTCAACCATATTCACCCACACAATGAAAACTAGGCCTTCTGCTGTGCTAGCTGCTGCAAACGTCTACAGTGAGGCCTGCCCCTTCTGCAGCAAGGGAGGGTCCAGGGAAACCCTGGCCTAGTTCAGGAAAACAATGCATCGCTCCTGGCAGAATGCGGGGGTCTTACACAATAGTGGCCAATCTGTCTTCAACCACAGATCGCTCACTGTTAGAGATGCCAGAAGGGGCATGATGTAGTGATGAAACTCCTGTTTGTGCTTTGGACAGGAGTTTTGTCTCTTACTACTACATGGTGGTTTGATCTCAAACTTGAGCATAAATCTCCTAAACATAGAACCAGGGCTAGACCTGGCCACTCATAAGAACATAAGAACGGCCATACTGGGTCAGGCCAAAGGTCCATCTAGCTCAGTATCCTGTCTTCCAATGGTGGCCAATGCCAGATGCCCCAGAGGGAGTGAACGGAACAGGGAATAATCCAGTGATCCCTCTCCTGTCATCCATTTACAGACTCTGACGAGGCTAGAGTCACCATTCCTAACCATCCTGGCGAATAAATACTGATGGACCTAACCTCCATGAATTTATCTCATTTTCCCACCACAGGGATGTTAAGTTTTATTAAATTACATTATGGTCACTGTTTCCAAGTGGTCCAGTTATATTTACCTCTTGACCAAATCCTGTGGTCCACTTAGGACTAAATCAAGAATAGCCTTGCCTTCCAGAACCAGCTGCTCTAAGAAACGATCATTTAAGGTGTCACTTTTAGCACCAAGAGGGCAAAACTAAATTAACTGCCCAGAGGTAGAACCTCCATCTGGTGCAGGGCAGGTGTAACACAGAGAGGAAGAACCAAACCTGGGACCTCTGGCGCTTGGTGCATGAGCCTCTACCGTTTGAGCTACAAGCTACCTGGCTCACAGCTAAGGCTGTGGTAGAGCAAGCTCATTCTCTCTCTCTCTGTAAGTAGTCTCAGTGCCACTATATGGGACTGTGACAGGGGGTACCAACCCCACACTGGGGCTGCAGGGATTCAGCTTGGCTGAGAAGGCCCTGCCCCAACAGCCCTGATAAAGGCGATAAAGGCCTGTGGAGCAGTTCAGTCTGGGCTGATTGCCAGTGAGGAAGGAGGTGCTGCTGCTGGAGCTCCTGAAGGAGAAGTACAAGTGCAACCAGATGCAGTTGCCAGTCAGCAGGGAACCGCAGCACAAGTCCCTGGATGGGAGGACAGAGACGGAGCAGACTATGAGGGAGAAACTGGTAGGGAGTAGCCCAGGGTGGGGAGATGAACTTGGGGGCTCCACATGTTTTGGGAGGATTCCCTTCCGAGCTATTGTTGGTCCACTCCACCACTGACAGGGCTGGGACTTGGTGGAGAAGGTGGGTCTGGGTTCCCCTGCTCCCTCTGAACCAAGCCCACAGGGGACTCTAACTGTCCCTGTATCATTGACTCTGGCTACTAGGTCATGCTACCTTGTGTGCAGGGAGCTGTACTATTGACTCCGGTTGCTAGGTAGGGTGACCATATTTCCCTGTGGGACACCCGATAAGTCACTTGGATTTAAGTGAGTTCAACAACAATCCATCAGAACTATGCAATACAAACGTTCAAAATAACATTCAGTTGACTGAGCACCCACTAAAAAGACATGTGCATTATTATAACTAATAATAGGTCAAAAATTAAAATATATCCTTACAATGGTGCTCTTTAGAAGTGCCTGCCTTGTCCTCATCTTGCTGTCAGCCACAGGCTGCCCAGGGACAGAGCTAAGCCCCATTGCGGTGAAGGGGTGGGTGCCCAGGAATGGGGCTGAGCCTCGTGGCAGCGATGTGGTGGGGAAAACCCAGGAATGGGGCAGAGCTTCACAGGGCGGGAGGGGAGCGCACCCAGGAATAGGACTGACAGAGGTGAAAGGGCTTGAGCCCCATGTCAGGGGCTGCCTGAGGACAGGGCTAAGCCCCACAGCGGTGAAAGGGCTTCTCAGGGGCTGCCCAGGAAAATAGCTGAGCCCCATGGCAGCAAAAGGCTTCAGCCCCATGGCAAGGGCTGCCTGGGAATGAGGCTTCAGCCAGCATTGTGGGTGCCAGAGAACAGGGATTCAGCCCGGAGGAGGGGGGGACATCAGCAGTCGGGGCTTCAGCCCCATGTTCTGGAAAGGTGGCAGACTTCCCTCCTTCTTTAGTGTGCACAGGGAGGGAAGACACACACTACTACCTGGCTTCTCCCTCGGCACCCTGCCTGACCCCAGACACCACATGCTGGTGCCTGCTTTGCCGCCAGCCACAAACAGGCGGCTGCTTCGGCTGCGCTGACCACAGAATTCAAGGACCAGCAGGGGGCGTGCAAATATGGGACACTTTGCCCATTTAAAAAAAAAGTCGGGAGGCCTGGAAGACAGCTTTAATACGGGGCAGTCCTGGTCAAAACAGGATGGATGGTCATCCTACTGCTAGGCCATGCTGCCCTGTGGGAAAGGAGCTGGAATATTGACTTTGAACATTAGGACGCACGCGGGGTTGAGCACCTCAGAGGCCCAGTGCCCCCTCCTGAGTGGAACATGTGGGTGCACCCTGCGACTGGGACAGTGAACCTCACCCAGCAGGTGTGTGGGTTACATAGGCATGCCTAACTCTGTGGCTGTGCCCCTTCTGGTCCCAGCCTAGAGGCTGTGGCTGGTGCAAGGGAAGAAGGGACACTGCTCATGCTGGCCATCCCTGGCTGACAGAACAGCTCTTTGTGGAGAGAGGGGGTTTACCAGCCAGCATGAATTCATCTGCACTAAACCTCATCCGGGCCCCAGGACATGTGAGCCCTGAGATCTTTCCCCCCACTTGGGTTTTCCTAATGGAAACACCGTCCCTTCTCTTCTCCACTCAAAGGCAAATCAGTGCAGAGTGCATAAAGGTCGGCCACCTCACACACTGACTGAGCCCTTTCCCGCTGCTGTAAACATCACCCCAGTGAACCAAATCAGTAATAAATAGCAACCTCCAAGGAACAGGTTCCACTTGCTCCCTTTCAGCCATTGCCATGCATTCAGAGAATGTAAGTGACCGAACAAAAGCCAAGGAAGGATCTTTAAAAACAACATCACTTAATGATCCCCACGCACCAGCACTGAATTCCTAGGAATCTTTCTGTCCGGGTTATTTTCTCCAAAACTTATTAGCTGTGACGCACACTCTCTTTTTATTCAAACTTCCAAAGAACAACAACACTATTCCTCACACTGCACTTCTACGTCATAAGAGAGGCAAACACAGCAACGGATTTTTAAGTGAAATGCCCCAATGAACTCAAGGAGGCGTTTGCTTCAAATTTAATGTCTAAGCCTAGGTCTACACTAGTCCCGGCCTCTTGGCTTAAGGCACGCAACTCTAGCTATGTAGACTACATAGCTGGAGTTGGCTTACCTTAAGTTGAGCATGGCGGTGTCCTCACAGCAGGAAGCCGACAGGAGCAAATGCTTCCATAAGCTTCCCTTACTCCTTGCAAAAGGAGGCACACTGGATGCCGGTGGGAGTCCCCCTCCGAGTTCAATTTAGCGAGTCTAAACTAGATTCATTAAATCAAACTCCGGAAGATCAATCTCGGCAGCAGCAATCTTCCTTCTAGTGTAGACAAGGCCTAAGTAATCCTTTTATGCTTCCAGCCTCATGCTGTGGCATTCTGGCTTTGTGCAGATCTTCATTTATGCCATGGATTTGCACTGCATCCTTTGTACAGTGTTCTGTCCTTAGACAGGTGTGGTGCAAAGATTCAGTATGGGATAGCGTGCAGTGGGGGGGATGGAGGCTGTGCATTCTACTCTTAACATTAAGTGCAGCAGACAGATGTAAAGTTCAAGATGATTTTTTTAAAACTAAACTCAGCATTTGCATGGTACCTTGAGCAACAAGCTCCTTCTATGCTTCCTATTTTTGGTCATCTGCTAAGCAATTAATATCTTAAGATGCATTTCTGCAGTGGCTATAGGGTAAAACCAGATGCTTTTTTAAGGGGAAGGGAGAGGCGAGGTGAGTATAGCTGCCTATATAAGAAAAGACCCTAGTATCGGGATGGTCCTGATAATATTAGAATGTCTGGTCACCGTAAGTGGCTACAGCCTCAGACCACTGCAATGTACTGTAGCTTTCAATACTTGCCTCTGAGTGTACTGCATAGATGGAAGAAATGGCTGAAAACCGGTAGGTCCGCACCACAGGAAATTCCAACATGCTGAAATTTGTTCTCATGCCAAATCAGAACAAGAAAGTCGAAATTTCAAAATTTCCCACAACAGAAATTCTGAAAATGTTTGATTCAGAAATATTCACATGTTTCATGTTGATCATGTCTAATCATTTTGTTTTCATAAGGTGGAAAATGTTTCACTTCAATAATCTCACAACATGATTTAAGAGAACTATTCAGTGTAACAGATCGGTGATTTTCCAAAGTACGGGTCGTGCCCCTGTGCTAGGTGAGGAATCTCAGGTACTGGGTTGCCTTGCTGTAGGGCAGCGGTTTTCAAACTTTTTCTTCTCACCACCCAGTTGAAAAAAGTTGTTGATGCCCTTGATCTGACACAATTATATCTTTCAAATAGAGTGCAGGCTGTGGAGTGGGGGTGGGGTTTATCATGCAGGAGGGGCCTCTAGCTGGGGGGTGGGGTTTAAGGCTTGACTACTTGCAGCAACACTGCACTATACATAGGTGTAATTTCTAAAGCACACTGATGTATTGTGCAGTGATTGGTCTGTGCAGACCCTCCTGATGAGCACCAAAATGTCCTAGTGAACATTAACGTAGTACTGTTCAAACAGTACTAAACAGCATTAAAGCACACCAGCAGGATCTACATAGATTAGTTAGTGCGCAACACGTGTGAGTGCTTTAGAAATCATAGCCTGTAGTATTTATTGTTGCTCCGTGCAGACCGACACTTAATGGCATGAGAGGAGACTCAGGTCAGGTTAGTGTATTACCCATTCATTACAAGGCCCCAGTTTATCAAGGTATTTAAACACTTGCCTAATGTTTCTTCCATTGACATTTAGCCAGTTAATTGGTTAACCAGTTAAGTACATAACTAGTCGCTTTAAAGTCAATAAGCATGTCAGTAATCTCAATGCTAGGCAAGAGCTTAAGTCTTGGGAACCTTGATAAATTGGGACCATAGTTTCCATACAATGTAATACAAAAGTTGGAATACTTGACTTTCCCAAAGTTCAGAGGTATTTGCAGCAGACTCTGCACTTCAGTTCCAGCTCTTTGAACTCAGTCTTCATTCTAGGATGTATAAATAAATATAGGACACAGCTTCCATAATTGTTACATTTTGTGGTGTCTGGCATTTGCCGCTAGTTGAAGGCTAAGCTAACCGTGCTTCAGTGGAGCATAAAATTACTTTCTTTTAGAACAAGAAGAGCATTGTAATAATACGCAAAACTATACGTTGTGTTAAAGGCTGTATTTTCATTTTATTAATTTATATTGGGCAAGGCGACTCGAAGCCCTGACTTCAACCACACAGGCAGTTGTCACATCGCAATCACTGTGAAAAAACTAGGGTTGAGAACACTCCTGATCATCACCAGTCCCAGGGCATATTTACATATGTCAGGTAATGATGATTAGGAGATGTAGAGGTAATGAGTGGGTCCCAAGTGTGCTATGTAAATCAAGGCTGCCTAGGGTCAGCACTCACTCACCATGCACATCAGAACTTTTTCAGCATGCTTGCTTTTCTGATGAGGGGAATTTATGTAAATTGCATATCCTTGGCAGCTCCGTACGGTTGTGTGTGTATCCCGGCATCCTTTATGAATGCACCACAACATCTCCCAGCAGAGGGATACTGGTACAATCTACCAGCATAGCACTCCCAATGTGGACACAGCTGGTACTCAGGATGTGAAATCCCAGTTAATCAGTTAACTGGTTAAATGTTAGGTGACTAATTTTTAACTGATTAACCAACTAATTGAGATCCCAGCTGGCTCCCAGCCCACGCTGGTGCAGCCCTTTGTGCCCAGCAAGGCATTGGCAGGGAGCTGCTCCTGGACACTAGTTAAGGGTCACGGTTACTAGGTAACCACTTAACCGGTTATTCATTCACATCCCTCACTGATATTAGCATAACTGAAGTTTTTCCAGTATAACTTATTTCAGTCACCACCCATATTCTCCCGTCTCTGCCCCCAAACAAGCTATACAACAAAAGTTCAGTTTTGCCAAGGGCTTACTTTGTAATTAATTTTTTTTACATTCATGACTGTTGCAAGCAAGCCCAGAGGGGACAAGATTCTGAACTGCACCTAGAGGTGTCAGCGCTCAGCCCTGGCATGTGGTGGCATAAATGAAGCTCTGTTTTTTCCAGCAGAAGTTGCATCAACACTAGGGGATTTTGCCAACACAGTTACATCAGTCAGGGATCATCTACTTCACGCTCCTGACCAACACTGCCATGCAGGCAAAAGTGTGTAATGTAGACCTCACTTTGGGCTCTTCATGCTGAACATGATTTCCCAGATGAAAGAAAGCAAATATACAGAGAAAGCCAAGTTATTTGCTTATACAGTTGAACCTCTCTAGACCAGCACCCTCGGGACATGACCAGTTCTGAACAAGAGAATTTTCCAGATCACAGAAGGTCAATATGGTCTAGCAGCATTACCAACACTTCCACTTAGAAAACATTTAGGGGTAATTTAGAGCTGAATAACAGCACAGAACACTGAGAGCCAGGACTGGTGGTTGCCAACAAACTTTATGGGACTGCGGGAAACTTGGCTACACCCATGGTAAGTGGACATCTCGCTAACTAAAATCATTCTGGACTATGGATGTTTTTGGACAAGAGAGATCTGGAGTAGGGAGGTTCAATCTGTACTAAAGATCTAGCAATGAAAGATTTGTTGCATGGAATGTCATCACAAAACCTAACCTTGAGTATGGATATTGGTGTCCTTCAATTGCATTATTTTAATTTTTTTCCTGAAGGAGTTTACCTAGAATAAGCATATGTTACACATTTTCCAAGTGTTGATAGCAGCCTTAAATACATTCTAACACAGCTAACCATTTCTTTATAATTAGGCTTGGCTGGCTAAGGTTTTTATCAGTATCTGTTGGTAATGTTGCTTTCACCATACACATGCAGACTGACAAAAATGTTTTGATCGATAACTGAAATTTACATATAGGCAAGGCAAAAGAAATACAGCTCAAGAATTAATTAGAATTTGGCTTAACGATATTTACTTTTTATATTTTGACGTGATGCTGATAAATTGTGGTCTAATGTGGTTTTATGTTTCCTACCTTAGTGTCCCCTGTTATTAAATAATTATTGTCTGACCACTTCTACTGGCTGACCTCCCCCATAATTTCCCACAGCCGTGAAAATTTAAATAATGGGGAAAATGATGGAAAATAAAAATTGATATTAGCAATGGAAATTATGAATAAAGAACAGTTGAATTCTGCCAGCCCTATTTATAGCATCTAAGTCAGTGGTGACATTTTAAAAGTACATTAATAGGTATCTCTGTCTTCCTTACTCATGCTGGCTACAGATGTTACACGAGATCTCTCCACCAAAGCTTTGATGATAATTTTTTATACAACCTTGGCTACGTATACATTGGCATGATCTTGCACAAATACTCTTTAATGCAGGAGTTCTTTGCACAAGAACAGTTGCACAAGGGGGCTTATTCCTGAGCGGGAGCATCATAGTTCTTGCGCAAGAAGCACTGATTCCATACATTAGAACGTCAGTGTTCTTGCGCAAGAACTCCCCGCCAGTGTAGATAGGCAGCATGTTTTTGTGCAAAAGTTTTGCACAATTGCGCCAATGTAGACACAGCCCTTAAATATAGTTCAGGTTCATTTATTCCCAGAGAGATTACATGATGTCATTACTTGAGAGGCAGGATAGTCCAAGAACTAGAATGAGAGTCTGATACTTGATAGATCCGAGTTTAATTTTCTGGTCTGCCACAGACTTTCTGTTTTCTTTGGCTTAGCCTGAATTCCACATCTGTAAAATGGGGATAACAATACTACCCTACCTTACTATGTGTCTAAATACCCTAAAGTTTCTCAAGTATTCAAATGTTATGATAATGGGGCCACCTACTTTAATAGACTACATTGGATTTTTATTTTAAAATTCTAAAAAATATATACCTATCAACTGATTTCATTTAACTCTTTCTTTATAATTAGAACTCTTCTGTAAACATTATGGATAAGTCAGCTGACTTCTCACCTGATAGTGGAGTTTGTATTGTATAATTTAATCTATTATTTGGAGAGGAGAATCTGGGAAGGAGAGTTGGATGCAGCACACAATGAGGTACTGTAAGAGGTTATTCTATAAATTGGTCATAAAAGAGGCACGTTTCTTCCACAAAACATGCACAAAAGTATAAAGACAATAGCAGATCACCCTTCGTCACCTAATATACATACTGTAAGATGAGTTGCTATCCCGATGGGACGCTAGAATGTTTTAACATTGGCAATAAGTAGCTAAACGTTCTCTTCTGTGTGTCTAGACAAATAGAAGTGGGTTCATGTGGCAAAACTTGGATTAGAATTTTCAAACCTCTCAGAATTCTTGGAAATATGGATCTGCAAGTCCACACAGAGATGGCGTTTGTTCTTCTCTGAGTTGGCTGAATTTATGCCAAGCATGAAGAGGACACAAAAGAAATGCCCTGTATAAATCATGCTGTATGCTAATATAACTTCTCCAAACCCTGCAATAAGCCAACTGTAAATTGCACCTTTCTGGATTGTTAATGCTGTATCTTGCATAAGGACAGATCACTCTGACTAGCCCACAACACTGCTTCAGCATGAAATAATTCTGGCTACAACCTTGTGTATCACTATTACTTAGGTGTTTGGAGGCCAAAATGCAGGCACTGCCTTTTAGCCAAGCAAATTGCACAGCTTTGGAGTTTCAAAGGGAATGTTCGATGGGCTAGCTGTGTACATATATGTACCAGAAAGTTATGTTCGAAAGTAAAAATGTTAATTCCCATTTGAGTCTCAGAGGGATAGTCTGTAACTTGAAAAACAAGTAGTCCTGTGGCACCTTTGAGACTAAGACAAATATCTATCTAGTATAATGAGTGTTCGTGGGCAAAACCCACTTCATCAGATGAACTTGAGTGAGGGAAAAAAGGGGGACCCAGAATTTATAAGAGAAAGAAGGGAGAGAAGAAAAGAAAGGTACCTGTCAATTGTAGTGCCAAAGTTAATAAGGCTAATTGAGTGGATTGGAAATGTCCCATACTTAGCTTTTGATGTCAATGAGGCGGTAACTGTAAGGAAGGCTGGTTTTATAATGGTCCATCCAGTTAATATCTTTGTTCAGGCCAAGGGAAACATTGTCAAATTCGCAGAGGAAGGTTGATTCTTCACTCTCTCTCTGTTAGTGCCTACGTATTACAGGGATGGATGCTTGAGGCACATTAGCTAATTGGCTATATTGTCTTAAATTACAGTGGATCAAATATGTCAGTCTCACCAAGGTGTAGACATCTCAAGCCAGGGTTGCAAAGATGGCATAAAGTTTACTTTGTATTCCTTCGCTCCCAGACGAGCGGCTGCTAACAACCCAAGGAGGCAGCAACAGCAGCTGGAATTGCCCAGCAGCAGTGAATCCGTGACACTCAGTTTTTTCCAAGCCATGCCCCTGGTAGCAAAGGAGTCTCTGCACCAATTCTATGCTGCCAGGAAACCAGAGTGATACTCCACAAGCCTGAGGCTGGCCAAAGGCTGCTAGCATTCGGGTGCAAAGCGACCATATGCCATGCTCAAAGCTAGCACAACATGTTTTAATATGCATTGAAAAGTGTTATTATTTGATAGTGTTCTTGCTTTTTTATTGCATAAAGTAAAAAAGAAACCGGATGTACACTGACTGCTGATGCCTTGCTAAAAACCATTTTACACAGCACAGAAAGAGTAATGGTTCACCTGCTGGGGCTAATTTTCAAAGAGGCAGAGAGGCCTGGTAACACTGCCTTTTAGCCAAGCAAATTGCACAGCTTTGGACTTTCAAAGGGAATGTTCGATGGGCTAGTACTTTTCTGGTGCCACTCAAGACATAGCGGTCATCCTGAGTGACAACTGAGTGCAGAATCCCTTCTTTAGAAACTATGCCTCCTCATCTGTCAACATTAGGTCATTTCCTTCACAAGCTGATGGGAAGCAAAAAACTTTTATTGACGGTGATGGGCATGTTTCCATTTATTATTTTATGTGATCAGTTTTGTTCCTTTGCAAATGACTGAAGGGAGGCAAAGAATTCTGAAGTGATTTTTCAGGCCTTGTCTCTATTATCCAGAGATTGATCTTTCAGGGTTTGATTTAGTGGGTCTAGTAAGGACCTGCTAAATCAAATGCTGAGTATGTCCCCATTGGCCCCTGTAATATACAGGGTCACGAGGTGTAAGGGAAGTTGATGGGAGAGTTTTTCCTGTTGATCTTCCACAGTGAGGCTACCCCAGAAATTCAGCTTAAGGTACATCGACTCCACATACACAATACTCCTAGCTGGAGTTGTGTGGCTTACATAGAATTTCTCCTGTAATGTAGACGGGCCTCATTATGTGCTAGTTATATGCTAGACTGAAAGCTGTTTTACATGCTCCATAGAGCAGCAATGAGCATGAGATTCTCCCTTATTCCTCCTTCATCACAGGCCACAATGCAGGGAGTGGATAGGGAGGGATTCCTGACTTCATTCCTCTTCCTTCCCCCACAACACCTGCGTTGGCATAACGAGGGAAGTAAGCTGCCCCAAATAAAGGCCACTGCAAGATGTAAGAGTGGAGTAGGCAGAGGGTAGGCTCACAGTTCCACCTCCTCTCTGCTCTGGGCCTGCTGCTTACTTAAGATTCATAAGAATGGCCATAATGGGTCGGACCAAAGGTCCATCCAGCCCAGTATCCTGTCTGCCGACAGTGGCCAATGCCAGATGCCCTAGAGGGAGTGAACACAACAAGTAATCATCATGTGATCCCTCTGCTGTCACCCATTTCCAGACAAACAGAGGCTAGGGACACCATTCCTACCCATCCTGGCTAATAGCCGTTGATGGAGCTAACCTCCATGAATCTATCTAGCTCTTTTTGAACCCTGTTAAAGTCCTAGCCTTCACCACATCTCGCATAAGAATGGTAATAACTCGTGGTAAGAACTTGCTCTGTGTTACTTGAAGAGATTTAAGGACTCTGGCCACCTCCCTTTCCTCCCTTATTCATTGCTTTGACTTTCTCTTGGGAAGTGGTGTGTGAAGTGAACTTGGTGTTTGCATTCTATGAGAATAACCATCTTGGGATATCGTTAGAATAAGGCTGGCTCAATACTAGACTCGGAAGATCAGCTTAATGTACACAACACCAGCTACGTAAATAATGTAGCTGGAGTTGAAATTCCTTCAGCTAAAGTTGGTGCTGTCTGTCTTCACATTGGGAGACTGATGACAGCAAATGCTCCCGTTGGCTTTCCTTGCTTTTTGTGTCTGTAAGGAGTACCAGTGCCGACCAGAGGCACCCTCAGCATTCGATTTAGTGGGTCTTTACTAGACCCGCTAAATCAAATGCCAGAAGATCGATCTCTGGCACTGCAAGTATAGACGTGGCCTCAAACTTGACCAATCACCACAAAACTGACTATTCTTCAGTCACTATGAAACTCTCTACCCCTAAGACTGGAGGGAGAGAATAGGTGACTCTATAGTTTTCTGCCCACTTTAACTGAGTGCCCCGGCTTGACTTCTATGTTCAAAGACTTTTACTCATTCCTACAATCACTCACAAAGTCCATTAGACTCTGTCTGTAGCCAGAGATAGTTTGGATCTCATGACTGACCCAGAGGAAGTTTCGTAATCCAGTGGACACACATCATTCTCTTTCTGTGTATGTGTTGCAGGCCCTTGGCTGGTGTTTGCTTTTATATTAGGAACGGTCAAAGCCAAGTACAGAAATTTACATGCTAGTGGGCAAAATGATCTTTCGCTGAACGATGCTGTGTAAGTTAGCAGACACTACCTCCCACGGAGAAAGGCAAGTCTGGCTCCTGAACTGAGTCACCACATTTCACTAAGGGTGAGACTGGGCAATCTTTACCAGGGGTGATTGGTGAGGAAGGACTTGGGGGCCACCAGCCACAGTGATTCTCCCCCAGCCTGGTGAAGGACCAGGACACACACCCCCGTGTTCCCAGGGCCTGCCCCTCTCTGCCCCTGCTCTGCCCCCTCCCTGCCCTTGCTCCACCTTCTCCTCTCCTCCTTCCTGCCCCTGCCCCACCTCTTCCCTCAACTGATGCAGCCTTGGGAACTAGCAGGGCCAAGGGCTGGCCCCAGCAGCAGGGGGCTGGCCCCTGCACTCACCAGCAGCGGTAGGGGAAGTGAAGCAGCCCGGCCCCAGCTCACGCTGCTCTCCCAGCCACATTACTCCATGTCCTGCTGGTGAACGGGATGTGGGAGGGGGAAGTCCTGCACCTCCCCGAGCAATGTAGGTGGGAGAGCTTAGTGATCTGGGGCTGTGTTGCTGTTTCCCCTGACACTGTCAGTGAGTGCAAGGGACGGAAACCGCTACTGCAGGCACCAGGTCCCCTTGGATGCCAAGGGACTCCAGCCCCACTGACTGTTGACCAGCCCCTTGGGTCTCCTGCCCACAGTGTTTGGGCAGCGTGTGGCCCCTCGTACTCCTCACTCTTGGCCCCTGATCTTTCCTGACCCTGGTGATCACAACTCATACCAGTAATTCACACCAACGCATGTACTCCTGTCGGCTTCCCGCTGTGGGGACGCCATCAAGCTCGGCTTAAGGCCAGCCGACTGCAGCTACATGTTCTGCGTCGCTGGAACTGCGTCCCTGAAGCCGAGCTGCTGGGTCTAGTGGAGACCTGGCTTGAGTGAGATGAGGTGAGCAGCACAAAACTGCACATGGAAAGACTTTTTCACACATTAGTGGTGGTGTTCGTTACTAACACTATGGTTTTACCTAAGAGCTCCAGGCGCGGGCCAAGGCTAGGTGATGTGCAAACACAGAACGAAAGATTCCCTGTCTCAAAAAGCTGACAGGCTAAGAACAAGGCTACACTACAGCACTATCTCGGCGGGGAGAGGTGGGGTTTCATACCCTGGAACAACGTAAATCAGATTAGCTTTAGCAGTAGTGTACCAGTGCTCCCTGTAAACTATGCACTTGGGCACCCTCTCAGGAGAGAGTCCAGTGCTGCCCTGCTGTTTAGCAGGGTGCCCACAGCTAGGTTTTTTCTTTCTACTGGTGGTGCACATTTGCACATGGTTTGGTGCACATACAAAATTATTCTGCACATGGAGGAAAAACATTCGCACATGGATGGAAAAGATTAGAGGGAACACTGGTGTAGACCTGCCCTAAGTGTCAGACAAAAGACAACAGATGGATACAGACTCTTCACTCTTGAGACCCTGTGCATCTTGTATGAAACTGCAACTGCCAGGGCTGACCTTACCATGAGGCAAACTGAGGCGGCTGCCTCAGGTGCCAGACTGTGGGGGGGCACCACTAGGACCCAGAGTGTAGAAAATTGTGTCTGCTGCTGGTGCATATGTATTCTCTGCTCTAGATGCACAGAGATGGTGGAGTGCTGTGCTGGAGGAAGGAGGGCACAAGAGACATAACAGGCAGGCAGGAGAAAAGGTGGCATGGGGGCGTCATTTGAGCTCCCCGCCTCAGGTGCCAAAATGTTGTGGGCCAGCCTCGGCAGACGCTATGCTCTACACTGCTGGGAGGAACTTTCCCACCCAGCTCAGATTCCCTGAAATTGGCTGCCATCTAGCAAGTTCTCAAGTGCTAGCTAAAATCTCTCCATGCCGAATATGCCCAGCCTCTGCCTGTGTTGATCAATCCTGCACAACATGTCACATGCCAATCGCTTTATTTATGGTGGGCTGGAAAGGGAATCTAGGAAGGAATGAGAGAGAGTCTACAGCGCTCTGATAAAAAGCCTTCCCCCTCCCCCCCCCCCCCCCCCCCGCATCTTACTGCTCTCCTTTGATCTTTCTCTCCTTTCCATGCTTTCATGCTTTTCCGGCTTTTATGTAAGGCAGTTGGGTTGAATGCTGATGAAGTAATTGTTGGTCCAACTCCAAGCATCAATTCTTTGGGAGTAAGTTTGGGTTCTGAACCTACAGTTTCTGGTGTTGTATAGTCCAGAAAAACTAGCGACACCCATAGTGTTCTGGTGGTGCTTGCAGGTCTCAAAGGGTGCATCTACACAGCACCTTAAACTCGAAATAAGATACGCAATTTGTGTTGCGCAGTGCCAAATTTTGAAATAGCACTCTATTTCAAGCCATCCCTTATCCCTCGTGCAACAAGGTTTACCGGGATGGCGAAATAGCGCAAAATAAATATTTCAAAATAACGGGTGGCTTGTGTAGACACAGGGTAGCTATTTCTGGATACCTCTGGTATCCCGAAATTGCCGTGCAGTGTAGACATACCCTTCAAGCCACCTTCTATTACAAAAAGGATTGCAAGGCAAAATAAATCAGAACTTGTTTAAGTCCAAGTTTTGGTACTGACTGTCCCAACAACCTATTTCTGTGCTGTGCACATGCGTACATGTCTGAACACCTCCCCCCCCTCCCAGTTTGCAGGAACACTAAGACAGAAAGCTGGCCTTAATTCAATTTGCAGATTTCCTTTGCAGTTCACCTTCAAATGTAAATCACATTTCCTCTCCCTCTCAGAATTCACTGTTGCTCTCTGCTTGTCTTAATCTTTGGTTTGTTTTAACTAAACGAAAGCTTTTCATATACAATTGTCATTTCAAGTAGCCAAAGATAACAAGGGCAAGAGTTCTTAAACCTTTCCACCACAGAGAAATACAAAATAATCCTGATAACTCCTTCTTTTTATTTTTTCTTTGCTAATTGATGGATAGTATGTGCCCTATTCTCTTTCCAGCCTTAGAGATCCATCTTAGGGATCCTGATTTGTTTCAGTGCTGAAAATAGCCAATTATCAAGAATGCTGCTTTCAAAATTGTTAATTTTTAGGTGTAAGTTATGTCATCCATAATTAACAGAAGAAATGCAGAACTTTGAACTCAGGTCATGAAGGTAAAAAGCCTTTTGGTTCATGCTGAATACTCAGACAAATCCCAGTAGCTTCTTCCACACTATCAAAGTATTTGGATAACATAAAGCAACTAAATCAAAATGTATCTGAACACCTTGTAAATTCTCTTATCAGAACTGTTGGGAAATAGTCTAGGGAAATGTTTTCCTAGGCCTTACGGAAACATTTCCCTAACTTTTGGTGACATAAAATACAGCTAAATTTCACCTCTAGAACATCATTTTGATAATGGGTATGGAAACTGTTCATTCAATAGGTACTCAGACAAAAGTCAGAGAGATTGGCTTTCAGATATTTGGGAGAACCCCATGACATATCATATTTAAATAGCTGAAATTGTGAAAAAATAATGTGGCTAAAATGTTGGTCACTGCCTACCTGCTGCTCAATGAGCTCAAACAAGAGCAAAGCAAAAATTATGACCATTGTCCTGAGGAATACAGGGGGGTCTTATAGGGTTAGATGACTCAATGGAGGTACAAATGGGAAGTCCTGTGGCACCTAGGGTACGTCTACACTGTATGGCAGTATCCTGAAATAGCTACGCCATGTCTACACAAGCTGCCTGCTATTTCAAAATATTTTTCACCATCCAGATAAACCTCATTGCACGAGGGATGACTCAAAATAGCGTGTTATTTCAAAATTTGGTCCTGTGTAGATACACCAAATTTCAAAATAAGCTATTTCGAAAAAGAGTCAAAATAAGATATGCAATTTGTGTAGCGCAAATTGCGTTTTTTATTTTGAGTTTAGGGTGCTGTGTAGATGCACTCTACGAGACTAACAGATTTATTAGTTGGCCTACAAGAAAAGAGACAGTTTAACACTAGCCAATCAGCCTGAGCTCTCAAGTATGCCTCATAATGACAACTCCCACACCAAAACTGCTCATTTAACATAATTTTCCTCTAAATTCCGCAGTAACTTAAAAATAAAAAAGCTGGGGGGAGGGGAAGAGACAAACAGTAACACTGTTCTGCATTCACTTGTGGTTAGCCCTCTGCATTTTCAATGAACTGCAAATTGTTAAAGGTGACCTGGTAAAGGATTTTAAAATAAATTAGTCTCGTGTTCTTTTTTTGCTTCTTCATGATGCATAAGATTAGCCTGAAAGGGTTTGGTTAAAGAGTGTTATTTTCCATTTTCTTGGAGTTTTGCTTTAGAAATATAAAGTCTTCTTTGCGCTGACTTTTACACTGAAGGGGGAGAAGGCTAGATGTTCCCCATGGCCTTTTATCATATTTAATTGGAGTAGGAGGCTCATTGCTTCCTTTAGCCAAAATGTGAATTTGGCATTGAACTTTAAGGTGTTAAAAGCAGTGAACAAAACCAGAGAGTTTAAAAGAGCCCGTCTATGGTCTTGTCTACCCTCCATGCCCCCATCAATGTAATCTACATAACTTCAGCTAGGCTATTTGTGTAGCTGAAGTCAATATATTTATCACAGTGTCTTCTGTGTGATAAGGTTGGCGGGGGCCACTCTCCCATTGACTTCAGCTACTCGTCTCATCCTGGTGGAATACCAGAGTCAATGGGAGAGTCCTGGGAGATCGATTTATCATGACTAAGCAGACTCAATAAATCGACTGCCAGTGGATCGATCTCTTCGGTGTCCATCCACCTCATAATGAAGACTAGCCCTCAAAGAGCTCCTTCCACTCACAAAAGCTCAGCTTTCATTCTCCCAGTTCTTGGGGCATCACTACTTCTCCAATGCCACAGAGTTCGCCAGCCTAGACAAGAACTGGATTTCTAAGCAGGAAGCAACCACCTTAGAATGAAAAATCCCAAGCCTTTTTATTCATCATAAAGCTGTTTCAAAGGGCAGATGAGCCCAATTATTTTCCATTGCAGTGCTCCTCACTGACACTCCCTAGCCCCCCAGAGGTTCCCAACCTATGGGTCAGGCCCCAAATATGGGTCGCCATTACATTTCAAAAGGGTTGCCAAGTGTCTCCCCAGGTGGCTCTGCCTCCTTTCCTCCTCCTGTTTTTGAATTGCCTTGGGTCACCAAGTCTTCCTGAATTGTCAAAATGGGTCCCCATCTGGAAAAGTTTGGGAACTGCTGCTGGAGGGATGTATTATTATCCCCATTTTACAGACAGAGACACTACAATAGGGTATGTCTACACATCAAAGTTATTTCCGGATACCAGAGGTATCCCAAAATAGCTATCCCACGTCTTTGCAAGCCACCTGCTATTTTGAAATATTTTTCGAAATAACGGGCACACTGTTTTGGGATCCCGGCACCCCTCATTCCGTGAGGGTTAAGGGATGTCTCGAAATAGCACTTTATTTTGAAATGTGGTGCTGTGTAGACAGCACCAAATTTTGAAATAGCCTATTTCACTTTACAAATGTAGGGAATGACATGGACCAGATTCTGCCAGCAGGCAGGGGCTGATCCGGCAAGGATCTCAGAACCTCTGCAAAACAGCATACACCTCTGTCACCGACTGGAGTCTGTCTAGGATGAGGATGCTCCACCTCTCTTAGGAAGGGCTTAGCTCCATGCAGAATTGGCCCTTGCACTGTTATAAACATGGAGTGACACCACTGAGAGCAGATCTGACCCCATGGCCCTTACTCCAAGGAACTTGGCAGTAGCACCAAACATTTATATTATGGCAGCTAGCAAAGGAGCCCCCCCTTATATTGGACCCAGTACACATCTAGATAAGAGACCAGGGACAGCTCATGCCTTGGGCAGCAGGCAGGTTTTTGTAGGATCAAGGCAGAGACACCTCTTAAGGAGGGGTATGAGAGAGGATTATTCAGTGGCTGAGAAGAGTAAAAACTATCTTGAGTAAAGCCAAAAGGGCAAAGGGAATAGGCCATAGTATGTAGAAGGAAGGGAGAGGAGAGGGCTTGAATATGGGCTCTCAGCTTTGGGGAAGGCATCATGGGCAGTGGGTAATGCAGGCAAGGGAAGGCACAGCCTTCCCAAAACTGCTTACACACCTAATTGCCAAAGGCTGGGAGGGCCGGGACCACAGCATGGTAGCCCAAGCATTCCATGTGGCCAGGAAGGATCCAGCTGGGAATAGGTGGGGCTTGGCTCCAGGGGCAGGCCTGGAGAAGAAGGGGTGGGGCAAGGCTGGGGCTTGCCTTCCCCAGCTGAGCTTTCACCCACTGCCCCATGGACGGCTTATAGTTAGTATCCTATAAATGCTTTTGGCTGTAAGTTGCAGGTGGATGGAGCTGGATCCGGCTGACAGGATATTGCTTGGTATACACCTGGACCTTCCCCCTCCTTCCCTGATATTTGTAGTTATTACTAGACAGATCTGGAATATTTTCTGCTTTTCAGACAATATCAATAGATAAAGTATCCTGTCCTTGCCGGAGATGCTAGATGTGATGGCTGGGCCCACCAGACGGAGGGATCATTTCAAAGGGAAGGCCGGCTCCTGGCCAAGCAGTGGCGTTTGCCATTTCCAGTAGGCTTAGACTGCTTTTATCTATTGATAATTATGCAGAAGGTTAATTGGGGGGCATAAAAGACTCTCCTGGGAGGCACAATTAAAACCCGCAGCCATGGTTTTCATACAACAGGTGATCCAGACCTAGTCAGGGCAACTCAAACAGAAATGCAAAGCTTTGGTCTCTGTGCCAAAGAGCTGGCCACGGACAAGATTGGCAATAGATGTGAGAGAGGAAGAATTGTTATCCACATTTTACAGCTGGGGCAAAGGGAAACGAGGCAACTTGACTTAGTCCAGTACCTGAATCACAAGGCAATTCTTTCTGTGCATGCTTCGGAAAGGGAAGAAGTGTTTGCAGGATCACTGCCCCGTCGTACCACACAACCCACTGGGAAGAGCTGAGTGAATCCTGCGAAAAGGCACTGCCTTGGCCAATATTTATTTGGCTAAAAACTATGAATGTACTTTATAGGATTTGCAGCTGTGAATATTTTTTTGTTCCCAAGAATGTTCACAGGAAGTGAAGCCTCCTACAAATCCACACGAGAATACACGTTTGTGTGAACATTTCCACCAGAAGCCCTTGCGCGGCCAACTTAAACTCTCTTCTATAAAATAGGAGAGAATTCAAAGTGTCAGTCATCCAATCAGCACCTTGGTACAATCCCACATAATTAGGGCCATACCAAATTCACAAGTCGCAAATGTGAAATCTGGCCTTTTTGTGTGGTTTTTTTTTTTACCCTACACTATACAGTTTTCACAGGGGAAACCAGAGTTTCTCAAATTGGGGGTCCTGACCCTAAAGGGATTTGCAGAGATCACAAGGGGTACATTTACACAGCAGAGCTAAAGTTGGAATAAGATATGCAACTTTAGCAACGTCAATTGCATAGCTTAAGTCAAAATAGCTTATTTTGGCTTTTGGCACAACCCTCTTCCTTCAATTTCCCTTACTCCTCTTGAAATGAGAGTTATAGGAGTTGGAATAAGAAGTCCTCCAGCTCAATATTATTTTGAAATAAAGGCTTGTAGTGTATTATTTTGGAATAACGCTAGTTATTCTCCCCAGTAGTTACAACACCGTGACATTTCATACTGAAATCATGACATTTATGATTTTTAAAATCCTACTGCCATGAAATTGACCAAGTGGAGTGTGAATTTGTTAGGGCTCTATGTATAATTTGGTAGGGCTCTACATATATTTAAGGGACCAATCACCCTTTGGAAACAAAAATCAAAATTGAATAGCGGAAGCTGCAGCCAAATCGAGGAGTTTGCCACCAACCTAGAGTGGGGTACACTGGCAAAAACATTTGCTGAAAAATTCTGAATAACAAAGGGTATGTCTACACTACCCCACTAGTTCGAACTAGCAGGGGTAATGTAGTCATCTGCAGTTGCAAATGAAGCCCGGGATTTAAATTTCCTGGGCTTCATTTGCATGAAGCCGGCCGGCGCCATTTTTAAATGCCGGCTAGTTCAAACCCCGTGGCGCGTGTAGCCGCGGCGCGTGTAGCCGCGCGGCACGGGGTCCGAACCAGCCGGCATTTAAAAATGGCGCCGGCCGGCTTCATGCAAATGAAGCCCGGGAAATTCAAATCCCGGGCTTCATTTGCAACTGCGGATGACTACATTACCCCCGCTAGTTCGAACTAGCGGGGTAGTGTAGACATACCCAAACATATCTGGAAACATGAGTGACTAGTGGGGAAGGACACAAATGGGACACCAGCTGGGAGGGAAACATAGTCCCACCCCCATGTAGCCCCGCCACCCCCAGTCTGTTTCCCTTTGTGCTCTTCCTCTCCCCTCCCCATGCACAGCACCAGACAGCGTCCCAGGCTGGCACTATGGCTGGACCAAGAAGACAAATGTCTCTCGACCCATCACTTCCCTTCCAGCTCTGCCACTGGCCACTTGCCCCTCAACCCTTGGCATTTTAGGGAGGGGCATGTGACCATGTATGTCACCTGGAAAATTTAAAAACAAGAAAAGGACTAAGCTGGTTGAATTACTTATTTGCTACAGCCAGTTCACCCAGCTCTATGATGCATGGGATCAGGAACATGACAGGCTAGAGGAGGAGAGCAAGAAAAGGGCATAGGGGTCTGACTGAAAAGGACCTTCTGGGTCCCAAGCCCAGTCCCCTGCTATTGCAGGCACCTCCTGTTGTACAATCCCATCCATAAATGCATCGAGTTCCATTTAACAGCCCAGGAGCAGAGGACATGAAGGACCCCCAGAGCAAACAGAGTTCGCATGGAGTATGGCCCAAAAGGAAGATGGAAGAAAATTAGGCAAGGTGTGGAAGCTGGGTAGGGTCATGTCATATTTTAAAGGAAAGCATGAGCAATTAGAACTGGAGCCAGAAAGAAACAGGGAGGTCCTGAAGGAAGACAGAATTGGAACAGCAGGGATGGGAGCTCATTTTAGCTGACTCATGGACTGAAGAATGGGAAGAATAGAGAAAAGGCGTTTATCAAAACTTAAAATATGGACCGAATCTTTGTTCAGATTGTGCACGTGTCCCCTCTCAGCAGACAGACTCTCATTGTTCACTGAGGATTTGGTGGGGAGGGGGACACATAGTGCCATCTAAATAATATTAAAAGAGCTAGTGACTTGGGAAATTATGTTTCAGTTTTGACCAAAATTCCGACGGGACATTTTTCAAGTTTTCATCAAAAAGCTGGAAACCCAACATTTTCTGGTTTTGACCAACCAAAAGCAGGATGCCAGTGGCCAAGCCCTGAAACATTTTCTAGGAACATTGATATTTTCCACAAAAATAGGTCTTGTCAAAAAATAAGCAAACCAATTTTCCACTGAAAAAAGCACAGAGATGTAAAATGTGCAGGCTCCAGATCACAACAGCGGTTGTCATTGATGGATGGCTCACCAGCTCGCCACCTGCTCAGAATTTTTCAAACAATTGTGTATTGATTCTTCCAGAATGGTATTAAGACAATAACGTAAGAAAGTTAGGACAACTATACTGGGTCAGAACAAATGCACATTTAGCCCAGTATCCTGTCTTCTGACAGTGGCCAATGCCAAATGTTTCAGGTCATCAAATGTTCCCATCCCCTGTTGTCTCTGTTTTCCAGAAGCTGGGATCAGTCTAGAAACATGTAAGAGTGTGGTTTTACATCTCTACCTATCCTGGCTAATAGCAATTGATGGACCTGGCCTCTCTAGTCTTGGTCTTCACAACTTCCTCTAGCAAAGAGTTCCGCAGATTGACTGTATGTTGTGTGAGGAAAGTCTTCCTTTTGTTTGCTGCCTATTAATTTCATTTGGTGATCCCCCCCCCTCCTCAAATTCTTGGCTATGTCCGCACTACAGAGGTTTTTTTCGGAAAAACAGCCATTTTTTCTGAAAAAGCTTCACTTACGTCCACACTGCAATTGCATTCGTTTGAAAAAAGTCGAAAAAAGGTGTGTGTGGGATGGGGAAGAGGGAGTTCTTTTGAAAGAAGAGAAAAGAGGAAAAAGCATAGGTGCCCTGATGGCCACTCCATCCATAGTAATCACAGCTTAAATGTGAGATAGCGTCCACACTGAATGGATGTTATCTGTCGAAAAAGCAGATCACTTTTTCTATGTGTTTTCACAGTGTGGACGCTCTCTCTTGGAAGAAGTTTTTTTGGAAGATCTCTTCCAGAAAAGATTCTTCCAAAAGAAGCCGGCAGTACAAATGTGTGATGAAAAGGAGTAAATAATTATGTACTTTCTCCACACAAGTAATGATTTTATAGAGACCTCTATCATATCTCCCCCTTAGCTGTCTCTTTTCCAAGCTGCAACATCCCACTCTTATTAATCTCTCCTCATATGGAAGCTGTTACACCCCCCTGCAGGGATTTCCCTACACCCCCCTATGGGGGTGTATAGGCCCCTGAATTTCCCCAATACCGCCCCAGTTTTGTGAATTATGGTGCCATACAGCCCACTTTCACCCTCACGGTCTCACCCTTCATTGGCTCTGACACCCCCCCCTTGTCAATTCGAACACCCCCTTATAAATTTGAACACCCCCACAATTTCAATTCCTGGGGAGGCTACTTCCCCCCACATTCTTTTTTGTTGTCCTTTTCTGTACCTTTTCCAGTTGCAACATACCTTTTGTGAGGTGGGGCAACCAGATCTGTATGCAGTACTCAAGATGTGAGTGTACCAGGGATTTATCTAGAGGCAATATGACA
Source organism: Pelodiscus sinensis (assembly GCF_049634645.1). Taxonomy (NCBI): domain Eukaryota; kingdom Metazoa; phylum Chordata; order Testudines; family Trionychidae; genus Pelodiscus; species Pelodiscus sinensis. The sequence goes on along the minus strand of NC_134723.1, from coordinate 35,672,143 downwards.
TTTTCTGATTTATGACGCCTCTTTCCTAATGATGCCCAATATTCTGTTTGCTTTTCTGATGGCTGCTGTGCACTGAGTTAATAATTTCAGAGAATTATCCACAATGACTTTATCAAAAAAATGCATCAAAAGTTTCTTTTTGCGGAAAATTTGCAGGGTTTTTTTTGTTTGTTTGTTTTTGTTTTTTGTTCCGGTTTGGAACAAAACAAATTTTGAAATTTGCAATGAAAAGGATTTACTCAGCCAACTCTACTCCTAACAGTGGAGGGAATCCTTCCCCTCCCACTTGACATTAATGGAAGTTTTTGACATTGACTTCAAGTGAGTCAGGATTTTACCCTGACTTTGTCAGGGAGCCCTCCTACCTCTTAATGGAATCCTGCTCCTTCCTAGTGCCCTCCTAAATTATCCTTCCCACAAAGAGCCCCATCTGGGGAACGCAGCCCGGCTGGCTGACTTCCCCTGAGCCCCTCGCTGCCTGTCTGTGTTACCAAATATTCCTCTCCTCGAGCAAACATATTAAAGCACTTAGGATGTGTCATGAGCAAAGATGGGCCTAATTATGCAGAACTGGGTCAAAATGAGCTTGATCTGTTTTCTGCTTCGTGTTTTCACAGCTCCTTCCGTTTTCTGTGGGGAGATGCCCTCTGGAACTGAATGGGTGTATTTATGCTGATAACAATCCTCTTTAATATTCTTTCAGTGACACATGATTGGCTATGACCCAGCCGTGTAAAGCAGCGCAAGAGGTCACACATCTGAAAGCAAGGCATGTCAGCACAGAGCTTGGCCGTCAGTTCAAGTCTCTGTGAGGGGTGTGTTCTCCTCAGAGAACTGCACAGAAATGTAAACAGGGAGCGGATGGCTCATGGGGTTTGTAATGGGATATGGAACCTTTCATCTCTAGGTCACCTAGATCATAGCCAACCCGGGTCAGTGGGGCCTGAAAGTTATTACAATCTAATGGCTTTGCAGTGGAAGAAGTTGGTGGTGTCCCGTAACACGAGCATCAGTATCATGGGCATGGATTAGAACCCTTACGAGCAATCCTAGCTCAGCCTGCATGGAGACGGGCCTACGTTCTCCCTCCCTGGGCCAGTGCTGGCCCACGCAAGCAGGGCAAGCCGCAGAAACCTGCGCTGCTGCTGGGCTGAGCTCAGGGGTCCAAACTCCACTTATCTTAGTGCCAGTCTTCAAAGCCGCCTCATGGGCCAGCGGGTACCCAACTCTGGCAGGGCTCTGGGGGAGAGGACGGGCTCTCCTCGCCTTCTCCCAGCACCGCCTCCCGGTCTGCATGCTTCCCCCTCCGTGCATCCTTTGGCCCCACCTGCTGCCCACGGGCAATTTAAAACTCCTGCCATCCCCCCCCAGTAGTGTAGTGGGGCTAGAGCAACTTCTGGCTGCTAGGTCCGCGCTGCTGCCACCACGTCCCTGTAGCCTGGAGGAGGTGTGTGCAGAGCCGTCCCACCCATAGGGCAGCTCAGCGTGGCTGCCCGGGGCCTCACGCTTTGGGGGCTCCCACAATGTCTGCCCCAACTGTCTTATGGGGAGGATGGTCCCCCATACTCACGTTAGCCCATGGGGCCAGCAGCAGTGGAGCCACAGGAAAGCCAGGAGCCTGGGGGAAGTGGAGCTACACAGCGGCCTGCTCCGCTCTGCTGCCATCTCCCAAGGCAGCTCGCGCAGGGGCAGGGAGCTCTGCTTCCCGCCACCCCAGGGAAGCAGAGCGCCTGGACTAGCCTAGGAGATGGCAGCAGAGCAGAGGCTGCTGCATGGTTCTGTTCCTGGCAGCTCCTGCCATTGCAGTGAGTGTGCGGGGGCCCAACGTCGGTTGCTGCCCCACACCAGGCTCCCTGGTAATCACCAAGGTTGCCTCCCTTGTGGGAGGGGGCTTGAGGAAAGATACAATGGAGAGAAGAGAGCAGAGCAAGGGCTGGACTTGGGAGAATTGGGGGAAGAGTATGGACCCCCTCCCCCAAAGGCTGCAGAGACCCATGTGCAAGCAGCTGTGTGTGGGCTGGATTGGGGAACTGCTCGGGCTGCAGATGGCCTCCAGGCTGTGAGTTTGAGACCCATGTTGTAGGTAGAGGGTTTTGAATCTGAACACCTGGCCACTGAATTCCTTGCACAAGCACTAAAGACCTGATCCAAACCTCCCTGGCTCCCACTGACTTTGGATCAGGCCCTAAAGTCACAAAAATCTCCTTTGAAATGTTTTTCTATTACTATCTGTAACTGTCCCTGAATCACCGTGCCTAGTTCCCACTTGAGTAAAGCCTGGGGAAATCTACTGGGTTCTCCTTTGCCTCTGCTGGGGAATAGTGCTAGTGGCTTGTAATATGCGGCTACGTCTACACTGGCAGCTTCTTCCAGAAGAACTCTTTTGTGGAAGAGTTCTTGTGCAAAAACTCTTCCACAAGAGAGCGTCTACACTGGCATGTGCTTTTGCGCAAGAGATGTGCTTTTGCGCAAGAGCATCCATGCCAGTGTAAACTCTCTCTTCTACAGGAAAGCTCTGATGGCCATTTTAACCATAGGGGCTTCTTGCGCAAGAAATTCATGTGGCCTCGTCTGGAAGAGCTCTTGCACAAGAGGGTTTATTCCTCATGGGGAGTGGAATAACTCTTCCGGAAGAAGCCCTGTTTTACAATAATACAATTTACAATTAAGTAATATAATTTACAATTATACTGTAAATTTACTTGTGGAATAACACTCATGCAGTGTAGACAGCCAGCAAGTTTTTGCGGAAGAACGGCTGTTCTTCCAGAAGAAGCTGTCAGTGTAGACGTAGTGCACATGTGGAAGGAGACAAGGAATGTGATTCTGATCTCATTTACTCAGCATGAATGCAGGGCAATTCCACACTGATGTCAAAGTAGTTACTCCAATTTACACCAGCATAATGACAATCAAGGTCCCTAAGGGGGCCAAGCCTATAGAGTTTGCCTACCTGAGGCAATGCCATCAACTTCAATGGAACTTTTAGTGGAAAAGGCTGCAGGATTGGGCCAATGCTTCAAATACAGTATTGCGAAGAGCACAGGGCTTTGGGGTAGGGTTATTAAATAGCGATAAAAACTTTAGATGCGTGACTAAAAAAAGTACTGTTAATCAAATCCCTTCTGGAGTCACTCTTGGCGCAATCACCCTACAGTATGTAATTATGAATCAAATACCCTCTGAAAAGACCTCTTCGGAATCAGAGAGAGCTGAGAACAATAGGGTAGGGATTAAAAAAGATTGCTTCGTCTCAGCTAATTGTTTTTAATAAAATGGTAAAAGTGAAGAAAACACCAGGAAACTGTAATTAGGATAATAATCTATTGTTCTTCTGAAATCTGTACCCTGTTGCCGCTCCGATGGCAAAGTAACAAAGAAATGAAGCAGAGGAGAAATGAATAGAAGGGATGAATGAGTAGTAAGGGTGGTTAAATGTCAGACTACAAAGGTCACCAATCTTTACTTCAAGGTGAAGCTGGTAAAATTAACAGGGGTGGACACAGGACTAAATCCCATTTGGTCTGTTCAACCAGCTAGCCCCATTTTAGACAAAACCAGCAGTATCTGAAACCTTGTGATTTAAATACATTTGTGTCAGTCTCCCTGCATTCTGGAGCTAATCCCTCATTCTGCGCTACTTCCCCATTCTCTTTCTGCTGTGTGGACATGGAGAGGGGTGCTTGCAGGAGATCCGCTGCTGCTCTGAGAGGGGAAAGTCCTGGAGCACAAAAGGCTGCTGCAGTAACAGGCAGGCTATGTCTACACTGGCCCCCTATTACGCAATAGGGATGCAAATGTAGCACTTGGGAAGAGGCAAATGCGCTGGGGATTTAAATATCCCCCGCGGCATTTTCATTTTCATGGCCGTCGCTTTTTTCCAGCTTCGAGATAAGCCGGAGAAAAGCGTCCCGACTGGCGCGATCCTCTGGAATAAAGCCCTATTCCGGAGGATCTCTTATTCCTACTTGCAAGTATTTGCAAGTTTGTAAAATGCTTGTAAAATGTTTGTAAAATGCATAGAAGGAAAAAGTAATCCATCAGAGCTAAATGCAGTCATTATTTTAAGTGAATTAGATCCCACAGCAAACATAGTTTATGATGCCAGGACCTCTCTGTGTACATTTCAGCTTCCTGTCAGAATGATCTTTTTTTTTTTAAGTACAAAATTCACTAGCAGGCAGAATTAAGAACAGAAGAATGGCCATACTGGGTCAGACCAAAGGTCCATCTAGCCCAGTATCCTGTGTGATGACAATGGCCAATTGCAGGTGTCCCAGAGGCAGTAAACAGAACGGGTAATCATCAAGTGATCCTTCTCCTGTCATCCATTTCCAGCCTCTGACAAACCGAGGCTTGGGACACCATTCCTACCCATCTTGGCTAATAAGTACTGATGGACCTAATTTATCCATGAATTTATCTAGTCCTTTTTTGAACCCTGATAAAGTTCTGGTCTTCACAACATCCTCTAGCAAGGAGTTCCACAGGTTGACTACGCACTGTGTGATGAAAAATTTCCTTTTGTTTGTTTTAAACTTGCTACCTATTAATTAGGCACAGCCAAGATATGTGTCTATGTAGAGCAACAAGATCACTTCCAACATCCTCTGGAATTATACGGCCCATGTCCCCTGTCCTTTGCAAACAATGATGCCTTTGCTGCTACCCTTCATTGCCAACAAAGGACCTGAGCCTGTAAATGATGCTGTAGGAAAGCATCAATGGGTCTAGTCATGTGAGTATAGTCACTGACGGGAATCACTGTTTGCTGCATTGGGCCTAAACGTACCGGCCTGACAAAGCCTGTTTTATTCTTCTATGTATGACTATAGCCTATTAGCACTGTGAAACTAGATTGATGGAAAGTCTTGATAGCGTAAACAGCATAATGGAGGCAGCGCTTAGGATTGCAATGAACATTTTTGCTCTGTCTCAGCATCTGCTGCTATTGGCGCATGAGGCAGAGCATACAGGATATGGAGAGGGGCAAACAGTGAGGGAACAGCTGCTGCCATGCAGTGGCTAAGCTCTGGTGAAACAGCTCCCCTCTCTGCACCTTCTACAATGGGGTGGGGAAAGGAGAAGGCCCGGCTTTCCACTGAAGCCATCTCCCCACATGACTGACTGGGAACATGTAACAGTGGAGCCTCATTTCCCAGTGGGGTGGGCAAAATACAGCCCACGGGCCAAATCTGGCCCACCCAACCACCAGATATGGCCAGCTGCTATCCCGTGGCCTAGTATTGACCCTGGGCCTGTGGCAGTCAGGGAGTCTGCCTGAGGATCCTGCTGGGCTGCTGGCCAGGAGCCACCTAGATATGCACCTCCTGGACAGAGCCTGCCTTTGGTACACCCAGCTCCTCCTTCTTTCCCAACTCTCTGCCCCGCCACACACAACTTCATGCCAGGTCACAACCAATGTTCCATCTAATTTTTTCTATCCATGTATGGAACAAATTTTGTTATGTGCAGCAAGGAATGTGCAGATATGCACCACCAGTAGAAACACATGCTGCCAGCTGTGGGCACTCTGCTAATCCACTGGGCGGCATTTGAATCTCTCCTGGATGGCCACCCAAGCACACAGTTTATAGGGAACACTGGTCATAACCCAAAATCTCCGTACCCCCTCTCTTGCACCCAATCCACCCCCCAGACCATGCCCCAGATGACAGCTCAAATGCCTTCCCCTCCAAGACACACTGCATTCCCTCTACTTCTCCAGGTCAGAATCCTCTCCTATACCCACACCCCCCCCCCCCAGATTCTACACCCCAATCCTCTGCTCCAGGTCACGACCCTTTCCTTCACCCAAACTCTTCCCGAGACCCCAGACCCACTCCTGCTCCCCCAAACACCTACCCTGAGCTCCCTTCTGCACCCAACCTCTATCCCACAGTCCATCCTTCCTCCATTAATATAATGGAAGAGAGCTGCCCTTAACCACTTACTAAATTTTTAGAGTGCCCCCCCATCAGAATTTATTGCCCACCCTTCCTCCAGAGTCTGTGGGCTTTGTAGGCCTCTGCCAGTGTGAATCCCCAAACCTCCTCCTGGAGCAAAGCACAGTGGGGAAATGTTGTGCAGCTCTCCTCCTGGATGCCAGCCATACAGTCCCACCCGTTTCCCCACCTGTGAGGACCTTCCCCTGGAGACAGGCACACAGCTCTGTGTATTTCTGAGAGTTCCAATGCCTCAGTTTCCCAGGCCAGTGCAAGATGGGGGTGAGTCTGGGATGCTGAACAATTGCAGGTCATTTGTCCACTGGGTATCTGCTCTCCAGTGCCTGCTCTCTTGGTGCATTTCCAGGCATTCTGTTATGCAGTAGCAAAGAGATTGTACTTGGTGTGCAGGGAGAGCTTCCAAATGTATAGACAAGCATTTCCAACCTATGTGAAAGGCTTAACTTGGATCAGCCCGCTATAGATAGGAAATCGTATGTTGGAATTTCAACATGGCTCAAGCAGCAGTCCAGCAAGTGAGAAGGCAGAGCTGGCAAATTGATTCAGGATGCTTTAGTCTGGGGGTTGATTTGTGAGGGGGCCGGCTGACAATACACAGCATGGCTTTGTTTCTTCGTTTGCTTTGCTGGGGTGCATCCCATGACAGGCAGCGCGTGCAGGTGAGCAGGCAAAGAGCAGTTGCTGGATTCATGAAAACTCAGGAGGCTCAGCTAAAATCTTTGACTGGGGGCAGAGCTGGGAAGGCAGGAAGGAACAAGGGGAGCTACCGTTACATGAATTCTCCTGCCAAGCCCATATCGGGAGTGGGGCAGGAGGTGGAGGAGAGCATGTAGCAGTCCTGGGACTCCTGGAGCCAAAAGGAGTGATTTCATAGTGTCTCCTTCCACGCCTTGGACTCAGAAGGAAGAACCACTCCACAGGGACGCTGACTCCTGCAGAACACCCCTATGCACACCCTATGCACCCTCCTATACTTTCTCAAGTAAAATTCACATCTGCATGAGGATGGTAGGATCTGACCCTTGGTCCTTAGCATTCTTACAGACAATGTATCCCAGAGCAGAATTTCTATATCTCGTGCACTGGGACTGGGAAGAGTTTATTTCCCCAAGGAAAACATTATACTGGTGAGGAGGTCTCCGAGTTCCTACAGGTGTTTCCCAGATGTCTGGCCAGGGCTATTCCTACGTGGGAGTGGGACCTGGGGCAACTCCTTCCCTCTCCCCCTCCCATGCCACCCAAAGTCCCCAAGCACAAGGCCACCACAGGTCTAGCCCCTTCCTGTCCTTGCCCCACCCCCTTGCCAAAGCTCCCTCCCCCGAGCAACGTGAGCAGCGGAATACCAAAGGGGGCCCTGGCATGGAGCAACCCGCCCCACTCCACCTTGCCCCACCACCCTCTCCCAGGCAGCTGCTTTCCACTTCTCCATGCTGGTGGGAAGCAGACCAGCCTGGGAGAGTGAGGCAGGGTGGAGCAGAGAGGAGCAGGCTCTCTGGCTGCTCTGGCTCCCGGCACCATGGTGATGGGAGGGACAACCCTCTGATGCTGCCCAATGCCAGGCCTCTTCCCCCAGGTAATCCCTGGGACCCATCCATAGGACGGTTGAAGCAGCCACTGGCAGGCCCACCCAAGTGCAGGGCCTGGGGCAGCACAGTTGCCCTGAGCCATCCTATGGACAGGACAGCTCTGTGCCTGGCTGGCGAGTCTCACCAGGGTGCTCACGGTCTAACTGATCACCGTATTTTGGGTCAGGAAGGAATTTGTCCCCCTGATCAGATTGGCAGAGAGACACTGGGAGGCTTTGCCTCCCTCTGCAACATGGGGCACAGGTCACTTGCTGGTTTGAGCCACAATATAAATGGTGGTTTCTCTCCTATTTGAAATCTTTAAATTAATCTTTCAGGACATCAGTAAGTCGACCAAAAGTTATTGCAGGGTTGTGGGTGAGGTTCTGTGGCCTGCGATGTGCTAGTGCTGATCTCTCATCTCATAAGAGAAATTAATGTAGTGCTTTCCGGGCAGTCCAATATTGGGAAGCCCTCAGTAGGAATTCCCATTATAGAGTCTATATTAGCAAGGCTATTTCTTTTAGTACTCTCTTTTCCTGAGACAGCCTGGCATATATGTGCTGCTATTTTACACATCCTGTTAATCACTAAAGTACAGTGAAAGCAAACCACCATTTTGCTGCAGTCCCTCAGTAGCAGTAAAATGGTGGTATAAATGAAAACTGCCAGATTAAACGCAATCCAGTTACCTGTCACCAACTATAGCTCTTTGGCTCACATGTGATACTGAATTCTTCATCGTGTTAATATTTGAATTCTGCATATTAAGAAACACAAGAGGTGTTAGAACCAAACATTAATGTTTATAGTGTAGCCATGCTGCACTGAGATGCAATCTACAGACATGAGAATTTACAATTTTTTGCATACAACCATACGTTCTTGGCTCTGCTGTTTATTAGCACAGTTGGTGGAATTACTGAAAGATGCCAACAATAACTAAGTGTAAGGACATTTAACATGTAAAGTGAAATCTGCAATAAAAACATTCCTCGCAAGATGTTAGGCACATTAATTTGGTTAATTGCTCAGAACTATCATTTGCACCCATAATGTTATGTGAAATTTCTCCTTAGAAATATCCTATTGAAAACATGCTTTTCAACTGATACAAGGAACTAACTCAGTACACAGATTCTAAGGGAGGCTTTTGAAAATTGATTTGTACATATTTAAACAGTTCAGACTTTGTATTTTTCTCTGTGATAGTGAATATTTTATGTGTTAATATTTATTTTATAGGGGAAATCATAGTCTCATAAATTAGGAACGTTTATGCTGATAGGAAACACACACAAAATATGAATTTACCTTTCAAGATAGACTCTACTCATAGTTAGCAAGATCCTATTGCATCAAGACTCAAACACATTGGTCATGATTAATAACTATCCACTTATACAATGAAATAAATTTCTGCATATGAACAATGCCATTCTGTAGTCCAGTTTTAAATTTAAATGACACTTACATATAATGTACAGGAATACATGTCAGCATAAAGAACTCTCTATGTAACTTATGTCACCTAAAATGAAGAAATATGCAATCTAAAGATTTGCAATTTTCTCTCCTCAGAATTGAATCGCTCTAAAATTAAGGCATATATTGTATCTACAGAGCATGAAATATTTCACAGTATTTAAATACGTCTTTTTGCTCTTCTAGAGGCTCTCACTTATTACATATTATTAAATACTTCAAACTGTTTATAAATTATATATTCCTCTATTCTAAACTTCTACCATTTAACAATTTAATCTTGTAACATGCATTTTCATTAGATTCTATTTAATAATTATTTTATGCCACAGTAAACTATTAAAATAATGTTAATAATGGAAACTTGTAAGATAAATTATTAAAGCGATTTAAATAAAAAGCAATATTCACATGTCTTTTGTTTGTACTATTCTGTACTAAATAATCCTAATTATTTAATATAGAAGAGTGACAAAGATCTCTGAAATACAATAGCTCTGAAGAGAGCTCAGTGTGACTCCAATGCTTGTCTCTCTCACCAACAGAAGTTGGTCCAATAAAAAATATTACCTCACACACCATGTCTTATTGGTTATTGCTAGAATTGATAGATTTCCTGTATTATTTCTGCTTCTGGAAAATTCAAAATCCTTTGGATAAGGAATTATGCAGAAAAAAAAGTTTAGGGGATTGTTTCAATAAAACACTGAAGGAAGGGTAAAGAGAAATTATTTCCATTTATTTTTTCATGAAATCCTTGATAATTGCAGGTAATGAGCATATTCCCATATCACTAAGAATGTTTTTTAAAATTAGTATTATATTTTACAAATCCTTTCCATTGCTTGTTGTTGTATTACCCTTTTCAAATATAAAGTACTAGCAGATTTATACAGTGTTGCTCAGTCTTTAACTCAATTAAGTTGGAGTTTTGGAAAATAAAAGGAAAATATCTATACTTTATTTATAGGCTTGTATTTTTCATAAAATAGTGTTATTTTTATGAAGTTCATTTTTATTTCAGATTTCTTAAAAAAGGGAATGTTAACATTTGTCTGTTTCATTTTTCAAATATTTTTAAATGGGAATTCCATCAAGAGTATTTTTTCTGCATCCTTCAAAACACTTATCACTCATTATGTTTTAATAAAAAGTGGCTATAGTCAATTTAATTTCCAATAACATTGTCTTCTAATTTTCAAATCGTAAGTATTGATGTAGCTGTGCCAAAATAGAGCACTACTCCAAATTTCTCCATTTTATTTCTTTTTGGTAAGGTTTATTGAGAAGAATTCCTATTCCAGGTTCACCCTATTTTTGTGGCTCATCTTGGTTCAGTTCCTTTCAACATTTATTCAGTTATGTCAATTCTGAGAACTGTATTTGATTTGGTGACTCTTTTTTGTTTGGCATTTATGAGAAGCAATCCTGTTCCAGGCACATCCCATTTTTCTTGCACAATCAAACCCTTATGTTGCTTTAAGTTATACTAAGAGGAAGCTGTACCCCGAATTTGGTGATCCTGGCTCTTACCGTTTAGGGGAGTTCTTGATCAAACAGACAAACTCTCTAAAATATACAATAGATTATCTAATTTGGCATATCACTGGCAATTTGTATACAAATGTTGCATCATTTTACTTTTTTAACCTAATACAGCATTTTGAAAATAGTCAATGGGGGTATGTCTACACTACCCCGCTAGTTAAAACTAGCGGGGTAGTGTAGACATACCCTTAGAGACTTTGGTCTTGATCCCCTTTCCATTTTAATCAATAGAAGTTTTGTCCTTAGCACCTATAATAAAATCAAGCCCTGGAATTGTCAGGAAAACTCTCATTCTTTCCAGAAGACTGAATGAGAAATATTACTGTCTTCCAATGTGATGCATGAAAAGCATTAAAAGCTATAGGAAACAAAAATCTAATCGACTCTGAGGCAGCTTAAATATACTACACTGCTGGTTTTGGGGGAAAGATGGCCGGACAGTTTAGACAAACACCTGTTGGGGATGGTCTAGGTGGCTCTTGGTCCTGCCATGAGTGCAGGGGATTGGACTTGATACCTCTAGAGGTTGCTTCTACTTTTAGTATTCTATGATTCTCTGACTTCTTTAATCATGAGCTAAAGCTGAACAGAGGAAAGAAATTCAATTCATACCGGTGCACAGCATTTTCCTCAGTGCGGAACATTATTACAGAAATTGATTGTGACTTTTCCCTGCTGAAAAATTAAGGAGCTGCACTTTTAATTTCTTCATTTGAGAACAAACTCTTTCATATATTGTATACCTAAGAGAGCAAAGCTCAGAAAGGGGAGGAGTTTTAACAAATATAAAATCCCTTTGGTCTAATACATAAACTCTGCAAACTATGTTAAATGAGAGAGCTGGGAGTTTTGCAACAGCAGGATGGGAAAACTTGCAAACCAGCGTCAGCTGGTTAGACTGTACCATGCTATACAGTTTTACTACCTCTAACTATTCTACAGTACAATAAAAATACCACAGGAAATATCAAATCACCTTGCAGTTATAATACATTTGAGGCATACTGTGCTCTTGCCAAAGACCACACTCGCATGGAATGACACCATATTGTTATAGCTTTTGAAAAAGGAAGTATTAAAACTATTTCTCCCAGATGTAAGGTCCATTTTGAGGATGCCTTTAAGAAAACTGATCAATATTAAATCACAAAATTTGATCAATTTCTAAAGAATAGAATAGATACAGTCATCTCTGGGAGAATGCTAGTACAACTTGTGTGCGCAGGATGTGACAACTACAACCCTTTGCTGGTTTCAAAGGATGCCAAAATGGTGGGTAGAGAGAGTGATTGTGTACAGCAAAGGAGAAAGGAATATTTCCCAGTGGCCTTCTTTAATATACAGACTGATGCCACTTACCAGGATTCTACGTATACTTACTAAATAGTTGAGTTTTCATTTCCCTCCACCAGTTATTACAGGGATGCTTCCACTAGTTCTTCTGATTCTTGCAAAAAATCTACATAACAATATTTATATTTTATTTTCAATTTTTATCAGATGAATCCGCCCGACTTTAAACATTAACATGGACTTTTTAATTGGCGGCTGCCTTTTTTTAAGGTTTGGTACAAAAATTAGACCTGTAACCCAATCCACTCTGTACAATTACAGAGCCTACAGTATTACCATAGGCGTGCATGACTTTTTACATGGCAAGTAAAGACCTGACAAAAGCAGGATATAGGGAGAAAACAAAAAATAGGCAAAAAGAAAGACGGGAGGGAAGAAATATGAATGCATATAAAGGTTTTGGGAGTATGCTTGGGATATACCATGTTACCTTTAAGTCACTTTTAAATTTAGTCATTAATCTTGGCATGATAATTCTATGAACAGTCTGCGGGACTGTGCAGGAAGGTGAATTTTGAGGAGGGATTTGAAGGAAGAAAGGGCTTCTGGGAGACACGTGAGCTCTAAGAGGGTTGTCCAGAGGTAGGTTGTCATTACATACTGTGCATGAGTTAAAGCACTTACTCTTTTCTTTGGATTTGTTATGGATTACAGCTTCTTCTGGTCACAGCTATTAAGAGATAAAGCAAATGATTTTTTTATGCAAAGTTTCAAAAGTAGTATTAACATGCAGTATTTAATGTATTAAATTTAAGACTTAAGTATCAACACAGTAATAGACTGGAATTAAGTAGTGGCTAGCAACATTATTCTGTATTTGTGACTATCTCTGTGAAATTGTTAGTCTCAAAGGAGCAGGGAGACAGGGTTACACAGCAGGTACAGAACTGAATCCAGGGGAATATTTGACAACTAAGGTTTTCAGCGACAGGTATTGATGTAACCAAGAAAAGAACTTGGGGCTTTATTCTGATCTCAGCTAGGCCAGTGTAAATCAGGAATAGCGCCACTGAATTCACTGGTATGAGTGTTTCTCTCACCATCAGGGTATGGCTACTCAGCAAAGTTATTTAGAAATAACAGCCATTATTTCGAAATAACTATCCTAGCATCCACACAACCATTCTGTTATTTCGAAATTAATTCAAAATAGCGGAGGGCTTATTTCAAAATTGGTAACCCCATTCCACGAGGAATAGCACCAATTTTGAAATGGCTATTTTGAAATAAGTGCTGTGTAGATGCTTATTTCAAAATAGGGGGCCTCCAGCCCTTCCCAGGGTGCCCTGCTGGCTGCACTGGCCACAAGGTAACTTCTGACCTGATGCCCTGCTGGAACCAGTTCCGACTGGCCTTAAATGCGATTCAGGGTCCAATCAGTGTGGACGCACTATTTCGAAATAGCAAAAAGCTATTTCAAAATGCATTTTGTGTGTAGAAATATTATTTCTAAATAAGTTATTTTGAAATAACTATTTCAAAATTAGATATTTTGAAATAACGCTGTAGTGTAGACATACCCTCAGAAGTTGGGTTCAATAAAAGATATTACCTCACCTGCCTTGTCTAACTAGTATCAAAACCTGTTTTAGTGAAAGCAGAATTGGGCCCACAGACATTGAAAAACAATCTATAAAGACTTGATTTTGCATCTGTAAAACTAGTGGCAGAAAGCTCACTGATTTCAATGGGAACACACTGGGCCCCAAATTATTATAATGGAGCATTTGAGGAAAATGAGGGGATGCTTATTTGAGATAAGGCTGTGAACAGAAGTACGTTTTTTGAACAACAGTTGGGATTCTTTATACTGGTTCTAGAAATTTCCATCTGGGATTTTCAGAGTAGCATTAGAGAATTCTATTCCCAGGAACTCCACTGACAAGGAAAGGGAGGTTAGATATTGTGCACTAGGATTTAGGTAAAATGGTTGTGTCTGAGGATAAAGAAATAGGGATAATTACTCTGGTGGATAATACTTTTGTATTGCTGTACACAAACATCAGTTCACCAAATATTATTCCTAAGAGAGATAATTAAAATCCATATAAAATCTATAACAGAGAAAAAATCAAACACGAAGAGATGATGTCTTTAAAATTACTAGACCAAACAGTACTGTATGTTGCTATACAAACAATTTCACTCTACAGGATACTAGCGTCTGTTTTAGCTGTAAGAAGATGTTTTGAATTAGCTGGCTTCTCAAAAAGAAGATTTTATTATTCAGTCCCTTGTAAAAATCTAGCTATTCAGTAATAGTACATATTAAACTTTGTGTTTGAAAGGCAAATGATATTAAGATAACATTAATATTTAGGATTGTATCAAGTTGCTATGTATAGTATTACTACTAGGTTTTGCCTCGGCGTTACATACTAAGGGTCTATCTTAGCTCACACTGAACTCAATAACAAAATTCCTGTTGGTTTTAATGGATACAACATATGGACCAATGAATCCAGTCACTAATTCTTATACAAGCAGAACTTCCATATAAGTCAATAGGATTTTTCCCTGTGTAAAAAAATGTAAGATTGAGTCATAAATTTAGTAGCAGAAAATGAATTTGAGCCCATTTTTGTACCAATTTTAATTACTTTATTTTTCTTTTATATTTAAGATGTAACCTGATGTTAGATGCTACTCTTCATTATGAATCTGTGGTCATCCCTTTAATGAAATACTTTGCTTTCTTTTGCAAATGTCATTAAGCAAAGAACAAACTGATTGTCTAAATTGATTAATCAGATTCATTCAAGTGAAAAAATTATTATTTGCCTAGTTCATTTTATCAAATCAATTCACAGGGAAAAGGTCTAATGAATTAAACTAATCACAAATATATATTATAAAAGCTAAATGTCAACCACATGATACATTTAGTACCATCAATCACCAAGACAATATCAGAATTTTAAAACACTGTCTTGTATTGCTGTGACCCCTTTTACGTTGGGGTTATAATAAAATAAGAATTTCCAGGACAATATCTATTCTTTTATACACACATATTCAATCCCATTAGAGGTTTTGCAGTTGAATACAAGTAGTTCATGGCAGAAAAAGTCCGAATATTTAAACTTAGTCCAGCCATGTACTTTGCTTGGTCAAAATAATAGCTATCTCTCTGACTGATATGATGAGAGACAGATTTCAAGCACTTCAGTATAAGTTCTTGGGATGTATCCCATTCATTAGTTCTAGCCAACTTGCCACATCCCACAACAAGAGGAGCTGTTCATAGATCTGTTCTGATCATGTCTGGGATTATACAGGAAAGATTTTATTAGAATGTTAAATATTCACAGCCGAAGGGTAATACAGCCTTTGGACTTTCCAACTCTCTTCATACAAATTGCTACAGAGATTGTTGTTCGGGTATATATTTTTTTATAAAGTCCTATGTTTCTTGCAAAAAGTAACTTTAAAAACATGATTCAATACAAATTATTTGTTTTAAAGCTATGTTAGTAAAAGAACAATCAAAGAATATTTACTATAATGTTTATTAGAATGCTGATGGCTAACTGAAAAGTACTAGATGTCTCTTCTCTCCTTGCTGGGCATTCATAACTCCCATTAGCATTAACAGGGGGATGGGCAGGTACATCAATAGCAGGGCTATGAATGGTCTACTGTAGAGATATCTATTCTGCACTTATGTCATAGAATATAACTATAGGGTTCAATAACATTTTCCTAAAGAGTTTTAATATCCAATCCCATATCACTTTTTTATGCTAACCCTTCTGAATGGGGTAAGCGTAGTGCATCCAGGGCTTTGCAGCTTCTAAACCAAAGGTGACCATATTTTTCCAAAGGGAAAATAGGACACACCTGAGCCCTTCCTACTTCCCACACTTCTCCCAGTGGGCACCCCTCCCCAGTGGCTCCCGTGATGCTGTTGGCTCAAGATGCTGCTTCATGCCCCTATATGCAGGGGACCCCTCATCCCCCTGTGTGCAGGATAGGGATGGAACGCCAGCTGAGACTGGCCACTCTCGATAGCTGAAATTCCTCCATGCCCTGCGAGGGGTCCCACTCTGCTTTTTTTTGGACAAAACTGGGCATTTGTCCTGTTTCCTCTGACCAGCTAAGGAGCCATGAGAGCTGTAAAACCGCAAGAGTTATCAAAAGCACCAAAGACTGAAGAAGGGGTAAAGCTACATGATGAACCTTTCAGGGAAATAAGAGGAACAATAAGAGATTAGAGAGTGAACTTACCTTGTGAAGCCACCCTTATCTCTTCCCTTCTTTCTCAGTGCAGAAAAGAGGGTGAAACAGACATTACATTTATGAACATAAATTCCATCTAGTTGGTATCATTGAAGGCTGGTGGGGGGAGGGATAGCTCAGTGGTTTGAGCATTTGCCTACTAAACCTAGAGTTCTGAGCTCAGTCTTTGGGGCTATGTCTAGACTGCAGGCTTCTTTCGAAAGAGGCTCTTTCGAAAGCATCTTTCGAAAGAGCCTCTTTCGAAAGATCGCGTCTAGACTGCAGGCGGATCTTTCGAAAGAGAAATCCGCTTTTTCAAAAGAGAGCACCCAGCGAGTCTGGATGCTCTCTTTCGAAGACGGCCTCTTTACATTGAAGAACGCCTTCTTTCGAAAGAGGAGCTTTCGAAAGAAGGCGTTCTTCCTCGTGAAATGAGGTTTACCGCCATCGAAAGAAAAGCCGCGTTCTTTCGAAATAATTTTGAAAGGACGCGGCTTGAGTCTGGACGCAGGGGAAGTTTTTTTGGGAAAAGGCTACTTTTCCCGAAAAAACCCCTGAGTCTGGACACGGCCTGAGGGAGGGGCCATTTAGGGATCTGGGGCAAATCTGTCAGGGATGGTATTAGTCCTACTGTGAGGGTAGGGGACTGGACTTGATGACCTCTCAAGGTTCCTTCCAGGTCTATGAGATAGACATAACTCCATATTTTTTTTAAAAAAAAGTATTTGCACAATTGGAATGTTAAAATCAATGGTTATAGCCTAGGTAGAAAGGATCAAGTGGGCAAAAGGGGAGGGAGAGTGTCCCTTGATATCAACAAATCATTGATAACTTGGAAGAAAAGTATTTAGAGTGATTATGGTTCAATTTCCTTACAGATAAAGCACAAGATGGGATGTCACTTGGTGTCTGCCACGGACCACCAAATTACAGGAAACAGGGTGACCATCTCCTTATATATAATGTGTAGGGGATAAAAACTGATCATGGGGGATTTCAATTTGAATGACAAATGCTGAAGGTCCCAAAACTGCCACTTACTAAAACATCCTTGAAATTTCTAAATATTGCAGATGCACTGTAGTCAATATGGGGGATTCTGTATTAGACTTTGTGTTAATAGGTAAAGAGGAACCGATGAACGAATTAAAAATGATTGATAGCTTAGGTACAAATGATCATGACGTGATCACATTTATAATGCACAAGCAGAATAAAGTCCAAACTAGTAAAACTTGGTGCTTTAATAGGGTGAGTTTCACAGATGTGAGCCAAATATGAGCCCTAACAATGAGCTAAATTAGCTAGGAGGAAGAATTTAATCAGAAAACTGTAACTGATGTTTGGAATAATGTAGAAATACTTTACTGGATTCCCAGAAAGCCACAATCAAGGAAGAAAACACTACTGGAAAAAAATATCAGGTTAAGAGGGAAAGTGAAAGCAACTACAAAATAAATTCATAATATATAGCAAATGGAAGAAAGGGAAAGTTGACAGCCAGGAATATAAATCAGAAGTTGGGAACTATAGTAAATTGATAAGGGAAGCAAAGGGACACAAGGCTAAACCTATGGCCAGGAGAGTTAAAGATCATATGGAGGAGGTTTTTTAATTATATTAGGAACAAAAAGAAGCTGTAAATTGGTATTGGTTCGTTATTACATGGAAATGGTAGATTTGTTTGTTTATTATGTATTATTATTATTATTTTATTATACTAAAAAGGCAGAAATGATTCTGTATTATTTCTGTTCTATGTTTTGGGGAAAAAGCAGATAATATCATCTTATATGATGATGATGATGATGATGATGATGATGATGATGATGATGATGATGATAACATTATTTCTATTCTACCAATATCTCTGAAGGATGTTAAACAGAAACTACTAAAGTCAGGTATTTTAAAACTAGTACATCCAGAAAACTTGTACCTAAGAGTTTTAAAAAAACTGGCTGAAATACTTTCTGGACCATTAATATTGATTTTCAGAAAATTTCTAGAGGCACTCCAAAAATTCCCGAAGAGTGGAAGAAATCTAATGTTACAATTTTTATAAAGGACAAACAGGATGACCCAGGTAATGATAGGTCTGTCAGTCTGACATTGATCCCTGGCAGAATAATGGAGTGGCTAATACAGGAGTCAAGTAATAAAGAATTAAAGAAGGGTACCATAATTAATGTAAATCAACATGTGTGTATGGAAAATAGATTCTGTCCAACTAATTTGATCTCTTTTTATGATGAACTTACAACTTTGGTTGATTAACATAGTAGTATTGACATAATATACTTAGACCTCGGTACTTATTTTAACTTGACATTGTCTGACACTTTGATTAAAAACTAGAATGATATAAAATTATCACACTACACATTCAATAGATTAAAAACTGGCTAACAGACAGATCTCAAATGTAATTGTAAATGGGGAATCACCACTGTGCAGGTATGTCCCCAGTAGGGTTCCACCAGGAACCATTTTTATCCATAACCTGGAAGAAAATGTAACATCGTCACTGATCAATTTTGCAGATGACACAAAATTTGGGGAGTGGTAAATAATTATGTTAACATGTCACTGATAGAAAGTGAGCAGGATCACTTGGTAAATGGAGAGCAAGCAAACAATGTCTGTTTTAATGCAACTAAATCTAATTCTAGGAACAAAGAATGAAAGTCATGCTTACATGATGGGAGACTCTACCCTGGGAAGCAGTGGAAAAGATTTAGGGGTTGTGGTGGATAATTAGCTGACCTTGAGCTTCCAGTGTGACACTGTGGCCAAAAGAGTTAATGTGATCTGGGATGCATAAACAGGAAAGTCTTGAGTCAGAGAAGAGAGATTATTTTACCTCGGGATTTAGCACTGCTGAGAGTAGTGCTAGAAGACCAGTTCTGATGCCCACAAGTCAAGAAGAATATTGATAAATTGGAGAGAGTTCAGAGAAGATCTTGGGAAATTATTAGAAAAGGGTTATACAACATGCTTATGCTCTTTGAGCCTATCACTATCAATCTGTTAAGCTTAACAAAGAGTATCAAGGTGGAGAACAAATATTTAATAGTGGAATCTTCAGTTTAGCAGAGAAAAGTATAACATGGTCCAATGGCTGGAAGTTAAAGATAGGCAAAGGCAGACCAGAAATGAGGAGGACTCCTTTAGCAGTATGAGTGATTAACCATTGGAACAATTTACCAGAGGTCACGGTGGATTGTCCATCACCGACAAGTAACATTGGACATTTTCCTAAAGGATCTGCTTTAGGAATTAGTGTGCGGAAAATTCTCTAGCCCAGGTGAGGGCAATATTTTTTGAAGGGGGACTACTTAACAAATTTTGGTACATGGACACAGGCTGGCTCCACTCCCTGGAAGGGGTGGGGTCTGAGGAGGAAGGGGCAGGGCTGGGGACTAGCTTTCCCCCAAGAGTTGTCTGGGGCTGAAGGCTTTCAATTAAAAACACAGCAAAGGGCTCATGGCTTCCAGCCCCACCGCTATCACGTTTCCTGGCAGCCACCCAAGGTTGCTGTGGCTATTTGAAAGGCTCGTGGCTCCAGCCCCTGCTGGGGTAGCGCCATGATCAAGAGTCCTTTAAATATCTGCAGCAACCTTGGGTGGCTGCCAGGCAACGTGGTAATGGCAATTTAAAGGGCTCCCAGCTCCCAACCTGGCCACAACTGTTTTGCCTGGGAGCTGCCCAGGTTGCTATGGCTATTTAAAGGGCTCATGGCTCCACCACAACAATGAATCATGAGCCATTTAAATAAGATTCTGCTGCCTGAGTCACCCCCTAAGCCTGGACCCTGGAAATTTGGTGGCACGGGCAGCAGGATATAAATAGAAAGTGGCCAGATGCAGTCTGCAGGCTGGATCAAAATGTTAAGTGGGCCAGATCCGGCCCCTGGGACGCATCTTGCCCAGTCCTGCTCTAGCCTGTGTTATGTGGGAGGTCAGATTGGATGATCCCAGTGGCCCTTCCTGGCCTTGGAATCAGAACACATTGCAAATACAACGCTAGTTACATGAGTCAGACTGGAATTCTCTGTGACCGGCACTACCTAAAGAAAAGCCTGCCAAGCCATTCTTTAGCCACCGTGACAATTCAGTGCTCGGCACTCTCACTCCCACAAATAGGCTGCAACGACTAGCTGGATCACTTATTGCCCTTATCCTTGCAGCAATATGTAGCAATAGTTGGTGGAGAGAGGGTAGGCAGTCATCGCCACTGGCAACCATGGAACAGTACGAAGAACTCAGTGTCCATGTGACAGGGCCCCTTAGCTTGGTCCCTATTTGCAGGGTGAGGTGCACTCTTGCTGTATTTGATCAAAAACTGCATACAGAAAAGAATCAAGTGTTGACATACCTCTGAAGTGACACCTCTGAATCGGAACACAGGGGACAGCAAGGGTTACACTGGGACTGTAAAAATAGCAGGCCAAGCTGGTCTCCCGATTATATTCCTCTTCTGCCCAGCTTTCTTTTTTTTATCACAAGCAGAGGGCTAATATGTCTAGAAATGTGCAGGAGCTAAGGAATAATCTAAGGCGTACTAAAGAAATAGTTGATATGCAACAAGGGCTGAGCATCACCAGGCAACATCCTGCCACAACATAGAATCATAGAAAACAAAGCTGGTAGAGACCTCAGAAGGTCATCTAGTCCAACCCCCTGCTCCAAGCAGGACCAACCACAACTAAATCATCCCAGCCAGGACTATGTCAAGCCTGGCCTTAAAAACGTCAAGATAGAGATTCCATCGACCCACTAGGCAACCCATTCCAGTACTTCACCACCTTCCTAGTGAAGTTGTTTTTCCTAATACCTAAACTAGACCTCCCCCACTTCAGCTTAAGACCATTGCTCCTCATTCTGTCATCTGCCTCCTCTGAGAATAGCCTAGCTCCATCCTCTTTGGAACCCCACCTTTCAGACTGGGTTGCAACATCTGTCCTGAAAGATGGGGTAAATTGACCACAGAAATGTACTGCCAAACACTTAGCAAGGGGCTCCCTGAAAAATGTTCCGTATCACCTGAGCAATATTTGTGATATGTCCCCAAATAATCAGTTCCATATTTCTTTCCCCCACCTAATCCATATGTCATTTCATTGTCCCTCCCTCCAGTAGCCAGGCACTTCTCGGCCCATTGTGCCATTCACTTTGTGGATGTCCCTTTAGGTGTCTCCAGTGGCAGGTAGTGGCTAGAGAGTATGATTATTAAGTTTGCAAATGATTCCAAGCTTGGAGAGGTTGCAACTGCTCTGGAGGATAGGGTCATAATTCAAAATGATCTGGACAAACTGGAGAAATGGTCTGAGGTAAACAGGATGAAGTTTAATAAGGACAAATGCAAAGTACTCCACTTAGGAAGGAACGATCAATTTCACACATACAGAATGGGAAGCGACTGTCTAGGAAGGAGTACTGCACAAAGGGATCTGGGGTCATAGTGGGCCACAAGTTAAATATGAGTCAGCAGTGTGATGCTGTTGCAAAAAAAGCAAACATGATTCTGGGATGCATTAACATGAGTGTTGTGAGCAAGACACCAGAAGTCATTCTTCCATTCTACTCTGCGCTGATTAGGCCTCCATTGGAGTATTGTGTCCAGTTCTGGGCACCACACTGCAAGAAAGATGTGGAGAAATTGGAGAAGGTCCAGAGAAGAGCAACAAGAATGATTAAAGGTCTAGAGAACATGAAGTATGAGGGAAGACTGAAAGAATTGGGCTTGTTTAGTTTAGAAAGGAGCGACAGAGAGGGGACATGATAGCAGTTTTCAAGTACCTAAAAGAGTGTTACAAGGGGGAGGGAGAAAATTGTTCTCCTTGGCCTCTGAGGATAGAACAAGGATCAATTGGCTTAAACTGCAGCAAGGGAGGTTTAGGTTGGACATTAGGAAAAAGTTCCTAACTGTCAGGGTGGTCAAACACTGGAATAAATTGCCTATGGGAGGTTGTGGAATCTCCATCTCTGGAGATATTTAAGAGCAGGTTAAACAGACATCTATCATGGATGGGCTAGATGGTGTTTGGTCCTGCCGTGAGGGCAGGGGACTGGACTCGATGACTTTTCAAGGTCCCTTCCAGTTCTAGTGTTCTATGATTCTGTCGCCAAAAACTACCAAAAGTGGCACCATTTGGAGCCCTTAGCAGAAATCTAAAGAGAAGGATCAAATACGGGGTGAGTCAGAGGGGCTAACTACCCTCTCAACCCTAGAGAGCTCAATGGAGGCATGTAGAAACGGACGCTTGTCTGTCATGGCTGGAGTGAACCTGCTCTAGGAATAAGCTGAACAGATATGTTGCTGACTGGGCACTTTGCACAGGCAATAAAATTGTATTTTATATGAGATTTTAAAAACAGGCAAAGAAAGAAGGATTAACATAGACAAGTCACAGGGAAAAAAATCAACAAGCGTTTCCTTCAAAATCCTTGTCTGCTACATCTTACAGCAAGCATATTATATGATTTCCTGTCACCTTCAAGTGTTTTTCCCCCTTCGGTACTGAAATCTAGTTATAATGTTTGTTTAATGGAACCTTGTATACTGCTGAATTCTAGCTGTGTGACGTGACTAATACATGTGAAGATTAATAGATGCATCTGAAAATTAGAACACAACACCGCATCTGAGTCTTTCTTACCAGAAAAGTAGAGATTCAAACACTTCCAAGAAGTCTCTACTATATTTTGTCATACTATAAAGACTAAAAGGCATACTTCTCTCAGTATACACACACTATTGCAACACATTAGTACTGTTGGTCATTACTTGTGAACATAACCTCTAATTATTAATATTACTAGCAGTTATTTGTATTGCAGTAGCATTCGGAGGCCCAAAGCAGAATCAGGGCCCCATTGTGCATGGCGCCATGATTCACTGTTGCCAATTCTTATGATTATATCACTAGTTGCAAGATAGTTAATGTTCTTTAAGCCCCAGCTCCTGGAGTTATGTGAGCAGCTCAGCTTTCGTTTAAAAGCAAAAGTTGTCAGCCTTTGTGATTACAAAGAGCAGCTTGAAAACAAGACACGCACACGCCCCCCCTCTTGAAAATAACAGAGTCCAACATGTATTATTTTTAAGAATGTACAAATTTGTATGCCAAAGCTCATGATTTGGGGCAGCCGGATCGTGTTTGTAAAGGCAATACTGGTACAAATAGACAGTAAGAGACAGTTCCTATTTGGAAGTGCTCGCAGTGCTTGGTTTTCAGTGATTAGTTTTTATATAACATAGATTGAGGTGTTTGGGCCATGGGAGACATGGAAGCGGGCACACGTCACATAAGTCTAACTTAGGGTATGTCTACACTAGCTTGTTAGTTCGAGCTAGTTAGGCAAATGAGGGCAACTGGAGTTGCAAATGAAGCCCGGGATTTAAATATCCCAGGCTTCATTTGCATGTTCCCGGGCGCCGCCATTTTTAAATCCCCCTTAGTCCGAACTCCGTGCCCGCGGCTAAACGCGGCACAGAGTAGGTAGTTCAAATTAGGATCTCTGGGGGTTGCAAATTAAAAAAGGTTGAGCCCCACTGATTTAGAAGACATGTTTCAGAGTTAGATGCCTAAAATGCCATTGGCAAGGAACTGGTGTTAGCAACAAGAAATGTTTGAGAGCCTTCCCAAGTGTAGTCAGGGCCACAGTCTTCCCTTTGAATCTGGAAGCATATTACATGGCAGGGAACACATTGATTCTAAGATATTAAGTAGCTCAGTAAGAAGAAATCTTGCCAGTGAACTAAATGAGGAAGCCTTCCCATCTTATTTCATTGCAAAATACAAACATTTGTAACTTTGATTATTTTTAAATTGTTTCAAAGAACAAAACATAAATTTCGACGGGGGGGGGGGGGGTTAGGAACTAGTATGTCAGCCTAACAGAATTTCATTTTCTGGGATTCACGCATCTGGGTTTTGAAGAACTAATGTGTACAGTGCAAACAGCAGCTGATAAATGTGCAGACTTCGGCTAAAGTGTGCTTGCTGCCATCTTCCACTTAGCACATGCTCTGAAAAGTTATACACATTTAAAGTGACGTGGAACTGTGGAAAATGTATTATTCATTACACTTTTTTTAATAATGTGAAAGTCTGCAATAAGTCTATGAAAGCAAGTTTTCACACACTTATACTGCGGTGATGGTTTATGGTCCACCCCAAACAAACTGAATGCTGCAGATATAATGACAATTGTATTTCCATTTCTAATGTGCCCAATACCATTGCATCAACACACTTGCCTTGACACCGGTGGAGCCCGGATCTCACTCCAGCTCCTGCACACTCCAGAAGGTCAGGGATTCTGATTCTGGGATGACAGGTACAGTTCAGATGAAAGGTCAGCTTGTTGTGGAAGCCCACAAACACTTTTTCATCCGGGGTTTGCAAAACAGGTTTGAGTACATTTGGGGGTTTTTTATTGCATAATCTAAACCCATATTACTGTTTTAAGATGATCCACTTCTAAATGAGATTGTGGGAAGCCTGTGCCAGGTATGAGAGGTAGAAGGATGTTCTTCTCTCACTCACCCGATGATCAAATAAAAGTTTGCATGGCACAAGTGTCATACACAGGCACTATACATTCTGTATTTACTTTCTCATTAAAATGTGTCTCTTCCCATTTCTGCTACATTTTTTCACAGCCTCTTCCAAGTGGGACACAAACCCAAGATTAATATTGGGAACTCTTAAATCCACTGTATTTAAATGGATAGGATAGTAGGTAAAATGAATTAAACTAACCCTAATTCTTGCTGCCTTGAAATCCACCTGCAATTACAAAGCAGGTGCCAGTTAGGACTTCTCCTATAAGAACTCAGAACTGGGGAAAGGCGGGGGGGCTTACCACCTAACACACCAGATCATCTTTTTAAAAGAGGGACTATTTTATGTCTCTAGAAGGGAGCTTTCCAGTCACTGGTTAATTTTTCTTGGCCTGCTCCTCTTCCTCGGCAGCAGTTTCATTCTTGAATTTAGACAGATAGCTTATGTCTGCTATTGGCCTCTCCCTTCCACCAGAAGTACGCAAGTCAGATAGGTGGTGTGAAAAGCTTGTTTGCTGGGTTGTGAGAGAACACCTGTCAACCAGGAAAGAGCCAGTTACTCAAAGTTTGGGCCGCAGTTCCTTGACATTTTTCTCAGACTCCCTGGCATTCATTTCCCACCCCCAGCAGGGAGAACACCACCCTGGAAACCAGCGGGAAGATTCCCTGAGCATGCTCAATGGAATATGTCGATTCCCAAGAGCTACCAGAGGCTTCTTTCTAAAGAAAGGAGGGATTCTGTCTCCCTTGAAGGCAAAGGTGATGAGGAGCCCTTCAGAACTGCACCTAGCCACAGTGAGAGCACATGTGGGAGAGCACTTGCTATTTCCCCCCAAGGGCCTGCAAAATAATTTCAGCTGGTTGGAGCCAGTGTCCAACCACTGGCAAGGACATAGTCAGAAAGACAGTCGATACATTGGTGTAGATCGTCATAGGCCTGTGGTCACCAGTGGGCCTGCAGCAAGTGAGGACCTGCCCTCTTGCAAACTCCACAGGCAGAGAATAGTTTCAGAAGTGAAACCATCACTTCCCAGGAGCACGAGAAGGCCATAGGGAAGAACTAACTCACAGGAAGGAAAGCTCTGAAAGGCAGCATGGAAGCAGAGGCAGGTGAGAAGCAGGCTGGGGAAGCAAATTTGAAACCATGTTTAACAGCATGACCCATTGCAGAGGTGGACAGGTTCCTTGGGTAGGCCTGGGGCCCTGAAAGAAGCTCTCGGACAGATCTCAGGCAGGGAGGTGAGACAGTGAGGAAGGAGCTTGGGCTGCTGCCGTCCACCATAAGTCCCATGGAAGATCTTGTAATTACATGGCCCGAGTCAGTGTTTCCTGTAAGCTGAGCACGTGGGCAGCCACCCAGGAGAGATTCAAATGCCACACCACTGATGAGCAGAGCGCCTTCAGTGCCCACAGCCAGCAGTATTCATTTCTTCAGGTGGTGCACATCTGTACATACCTCAGTGCATATAATAAAATTTATTCTGCACATGGATGAAAAAAATTAGAGAGAACATTGGACCCAGCACTCCCTCTCGCTAGCACTGAAGCTGTGTACAGAGAGTGGCTAGAGCCAGGGCTTTGCAATAACTTCTGCACTTTCCACAGCCACAGTGGGAGGAAGAGAGAGCGAGGCTGCTCAAGGGAAAGCGGCTCATTCAATGTATCTTCTTTCCCTTCCTTGCAACAGATCTACAACTCCAGGGTGGGGCAGGGCCTCTCCTTACACACTGGGCCAACCTTCCCTAGGAATGCTCCGGGTTTTCCTCTGAGCAGCAGAAACTAGGCCTTGATATCCTTGGAGATGTGTGTGCCAGACACAGCATCTGAGCATGTTCTTTGAGCAGGAAATACACTCTCTCTCTCTCTCTCTCTTTCTCTCTCTCTAAATCCCAATTTCAGAGTGTGGGTAGCAACCCCCAGCACCACCCCCACACCACCAGTTGTAACCATCTCCCTACACAATGGGCTGGCTGACATCTTTGTGTTCCCTTAGTTCTTTTTCACCATGTGAGGAATAATTTTATGTGCACCGAAGCATGTGGGAATGTGCACCACCAGCAGAAACACAAACCGAGCTGTGGGCACTCTGCTAATCAGCTGGGTAGCATTGGAATCTCTTCTGATTGGCTGCACAAGCACCACGCTTTCAGCACACACTGACTGAGGGGGGACATGATAGCGGTTTTCAAATATCTAAAAGGGTGGCACAAGGAGGAAGGAGAAAATTTGTTCCTCTTGGTTTCTGAGGACAGGACAAGGAGCAATGGGCTTAAAGTGCAGCAGGGGAGGTTTAGATTGGACATTAGGAAAAAATTCCTAACTGTCAGGGTGGTCAAATATTGGAATAAATTGCCAAGGGAGGTGGTGGAATCTCCCTCTCTGGAGATATTTAAGAACAGGTTAGATAGACATCTGTCAGGAATGGTGTAGACGGAGCTTGGTCCTGCCTTGAGGGCGGAGGGCTGGACTCGATGACCTCTCGAGGTCCCTTCCAGTCCTATGATTCTATGATTCTATGACTGTCATCTAGTTTGCAAATGAAAAGCCTTCAAGTGGTTGCTGAGCTCTGCCGCCCCACCAGAAGGAGGCCTCTGACGTGTCTGTACTGGAGCTCAGCAGAAGCATTTAAAAATGAGCAAGGAACCCAAGAGAAGCAGGAAGACAGAAAGAATATGCAAAAGGTCACCCAGGCTTCACAGCTGCTTGGTTGAGTTAGGAATTGCCATTATTAGTCCCTGGAAAAGGGGATCAATTTCTAAAACCTAGGAGGGAAGAGGGGAATCTCCAGACAGTTTGTCTGAAAATAGAGGAAGGAAGGCTGGCCTTACAGCTAAGGCATGAGGCTGGGGCTCAGAAGACCTGAGCACATTTCCCATCTCTGTCACTGATTCTCCAGACACCTTGGGCAAGTCACTTAGGGCCTTTAGAAAATTCCACTCTTACACTCACAGACCTTCGTTTGCCACCCAGAATAACGATTATTATTACTCATATTGCCATCCCGAGGAGCCCAGTCCCAGCCCATGCTAGGCGCTGTGCAGACACCCAACAAAAAGACCGTTCCTGCCCCCACGAGGCTCCAGTCTTGGGTTGGGCCACTAGATGTTGCTGCATTACAAATCAGACATCAAATATATGAAAAGGCAAACCTCCCTCAAGTATCCCAGGTATCCCTGTCACCTGGATAAGAGAAAAAGAAACATTGAAAATCCAGTGGATTTAACAATTAGAGAAGAACTGCCACCAGAAGGCAGCACGCTGGGACTGCCTCTTGAAGCGCCGTTCATTCCAATATTCCCTGGAAGTGGGGCTGTAGTCAGCTGTCTGCTTAGCCTCAGGAGGACAGACACTGTCCTGATTACAGGGAACTGCAAGTCAAGTATTCCTCACATTGCACGGACATGGCCCAATGCAATGACTGCTTCTCCCCCACTCCACAGCTGCCATTCTGGGTGCATTGGGACAGAGGCGAGCTGCCAGTGAAGGCAGATTTGGGGTGAGAGGGCATGATAAAGGATTTTCCTAACATTTATCACACACGAGAAAGACTCCCCGGGACAATATGGGACCCCTATTGGAACAGGTGCTTTGAATCCCTTCCTGTTATTACTATTATTATTATGGTGGCACCTAGCAGTCCCATCATGCTAGGTGGGGAACAAACATAACAAAGCCATGGTCTCTGCCCTGATGAATTAACCCTTAGTAACCAGGCCAGCACTTGGTGGGGGCACACTGAGAAGCAGGTGCAGGTATGCAGGAAAGGGAGCTCTGTTTACCACACTGTTTCTTTGATGGGAATCAACCAGATCCTGGCAGTGCCCTACGCAGTGACATGGATCCCGAAATGGGCCTCAAAAGTCCATGTTGTCTCTTTCCAGCTCCCCCTGTCCTGTCCCAACCCCTCTCCCACTGAGGCTGCTTTTCTCTCCTGATGTCCACGTCAATCTACAGGCACTAAGGGCCAAAGAGGAACCAATGCCTAGCCCAAGAAACGGCTTTTAGAGATGCTGGAGAAGGAAGTCTCTCCTCACGTCCACTAAGTGACTCCACACATGATCCCTCGAGATTGCGTCAGCCCAGAGCCTGCCCTCAGCTCTCAAACTCCTCTGCCACAATGAGAGGCCCAGAAAATCAGTGGCATGTTCTCCTCTCCTACTCCTGCCCTATCTATATAGCACTGAGCTGTGACTCAGTGCCACTCCCTTGCTATCCTTTCTAAGGGTATGTCTACACTACAGCGCTAATTCGAACTAACGGATCCAGACTAAAAAACTAGTTCGAATTAGTGTTTTGCTAATTCAAACTGCATGTCCACATTAAGTGGACCCTGAACCGGGCTTAAGGATGGCCGGAAGCAGTGCCGGCAGGGCATCAGATGAAGACTTAGAGCGTGGAGCTGCTGCCTCAGGCTAGCCGAGGGCTGTGCTTAAAGGGACCCGACCCCAACCCCGGACAGACAGTTCTCAGGGGTGCCCCACTTGCAAAGCAGTCCTGGCTTGGATTGCCCGGAGTACCCACACTGGGCACATCACAGCACTTGGCCATCAGACTGGCTGCACTTGCCGCAGGCTGCCATCTGGGGAGAGGGGGCAATTGGGGGGCTTCAGGAGAGCTTCCACCCCCAGAAGCCCGCAGAGCCAGCCCAGTCCTCCCCATCAGGGGCTCGTACCCCATTCCTCCCTCACCTCCTTCCACTTACCCCTCTCTAGCCCCCCTTCCTGATGTACTAAATAAAGGACAATTGTGTTCAAAAATAGAATCTCTCTTTATTGAACAAAACTTGGGGAGACTGGGAAAAAGAGGTGGGAGAGGGGAAGAGAGAGGGCGGGAGAGGAAGGGCAACTACAATGATGAGGGGTTTGGAACAGGTCCCATATGAAGAGAGGCTAAAGAGACTGGGACTTTTTAGCTTAGAAAAGAGGAGACAGAGGGGGGACAGGATAGAGGTCTATAAAAGCATGAGTGGGGTGGAGAGGGTGCATACAGAAAAGTTCTTCATTAGTTCCCATAAAGAAGGACTAGAGGACACCAAAGGAAAGGAATGGGTAGCAGGCTTCAAACTAGTAAGAGAAAGTTGTTCTTCACAAAGCAAAGAGTCAACCTGTGGAACTCCTTGCTGCAGGAGGCTGTGAAGGCTACAACTAGAACAGAGTTTAAAGAGAAGTGAGATCAAGTCATGGAGGTTGGGTCCATGGAGTGGTATTAGCCAGGGGGTAGGAGTGGTGTCCCTGCCCAAAGTTTGTGGAAGGCTGGAGAGGGATGGCACGAGACAAATGGCTTGGTCACTGTCTTCGGTCCATTCCCTCCAGGGTCCCTAGGGTTGGCCGCTGTCGGCAGACAGGCTACTGGGCTAGATGGACCTTTGGTCTGACCCAGTACGGCCATTGTAAGCTCAGGGCTCAGGGTCGGGGGGTCTCAGTGGACCCCCTTGATTTTCATGCACACCTGCTCCTGGGTGGCCAGGCTGGCAGCTCTCCTGCCCTAAATGGCCACTTTCCTGTGCCTAGTGCAGAGGTCGTGGACGAGGTCCACGATGTCCACTCTAGACCAGGCGGGTGCCCACCTCTTGTGGTCCCGGGAAAACTCCCGGGGGCCGCCAGTCTGGTCCCGGGAAGAGGGGGAGGGCTGGGGGGCATCGGGTGGCTGGCTCGAGCCGTGCCAGGTGCAGGGTCTGCTGGCTGGGTTCTGGCAGGCTTGCACCTGGCACGGGCACCGTAGCCAGCCTGTGCCCCTTTAAGGGGTCCGGGGTCGGGAGGGGGACAGACGAGTTTCCCTGGTGTTGGCCAGAGTGGCCACCAGGGAAAGCTGGGGAGGGCTAGCCTCCCACTAGTTCGAATTAAGGGGCTACACACCCCTTAATTCGAACTATTAAGTTCGAACTAGGCTTAGTCCTCGTAGAATGAGGTTTACCTAGTTCGAACTAAGCGCTCCGCTAGTTTGAATTAAGTTCGAACTAGCGGAGCGCTTGTGTAGCACCTATCAAAGTTAATTCAAACTAACGTCCGTTAGTTCGAATTAACTTTGTAGTGTAGACATACCCTAAGAGAGGGGGGACCTACAGCAGTTCCACTTGGAGAGGACTTGGAAAGCCACAGATGTGGAGGATGGATTTGCCTTTAGCAGTTGAATACACGTGAACTGAAACCCCCAAACCAGCAGCACAAGGGCTCTGCAAGATTCTGCGGGTGGGAAGTGGAGGTCTTCAGAGATTGGGATTCTGTGACTCACTTTCATTCAGCTGCTATTAGCACACAAAAGCAATCTAGAGCAGCAGAGCGAGACAAAGGGGTGTGGGGCTGAGACAGACAAGAAGGAGGGAGGGGAGGAGAGAGACAAGTATGAAAGGGGAGACAGAGAGACAAGGAGGGGAGAGACACACACAAAAATCGGAGACAGAGAAAGACAACTCGATAACAAGGGGGGAAGAGACCACATGGGGAGGGGCATTTGCTACCTGGCCCAGGGTTCCCATTCATCCACAACCCTTTCTCCTCCCCTTTGTCGTCTCTTTCCCTCTCACGTTTTCTCTCTTTGCCTGCTCCCCACATTAATATGATAAAACCACTGCTCATGCCTCAGGAACGTAGCGTCACTGAGGACACAACTCATATTTTCAGAGGGGTTTCACTAGCTGCCCCAGATCAGAAATGACCAATCTATCAATCCAATTTCTATACCTTTCTTAGCGTGGCAAGCTACGTGGCATGGTCAGAGTTAATGCCGTGCAACCATCATCATCCAGCATAGTTTTCCAGTAGTAACTGCGTTTTATTCACACCCTCTTCCCATGTCACATGGACGTCCATTTCCTTGTCTAACCTTTCTGCATGCACAAGCAAATCCATGACTGACTGAGCAATAAGCAGCTGCCACTGTTTATGAAACCCAGGTGACAGTCCCAAGTAATACCAGAGCAGGGGTGAGCAAACAGGCGATCAGGTGCGCAGAATAATGGAGCTCACTTTGCCATACTTCTCTTTTTGCGGGCATCAGCCAAACGATGCAGACCTGTACATTCTCATGAGGTGGCCTAACAGAACCTCGTTGGGTCCAAAGAAGCCCATCACTGGATTCTAACAGCATCTCCATTGTAGCCCTGGTCCGGTGAGTTTCCAATATACAGGACCTCCTATGGAGAATAACTAGCTTGTCACAAGAGTCCAACAGAATTCCCTGGGGCAATCAGTGACCCCTGTATAATGTAGTCAATTACATCAGCAGACAGGCCACTAAGCTCAAGGGTCTCCATTAGTGGCCACTCCCCAACCTAGCTCCTGCCGAAAGCAGAAAATCACATTGTTGCTCATTTCAAGTGAGGAAATGTATTTCCCCTCCTCTCACTGCTAGTCTTCTTTCCACCGAATATCTCTTATCAGATGCTATCTCGACTGCATTTCACCATCAAGGCAGCTCTGACATCAAGATCGGGTTACGTGATAGCAAGAATTTAAAAAAACAAAAAACAAACCTAACTCAGGGATTGTTCACAACATTCTAAGCAGCAGGCAGCTAATGGTGGAGAAGATGCCTAGAAGTCAAAGGTATCACCCAAAACGGTTAAGCAGGGCAGACACTTGCATAATCAGAGTAGCCAAAGAAACTAACCACCGAGACAACTCTAATTAATAACCAAAGATTACATTATGTAGTGATTGAATTGCAGTAGGTAGAATATAGAGCCAGTAAATAAAGAGAGCATCAGTATTTTAATACTTTAATATTATATTCCAGCCCTGCACCTCATTCCAACCCATTCATTCAAATTCCCTGAGAAATGGTTGACTGTTGGGGAGGGATAATGAATTTAATTATGCTGCTTGTCCTGACACTTGAAGCTAATGGGGCAAATTCTACGCTGAGGTACACCTGTGCAAACTGGAGCCACTCCAGAAGATTCATTTCAGATTTACACCAGTGGAATTGTGAATAGAATTTGGCTCAGTTTCTATGTAGCTCTGGAAAACAGCTTGTGACAGTAAAATTGTGCTCCTTCTGTTGAGTGGTGGTCTGCTCTGCAACAGAGGAAAACCACCGTTTTCTCTTTAATGTTTTGGGAACAGAATGGTGGAATTTTTAAAAAGGGATTCTTGTAATCCAGAGGAAATACCACTTAAGAAGCTTATGTTAAAGTTAGAGTGCACGCACACACACAACATTTAACCTAACAGAGCCTTTTAAAATGACAATATTAAGGATGAAACAAACTTAAAAGTCCCAGGGTTCTCTAAGATCTTTCAAATGTTGTAAAGTTGCCAATGTTTCATAAAGCAAAGAAGTCAGAAATGAAAAACATGTTTTCCTTTTCATATGAACGTTCACCGAATTCAATAAAAATGTGTTTTTCTGATTGAAAAGATGATGTTATCTTTAGGAATGGATAAGAACACAAATAAATCTATAAAACTTTGGAGACACGCAGCTCTCTTGGCTGAATCTTCAAGAATTGCATCCCTCAGCACATCTCATTGGCTAGTCTCCCTTTTTTTCATAGAAAGATCTCTCTCTCTCTCTATTCCAAGGTCATTTTCCCAAATAAGCCTCTCTTCATTCCATTACTTTTCCTACTTCAGTCTCTCTTTCTCTTCTTCCAGATCCCTAGTTCTTCTGGTCCAATCTCATTATTTTTTTTCTGATTTTAATACTCTTCTTTCCAGTGGCAATAGTCTTTTTTGCAACCTTTTTTATGCATGATGACACTTGCCCCATGTTACCGTCTCTCACGCACTTACAGAGATACTGGGCACCTGTGGGAAAGGGCACATGTGTGTTGACCGTTGGCAGGTCTAGCTTGGCTTAATTGTATTGTGCTTCTGAAGCTCTAGCATTATCACAAGTTTAAAGTGGTCATATTTATGGAACCTTTTTAAAGGGTTTGGTTTCCCAAGTTGATGTTTGAGCAAATTCAGAATTTATTTAAATGTATTTTCCCTATGTTTTAGACTAAAGACGAGCCTACAGACAAATCTCAGCTCCCAGTAGCTAATTAGAAAGGCCTATTCCCATTTTTACATACTGCTCACACTACTATAAGATTTTCAGTACAGCAGCATTTCTAACAGCTATTGAGTGGATGGACTAGATCTAATGGGCAAGAAGATTATCTAACGTGTCTTAAATTATCTGGATTTAATGAAAACTGAACAAGAGTTGGCACAGCTCCATTAGAATATTTCTAGGTATTATCTTTGTTATTGTTACATATAACTGTAATGTCTAGGAACCCGCCTGTCTTTTTGGACACCTCTGATGAAAAAGCCTGTAAAACAGAGAGACAAAACAATGTAGGAAACTTCCTTCTTCCTTGTGCCAACAAACAAAAGGGTGTCTATGCACAGTTTGGGAATGAATATTCAGTAACAATAAAACTGGAACCACTGATTATTAAACATAAGCAAAAGCTGCCATTGGAATCAGGGTAAAGATTGAAGGTCTTGATTTATGAGATCTAGATGCAGATTTGCATTTATTTATTAATAGGGCCTAATTTCTAACCTCAGCTTTTAAAGAAGACGGGGCAGACAGTGTGTTGGGGTATGATACCGAGTTGATAATATTCAGGACACCTGTAAACATTTTAAAATCAGCAATAGTTGTTAGATTTAAAATGTGTAAAGTGTTAAACCCCCCCGAACCTCACAATGGTGACGCCTAAAAAAAAAGTTAACTCGGCACCAATGTTAAAAGTAATTCAGTGCATATGCTCTGAGACTTCTGTGGGAGACAAAATATTTTGAAGAACTGTTACCCAGGCTCCTGCAGATAGCTTATTATTTAAATTCTCTTCTCCTGTTGAATTTTGAGCCGTAACTGGACTTCATAAGAAATTGGGCATTAGTTGACTTTTTCCATGTCTTGCTGCTAAAGCCCAAATGTGGGATACAAATGTGCAACAAAATGAAAAATGCAACAACAAAAAAATCCCTCTCCCCTTGCAGAAACTTGAAATGCTGTGTAATTCCTCCCTTTAGCGTGCACAACCCTCCCTACAACCTCAGCTTTATGATTCTTTTAGTCTGATGTAAATCTTTATCCGACACTAGTGAGGAGGTTGCCAATTTTGCATGGAACATGACTAACTTGGGGATTAAGGAAAGTGGCATCCCTCCAAAGGAAAGTGATGGTTGAGATCCATGTTGATGCAAGAAGTTATCAGATCTTTGTGGTAAAATAATCAGGATTTGGTTAAGGATTCTTCTGGTTGAAGCCTAGTATTTTTCTTTCCTTCTTTCCTCATTGCTTATACAGTATTCTTCCAGGTTCAAACCAAACTAAACTTTATGTGATTAAAAAATAACCCCAAGGGGAAGGTCACTGAGGTCTATGCTACAGCAGAAGGTCGACTTAAGATATGCAACTCCAGCTAGTAAATGAATATCTGGAGTCTGGAGTCAACATATCTTAAAACGTGTTTTCATACTGTCCACACAGCTTCCCTTACGCCTCATGGGGTGCCCTCTGAGTTTGATTTAGGGGTCTCTACTAGACCTGTTAAATCAAACCCTGGAAGATGCACAGGGGCAGCATCCATCTTCTCTTCCAGTAGCTGTGGCTTGAGGGAATTTGATGAAGCTGGCCTAGGTGTCTTTTTGTACTGTATACACCCTTTTCCCCAATTATAAGGTATACACCCTTTTCCCCAATTGTAGAGTCTCAGAGGCCAGGCAGCACTCCCAAACTCCACACCCGCTCTCTGGGGAGACACAACTGGACCAGCATGGGATGGGGCTAGAGACGGGGTCAAGATGTGGCTTCAAAATCCTTCCCAAACTGCGTCAAGCTTCTTTGGGCC
Source organism: Pelodiscus sinensis (assembly GCF_049634645.1). NCBI lineage: Eukaryota > Metazoa > Chordata > Testudines > Trionychidae > Pelodiscus > Pelodiscus sinensis. The sequence goes on along the minus strand of NC_134723.1, from coordinate 35,636,648 downwards.
TTTGTGACCCCAGGCAATGTGGGTCACTCCTCTCTGACTTACTCACAGAAGGCCCAGTAGAGCCAGCTCCTGAGGTCAGTTTTTAAAGTGTTGTCCTTTTACTTCCCAACACCGCCACCCAGAAAAAAAGGAAAGGGCCTCAGTTTCCCCCCCTGGCAAGCCCCGCAGAGCGCTGCGTTTCCCGGCTCCCTCGCTCAGCAAGCAGCGCCCTAGCGCGGAGCTGTCTGTTGATTTTATCCCAGTGGCCCCTGAATGAGGCAAAGTCAATAGAAGGCGCGGACATGCGACTCTCCGTCGTGCGAAATCCCCTTTCTGGGGGCATGAAAAGCGGCGGCGCTCGCCCCCGCTGGATGTAAAGGCCTGGGAGGTGGAACGAATCACGCCCGGGATAGTTGGCGTTGTCCTAACAACGCCGCTGAGTTGCGAAGCGCCGCTTGCAGGGGCGCCGGGTTTGCTCGCCGCCGGCCCGGCCTGGGGATGATCTACCGCTGTCACGCTCTGTCCGCCCGCATCGGCCATCTCCCCGGCCCCGCCGGCTCGCAGCGCAGCGGGCCGCCCGGATCCAGCCTCCTGCCGGGCGGGGCAGCGCCGCGCTCTGCCGGGCGGCTGGCTGGGGCGGGCGGAGCGGGGGGGCGCAGACTGGAGCCGCCCAGGCGCAGCTGTGCAGCCCAGCGCCTGTTGCAAGCGGCCTGGGAAAGCGCAGGAGCCACGGGGACGGGTTCACACACTCCCCCCGGCGCAGACAACAGGGCGGGGGAGCGGCTGGTTCCCACACGGCGAGGCCGGGCTCTGCGCGCGCACGGAAGGCGAACCACGGGCAGCAGGAGCCGCGCAACCTGCCCGCCCAGGGAGCGCAGAGAGGCAGGGCCGGAGCCCCGCGGGCCCAGCAGCAGCGTGGCAGAAAAAGCCCCACGTGTGCAAGCCCTAGCCCGGGGTGGGTGTGTTGCAGCACCCCCTGGGTGTTCGTCTGTATGTTGCGTGTGTGTGTGTGTGTGTGTGTGTGTGTGTGTGTTGCAGCTCCCTAGTATGTAGGGGGTGTTGCAGCTCCCCTGGGTGTGTGGGTGTGTGTTGCAGCTCCCCAGGATGTGGGGGGGGGGGTGTTGCAGCTCCCCCTGGGTGTGTGTGGGTGGAGGGTGCTGCAGCTCCCCCTGGGTGTGCGTCTGTATGTTGCACCTCCCCCTGGGTGTGTGTGTTGCAGCTCCCCGTGTGTGTGTGTGTGTGTGTGTGTGTGTGTTGCAGCTCCCCCTGGGTGTGTGTGTTGCAGCTCCCTGTGTGTGTGTGTGTGTGTGTGTGTGTGTTGCAGCTCCCCCTGGGTGTGTGTGTTGCAGCTCCCCCCGTGGAGGGGTGTGAGCACACGTACACCTTTCTGGGTGTCTGGACACGTGCAGGAGGCGGAGACCGGCTGCGGCCATGCCGCCCTTCCGCCCAGCTAGCAGAGATCCCGGGATTTCTCCCCACGCTCCTCTGACGGGCCGCTTCCCCACCCTTCCCTGCTCACGGCTTGCGGCCGCGTCTCCCCAGAGTTCGCCCCACAGCGGCCTCGCTCCAGCGGAAGCTTTTCACGGGGGCTGCGCTGAATCTCGTCTGACATTTTCAACGTGACCGACTCGGAGGGCTGCTCCCTGTGACAGATCAAACCCCTCGGGGCTGAGGAATAGGGGTTAGCAGCCCCAGAAATAGACAAGCGCCGGCAGAAGGGTCCCACACGGTCATTCCCTGCAGGGGCCTTGCTTTGCCCGCAGTGAAATAGTTTTTTTTAAAGTTAAACTACTTCCATTCCCAACCCACCCCATCGAGATCTGATCGCTCAGCACGTCCACGCGATGGGCTCGGTGCTCTCACCACTTAACTCGTCTCACTTCTGGGGCTGCCTTCCGCCGGGTGTGTTAATCCGAACTTCTTACCGCGCATGTTGCGCGCAGGCAGCGCAGGGAACAGCGCTACCGGCTGATTCTAGCCATTTCCCTCCACCCCCGCCTACTCCCCGCATGACCCCGTTTAGAACCCGGCCAACATGTACAGCCGATGGCAGCTCAAGAGGGAGCTGACCTGTGCAAGGCATCAGAATAACCCCAACCCCTCCAGAGCGCTTTGGGCACCGGTGGGGACATTTCATTGATTCGGTCCCATTCATAAGAACATAAGAACGGCCGTACTGTGTCAGACCAAAGGTCCATCTAGCCCAGTATCCTGTCTGCCGACAGTGGCCAGCACCAGGTGCTCGGAAGGGGGTGGACAGAAGACAATGATCAAGCAATTTGTCTCCTGCCATCCCTCTCCAGCCTCTGACAAACAGAGGCCAGAGACACCATTTTATCCCCTGGCTAATAGCCTTTTATTTCCTGAATGAAGAAATAGGTTTTTAGGTTTATTTCTTGAGTGAAGAAATCCAAGGAGGGTCTCATTGGAAGGAAGCAATGACTAGCCAAAAGCTGCTTGCCGAACAAAGGCCATTCTATTCAGCCAAAGCCCCCATCAGCTGCCGCTTGCAGTTCGCAAGGGGGCCAGTCAGTGAAAGCTCCCAGGGACATTCCAGGTGCCCAGCAATAGAAAGGATGTGTCTGCCAGACTGCTGCACCTTTGAGTGATGACAAAGGAGCAGGGTGGTATCCCGGGCAGGAACATAGAATCATAGAATGCTAGAACTGGAAGGGACCTCAGGAAGTCATCAAGTCCAGTCCCCTGCCCTCACAGCAGGACCAAGCACTACATCATCCCTGAGAGGTATCTGTCTAACCTGCTCTTAAATATCTCCAGAGATGGAGATTCCACACCCTCCCTAGGCAAGTTATTCCAGTGCTGAACCACCCTGATAAGTAGTTTTTCCTAATGTCCAACCTAAACCATCCTTGCTGCAATTTAAGCCCCTTGCTTCTTGTCCTAGCATCAGAAATTGAGAACAATTTTTCTCCTTCCTCCTTGTGACGCCTTTTTAGGTACTTGAAAACTGCTATCATGTCCCCTCTCTGACTTCTCTTTTCTAAACTAAACAAACCCAGTTCTTTCAGTCTTCCCTCATAGCTCTTGTTTTCTAGACCTTTAGTCAAGGGTATTCGATTCCAACTAATTGTGGACACACTGCAACTCTAATTCTTCAATTGATAGCTCAACAAGAAAAGCACAGATGCTGACTCTTCTAGGGCTGCTTTCTTGTGGGGTGGGGTGGGGTGGGCATGGCTGGCTGAGGGTACCTCCTCCCACAGCATTCTCCCAACCAGTGGAGTGAGCTGGCTGGCTTGGCTACCTTTTTGGACCTGGGCTGTGCTCCCTTTGCTGTGCCTACTGCAGTCAGTCTGTAAGATCCAGAAATTCCTAACTGTGGGTTTCAGATCTGAACCCTCACCCCAGCTGTAAACCTTATAAAATCATGAGTGGTGTGGAGAAAGTGAATAAGGAAAAGATATTTACTTGTTCCCATAACATAAGAACTAAGGGTCACCAAATGAAATGAATAGGCAGAAGGTTTACAACAAAGTATTTCTTTGCACAATGCATCGTCAACCTGTGGAACTCCTTGTCAGAGGATGTTGTGAAGGCCAGGACTTTAACAGGGTTCAAAAAAGAGCTAGATAACCTCATGGAGGATAGGTTCATCACTGGCTATTAGACAGGTAGGAACAGTGTCCCTAGCCTCTATTTGTCAGAGGCTGGGAATGGGCAACAGGGGAGGGATCACTTGATGATTCCCTGTTCTGTTAATTCCCTCTGAGGCACCTGGCATTATCCAATGTTGGAAGACAGGATACTGGGCTAGATGGATCTTTGGTCTGGCCCAGTATGGCCGCTCTTATGTTCTTAAGTTTTCTATCTATGCCTGCAACACAGACTGAGTCAAAGCAAACACAACAGCTATCTAGTCAGACAGGGGTTATCTTTGATGCATCCCCAGCTGTATGGGCTTACAAAGAGAGGGGGTGGGGACATACAGGATGCATGTGGTGTGATTCCAGTCTCTGGCTATGGCATCTCTGCACAGGCCAGTCCATGAATGAAGAGCTGACCAAGCATGGCCCCTTCTCATACATTTCCATCTCCAAATCCTGGTTGTTTATCTGAGATCACTCCACTGCCTAATCCTGAGACACCTGAAAATAGAGTGCACAGCCTATTGAAACTACTGCAGCAGAAGGGATCTTAAAACCAGCCCTGGATACTGAAATACATTGGTTAAAATGAATAGGTTTGGCTGCCACTGTTTGCTGTATTCTGCATGAACTAAAGGGTGCCTGGGATAGATAGACTAAGCCATATTTAAAGGGTAAATGGGATTCCATTTATTTATGGCTTGAATAATGCTTCTACCTCCCATCTCAGACCATGCTGTTGCTTGGCTCCTACAACAGGCAGGACATTTGCCAGTCTCTGAATAAAATCCACTTTCTCAGAAGTGAAACATTTGCAATCAGGGGTGTGGAAGGTTCCGTTTTGTGTCAGGAACATATTTTAAGACAAGTCCTTCCTTTTGCAGGGGGTGTCGGGGAAAGGCACAATGATGTGCTCTTTGTAGCCCTATCCTAATGCTGGTTTCAAAGGTAACATCTGTCTCTGGCCCCACGTGCCAGGTTACCCCTGTAACTCCCTTCCCCTCCCACAATAGACTCGACAGGGTGCCTTTTACTTGACCAATTTCTGAATTTCATCTGAACTTCATTAAAGGAATTACAGGGTGAACACATCACTGCTTATTTGCAATTAGTATCAAAATGTCTTACTTCTCCTCATCTCAGGGAGCAGATGCCGCTCCAGAAGGGACACCACGTTTTCGTGAAATCTATCTCCTTTCCTATATTAAATCTTCTGGTCAGGGGGAAAAAAATAGCAGGAATGTGGAGCTGGTAGGGTGCCAGAGCCGCTAAGCAACACGGAATATGTGCAGGTGTTGGAACAGATTGTATTATAATTATATCTATTAGAATGTTTTCTTGATTGTCTATAATGAGCTAACAAAAGTCACCTTAATTAAACGTCTGGTTGCAGACAACGAATGAGCGCATTAGTTAAAAAGAAAAGCCACGGCCGAGGGAAAGCTGCAAAAACCCTAATAAGACGGAGGGGAGGGGGAAAATGTTTCAGTTTTACTGTATCCCTGGTTTAAAAAACAAAGAGTGGTCCTGTAGCACCTCAGAGACTAACAAAAATATGCATATAGTATCATGAGCTTTTGTGGGCAATACCCATTTCTTCATATGAATGGTTAGTTGTTCCTTCCTGAGCCAAGCAGACAGACACGGTTCTGCCTCACCCCGCAGCTCCAGAGATACTAGCGATGACAGGGGGTCAGGTTTCCAGGGACACAATTGCTCCTTGGTAACAGCTGGCCTTGGAAACATCAAGTCAAGGGCTCGGGAGTCAGGTTGCACGGTCAAGGCTAGCAGGAGGGACCTCTGATACGCTCCTGAGGCCCAGGCCAGGAGCAGCACAACCCTCTGGCTTCTATTGGGCTAGGGCAGCCAGTCTAGTCTGTGGCCAGCCGGGCTGAATTATTCCAACTTCTTGGTGCCAAATTGTAGTCCTTTTGCTGCGGGGAAGCTGCACTAATGCAGAGTCAGGAGGACTAGTCTCTATCAGAAATGGCCCAGCCTCTTTAGGGTTAGCAGCTCCCACCCACCCTGAAGAGCTGCGACCAGCCCCTCTCTCCTTCCAGCAGATGGGCTGCCAAGAACCTGGGGGCTAGTTTGGTTCCTACGTTCCTTAGACCTTCGTCTGCCCTGTGCTTTTCAGCACATTGGTCTACCCACGTTCTGCAGGCTTGCTTTTCAGCTGCCATGTGATCTAAGTCCTCCCATGTCAAACTGAATTTTTCTGTGTCATTGATAATCCTACGCTTCCAAGTTATCCTAGGGCTACCCCCATCTTGCTTTTTGGAGCCATAATCGGTAGTTGGTTCGGATCCATTGGTAATGCGTGCCCTAGCCATGGATGGCTTCTCTTACAAATTATTTGAGCTCAAGTCCCGGCTTTGCCCGTTTTTGTCTGTTAAACCCTCAGTGATGGCGCGCCCTGCTGGGCAAAGCTGGGGGTGGCCGCTGGGGGGCTCTGCAAAGTGCAGGGAGCCCTCCACTCCCTACCGGTCTGGGGCTGTGTGGTGACAAAGCACACAGGGGCACAGGTCCTCCCTCTCTAGCCCATGGCTAGCACAACTGTCTCTCCATGCAGGAGAAGTCAGCAATGACTTTGCAAGGGGCGCTGCCCATGGGATGGTGCTGTATGTGCCACTCCCACCCAGAGCTGGGCACACTTAATGGGCAACAGCTCTCGGTGACCATTGCACCTGAGCGATAGAGAGTAGTAGCTGCTGAGAAGTCCCGGGCAGCATAGCTCCAGTCACCATAGGGCTCAGAAAAGCATGGGGCACTGATACTGCCCTGACCTCTGTGGCTGCTGGGGACCTGATGGTCTGGGGAGTTCAACCCCACCTCCGTTTGTTCTGCATGGGCATGGAGGGTGTTTAAAACTAGGACCCCTCTTCTCTGATGGAATAAGCCAGGGAGATTCTGCCAGGACAGCAGCACTACAGTCGCTGACAGGAGAACTCCCTGAGTAGGTAGGACCGGCTCACAACATTTTGGTACCTGAGGCAGGGAGCTCAAATGTTGCCCCCATACCCGCTCGCTGCATCATTAGCAGACACAATTTTCTACACTCTGGGTCCTAGTGGTACCCTCCCCCCAACAGTCTGGCCTCAGTTCGCCTCATGGTCAGACCAGCCCTGTGAGTAGGCATGATCGGGATGGACAAAGTTAGATGAAACAGTGCAGGCAAACTGCTTTGAGGATGCATGAATTAGGCAGTGAGGGAGTTGGTGAAAGAAGTGAATTCCGTTATGCTTTTTGGCAGCACTGTATTCTCTCCTGGGTGTATGCAAGGTAAGGCAGAATAAGTAGGCTCCCTGCTGAGAATTAAGTTGAAAACCGGAAGACCCCTTTTTGTTTTTGTTTTTCCATGTTGTGGCTTTCTCCAGATAAAATAAGCCACCAACCCAGTGACAAGATCAGGTAGCCAGCTGGCATAGATCAGCTTATTTCCATTAATGCTGACAAAGCTGTGCCCATTGACACTGAGGATCTGCCTTAAAATGTCACCACTGTCCACCAGACATTGCACAATACTGCTGGCATGCTGTCAGAGAGTGTTTGTCTACTGTATGTTTAGGACCTCTTGATTTCTCACTTGTCACTCATGCACCAGCGAGCTTACCAGTATGATGAGCAGCAATATTAGTTCTGGGTTGTGTTTCTTGCTAAGATGAGCATCCTTTGTCTGGCTTTGCTCAGAAGATGTATTAATGTGAAAGTGGGATATGGCAACCATCCAGGAGCAAGTTCAAAAAATATAAAACAACCAAGGAGAAAGAGCTGTCTAGGCTGGCGGACACAGGGATAAGTGAGCATAATGGGAAGAAAGCCAATTTCTCCTGACTCTAACATCTGAATTTTCACATCAAAAGCTATGAATGGGAGACTTACAGCCCACTTATAGCCTTATTAACATGAGTCCTACAATTGACAGGTACCTCTTCTACTGATATCTATATCTATATATCATCTAGATCTAGATCTTGTTTCTGTTATTTCCACTCCAATTCATCTGATGAAGTGGGCTTTACCCATGAAAGCTTATGAGTCTATATATTTTTGTTAGTCTCTAAGGTGCCACAGGACTGCTCACTGAAATGGGAAAAAATTAGACAAAGAAAAGTTGAGATTTCAGGATCTCAGGAAAAACCAAAGAGCATGATTTATTAGACTGTCTAATGGAAACCAGTTGAACCCCACTCAATAGAATAGAAAAATATGCCATGCAGTACAGTAGGAAACAGTTCTTCATAAGCAGTGACGAAACAGACGTTAGAAAGAGAAATGATCTATGATTCCAATCTTCCAATGGGTATTTTGCCTGAACAGAAATGGTTAGACAAGGACCTGTGATCTTAAATATTTAGACCATAATTGTATGAGGAAGCAGAGAGTTGGCTTGAATAAATTGAAAATTGAAGGTGAATCATGCTCCCTCTGGTTGATGAATGATGCAGTCCTTGAGCCTGCTCAGGGTCACACTTTTGTGTTGTTTCAAAGTAACAGCTAACTCAATCATATGCAAGGGTAACTTTCACTCGTGATGTCTTTACTGATGTCTGTGTGATGAAAGTCCTCTGCATTTTCCAGTATGTTGCTTTCTGGCTCATGCATACACTGAGGCTGCGTCTAGACTGGCAAGTTTTTACGCAAATACTTTTAACGGAAAAGTTTTTCCGTTAAAAGTATTTGTGCAAGAGAGCGTCTATACTGGTATGTGCCTTTGCACAAAAGATTTGCTTTGGCGCAAAAGCATCCGTGCCAGTGTAGATGCTCTCTTGCGCAAGAAATTAACTTGGCTGTCTACACTGATCCTCTTGCGCAAGAATACTTGTGCAAGAGGGCTTGTCCCTGAGCGGAAGCGTCCAAGAGTATTTGCACAAGAACCATTGATTTTGTACAGTACAAAGTCAGTGTTCTTGCACAAATACTCATGGCCAGTGTAGACAGGCAGCAAGATTTTGCTCAAAAGCAGCCACTTTTGCGCAAAATCATGCCCGTCTAGATGCAACCTAAGGGTACTTTTACACCGCAACATTATTTCGAAATAGCTAGTGTTATTTCAAAATAACTTAGTCCGCCTTTACACAGCAGACAGCTATTTCAAAATAATGTTGAAATACTGTCCGTTAGGGTACGTCTATACAGCAGTGTTATTTCGAAATAACTGATGTTATTCCAAAATAACATAGCCCTCGTCTACACTACAAGCAGTTATTTTGACATAATGTTGAAATAATGGTGAGCTGGAGGACTTCTTACTCCTACTCCTGTAACTCTCATTTTATGAGGAGTAAGGGAAGTCAGACGAAGAGTGCTCTACTTCAGACTTTCTGCTGTGTAGATAGTGCCAAAAGCTGAAATAAGCTATTTCAACTTAGGCTACGCAATTGACACAGCTGAAGTTGTGTAACCTATTTTGGCTTTAGTCCTGCTGTATAGACCAAAGTGAAATATTTCAAGGAATAAGCCATCCTGCTTTCATTTTGAAACCCCCCTCGCTGTCAACATTTTCATAAGTATTTTGATCTAACTAGACACCATGACCTTGGTTCTAGCTCGATTCATTTATGGGCTATTGTAAAACTACAGGACTAATACAAATCAGAATTGGTAAGAAAACAACTGCTTTATAAGAAGAAATAAAAGACCATGAATATGAATTGCACAAAAAGGTTTTTTTTTAAAAAAAAAACCCCTAACTTTACTGTACTTTCTAAAAGGTTCTCTAAGTAATCACATATTGGGGTCAATATTTTATGCTATAAAAAGTCTGTATAAACTATGCAAGTATTCTGCAACATGTGTTTTTGTTTTTCCTCCCTTTCAATACCTTTAGAGAAAAATCTTTCAGGAAGTTTGGAATTATTATTCAGCCCTTCATCACCTATTAGTTTACTGGTTTTGAGCGGAGCAAGGAGAAAGAGACAAAAAAAATAGTTGAAATGTCCTGGGGAAAATTTAAAAGGGATGCAAGACAAAAGAATGCCAACACTGTAGCATGAGAAAGGCTTAATGCTCAAAGAAATAACCTTCAAAAATAATATATCAGTTTGAGTAGCAAAAGCTTCTTTAGTTACAGGCTGCTTGCATTAACAATCTCAAACACACTAGCATGTCTAAAAAGGCTTTGGAATTTCTACTATAATACCTGACTGAACAAATACTTCAGAAATATTCACATTGTGGATTGCTTAGCTTGTCAAATCACTTTATAGAATATCTCAGGAAAGGGAGCTATGACTCCTAAGGATCAAAATTAGAAATCAAACAAACTAAAACCAATCTGGGAACTTTTAAGTTATAGTTTTGATTGTTAAATAGGAACTAGATTCAGATAAATCACAGTGATTAGTATCCAATAACAGTCACACCCAGTTCAGGAGTTGGTACTGCTCAATGTGAGTAAGACTATCAGAAACTGGCTGTGATCAATTATTTATGTATTCTGGGGGATTTCTGTTGAGGAAATACTTACTACGATCTTAGCCTCTGAATATTATTATTGTTAATGTACGAAGACTTTTGAATCTTTTATTACAGAAGCAAAACAGTATAAGCAGCAGTAATAAACCCCAACTAGACACAACCACTATTAGTGCTTCTCTATAATCTACTATATATTTGAGAGAGTTTGTCTGTCTATTTGTTCAAGAACTCCTCCTAATCTGTTAGAGCTAGGACCACCAAATTCAGTATGCAGCTTCCTCTTATAACTTAAAGCAACATAAAGGTTTGGTTGTGGCAGGAAAATGGAATGTGCCTGGAATGGGATTGCTTCTCATAAAACCAAACAGAAAAGAGACAGAATCACCAAATCAAGTACAGTCCTCAAAACTGAGCGAATGTTGAAAGAGACTGAACCAAGATGAGCCAGAAAAATCGGATGAACCTGGAATGGGATTGCTTCTCAATAAACCTTATAGAAAAGAGATAAAATGGAGAAATTTGGAGTGGTGCTCTGTTTTGACACAGCTACATCAATGCTTAAGGTTTGAAAACTAGAAGACAATGTTATTGGAAACCAAATCGACGATAGCACTTTTTTGTTAAGACATAGTGAACGATAAAAATGTATAGAGATGAAGAAAAAATGCACTCCATTTAAAATGTTTTACTAAAATTAACTTCATAAAAATAATACTGTATTTTTGAAAAATACAATCATTTCAATAAAGTGCATACATTTTCCTTTTATTTAAAGAAATTAATTTGAGTTAAGGACCCAAGCAAAGCCAGGTAAATCAGCTATTAGTTACATATTTCAGTTTTCCAGCTGATTAACCTTCTGTGCGCCCCTGCCAATCATCTCTCCTCTTGGATTCCTTTGTAGTTAGTTTCCCAGTGCCTCACATGCCCATTGTATGAAGCAGTTTCTTGCATGGTACCTCAATGAGACATTTTAAATCTCCCTCATTCAAATAGGCCCACCTTGAGAGGGCTCTGTATATTACTATGCCTGTCAGGAAAATAGCGTGAATAATATGGAGATAGAGGCTGGGACTCTCCTGGTTTAAATTTGTGGCCATGAGTACAAAAAGGGGGGAGGAAGGGATGCTTGTAACCCCCAGACTGGAAAGCAGCATGTACTGTGTATCTTCATCAGTCTATCTAATCTAGCTATGTATTTAATCTCCAGCAAGAAAGGCTATAGCAACATGGGTCCAGTCTGAATGACAAGGAGAGCTCTTTGAAGTTCGCCACATTGGCTCCACCCTGCACACCTCCCCATGCTTGCCGAATGCATAATCATGGGCATGACCCCAAAGACAAATTTACATGTGTGCATTCTGCTCACATGATGGCAGCTGCACATGTACAGATAAGATGTCCCTGCCACATACTTCCCTTATAGGACTGGGTCATCAGCTATATGCTTTGATCTGCCACAAGAGAGAGTTCAGAGACACCACCTCTCAGGAGATGGAGCCTGTAACTAGCCCAACTGCTGGGCTCCATCATACTGGACTAGAGACACACCCCTGGGGAAACAGGGGGGTGGGAGGAGGACAGTTTTCTCCATACTGGGAGGGAAAGGGAGAGAGCCAGACAGGGTTCCATCCTGCCTGCTAG